>NC_143517.1:0-631250 GCF_031878675.1 Megascapheus bottae
GGCCTGGGCACTGTCCCTAAGTTCTTCAGCTCAAGGCTATTGCCCTACCCGATGGGCAGCATCATCACTTCCTGTTTTCCAGTGGTTAATTGGAGATAAGAATCTCATGGATGCCAGGAGTTTGGCCTAGTGATAGAGTGCTTGCTTAGCATGCATGAAAACCTGGGTTCAATTCCTCGGTACCACATACAAAGACAATAGACGGAAGCGGTTCTGAGGCTCAAGTGGTAGAGCTCTAGCCTTGAGAAAGTCTAAGGACAGTGCTCAGGACATGAGCTGAATCCCAGGCCTGGCAAAAGAAAATCTCATGGACTTTTAGTGCCCAGGCAGGCTAGCTTTGAATTGTGATCCTCAGCTCTCAGCCTCCTAAGTAGCTATGATTACAGGTGTGAGCCTCAGCACCCGGTTAATTTTTCTTTTTTGACTAATGCTATCTAAAGTTACTAAGCTTTTTTTAAAGTAATACCATTTGTGTAAAAGAAATTGGGTTTTAATTTTTGGTATCTTTATCATTGATATTTAAATGGATCTTTGATATTGTGGTATTAATATATCTCATCTATGTCCCTGTTTTCTATTTATGCCCTTATTGTTTCATCTCATTTTATTCTCCCTCACTTATTTTACCTTTCTTTTTTAAATGGGCATTTTATAAACTTCCATTTTATATCCCTCTCCTAGTAGAATTTATGTTTATAAAAGTTATTCTGGGGCCAAGAGTGTGGCTTAGTAGTAGTGTGCTCTCCTAGCACACATAAAGCCCTTGGTTTGATTCCTCTCTACCACATACACAGAAAAAGCTGGAAATGGTGCTCTGGCTCAAGTTGCAGAGCACTATCCTTGAGCAGAAAAGGTCCAAGAACAGTGCCCAGGCCCTGAATTTAAGCTCCAGGACTAGCAAAAAAAAAGTTATTCCAACCCAAGTCTATTTCCAAATAATATCATATGTTTTCATTGGTTGCTGACAAGAAATCTACTCACTACCATGTATATGAACTGTAACCCTTCTGTACATCACCTTGACAATAAAATTAAATAAAAATAAGCAAATCTAAGCAGGGTGTCAGTGATTAATGCCTGCAATTCTAGCTGTTTAATAGGTTGAAATCTGAAGATCACAGTTCAAAGCCAGCTTGGGCAGGAAAGCCTGTGAGAATCTTATCTGCAGTTAAATACAAAGAAGCCGTAAGTGGAGGTAGGACAGCTAAGGCTAAGGATAGTACTCAACTATGACAGCACACTCAAGACCTGAGTTTGAACACAAGGACCAGAACAAAATGAAAATAAATCATATTCCTCTTTCCAGTCCTATTATTGCTTTAATTCATTTTACTTATATAGAAACTAGTATAATTGCTTTCTTATTTTAACTTATTTCTATGATTTCTAAACTACATAACTTCCCCATTTCTCTGAATAATAGTTTTCTTTAAGCTTTATTTTAAAGTAGCTCTAATGGAAACAAATTTCCTCAATTGTATTTGTGAGAGAAGGGTTAATTTATATTTCATCTAGGTTTGGTAGCATGTGCTTTCCAACTATTCAAAAAATACTGTCTTTTTATTTGTAGGATTTTCTAAGAAAATATAGTTTCAAATGTAACTTTATTTACACTCAATGTGATTTTCTTTCAAATTTTTCAAGATTTTTAACTTAATTTTATTTACTGTCCATTGAATATTACAGGATTTTATAAGAATTTTTTATGATTTGTGTTTCTTGAGCTATAACAGGTCCACGATTTGGTGTCTCAATACTAATTTTTATAAATTCAAAAACATGAATTTTTAAAATATTTTTTATTGTGATTAATAGAAGGGTTACATTATATTCACCAGACAGAAGGTCCATAACGTCACAAACATTGATACCCTTTCTCATGATATGGTCCCCATTTCCCTCCCACCCTCCCCCCGCTTATCTTGATTTTCCCCCTTCCCTATCCAATTTCAAATAACCAATTAAGCACATATAAAATATATCAGATAACAATGTAAATATCGTAACAATATGAGATAACCAAGGGATGGCAAAAGAGATGAGCGATAACATAGTACATTAAGGACAACACAAAGACATGAATTTTAAATGCTTTACATTTTTGGCATTTGCCTATTTTGTGGTACAAGGTTTCCATCTTAAGATTTTATAGCATGCCGACTATTTGTACCTACATATTCCTTCTATTGGGACACCACCATTGCATTCCTTTTTCTTTTTACCTACAACTGTATTGTGAGAACTCTCCATGTCTTATTGTTTGGGTTAGAACTTATTACAAATTTACATTTCAGAATTTCTGGATGCAGAGTTTCTAACTTTCACCATCTTCTCTGTAGTGCCATGCAATGGAAAATTTTGTTTCATCTTCATGCAGACAAAGGAATGTGGTGGATGGTCTTCCATACTTTCCTACCATTTGTTTTTAACAGTGCTAAAATGTTGTTGAAACAATAATTAAAATGGCCAGGAGTTTGGCCTAGCAGTAGAATGCTTGCCTAGCATGCATGAAGTCCCAAGTTTGATTCCTCATTCCACATACAAAAAAAAAACATGGTAGAGCTCTAGCCTTGAGAAATCCCAAGCACAGTGCTCAGGCCCTGAGTTCAAGCCCTAGGAATAATAATAATAATAGTAAAAGTGTTTTATCTTCCATTTGTACATTGATTTTGCACTCAGGGACTCTTTGTCTCCTCTCTCTCTCTTCTCTCTCTTCTCTCTCTCTCTCTCTCTCTCTCTCTCTCTCTCTCTCTCTCTCTCTCTCTCTCTCTCTCTCTCTCTCTCTCTCTCTCTCTCTCTCGTCTGATAATAAAGATTTACACAAAGTTAAATCTACCTGAGAAATTAAAATTTCATTCCTTTTTTTGTTTTAATTATTGCTGCGATTTTCTGACAATTATATATAAAATGTTTCTTCTTCTTCTTTGTTCTGAGACAGGATGTTGCAATATTTAGATACAAGCTGAGCTTAAAATTATGATTTACTTCTTTTAATCTCTTGAGCATTGAAAGAAAAGCATACAACTCAAAGCTTAGTTGTTAGTTTTGGTTGAGTTACACCCCTATCATGCACATTTCAAAATAGACTGGTTGGCAAGGAAAATCAGAAAGAAAACATCTGTGTTGGTTAATCTACTTTATTTAAATTGGCAAAAAATTTTTGTAAAAATCTGTCCACAAGGAAGGAATTCAGATTTATTTTATTAAGTTGAAATTAGTAAATTTCTGGCATAAGTAAATAATGCATGTGTTTGTATTTTTCAGAGATGACTAAAATTGCAAAATTAAATGAACACATGTTTGAACTGCAAAAAAATCAATTTATTATGACCTTTACTTCTGAAAAATCTCTCTATAAAGGTAATTGCACCACTATTATATGTATATGTTTTCATTGTCTCAATTTACTGGTATTCCCAAACCACTTTCTTTTTCTAGTAAATACCTAATATTATGAACTGAGCACCTTTTCACTGATTTTCCATATAAATAAATTTCTATAAGTAGAAATAATTATTTCTATAAATAGAAATAACTTTGTTTTCCATACACTAAGCCTTATTTCCTACAGTCATGTAAACTGATTTCTTTGTTGTTGTTGGTCGCTGGGCTAGAACTCATGGCCTGGGCACTCTCTCTGAGCAATTCAACTCAGGGGTGATACTCTACCAATTTGAGCCACAGCACCACTTCCTATTCCATCTTTTCGTCTTATTTTTCATAATATTCCAGCATGAATAATTTATACTTTTATTCAGTACTTCTATAACTGAATGATGTTTAGACTTTTACTTGCAATTATAATCAACGGTTTAATAAATATTTTTGTGTATGGTTAGTATTCTTTTATTTCTGTAAAGTAGAATATGTAAGCAGAATTGTTGTAATAAGATATGTATGCCTGAAAGTTTAATAGGTATTGCCAAAGAATTAAAAAATAATCATGTTTAATTTTTGTAATAAATTCATGAGAAGCTTACATTTTACAGATTGAAATATTAACAAGTATTAAGTATTTTATATATGAACTTTATATATTTTATATGTGAATTTTATCAAGAATGGCCTAAGAACCCAATAAAGTCCCTATGAAAATTTCTTATTTTTTCATAGTTTTTAGCTAGGCACATGGCTCACGCCTGTAATCCGACTCAGAAAGCTGAGATCTTAGGATCAAGGTTCAAAGCCAGCCCATGCACAAAAGAACTGGAGATTATTATTTCCAATTAACCTCTAGAAAACAGGAAGTGGGGCTTGGCTCAAGGGTAGGGTGGTAGCTTTGAGCTGAAGAGCTCAGGGACAGTGCCCAGGCTGAGCTCAAGCCCCATGACCCACAAAACAAAGCACAGTTTTTTTCATATATTTTTTATTGTAATTAATAGAAGGGTTACATTATATTCACCAGATAGAAGGTGCATTACTTCACATACATTGATACTCTTTCTCATGTCATGGTCCCCATTTCCCTCCCCACTTGCCCGCTCATCTTGATTTCCCCCTTCCCTATCCTATTTAAAAGAACCAATTAAGCATATATAAAATATATCAGATAACAAGGTGAAATATTGTAACAATATGAGATAACAAAGAGATGGCAAAAGAGACAAGAGATAACATAGTACATTAAGGAGAACAATCACTCATTATATGGTTTTTGTTTCTATATCCTGGAGGTCCTTACACATATGGCCTTATGTATCTAGATTTTGTTCTATTGTGAAAAATCACAGTTTTTAAAATTAAAAAATTTCATTTGAAGTTCACAAGGCATCTTTGAGATTAAAATAGTAAACATAGTATTGTTATGAACAAATTAACAAGAGTAGAGGCTTCAGAATTTCAAGATTATACAAATATATGGTACTCAAGGGAGTATTATCTGGGAATGAAACACAAACCAGTGGAACAGAATAATGATTCTAGAAATGAACAATGACACTTATCATCAAATGTACCCAAGACTATTCCTTGAGGAAAGAATGATCTCTGAAAATATTGTCTTGGGTAAAAACTGGATACTCTATGTAGAAGAATGAAGGTGGAACTTAGCCATCACCTTTTAACTAAAATAAAGCCATGTGATTAAGAGAGCTACTTGTAAAAACTATCCAAGCCTTTGAAAAACGATTAAGGAAAAATTTCTTAATATTGGGTTGGAAAATAATATTGACCCTAAAGAAATACAAATAAAAATATAGGCAAATTTCTTTTCATCAAAATTAAGTAAAATATTTGTGTACAGTACTAATGGAGAAAAAAGGTATTCAAAAAATGGAAGAAAATATTCCCAGATAACATACCTTATATGGAAATATTATCTCTCCATATATATATATGTATTAATCTAATGTGTGTTCATGGTCATATATATAAATATATATATATATATAGCAGACAATCACGTATTAGAAAAAGAAATATATTTTTCCTTCTGAATCTGGCTTAGTTCAACAAATATCTCTGGATCCATTTTCTTTTAAATGTCATAATTTCATTCTTATCTCTTGATGAATAATGCTCTATTGTGTGTAAATATTACATTTCTTGATCATTTCATTCATTGGAGGTCATCATATCCATTTGCCTTACCTTGTTACTACCATGATTAGTGCTGCCACAAACAAGTGTCTATTACATCCTAACTTGCATTCTTTTAGATACATACCTGCGTGTTCTCTCACTCTCTCTCGTGTTCTCTCACTCTCTCTATAAATATATATCATATATGTTTGCTCTGTTGATATATAGATCAGTGATATATACATATACATAGAGATATATATCCATTGCTGCGTTGATGTTGTATAGTTTAGTTTGAAACAAATGTTTTTCAATCATGCTCTAATTTTCTGAACTGTTGGAGTTTGATTCAGTAAGTTATTATTTATGTTTATATTTTGTCCCTATGGTTTGCTTACTCATTTCTAAGTGTTAATACAGTAATTTTGGCAGTTTATTATTATTTTTAAATGAGGTTACAGTTACATTCATGAGGTAGTGAGTACTTTACTTCTTGCATATTGTTTCTCCTACATTCCCTTCCCCATCCCTCCCAAGTTGTAAAGTTTATTTCCAATGAATTTTTCTGTGAACATTGCTGCAACATTGGTTCACCCTTTGTCCTTTGCCAGATAATCTTGTTTTTCCATTTCCCTTTCCTGATTCATTTAAGCAAATAGGTACACTAGGTACCAAAGTCAGATAAAACAACAACAGGAATATGACTTCAGTGTATAGTACATTGAAAGCAACACTAACAAGGGTAAATCTTTTGTTTTCCAATTTGGAGTTCATTTTGCTTAGCCTCATTCCTATACTGGCCATGTGTATGGAGCACTTGAGCTATTGTACTCCTCTGCTAGGAAAATTCTAGATATAAACTAATTATTACGAATGAGGGAACTCATGAAGCCTATGTTCCTTTGGGTCTGTCTTGTTTCACTTAATATGATTTTTTTTCAAGCCTTTGTATTTCCTTACAAGCAGAGAAATGTCATCCTTTCTGATGGCAGCATAGAATTCCATTATGTATGTATACCACATCTTGATCCACTCAACTACTGAAGGTAATCTGGGTTGGTTCCATATCTTAGCTATGGTAAATAACGGGGCAATGAACATGGTTGTGCTGGTAAGTTTTGTATGGCCTTGTTTGTGGAAATTTGGGTAAATGCCCAGGAATGGGATTACAGGAGCTCGTAGGGGAGCTCAATAGTTAGTCTTTTGGGGAACCGCCATACTGCCTTCCAAAGTGGATGAACTAGTTTACACTCCCACCAGCAGCAAACCCTTCTGGCCACATTTCCACCATACCAGCATCTGTTGTTACTAGATTTCTTGATAATGGCAATTCTGATTGGGGTGAGGTGGAATCTCAGTTGTTTTGATATGCATTTCTTTTATGGCAAGAGTTGTAGAGCATCTCTTTATGTGTCTATTGGAAGTTCTTATTTCCTCTTCAGACAAGTCTTTTAATAGATGGTTAATAGATGGTCCTTTAATGGATGGTTGTTTCTTTGCAGATTTGATTTTGAGAAATTCAATTTTTTGAGATGTAGGTGTATTTTAGATATGAGGCCCTTGTCTGTTGTATGGCTAGTGAAGATCTTCTCCCAAACTGTGGGCTCTATATATCTTGCTAGCTATGTCCTTGTCCTTACAGAAACTCTCCAGTTTAAGGCAGTCCTATTTGTCCCACCTTTCTTTGAATTGCTGTGATTCTAGGAGTTTGTTAAGAAAGTTTCCACACATGCTGAAGAGCTCAAGTGTGTCTCGTTTTTCTTCCTGTAAAGTTTTCAGGGTATCTGTTTTTACCTCAAGGTCTTTGATCCATTTGGAATTTGTTCTGGTGATGTACAGGAAACAATTTTAGTTTTCTAAAGGTGTTTAACCAATTGTGGCAAAACCATTTGTTGAAGAAACTGTCTTTCTTTCATCCTATGTTTTTGGCACCCTTATTGAGGATTAGGTGGCCATAAGTCTCTGGGTTAATTTCTGGGTCTTCATTTCTATTCCATTGGACTTTGGGCCTGTTCCTGTGCCAGTGCTAAGCAGTTTTTTCTTTATTGTGATAGCTCTTCAATAGAGTCTGGTGTTGTTATTCTTCCAGTGCTATTTTTTCTACTAAGGATTGTTTTTGCTACAAGTGATATTTTTGTTATTCCATATAAAGTTTGGGATTGTTTCCTTTATTTCATTGGGATACTGATGGGGTGTTGCATTGAATTTGTAGATAGCCTTTGGTAGGATTGCCATTTTCACAATGTTAATACACCCAATCCAGGACCACAGGAGATTTTTCCACTTCCTTAGATCATCTTTAATCTTCTTTTTCAGGTTTTTAAAGTTTTCAAATATTATATTGGGTAACCAAGTCAGATACTGTAACACTGTGAGATTAACCAAAGGGCAACACAAGAGAAGAGAAAGAAAACATAGTACATTGAAAATAGCAGTCACTCATAATTAAGCTCTTGTTTCCATGTCCTGGAGGTCCATTAATTTGGCTTTATCCTACATGGCTTTATGTATCTAGGGTTTGAGATGTTGTAATCCTCTGCTAGGAGAGTCCTAGGTTTGTGCTAATTATTACAAATAAGAGAAACCATTGATCTTATGTTCTTTGGGTCTGGTTTACTTCAATTAATATGATTTTTTCTGTCTTTCCATTTCCTTACAAATGGGGTGGTATCATTCTTTCTGATGGAAGCATAGAATTCCATTGTGTATAAATACCATATCTTCATGATCTATTCATCTACTGAGGGGCATCTGTGTTGGTTCCATATCTTTGGTATGGTAAATAGTGCTGCAATGAACATCATTGTGATAGTGAATTTCATATGTCCTTGTTTCTGGACATTTGGTTAATGCCAAATAGTGTAATTGCTGGGTCATAGGGGATCTCTATGTTCACTGTATTGAGGAACTGCCATACTGTTTTCCTTAGTGGTTGAATGAATTTACACTCCCACCAACAGTGTAGTAATGGTCCCACCTGGCCACATCCCAGACAGCATTTGTTGTTATTGGATTTCTTGATCTTGGACATTCTAACTGGAGTGAGGTGCAATCTCAGAGCTGTTTTGATGTGCATTATTTTTATGGCCAAGGATGTTGGGTATTTCTTCATGTCTATAGGCCATTCCTATTTCTCCTTCAGAAAAGATTCTCTTTAAGTCTTTGGCCCATCCTTTATTGGGATGTTTGTTTCTTTGAAGATATTTGGGGGAAGGTTCACTATTTGTTAGCTGTAGAGATATTTTAGATATGAGGCCTTTGTCTGTTGTATGGTTAGTGAATACCTTCTCCCACTCTGTAGGCTTTCAATTCAACTTGCTACCTATGTTTTTTTGCCATACAGAAGCTCTGCAATTCAATGCAGTCCCATTTGTCCAAACTTTCTTGAATTTGTTGTGTTTCTGAGTCTTTATTAAGAAAGCTTCGATCTGTGCTGAGGAGGCCTAGTGTATCGATTTTTCACTTTTTTTTCCCCCCACAGAGATTTTAATTTATTTAGACAGTGATTCTCAAAGTTTAAAATTTATCCTAACTACCATACATTTATTGAGTTGAACCAGATGATCCCGATGATACTCCAATATTTGTGAATTAATTATATAGAAAATAAATAAAAATCTGTTTTTTATGGCTTCAAAACAATTTTATATGCTACCAGACTAGATATTACATGAACAAAAACTATGCTGTTAGTGCTTTGATGACAATAAAGATGTTAATGACTTTGAAATAGCAGTGTTGTATTAAGATGAAAATCATTTATCAGCCATAGAGCTCAGGCCTGTTATCCTAGATACTTGGGTAGAAGATATTAAAAGACCAAGGTTCAAATCCAGCCTTGACCAATAAAAGAGATTCAAAAGACATTATCAACCAATGGCCAGGCACATTGTCCCATGCCTTTTATACCAGCCACAGGGTAAGCATAGGGGTAGATGAAATGGCTTGTACCTACCATCTCCAAGGAAATGGAAAAATCTCATGTAGAATATTTATCAGCATGGCAGGTCTAAGCATTATGCTAGAAAGTATGCAGTGCACAAAATGGGCTCAAAGTATGGCTCAAGTAATAGAACCCCTGCCAGCAAGCTCAAAGCCCCGAGTCCAATCCCCAGTTTACAAAAATTAAATTAGTAAGTTAAAAAATAAAGATTTAAAATATTAAGATCTGATATAAAAATTCCCTATTCTTTGCTTCCTCCCACTCTTTTTTTCTCATATATTTTATTGTAATTAATAGAAGGGTTATATTATATTCACCAGATAGAAGGTGCATTATTCGCAATCACTTTTTTCCATATATTTTTTATTGTAATTAATAGAAGGGTTACATTATATTCACCAGATAGAAGGTGCAATACTTCACATATATTGATACCCTTTCTCATGACATGGTCCCCGTTTCCCTCCCCCCCCTCCTCTTGATTTCCCCCTTCTCTATCCAATTTCAATTAACCAATTAAGCATATATAAAATGTATCACATAACAAGGTGAAATATTGTAACAATATGAGGTAACCAAGGGTCGGCAAAAGAGATGAGGGATAACATTAAGGAGAACAATCACTCATTATATGGCTTTTGTTTCTATATTCTGGAGGTTCTTAAATTTAGTGTCATACTATATGGCCTTATGTATCCGGATTGTTTTCTGTTGTAAATCCCTGCTAGGAGAGCCCAAGGTTTCTACTGATTACTTCACAATCATTTTTAAAATATATAATGTATCATGAAAAATTTTATATCAGCATGTTCAAATAAATGTTATATTCTCAGCCTTCCATACTGAATATAAGGTAGTTAACTAGTCTTCTGATAAACAAGCACTTTACTTTTTTCCAGATTTCTCTGTAACAGAAAAATTTGCCTAAGAGAGATCATTTTAGATTTGTCTAGTCTTGGAATCTATCCATTTCCAGTGAAAGGTCATGTCAAAATGTGTTTGCTATTATTTCCTTACTGATGCTTATTTCTCTTCACAATTTCTTTTGCAACCAGCCTATCATTTAAAACTGACTGATCAGTTATATGTCATATTATCCCTATATATGTTTTATATGCCCAAAACAACATTTCAGTAAACTTAGCATTGAGATATGCTTTACAAAGTAGCATCTTGGGTCTAGGAGCATAATTATCACAGAACTTCATTAAAAGTGTAAATTCTGAGATCTTTTCTCAGTCTAAGTGAATCAGAATTTCTGATGCTAAAGCCCAGTAATCTATTTTAAGATCTTGGTAATTCTGATGTTATCTAAAGCTGTAGAGGAATTTCTCTGTATTTACACTGCCCTAAGGTACATGTGACCCAACATCATTTTCATAAAATAATATGTACTTAGATGTATTGCTTGTATTGTTCATTTATTCTATTCTCTAAGATGTCAAATGTAAAAAAATAACCATATGGAAATACAGTGAGGATAACTAAAACTATAATTTTCAATTTTCTTTAGTGTTAAATGTGGCTACACGAAAAGAAAAGGAACTTTGAACAAGAATAAATGTGGATTAATTTATGGACAAAACTTATGAACAAAATTTATGGACAAAAATTACTTTGAATGAGTTTTCATGATGTGGGTGAACCATACTCGAAAAACTACTGGTAATAGTGTAGACTTTCAAAGGCAGCAGGTGAGGTGTTTTTTTTTTTTTCCGTTTCTCTTCTTTTCTGTTGTTTCTATTCTGTTTTGTTCACCAGTCCTTGGGTTTTGAACTTGGGGCCTGGGTGGTGTCCTTGAGAACGTTTGCTCAAGTCTTAACTCTCTACCACTTCAGACCTGGCTACACTTCTGGCTTTGTTGTTGTTACCTGGAGATAAGTCTCATAGCCTTTCCTGACTCAGCCTGCTTTGAAACAGGATCATCAGATTTCAGCTCCTAAGTATCAGAGTTCAAAATGAGCCGCTGGCACCCAATATTAATTTTCTTCTTATTGCTTCTCCCGGTCCTGTCTTGCCATGTAATGAGTTACAATTATTTTTTTAAATCACATATAATGAAAATTCTACAGTACTAAAAAAATCCCACTGGAAAACCAATACCAAAGTTAAAGAAAGCAAACACATAGAAAAATAATTTAATAAGTATGTGTTATGTTAAAGCATTTTCTGTTAAAATATAGTGGTACAAAATATCTGGAAAGAATTTTAAAGATAAGATTTTGGATAATCAAATATTTCCTAAAATCAAATTATACTTTGGTTGCATTTTACTGGAACTAGAGAATGTTAAGTTTTATTAGACAAGATTATACTGAGTAAAATAAAATAAAATCTAGATTACCACTGACTTGTAAAATATCATTTTCAACTTTGAATGTTTCAAATTTCTCCAGAAAGTATACTAAATCTAATATTTCAGAGTTCTGTTTGAACAACATAAAATGTTTGATATAGTTTTTATCCTCTTAAAGATATAATTGTAAACATTAAATTTTCCATTTTACATACTGATAGTAAACTATTAGGTAGAGATCAGGCAAGAGATAATAAAAATGGGTCAAAAGTGTAGCCTAGTGGTAGAGCGCTTGCACAGCATGCATGAAGCTCTGTGTTTTATTCCTTGGTACCACATACACAGAAAAAATCTAGTAGTGAGTTAGAGCAATAGCCTTCAGAAAGCTCAAAGACAGTGCTCAGGTCCTGATTTCAAGCCACAGGCTTGGCAAAAAGAAAAGAAAGAGAGAGAGAGAGAGAGAGAGAGAGAGAGAGAGAGAGAGAGAGAGAGAGAGAGAGACAGAGAGAGACAGAGAGAGAGAGAGAGAGTTCATAATTATTTGTGTTGTAATTTTAACCTGAGATCAAGATAATCACTGTTCAAGTCCAGTCTGGGCAATAAAAATTTCTGGAGACACTGTTCTTAATAAGAACTGGATAGGGTACAGTTTACCTGTTATCACACTATTTAGGAAGCGTGAAGATAATGACCGAGACTTGCAAGCCAATCCAGGAAAAAGGAACTCTATTAAAAATAATAATAAAGAAAGAAGGGAGAACACAGATGGTAGAGTGCCATAAATTCAAACCTCAGCACTGCAAAAAAATGATAATAAGCAAAACAGGTTTTTTGTTTCTTTATTTTTGTTTGTTTGTCAGTCATGGAGGTCAGTGTGCATAGGAAGGATTTGAACAGCAATCCTCAGATCTCAGCCTCCTGAGATTACAGGTATGAGCCACCGGCCCTCACAACAAAACAGTTCTTTAGTGTGAGATTATTCTCTACAACTGAAAAACCCCTTAGGTAGTATAGGTTGTTAATGCTGGGGTTATATAAAGTAGATCCAACTCAACTTCTCTTTGCACCTGTAGATAAATTCCCATTAGATGTAGAGAATTAGTTTCTTATAAAAGTTTAAACAATCATTTTTCAGTTAAAACTTTGCAATTGCCAAGCACTGGTGACTAACACCTATAAATGTAGCTAGCTATTTAGAAGGGTGAAAACTGAGGATTGCAGTTCAGAGCTTGCTGGGAGAGGAAAGTTCATGAAATTCTTATCTCTAAGTAACTACCAAATGATGATAGACAAGTGGTAGACAAAAAGCCTTGAAAAATATAACTCAGGGACAACATCTTAAGTCCTGAGTTCTTGCCTTTAAAAATACTTATTTTAGGGCCAGGAGTATGGCCTAGTGGTAGAGTGCCTGCCTGGCATGAACGAAATCCTGGGTTCGAATTCACAGTACTACAAACACAGGAAGTGATGATATGGCTCCAGTGGCAGAACACTAGCCTTGAGAAAGCTAAAGGACAGTGCCCAAGCCATGAATTCAAGACCCAGGACAAGCAAAAATTACTATTTTAATTGTGAATGCATTTGTAAACCAGTGCTTCTGAATTTTGTCTACCAAGTACAAGACACTGGTACTTTTTTGAATTTAAATTTTACTATCATCATTATGTATAGGGGGGTTTACTGTTACATTCCTAAGGTAGTGAGTACATTATTTCTTGAACATTGTTACCCATTCCCATCTTTTCACTGGTACTTTTATATAACAATTCTTTGGCCCCCATACACAGGCAGAAATTGTGAAACATGATCCCACTATTGATGAAAATATAAATGAAATCAACTTATAACCAAATAGCTATTTAATAGAGTTGATCCACATTGGTTCTCCTCAAATGTCCATTATTACAATAATGCTCTTTCAGAGAAACTATAAATGATTCTTCTTTATTATCCTCTCTGGTAGAATTTTCTGTGATGAGAATGTTCTATATTTGTGTGCTTCAAAATGGGACCTATGATCCATATACAGAAAATGATTGACAATTTACACAAGCTTTACAATTTACACAATCTTAAAATTCAGTTAACATACATAGTTCCTGGCTGTCATATAGGAAAATACATTCAAGAATTATCAGTGGCCATCTGGTTGATTTCATAATTACTAAGACGTTGTTAGTACTACAACTATGAGGAAACAACTTTTCCAACTTATTTTCACCATAATAGCAAATAACTAGAATTTTTATTAGGGTTTGGAAATACTTGTTGCTACATAATTTCAATAGAAATTATGGAGCCGCTGGCCACTAAGATCCAGTGTATTGATACTAGGTAGTTTATTGATATTGATAGTTTCTTATCCATGAAGCTTACTGCCATTTCAAAGTTCTATTTTACCACTGAGAAAAATATCACTGATTTTGCAATCTAAAAACATATAGATATTCTGAAAAATGCAACACTTTTCTTTCAAAATACAATCATTGTAAACACCTCTCCAATATTCAGAACTGCACTAAATTAAGGCTTCAGAAATTCTTGTAGGGATGTTTGTGGCAACAATTTCTTGAATTTTCATCTACTCAGGAATCAGAAATTGAAAGGTTCTTGATTCAAAGCCAGACAGGGAAGGTTAGTGATCCACTGTCTCAACCAAAAAGCTGGATGTGGTCACACAAAACTGCAATACATGTACAGCCTCCCTATGTCAGTATAAGGAAGAGATTCACATTCTAAGACAAGTTCTCAGAAGAAATTCAAAGTCCTATTTTAAAATAACTAAAAAAAAAGACCAGTGAATGCCTCAAGTAAGAGAGAACCAAGCTACCAGAGGGAAGGTCAACTTCAAAAACCAAGACTGCAAAAATAAATATAATTTTTATGTATGTAGATGAAAATTTGAGTAAAATAAAGATTGCAATTACTTGATTTATTTTCAGAAAACTCCTTCATTGTATCAAATGAATTGGAACTGTTAAGATCACAGATACCTTTTTTTGCTGTTGGTAAGAAATGTGCTCTATGTTGATAGTCCAGCTTGCTTCTACTTGCTGATACCCCTGTAAAAACCTGGAGTGCTGTAAAATCAATTAAATGATATTTGTGCTTTGAAAACATGGTTCTTTTATTAACTTTAATATTGCAAGGGTGATTTTATTTATTTTTTCATATATTTTATTGTAATTAATAGAAGGGTTACATTATAGTCACCAGATAGAAGGTACATTACTTCACATACATTGATACCTTTCTCATGTCATGGTCCCCATTTCCCTCCACCCCCCATGACTCATGTTGTTTCTCCCCCTCCCCCCAATATATCAGATAACAAGGTGAACTAATGTAACAGTATGAAATAACCAAGGCGTTGGAGACCATTGTTTTCAGCCTCTTGAGGAAGTAAGATTATAAGATGGCACCTGGCAGCTTGCTAATGAGTCAATACTTGCTGACCAGGAAGTTTCTTTGCATTTGTTGGTTTGTTCCTTCCATGCTTGTGGATAGAGTAGATCGCTAGATTTCTTCCAGGTTTGTTTGCTGCTTTGCAGATGACCTTTACTGTGATTGGCTGCTTAAGGATATAAATAGTGTGGGGTTTGCGGGGAAGAAAGGGAAGAGAGAAAAGACGCAGGAGGGAGAAGAGAGAAGGAGAAGGGAGAGAGGCAAAGAAGAAAGGAGAGAGAAATAAACGACCTCTGGTTGCAGCGATTTGAGTCTGTGATCATTCCCAGTCTGCCTCTGAAGTGACATGTCGTTGCTGTGGGCAGCGACAAGTGGTGGCCTGTACGTGGATGTTTTTTCAG
The DNA here is from genome assembly GCF_031878675.1 of Megascapheus bottae. Lineage (NCBI taxonomy): Eukaryota > Metazoa > Chordata > Mammalia > Rodentia > Geomyidae > Megascapheus > Megascapheus bottae. Next base: position 15,566 of record NC_143517.1, read on the forward strand.
CTCGGTGAGTAAGGACTGAGGAACCTCACAGAGAGCGAGGCTATAGTCATTCCCAGTCCGCCTCCGAAGCGCAGGTCACTTTGGCACAGTGGGGAAACTGAGGAACCTCATGGACGTCTCTAGCCAGAGCGGAAAAGGCAAGGCAATAAGGGGTTCGGTAAAGAACAGGGTATAAGGGGTTCGGTGAAGAACCGGGTATAAGGGGTTCCATAAAGACCCAGGAATAAGGGGTTTGGTAAAGAAACGGGAATAGTGGGTTCAGGAGATTCCAAAAACCGGATGTTGTAATCAAAGAAAAGGTTTGTTCAGTTGTTAAATGTGAATAACGTGTTCAGAAGTTTCCAAGGACCAGATGGTTAGTCATAAGAGATTTACTTAAATTAATGGTACTGTCGTAAAAGAATCCACAGTTAAGGCTTATGTGGATACGATAGCGAAAGTAAGTCCCTGGTTTTTGAATGAAGGACTTCTTAATGTACCACAGTGGGATTTACATAAGTTAGATTTGGAAAAAGCATTAAGACAGGGACATTTCCTATGTGGCAACTTATCCGGGAGTGCTTGTTTCGTCCAAACAAAGAGTTAAACAACAGGTGGAAAGAAGTGCAGAGATATATGAGAGTGAATCGAGTAAACAGGAAGAGGAGGAATTAAGTGGTAGTGATTTAGAAAGCCTGTGCTCGGAGGAGGAATTGCAAGACAGGGGACCACCGCCAGTAGTTCAGCCATTTGTGCCTCAGTGAGAGGAGCCAACAGCTAGCCTCCTCAGATCTATCTGCAAGTTAGCTAAAACAGTAGAAGCGTTAGAAATGGGGGATGAGTGGGGTTTTCCAGTATTTGAGGATCAAAATCAGGCAAGATTTCACCAACCAATAGACTTTAAAAGTGTTAAGCAGCTAAAGGAATCCGTTATGGCTTATGGACCCCAAGCACCTTTCACTATTAGTATGTTAGACTCACTGGCAAATTTAAATTTGGTTGCCGATGAGTTATCCTTAGAAACAGCACGTAGAAATGCTGTGGCAGGTTTCCCACAAAGAAATATTGAGATGCTTATAGGAGAGGGTCAGTATGCCACGTTACAGGCACAGCTTCAGTATGAACGAGGAACATATGCACAGATTGCTACTGTAGCTACTAGAGCAAGGAAGACCTTACAAGGTTCTGGTAATTTACAAGGTAGTCTCTCAAAGGTTCTTCAGGGACCTAACGAGCCTTATGCAGATTTCGTAGATAGACTCATTCAAATAGCCACTCGCGTCTTTGGCGACACTGACACTGCCATGCCATTAATACTTCAGGTGGCATTTGAAAATGCAAACAAATGGTGTCAAGCTGCAATAAGACCATGGAAAGCGCAGAAGGATTTATCAGTTTACATAAAAGTCTGTAGGGACATTAATGATGCAGTGGTCACAGGACAGCTGATTGTGGCAGCCATGAGGGGTGTGCCTCCCTTAGACCCAGCAGGAAGAGCTAGACAAAGAACTTGTTTTCACTGCAGCCAACCAGGACATTCTAACAATCAATGTCCTAGTAAAGGGCTCCAAAGAGCTTCAGTAATAAAGACAGAAAAGTCCCCAGTGCCAGGGATCTGTTCAAAGTGTGGAGGAGGTAAACATTGGGCTAATGAGTGTAGATCTGCCACTGATTTTGATGGGAGCCCGGGGAAGGGACCCGGGTCAAAAAATGGAAGGTGGAACCCTTTGCCTCGGGGCCCACAAATGTATGGGGCTATGGAGATGCCAGTGCGCCATACTCCAGGTATAATCCAGACCATTCCTCGTCGCAACCCCTTCTTTCCATTGACTCCCTCATCCGAGGAACCTCAGGCAGCCCAGGATTGGACCTCTGCTCCACCTCCCAACTCGTATTAATGCCTGAGATGGGAGTCCAATTAATTCCTTCAGGGATATCAGGGCCTCTCCCTCCAAATTCAGGAAGCTTACTCCTTGGGCATAGTTTGCTTACCCTTTCCAGCCTTCATATCCTTCCAGGAGTTATAGATTGTGATTATACAGGTGAAATTAAAATTATGGTAAATTCTCCCCGTGGTATCTCAGTCATCAGTCCAGGAGACAGAATAGCCCAATTAATCTTACTCCCAAGTATGCATAAACGTTTTAAGAGTATGCCTCAAAATAGGGAATCCAGGGGATTTGGGTCAACTTGAAAAGAACAAATGGTTTGTTGGGTGCAGGATTGTTCAAAAAGGCCTCTGCTCAAATTACTTGTGCAAGGAATGACCACTGAGGGTCTCCTTGATACTGGGGCAGACATATCCATTATCAATTCTCAACATTGGCCTAAGCAATGGCCTCTTCAGAAAGCTGATTGCACGCTGAGGGGGTTAGGATTTTCACAAAGTCCTGATCAGAGTTTTATCCTGGCAGGATAGGGAGGGACATAAAGGCACTTTTCAATCTTATGTGTTGGCATCATTGGCTATCACGTTGTGGGGCAGAGATATATTACAGGAAATGGGAGTACATGTTACCACAGAACTTGTCAAGGAAGACAGAGAATCCTGGATGGCAAAACCTGAATCAGGATATTATCCAGGTAAGAGAGCCTGGACAATGATGCACAAGCAGGGTTACCTGGAAGGGAAAGGTCTAGGAAAACTTCTTCAAGGAAATCCTAAGCCTATACCCATAACCAAGAAAAATGACTGCAGTGGAGTTGGTTATCCTTTTCATTAAGGGCCACTGTGAAATCACCATTAAAAATAACCTGGAAATCTAATAATCCTATTTGGGTCCCTCAGTGGCCCTTGTCAAAGGAGAAACTCCAAGCGGCCCGAAAGTTAGTACAAGAGCAATTGCAAGCTGGTCACATTGAGCCTTCTACTTCTCCTTGGAATTCCCCTATTTTTGTAATAAAAAAGAAATCTGGGAAATGGCGACTTCTTCATGATCTGAGGGTCATTAATAATTCTATGTTTGGGGACCAAGACATGTGAAAGGGTATCAGTGTATGGGAATTAATGCACCATCTATCTGGCAAATATTACGTAACCCTTCTATTAATTATAACAAAAAATGTATGAAAAAAATAATAATTCTATGCAACTTATGGGTCCCTTGCAACCTGGCCTCCTTAATCCTGTAGCCATTCCAAAAGGATATCAAATTATTGCTATTGATATTAAGGATTGCTTTTTTTCTATTCCATTACATCCTGAGGATGTTCCAAGGTTTGCCTTTGCAGTACCCGCTAGAAACATTGAAGGCCCTTGTCAAAGATTTCAATGGAAAGTCCTACCTCAGGGTATGGCTAACAGCCCCACAATTTGTCAGGTGTATGTTGATGCAGCCATTAAGCCCTTTAGAGAAAGCTATCCTGATGTAATGGTAATACATTTTATGGATGATGTTTTATTAGCACACCCCAATTTAAATTTACTTTTACAACTTTTTGGCTTAATGTCGGATATGTTACAGAGTCATGGACTTCGTATAGCTGAGGAAAAGGTACAATCAGGTTCTTCCATTCTTTATTTGGGATATCAAATTATGGGTACATGTATTAAGCCACAAAAAATTCAAATTGCTAAATATAAATTGATTACTTTAAGTGATTTTCAACATCTCTTAGGGGATATTAATTGGCTACGTCCCTCCTTGGGTCTATCTACAGGACAACTTAAACTCTTATTTGAGATATTACGAGGGGATCCTGATCCCTCATCTCCTAGGGAGCTTACTCCAGAAGGGAGAAAAGCCTTGCTTATTGTAGAAAAAGCTATAGAAAGAACTCATTGTGATCGTATTGATTTTTCTAAAGAACTCATGTTTATTGTAATTTCTTCTGCTTATACACCTACGGAGTTTTCTGGCAAGAGGGTCCTCTTTTGTGGGTCCATTTTTCAACCTCCCCAAAGAAAGTTATTATGCCTTATCCATCTATGGTAGCTGAATTAATTATGCAAGCCCTTACTACCTCCCTTAAGGTTTTTGGAGTTCATCCTTGTAAAATTATTACCCCTTATACATTTCAACAATTGGAATATTTAATCGGAAATACCAGTGAATGGGCCATTATATGATGCTCTACTCAAGCCTGCTTTGATAATCATCCTCGCAAATCTAGTTTATTATCATTCTGTTTAGAACATCCCATTATATTTCCCACTATAGTTTAAAAGAATCCCATCCCAAAGGCTTTGACAGTATTTACAGATGGATCTCTCAGCACTGTTGCTGTGGTGACTAAAAATACTGTACTTACACATGTTACCCCTCATAAGTCTGCTCAGTTAGTAGAATTGCAGGCTATCATTGTAGCCTTACAACGCTATCCTTATGTTCCTTTAAATACTTTTTCTGATACCTTGTGTATTGTTCAGCTTTTTCCTTCTGTGGAAACTGCTGGACCTATTTCACCACAAACTCCCGCCTTTTCTATGTTTTTCCAGATTCAAAGAATTTTGTGGAAACGTAGCGATCCTGTTTTTATTGGGCATGTACGAGCTCTCACGGGATTGCCAGGCCCATTAGGTAAAGGAAATCAATTAGCTGATTTGGCTACAAAAACCATCTTTGTTTTTTTTCAGTAATGGAACAGGCTACTTGCTTTCATTCTCAATTCCATGTTACTAGAATGACCCTTAAACAGCGCTTTAATATTACAAAAGAGCAAGCCCGAATGATTGTTAGACAATGTCAAAAGTGTGCTCCCTCCCTTCCAGTAGCTCATCTGGGTATAAATCCAAGAGGTTTACAACCCAATCATATTTGGCAAATGGATGTTATTCATGTGCCTTGCTTTGGTACTCTGCAGTATGTGCATGTATCTATTGATCCCTTTTCTGGATTCATATTTGCTTCCTCGAATGCTGGAGAAAAGGTTAAGGATGTCATATCTCATGTGCTGCATGCATGTGGGGCTATGGGGATGCCTAAATGTATAAAAACAGACAATGGTCCAGCATATACATCTGCTTCCTTTGTTCAATTTTGTGCAACTTTCGATATTGTTCATAGAACAGGTATTCCTTATATTCCTCAAAGACAATGGATAGTAGAGCGTGCACGTCAGATATTAAAATTATTACTTTTAAAACAAAAAGGTGGAGATTGGAAGACTCCCAAGGATAGACTTGCTATAGCTCTTTTTACTTTAAATTTTCTAACTCTTGATGCTGAAGGACGTTCTGCAGGAGATAGACATTTTAATCCTTCTAGAAGTCATAAGCCTTTAGTATTGTGGAAAGATATTCTCTCTGGAAACTGGAAAGGACCAGACCCTGTCCTCATGTGGAGGCGAGGAAGTGTTTGTGTTTTTTCACAGGTTGCTGACAGTCCCATTTGGGTGCCGGAGAGACTGATATATCAGACGGTGGAGGATCCTCAGAAGCATGTCGGTCAAGATGAAGGCTCTTCTACTTAGCACAAGTACGGTTCCCGGAATGAATCCACATGGCAATGATACACGACCCTATCAACGTCGCTGAGGACCACGCTGATGGGAGCCTTAACAATCTTCGCCATCCTCCTGGACTTGGATGTCAAGGATCCTCAAGAGCTAATTTTGTGGCTCAGTCATCTTTTATCAAAATCCAACTGAGGACTGGAATTGTTATGCTTAATCAACGAGTTGATTTATTGCAAGAACAATTGAATATTCTGGAGCAGGTGATAAGCACCTCTTGTGTAGCTGCCTATTCCGGATTTTGAATTTGGATATAACATGGAACGCTCAGGTTGATAACTTGACGGCCTCTCTATGTACACAAATAATTGGACACATGTTGATATTCCATCCTTGGGTGATTGGACATGTTTATTTGAGACTGTTTTAGGATTTGGTCAAAGGTGGGCAGGATTGATTGGCTTAAGTTTGTTTTTATGTGTTATAATTGTAATATGTCTATATTGTTTGTCTAAAATAATGCAAAGTCAACGTAGACAGCGAATGCTGATATGACAGGTGTTTGCTGCCATGGAAACAGGTGCCTTCCCTCAGGTCTGGCTTGCTTAAATGGGCAGCTGGTAGTCAGAGATGGGTAAGTCCCAGTTGTTAGCCTATCGACCTAAGACAGGAGCCAAGTAAAAAGTACTTGGTGATCCTAATGAGCTTGGAGACACCTAAGACAGGCACAGTCGATCTGATATGATGGTAGCCCCACTTATCCTTGGTCTTCTCCTTTTTCTCTTTGCTTTCTTTTCTTTTCTAAAGTAAAAAATGGGGAGATGTTGGAGACCATTGCTTTCAGCCTCCTGAGGAAGTAAGATTATAAGATGGCACCTGGCAGCTCGCTAATGAGTCAATACTTGCTGACCAGGAAGTTTCTTTGCATTTGTTGATTTGTTCCTTCCATGCTTGTGGATAGAGTAGATCGCTAGATTTTTTTCCAGGTTTGTTTGCTGCTTTGCAGATGACCTTTACTGTGATTGGCTGCTTAAGGATATAAACAGTGTGGGGTTTGTGGGGAAGAAAGAGAAGAGAGAACAGATGGAGGAGGGAGAAGAGAGAAGGAGAAAGGAGAGAGGCAGAGAAGAAAGAAATAAACAACCTCTGCTTGCAGTGATTTGAGTCTATGATCATTCCCAGTCTGCCTCCGAAGTGACGTGTCATTGCCATGGGCAGCGACACCAAGGGACAGCAAAAGAGATGAGAGATAACATAGTACATTAAGGACAACAAACACTCATTATATGGCTTTTATTTCTATATCCTGGAGGTCCTTACATTTAGCGTCATACTGTATGGCCTTATGTATCTAGGTTTTGTTCTATTGTAGATCTCTGCTAGGAGAGCCCAAGGTTTTTACTGATTATGACAAATGAGGGAAACCATTGAGCCTATGTTCCTTTGAGTCTGGCTTACTTCACTTAATAGGATTTTTTTCTAAGTCTTTCCATTTCCTTACAAATGGGGTGATATTGTTCTTTCTGACAGCAGCATAGAATTCCATTTTGTATAAATACCACATCTTGTTGATCCACTCATCAACTGAGGGACGTCTGGGTTGGTTCCACATCTTTGAGCTGTTGATATATTTTAGATATGAGGTCTTTGTCTGTTGTATAGTTAATGATGATCTTCTCCCACGCTGTAGGATTTCTAGTTAATTTGCTAGCTATGTCCTTTGCCATAGAGAAGCTCTGCAGTTTAATGCAGTCCCACTTATCCAGACTTTCTCTGATTTGTTTTGTTTCTTGGTCCTTATTAAGAAAGTTTTGACCTGTGCCAAGGAGACCTAGTGTGTCTCCTATTTCGGTGTATCTGCTTTTCCCTCAAGGTCTTTGATCCATTTGGAGTTAATCCTAGTGCAGGTTGACAAAGAAGGATCCAAATTTAATTTTCTGCAGGGAAAACATGGTTCTTTAAGTGTCATCTGATTTGCAAGAGAAAAGTCACCCCATACATTTCCTATTCTTTCCTCTAGAAGAATTTATTTAGAAATTCAATTTTTTTCACATAAAGAATAACATAACCGATGGGATCAGAAGCAAGACTTAACAGATGCTTAAACTACATAGAGTATAAAGAATCCATTTCTTTTGTGGGTCATTGGGCTTGAACTCAGCCTGGGCACTGCCCCTTAAGCTCAAGGCTACCTCCCTACCCTTGAGCCACAGCCCCCTTCCCATTTTGTAGAGGTTAATTGGAGATAAGAGTCTCAGTTCCTTTTGTGCTTCTAACCTTGATCCTCATATCTCAGCCTCCTGAATAGTTAGGGTTACAGGTGTGAGCCACCACACCAAGCTCATCTAATATTTTTTAACAGTACTATAGCAGATATTATCTATTAACTTCACGACCATGTTAGTTTTAGTATTTTGGATACTCCTAAGATTTAAAGTCAGGGTTTTAAAAATTATTATTATAACATTGATATACAGAGGGATTAGTTACATGAATCAGGTAATGTGTACAATTATTTTTGAACCATGTGTCCCCTTTCCTCTACTTTCTTCCCTACCATCCCTACCCACATAGTGTCTAGTTAGAACCATTGTTATATTTATTCACCAGTCTCACCTTTCTGTGCTCTCCCTTACCCTCCCAAACACAAAGAAATGTCAATAGAAAAACAAAAGGAAAAGAAAAAAAATAACAACAGTGGAAACTTAAAATGTCTCCTGTTTACTTTTCTTGAAGTTCATTTCATAAAATATTATTGAGCCTTTGCATATCGTTCCTATGGATTCCCTCCTTTGAACTCATTGTGTGAATGTCTAGAGTTCTAGATACTCTCATATTGGTATGCATGCATATATATATCTATACATACATAAACACATATATTAATCATTCAGTGTGTAATCTCTCTACTATTTAAGACACTCCACTAACAACTTTAAAATATTTATCAGTATGAATAAACCAGGTTTGAGGAGTAATGTGTCCATTACCTAATGAGTGTAACTGTAACCCCTCTATACATTATCTCAACAATAGAATGCAATAAATAATCATTCATCAATGAAAGCACCACTAGTAAATGTCAAGTATAAAAATCCTCCTATTTAAAATGATACTTACAAAAACTTTAATTTATAGAATATTGACAATGATAATAGAAAATAACTATGGATATTGAATTACTTAGAAAATGTGTCATTTATGGTGAATTACTTTTTTCTCTGTTGACTTTGACTCTGTTAGATTATCATCCTAGTGTGTTCATTTCAGTTTGATTCTTCATTTTCCACATGAAGTTTGAGTATTTAGCTATGGTAAATATCAATACCCTTTATTCCTCAGTTTCCCAAGTGCTGTGTTTATGGGCACATATCATATGCATAATCCACATCTTTATGTTTTTCTTTTTATTTTCATTAATGCTGGCTTTTGATCTCAGGACCTGTGTTCTGTTGCTTATCTCTGTTGCTCAAAGCTATTGCTCTATCACTTGAACCAAGATTCTACTTCTGGCAATCTTCAGAATTCAAGCAAGAATCTCTAACACCCACCATGTACTTCTTTTTATGTGAAAATTTATCTTATCTTAGAAATTTTATAACCTTTGATATTCTAAATATTACTAACTACTCTACTGGTCTCATGTCTACTTGATAGCCTGAGAATGTAAACAAAAATTAAACAATATTATTATATTTAACTTTTCCAAAACCTAAAATATTGCACCATTTAAGTCTAATATTGATAGACTATTGCATCACTAAATAATATCAGCAAGTATTTAAATTTCTACATTAATTTTTAACTGTCCCATGAAACTATAGCAGCTCTGTATATAACAGTCATATAGTATCCATTCTTGTACATACTACAGCTAATTTGAAATTGCTTTCTTGTCACATTTTCTGTTCCTCTTATGAAACAGTATCTTTAAAGCCAAATGTATATATATTCAGGAGATTAATTCATTCTTGAATATTATTTCTAAATGTGAAACCTGGGTCTATTTTATTTTAACCCACCTTATTTACTTTCTTTCTATACATTTTTAATATATTTTTATTGTAATTAATAAAAGGGTTACATGATATTTGCCAGATAAATGGTGCCTTAATTCCCACACACTGATACCCTTTCACATGTCATGGTCCCCATTTCCCTTCTCCCCTCCCTCCCCCCTCATCTTGTTTTCCCTCGTTCCCTATCCTATTTCAGATAACCAAATACAAATATATCCGATATATCAGGTAACAAAGTGAGATAGTGCAACAATATGAGATAACCAAGGGACAGTAGAAGTGATGAGAGATAACATAGTACCTTAAGAACAACAATCATTAATTATATGGCTTAGGTTTACATCATATTTTAAATGACAAGTTTAACAAACAATTGTTCAAGGAGGGAATCTCTAATTACATTCTCTGGAACTTAGTCTTTAGAACTTAATCAAAATTAGGCTAACGGTTTGTATGTCATAGAAACATATCAGTTTATGAAATAAAACATTATGATTATAGAGATATAGGTTTTTTTGTCTATGTAGTTATGTTTGTATTTCCATTACCATGTCCATTGCTTTGGGTATGCAGTTATTGAGTCCTCGCTCTTGTATACTTTGGATTTAATAACCGCATACCATGTGCCTATTGTTCCTTAAGTCTTGACTTGTCTCACTTAGAATGATTTGCTCTAGATTCACCCACTTCCCCGCGAATGCCATTATTTTATTTTGTCTGTTGGCTATGTAGAATTCCATTGTGTATGTATACCACATTTTGTGTATCCATTCATCAGCAGTAGGGCATCTGGGTTGTTTCCATCGCCTGGCTATTGTGAATAGTGCAGAGATGAACATAACTGAGCAGGTGTCTTTATAATATCCTGGGTCATGCTGTTCAGGATAGATGCTCAGAAGTGGTATGGCGGGATCATAGGGAAGGTCTATTTTCAGTTCTTTAAGGAACCTCCACACTGCTTTCCAGAGTGGTTGAACTAGTTTACAATCCCACCAGCAGTGCAGTAGAGTTCCTTTTTCTCCACAACCCCGCCAGCAACTGTCATTGTCTGAGTTCAAAATCTTGGCCATTCCTGTTGGGGTAAGGTGGTATCTTAGGTTGTTTTTATTTGCATTTCCTTTATGACCATAGAGGATGAACATTTTCTCATATGTTTTTCTGCCATTTTAATCTCTTCTTCTGATATGTCTCTCTTTAGTTCCCTTGCCCATTTAGTGAATGGTTTATGGGTTTGGAGGGATGATTAGTTTCTTGAGTTCCCTGTAGATACTGGATATTAAGCATTTGTCAGATGTATTGTTGGTGAATATCTTTTCCCAGATGGTTGGCTGTCTCTACTTTTGCAACTATGTTTTTATCTGTACAGAAACTTTGTATTTTTAGGTAGTCCCATTTATCGAGTCTCTCTCCAATCTGTTGTGACCCAGGGATTCTGTTCAGGAATCTGTTGCCTGTGCCTATGAGTTCCAGTGTCTCTCCTACATTATCATGTAGCAGTTTCACGGTTTCCGGTCTGACGTTGAGGTCTTTGGTCCACTTTGAGTTAACGCTTGCGCATGGCGAAAGGTTAGGGTCAGTTTTTAGTTTTCTGCATGTGGCTGCCCAGTTTTGCCAGCACCAATAACTGAATAGATTGTGTTTGTTCCATTGTATACCTTTGGCTCCTTTGTCAAATACAAATTGCCTATAAGTATGTGGTTCTATTTCCGGGTCTTCCATTCTGTTCCACTGGTCTTCTGGTCTGTTTTTGTGCCAGTCCCAAGCAGTTTTTGTTGTTATGGCTCTATAGTAGAGTTTGAAGTCTGGTATTGTAATACCACCAGCATTGCTCTTTTTGCCTAGAATTGTTTTGGCTATTATAGGTCTTTTCTTGTTCCATATGAATCTTTGGATTATATCTTCAGTTTCCGTAAAGAATGTCTTTGGGATTTTGATGGGGATTGCATTGAATTTCTATATCAATTTTGGCATGATAGCCATTTTCACTATGTTGGTTCTCCCTAGCCATGAGCATGGGATGTCTTTCCATTTCCTAGTGTCCTCTTTAATTTCTTTCATTAGGCTTTTATAGTTTTCATTGAATAATTCCTTTACATCTTCGGTTAAGTATATTCCTAAGTATTTTATTCTTTGGGGGCTATTGCGAATGGGATCATTTTCTTGATTTGGCCTTCTGTTTGTGTATTATTGGTGTACAAAAAGGCTACTGACTTCTGAAGATTGATTTTGTATTCTGCCACTGTGCTAAAGTGGTTTATTAATTCTGGACCTTTGGGAGTGGAGTTTTTTGGGTCACTCAAGTGGAGGATCATGTCATCTGGAATAGGGATAGTTTAATTTCTTCTTTCCCTATGTGGATCCCTTTGATGTCCTTTTCTTGTCTTATTGCTCTGGCTAAGGGTTCCAGCACTATATTGAAGAGAAGTGGAGAGAGTGGGCATCCCTGTCTAGTTCCTGATTTTAAGGTGAATGGTTCCAGTCTTTTACCATTTAGTATAATACTGGCTGTAGGTTTTTCATATATGGCTTTCACTATTTTGAGGAATGTACCTCTTATTCCTATTTTTTCTAGTGCTTTCAACATGAATGGATGTTGTATTTTGTCAAATTCCTTCTCCGCGTCCAGAGAAATTATCATATGATTCTTATCTTTAGCTCTATTGATATGATGTATTACATTGATTGCTTTGCGAATGTTAAACCAGCCTTGCATTTGTGGGATGAAGCCCACTTGATCATAGTGTATGATTTTTTAAATTTGTTTCTGGATTCTGTTGGCTAATATTTTATTGAGGAGTTTTGCATCTGTGTTCATTAGAGAGATAGGTCTGTAGTTTTCTTTTTTTGTTGGGTGTTTCCCTGGTTTGGGGATGAGGGTAAGATTAGCTTCATAAAATGAGTTTGGTATTGCTCCTTCTGCTTTATTTCTCAGAAGATTTTCAAGAGTATAGGTGTTATTTCATCTTTAAATGTCTTGTAGAATTCCGCAGTGAAACCATCTGGACCTGGGCTCTTTTTGGTTGGCATTTCCCTGATTGCTTCCACAATTTCGTTGTAAGAAATTGGTCTGTTCAATTTGTTTACCTCATCGTTGTTCAGTGTGGGTAGCCTATGTTTATTTAAGAAATCATCCATTTCTACTAGATTTTCTTGTTTCTTTGAATATAGGCCCTGGTAGTACCTATTCATTATGGACTGGATTTCTTGGGAATCCGTTGTGATTGTTCCCATGGGATCTCTAATCTTGTTTATTTGATTCTCCCCTTTCCTTTTTTTGATTAATCTTGCCAAGGTCTGTCAATTTTGTTGACTCTTTCAAAGAACCAACTTTTTGATTTATCAATTTTGTGTATAGTAGATCTTATTTCAATCTCTGAAATTTCTCATTTTAGTTTTGTTATTTCTGTTCTTCTAGTTGTTTTAGAATTAACTTTTTCTTGCTCCTCTAGGTGTTTCAGTTTTTTTAAGGTTATTTACGTGCTCTTCTTCTGTCTTTTTAATATGCGCTCCTATGGCGATAAATTTGCCTCTTAGAACTGCCTTTGCTGTGTCCCATAAGTTCCTTTGTGATGTTTCTTGATTTTCATTACATTCAAGGAAGTCTTTAATTTCATTTCTGATCTGATCTGTTATCCAGGAGTTATTCAGAAGTGTGTTATTCAGTTTCCATGTGATTGAATGTTTTTTGACTCTGCCTGCATTGTTCAGAATTAGTCTGACTCCACAGTGGTCTGATAGGATGCATGGGATTATATCAGACTTCTTGTATCTGCTTAAGTTTTCTGTATGAACTATTTTGGAGTGTGTTCCATGTGCTGCTGAGAAAAATGTAAAAAGTTTTGCCATTGGGTGGAAGACTCTATATCTGTTAAGCCCATCTGGGCTATGGTGTCATTTAAGTCGATGGTGTCTTTGCTTAACTTTTGTTGAGTTGACCTGTCATTTGTTGAGAGTGGAGTATTGAGGTCATCGACAATGGTTGTGTTTGAGTCTATCTTGTTCTGTAGTTCTGAAAGAGTTGGTTTGATGAATTTTGGTGCTCCCGTGTTGGGGGAGTAGATGTTTATAACTGTAATATTATGGGCATGGATTGTACCCTTTACTAATATATAATGGCCGTCTCTATCTTTGTGTACTGATTTTACTGAGGATTTAATTTTATCGGAGATAAAGATTGCTACTCCTGCTTTTTTGCATGGTGCATTGGAGTGGAAAATTCATTTCTAGCCTTTCACTTGGAATTTGTTTCTGTCTTTGGCAATGAGGTGTGTCTCTTGGAGGCAACATATGGATGGGTGGTGTTTCTTAATCCAGTCTGCTGCTCTGTGTCTTTTGATTGGATTCTTCAGCCCGTTCACATTTAGGGAGATTATGGAGAAGTGGTCAGTGTCCATTGTTGGTATTTATTTTTACTTCTAAGTTTCTTTCTCTTTTTTCCCCTATTGTGTTTAGTGAATTATAGATGTTTGCTTCTTGATGGGGGTTCTTGGTGTTCTACAATTTGTTCTCGGTTGATTAGTATTCTTTGTAACGCTGGTTTAGTGTGCACGTATTCATAAAGCTTCTCTTTGGAGTGAAATATTCTTGTTTCTCCCTCAAATGCAAATGCTAGTTTTGCTGGATATATCAGTCTGGGTTGGCAGTTGTTGGTCTTCAGGACATCAGTGATGTTTTTCCAAGCTTTTCTTGCATTTAGGGTTTGCGTGGAGAGATCTGCTGTAATTCGAATGTTCTTCCCATTATAATATAGCTCCTTCTTTGTTTTTGCAGCATTTGAGATTAATTCCTTGGTATTTGGGTCTAATGTCTTTACTAAGATATGTCTAATTGAGTTCCTTCTAGGATCTTGCCTGCTTGGGGTCCTGAAACCTTCAATAATATGAGTATTTTCCCTTTTGAAGTTGGGGAAGTTCTCTGCTATGATTTTGGTGAATAATGGTTGCATACCTTTGTCCTGGAATTCGGCCCCCTCCTCAATCCCTGTTATACGAAGATTAGACTTCTTTGCTGCATCTGCCAGTTCCTGGAGCTCTGTTTGGTAGATTCTGACTGATTTTTCCAAGGTGGCGATTCTCTGTTCCAGCTCTTGTGTTTTGTCTTCCGTTTCTTATGTTCTATTGTCCATCTCCGTCAATCTGCTGCTTAATGCCTCCATTTTTGCTTGAAGTGTGGACACTGAACTGATCATGTCTGCTCTGAGGATATTAATCTTTTCTTCCATTTCTCTTTTGAATTCGAGGATCTCTTTGGAGATTTCCTGCTTATGTTCCTGGAATTGTTTTTGGAATTCTGTTTTGATCTCTTTAGTCATGTTCACAATCATCTCCTTGAATAGGGTTATGTTTCATGTCTCTTCAGGTGTCATTTCGTGGGATGGTGACATCTCTCTCGTCCCTTCGCTCTTGTTGCCTTTTGGACTTTGCGTGGGACTTCGATTATTTATGTATGTTGTAATTCTTCTTTGAGCTCTTCTCGGCATCGAGAACTGTTGTTGTAGTTTGCTCTGTGGTCAGTAGGTAGCGGTCTTTGCTTGGATTGGGACCATGGTTCTGGGAATATGTGAATACCTGTGGTTCTCAGCCAAATTGATTCCTCTGCTGACTAGGTCAGAATTTGCAGTTTTTGTAGGTGTTCGGTCTATTCCCAGAGGCTTTGTGCTGTTGTACGACTAGCTCTCAGCCCAGCCAATGGCCTCGCAGTGGGCCGTGGGATGGATCTGCAAGCTTCGGTCTCAGCGTGCTGGGAGGATGGTTGGTTTTCCTGTGCTGCTTCTACAGGACCTACAGCTGTCCAATCTGTTCCCAGGGGTGGGGCCCAGCTGAGGACATGCTCTCCAAGGGGGGAGCCGCGCCATTCCAATTCTCAGAAGGCTAGCTTGGCTGCTGGTCAGCCCTTCAGATCCCTGCTGCTTTGTCCGAGAGTCTGTGACTGTGGGGGGCCCCTCAGCGCTGTCTTGCTCAGGATTCCCAGCTGGAGAATGCCTGGCTCCAGATTTGAGGGGGACAGATGCTGGCTCCTATTGTCCCGTATACCCCACCCGCTGTTGTAAGGCAGGGACACAGTGCTCCCCACTCTCCAGACCCAGTGGCCTGGGAGAGGAACCAGGTGGGCGGGTGGGAGCTGGGACACTCCCGCCTCCCCTGGTGGGGTGCTGGGTCTTGGCGTAGCCCACCCATCAGTCTCCAGTCAGAGGCCTGAAAGAGGAACCTGGTGGGCGGATGGGGACTGGGACACCTCCGCCTCCCTTGGTTGCTGGGTCCTAGCGCCTCCCGCCTGTCAATCTCCAGTCATTGGCCTGGGGGAGGGGGTTTTGGGGGAAGGGACAGGATTCTAAATTCCTTGCCCCCCTGCTCCTGCTCTTCTCAGGCAGTGTGGAGGGGTCTGAGTTAAGTTCTATGGCTTGGCACCCGCTCTGTGTTTGGGGGCCCGCTGCGGTACTCACGCCTCTGCGTTCATCTGTGGGTGCTGCACGGTGTTGGAGAATCCATCACTCCCCTTGGATCTCCGCTGTTGCTTGTGGTCCGTGTCTGGTTTTCGCTGCTTGCTGTTATGGTTCCGCGTCTGCTTCTATGGCTCGCTGACCTGGCCCGGCCGGGCTCTGCCTGGCCCGGCTCCCTCCGCTGCCGCCTCCACCACCGCTTTTCTTGGCTCAGAGCCGGCGCGGTGGGGGAGGGGTCCTCGTGTTCCGAATTCTTTGAGAAAGTTGGATGTGAGCTTTATCTGGATTTCTTTTCCGATTTGGGTCCTTTTCTGTTGCTTTTTGAGTTTGTTGTTGTGGATTTCTTAAGGTAATTGATTCGTGGGACTCCCTGGTTCTCTCTTTTTGTGTGAGAGAGCTAGGCAGCATCCCTATTGTCTCGGTGCCATCTTCTTTCCTCCTCTCTTTCTATACATTTTTACAACCCTAGAATTCAAATGTCATAGCAAATCATACATGAGATTTTATATTTTTACTCTTAGATTTCTCTCACAATGATATTCTAAAAATAATCTAGAAGGTGACTCACTTTACTGATTCTGGTCATTAAGCCAAAGTTTATCATCATATATATTTTACCTGTTCATAAAGCTAAATGGAAACAAAAAAAGATAACAAATTAGATTAATGCGTGATACCAAAACCATCCAACTTTTATTAGCAAAATCATTGAAAATGTTGTTGTACAAATTGTCTCTATCGTCATGAAGATTGAATATATTTCAAATTCTTAATAGTTTTATGAAACATTACTTAGTGGGATCATTAAGCAAAATCTTATTTGAGTTCAGAACTCAAATTTAAAAAATCACTATTAACACTTTTCTTTTACTAACTTTTTAAAAAAATGTATTTTATTGTTGGGGTAATGAATAAAGGGGTTACAGTTATATTCATCTGGTAGTGGATACACTATGTTTTTCTTCCACTTCTCCCTCCTTGCCCCTCTCAATTATCTTGTTTTTCCCCCTTCCCTTCCCTATTTCAAATAAACGTACATATAATATATATACCACGTAACAAATTCAAATACAGTAGCAACATGAGATAAACCATACAGGGAAAAAAGAGAAAATAAATAGCTTTACATAGTACATTAAGAACAACTGTAACAAAGTATTACCACCTTTTGATTACATAAAATTATCAGTATGGGCAGGCATGGACAGCTTATGCCTATAGTCCTTATCAATTGGGAGCCTGGCTAGTGGTAAAGGAGGCATGACATTCATTCTGAAATAGGAAGGCCATGGTCTAGGTTCACATCTGTGCCAGAGGATGAACCATATTTAAAAAAAAATCACTAGTACCAAAAGAGGACTTTAGCAATGGCTCAGGTACAAATGCAAGAAAGGCTCTGAATTAAAGTATAATAGAGCAGCACAAATGACTAAAATGGAGACATAGAGTGGAAAGCAGATTTCTTAATGTTGATCAGTTACAGATAAAAGAACTCTGTGACAACGGTAACAGGTGAATTTTCTGTACTTTTTATTTATTGAGCTCTTCAGCTCAATGCTAGCTCTCTTCCACTTGAGCCACAGTACCACATCCGGTTTTCTGGTGGTTAATTGGAGATAAGATTCTCACAGAATCTGTGCCCCAGCTGACTGTGAACTGTGATCCTCAGATCTCAGCCTCCTGAGTAGGTAGGACTACAGGCCTGAGCCACCAGGGTCTAGCTTCCTAAGGTGATTTTTACAATAGCCCCTTTTTTAAGTCTTTCAAATTAGGAATTATATCATGAAAAAAGACATATTTGCATCAACAAACAAAGTCATAGATTTCGTTATTCTAATGTCTTAAATATCCACTTAATCCATGCAGCAGAACAAATACATTCATTTAAACTCTTATTGCTTATGCTGAATTTACAAAAACATTAAAATAGTACTAAATTGGCAATACATCCTGAAATGGAAGAAAAAAACAGATCTTTCCCCCAAATGTAACTAGAGATCTTCCTTTCATACGTTACTCAATGTAGATATATATCAAATTATGTAAATGTTTATATATTGAAAGTTTTGTATGGATGTATAAAAGTGTATATATATATATATCCAGCATCTTGTTGCTAAGTTGATTTTTTTTGCCAGTCCTGGGCTTGAGCTCAGGGCCTGAGCACTGTCCTTGGACTTTCTCAAGGCTAGAGCTCTTCCACTTGAGCCTCAGCACCACTTCCGGCTTTTTTCTATGTATGTGGTACCGAGGAATCGAACTCGGGTCTTCATGCATGCTAGGCAAGCACTTTAACCACTAGGCCAAACTCCCGGTCCCGCTAAGTTGATTTTTAAAATTAAATATGTTTATATTAATCCTTTTCACTACATAAGATGAAATGGTATATTGATTACTAATAACAATCTCATAAATCTACTTTTTATAATGCCTAAAATTTAGACCTTTCTGAGTATTAGGAAATGTTCTACAATTAGTAAAATGCTGCTAAGCTGCTAACAGAACATAATACTTTAAAATAAGAGACGTCTGTTTCTAAGAGAATAAAATCATAGATAGTCTTAACCACGGACTTCTTTAAAAATGGAAGTATAAGACTACACATTTAGCATCTTGTAGGCAAGCTTTTTACAAAATAATGATTAAATAATATTTTGAATCTAGTATTTCTCTCCATACAAAAGGAGAAACAAATACATAGGCTCCTAAAAGGAAAGCTTCAGATCTTGCTTACATAATGTCTGTAAAATAGCATGGGTGCACAAAATTCAGTGTTTGAGTCTGTTCTTCTCTGTGTCCACCTCTTTTGCATGTATCTATCCATCTCTCTGTCAACATGTGTATCTTCCCCCTTTCCAAAGGATCAGTTGTCTGTTTTATATAGTAGGAGAAAAAACAAAAGCTTAGTTCTAAGTCTTGATTCATACTGGTTGGCATTACCTAACTGTTGTTGTAAGCTGTGGTTGTAAATTTTTGTTTAGCTTTCTCTACAGCCTACCCCCTCACACAGATGCATCTTTATTAGATAATATTTTTCCATGAAGAGACCTTTTGAACTTGTAAGTCATAAAAACAATACAGGAACAAAATATAACAATAAGAGAGCCATATCGACATATTCTAATATTACCAATTGCTCAAGTGAATGGGACCAACTATTGTGCCCATATACACTTGGAAGAGTCCAGCTGGCTGATTTGATGCCACCAATATTTTCATCAATGACAAAGACATAAATGTATGGTGTCATTACAGACTTTTATGTGTAAGCACCTAATTATCCAATGAATGTCATCAAATGTCATTTTGCAGATGCCTATACTCACCACTTAACATATTTATAAATACCCATCCTCACCCAGACCAGTGTTGTCCTGGTCCTGGCACAACATTATTTTTTAAATTTTATCACTGTTTCTCCATCTTCATTGATACAGGCATGTACACTTTCCTGGGTCTAAGGATATATAGTCCATGAGAGACCTCTAACCATATCCATTGTCAGTTTTGTGCTTATCTTGCACAATTGTGTCTATAGTGCAGGAAGTTACCGGTTTTCTTGAAAATAACATGGCAATGGACATTATTGCAAGTCTTATTAGCTAGGATCTGGACAGTATAGAAGTCCATCTTAACACTGTGGCTAATTTAGGAACTGCCCTGGTCAACTATCTCAAATGTGATGCCCGCATACAGATATAATTCTTCAATGTCAGATGTGGTCCCTTCAGAATGGCATTTTTTGGTGGCAAAAGTGATCATCTGTACATGTTTTAACTATTCACATTCCCACTTCTATGAATTGTAAGGGTTCCCTGTTTTTCTATTTTATGTTAATTGGGAAAATACTCTAACATAAAAAGTATTTTCAGTGGAGAATATTCTCCACTGGAAATCTTTTATATGCATATACATGTACACACACACACACACACACACACACACACACACACACACACACACATATATATATAGGGAAATTTTTATGGTAATTTAAAAATACACTATTAAGTAGTTGTACATACAGATTACAATTGCAGGGGCCAGGAGCATGGCCTAGTGGTAGCGTGCTTTACTAGCATGCATGAAGTCCTGGGTTCGATTCCTTAGTACCACATATACAGAAAAAGCCAGAAGTGGTGCTGTGACTCAAATGGTAGAGTGCTAGCCTTGAGAAAAGCTCAAGGACAGGCCCTGAGTCCAAGCCCCAGCACTTGCAAATGTCATAAGACATTGTACATTGAATGCAATGAATGAATTTGCTCATCATTCCTCCCTACATTGGGAACAGCACACACTCTAGAAGTCTAAACCATGAGGAAGAATTCTGGGTTTGGGTTCCATGTTGCCTTTCTTCACCACTCACTGGCACAGGAGGTCACTGGAGGTAAGATTAAAATGTTGATTGCTTTCACTCTTTCAGAATCTCACTCAGTACACTGAGGACATCCACAGCAGCATCTGAACTTACCCAAGTCGAGTTCAAACCCTGTGACCTCCACACACAAAAAAAAATCCATGGCTTTCCTGTATGCTACCAAGGAGAAAGGGAGAAATCAGGAAAGGAACTCCTTTTGCAATGCTCTCAAAATACTTAGGAATTAACTAAGGAAGTAAAGGACCTTTATGATGAAAACTTTAAAAATCTTTAAAGGAAATTATAGCAGAAGTAAGGAAATGGAAAAAAACCTCCAACAGTCTTGAATTGGGCAGATTAACATAGTGAAAATGGCAATCCTACCCAGGGCTGTCTATAAATTCATTACAATACAATATCCCAACATCATTGCTTAATGAAATACAAGAAGTAATCCAAAAATTCTATGAGATTATAAAAGACCTGGAGAGCAAAATCAATTCTTAGCAGAAAGAGCAGTGTTGGAAGAATATCAATATCAAGATTCAGAATCTATTACAGAGCTATAGTAATAAAAGAAACATTTTGTACTGGCAAAATAACAGGTCTAAGAAAAAAAGGTACAGAACTGAAAACCCAGAATCCAACCTACAGACCTATGGTCACCAAATTTTATATAAGGGAGCCAAGAAAAAATAGGATGGAAGAAAGACAGCTTCTTCATTGAAGGGTGCTGGCATAATTGGTTAAGCATCTGTAGAAAACTAAAGTTGGATCCTTGTATGTGTTACCCTACACCAGAACTAATTCCAAATGAATCGCTAATACCCTAAAAACTTAACAGAAAGGAATTGGAGATGTACTAGGGCTCCTTGGCACATGTTGAAACATTCTTAAGAAAGGCATAGAAATACACGTTAAAGAAAGTTTGGACAAATGGGACTTCATTAAACTGCAGAGCTTCTGTATGGCAAAGGACATAGTTAGCAAGTTAAATAAAAAGCCCACAGGGTGGGAGAACATCTTCATTATTCATACAACAGACAAGGGCCTCACATGTAAAACATACCTACAGCTCAAAAAAACTGAATCTCTCAAAAACAAATCCTCAAAAAACAAAAGGTTTGCTAAAGACTTAAGAGAGACTTCTCTGAAGAGGAAATAAGTGGCCAATAGGCCCATGCAGAAATGCTCCATATCTCTAGCCACAAAAGAAATGCAAATCAAAACATCTTTGAGATTCCACCTCACTCCAGTAAGAATGGCCATTATTATGAAATCTAATAACAGATGCTGCTGTGGATGTTCACAGAAGTGTTTCTTCTACACTGTAGGTGAGAGTGTAAACTTTT
The DNA here is from genome assembly GCF_031878675.1 of Megascapheus bottae. Taxonomy (NCBI): domain Eukaryota; kingdom Metazoa; phylum Chordata; class Mammalia; order Rodentia; family Geomyidae; genus Megascapheus; species Megascapheus bottae. The sequence continues at coordinate 37,106 of NC_143517.1, forward strand.
TAAGTCACTCTGTGAATCAGTATGACGATTCCCCAAAAGACTAAATACAGAGCTCCCCTATGAACCAACAATCTCACTTCTAGGCTACTAGCACAACCATGTTCATTGCAGCATTATTTACTGTTGCTAAGGTATGGAACCAACCCAGATGACCCTCGGTATATGAATGGATCAAGAAGTTGTATTTATACAGAATGGAATTCTGTGCTGACATCAGATATAATGACATTGCCCCATTTGTAAGGAAATGGAAAGACCTGGAAAAATCGTATTGAATATGCCAGACCCAAACAGTCTCCATGATTTCCCTCATGTGTAATAAATTAGTACACATCTAGGACTTTCCTAGGAGAGGATCACAACAGCTCAAAAGCTATGCATATACGACCTTATAGGATGTGAGTAAGTGAAATTAACTCTAGGATATGGAATCAAGAGGTTTATCTTTGTGGTTTTTGTTCTTAATGTATTATGTGATTTCTTTTAACGCTTTTTTTCTATTATGGCTTATCTCATGCTGTTACTGTATCTGTAATTTTTTATTAAAGAATTTATTAACATTAATTTTTACATTATATTTCAAATAACAAGTTTAACAAACAAGTTTTCAAGAAGGGAATTTCTATGTACAATAACTGGCACTTAGTTTTTCAAACTTAAATTTAGGCTAAGGGTTTGTATGTCATAGAAACATATTAATTTATGAAATGAAACATTATGTCTATAGAGTCATAGGTTTTTATGTCTATCTAGTTATGTTTATATTTCCATTAGCTTGTCCATAGCATTGGATATGCAAATATTGAGTCCTCGCTCTTGTACTCTTTGGATCTAATTGCCACATATTAAGGATAGCATTTGCCTTTTGTTCCTTAGGTCTTGACTTGTCTCACCAAACATGACTCACTCCAGATTCATCCAATTCCCTGTGAATGCCATTATTTTATCTTCTCTGTTGGCTATGTAGAATTCCATTGTATAGATATACGACATTTTCTGTATCCATTCATCTACAATAGGACATCTGGCATCGAATGGCTATTGTGAATAGTGCAGAGATGAACATAGCTGAGCAGGTGTCCTTATCATATCTTGGGTTATGATGTTCCGGGTAGATGCCCAGAAGTGGTTTGGCGGGATCATAGGGAAGGTCAATTTTGAGTTCTTTAAGAAACCTCCAAGATATGGAACCAACCTAGATGTCCCTCAGTTGATGAGTGGATCAACAAGTTGTGGTATTTGTACACAATGGAATTCTATGCTGCTGTCAGAAAAAACGACATCGCCCCATTTGTTAGGAAATGGAAAGATTTAGAAAAAATCATATTAAGTGAAGTAAGCCAGACTCAAAGGAACATAGGCTCAATGGTTTCCCTCATTTGTCATAATCAGTAGAAACCTTGGGCTCTACTAGCAGAGATCTGCAATAGAGCAAAACCTTGATACATAAGGCCATATAGTATGAAGCTAATTGAAAGGACCTCCAGGATATTGAAACAAAAGCCGTATAACCAATGACTGTTGTCCTTAATGTACTATGTTATCTCTCATCTCCTTTGCTGTCCCTTGGGTATCTCATATTGTTACAGTATCTCACTTTGTTATCTGATATTTTGAATTTATTTGTATTTGTTTATTTGAAATTTGATAGGGAAGGGGGGAAAACCAAGTCAGGGGGGTGGGGGTGGGGGGGAGAGTAATGGGTACCAAGACATGTGAAAGGGTATCAATGTATGTGAATTAATGCACCTTCTATCTGGGCTAAACGAGTCTACAGTCCCACCAGTAGTGTAGTAGGGTTCCTTTTTCTTCACAACCCCACCATCAATTGTCATTGTCTGAGTTCAAAATCTTGGCTGCTCTTGTTGGGGTAAGGTGATATCTTAGGGTTGTTTTTATTTGCATTTCCTTCATGACCATAAATGATGAACATTTTCTCATAAGCTTTTCTGCCATTTTAATCTCTTTTTCTGGTAAGTCTCTCTTTAGTTCCCTTGCCCATTTAGTGAATGGTTTTTTGGGTTTGGAGGGATGATTAGTTTCTTGAGTTCCCTGTAGATACTGGATATTAAGCATTTGTCAGATGTATTATTGGTAAATATCTTTTCCCAGTTGGTTGGCTGTCTCTCTACTTTTGTGACTATGCTTTTATCGGTACAGAAACTTTTTATTTTTAGGTAGTCCCATTTATCGAGTCTCTCTCCAATCTGTTGTGACCCTGGGATTCTATTCAGGAAACTTTTGCCTGTGCCTATGAGTTCCAGTGTCTCTCCTACTCTATCATGTAGCAGTTTCATGGTTTCCAGTCTCACATGGAGGTCTTTGGTCCACTTTGAGTTAATGCTTGTGCATGGCAAAAGGCTGGGGTCAATTTTTAGTTTTCTGCATGTGGCTGCCCAGTTTTGCCAGCACCAATAATTGAATAGACTGTGTTTGTTCCACTGTATATGTTTGGCTCCTTTGTCAAATACAAATTGAATATAGGTTCTATTTCTGGGTCTTATATTCTGTTCCATTGATCTTCTGGTCTGTTTTTGTGACAATACCAAGCTGTTTTTGTTATTATGGCTCTATAGTAGAGTTTGAAGTCTGGTATTATAATACCACTAGCATTGCTCTTTTTGCCTAGAATTGTTTTAGCTATTCTAGGTCTTTTCTTGTTCCATATGAACCTGTGGATTTTATCTTCTATTTCAGTAAAGAATGTCTTTGGGATTTTGATGGGGATTGCATTGAATTTGTATATCAATTTTGGCATGATAGCCATTTTCACTATGTTGGTTCTCCCTAGCCATGAGCATGGGATATCTTTCCATTTCCTGGTGTCCTCTTTAATATCTTTCATTAGGCTTTTATAGTTTTCATTAAATAATTCCTTTACATCTTTCATTAAGTTAATTCCTAAGTATTTTATTCTTTTGGGGCTATTGCGAATGGGATCATTTTCTTGATTTGGCCTTCTGTTTGTGTATTATTGGTATACAAGAAGGCTACTGACTTCTGAAGGTTAATTTTTATCCTGCCACTTTGCTAAAGTAGTTTGTTTTTTCTAGGAGTTTGTGAGTGGAGTTTGGTGGGTCACTCAAGTAGAGGATCATGTCATTTGCGAATAGGGATAGTTTAATTTCTTCTTTCCCTATGTGGATCCCTTTGATGTCCTTTTCTTGCCTTATTGCTCTGGCTAGGGGCTCAAGCACTATACTGAAGAGAAGTGGAGAGAGTGGGCATCCCTGTCTAGTTCCTGATTTTAAGGTGAATGGTTCCAGTCTTTCACCATTTAGTATAATACTGGCTGTAGGTTTTTCATATATGGCTTTCACTATTTTGAGGAATGTACCTCTTATTCGTATTTTTTCTAGTGCTTTCAACATGAATGGATGTTGTATTTTGTCAAATTCCTTCTCCGTGTCCAGAGAAATTCTCATATGATTCTTATCCTTAGCTCTATTGATGCGATGTATTACATTGATTGATTTGCCAATGTTAAATCAGCCTTGCATCTGTGGGATGAAAAATACTTGATCATAGTGTATGATTTTTAAATTTGTTTCTGGATTCTGTTGCCTAATGTTTTATTGAGGAGTTTTATATCTGTGTTCATTACAGACATAGGTCTGTAATTTTCCTTTTGTTTTTTTGGGGGGGGTCTTTCCCTGGTTTGAGGATGAGAGTAATATTGCTTCATAAAATGAGTTTGGTATTGCTCCTTCTGTTTCTATTTCTCAGAAGAGTTTCAAGAGTATAGGTGTTATTTCATCTTTAAATGTCTTGTAGAATTCCGCAGTGAAACCATCTGGACCTGGGCTCTTTTGGGTTGGCATTTCCCTGATGGCTTCCACCATTTCATTGTAAGAAATTGGTTTGTTTAATTTGTTTAACTCTTCGTTGTTCAGTGCGTGTAGCCTATATTTATTTAAGAAATCATCCATTTCTACTAGATTTTCTTGTTTCTTTGAATATAGGCCTTGGTAATACTTATTCATTATGGATTGAATTTCTTGGATATCAGTTGTGATTGTTCCCTTGTGGTCTCTAATTTTGTTTGTTTGAGTCTCCCCTCTCTTTTTTTTATTAATCTTGCCAGGGATCTGTCTATTTTGTTGACTCTTTCAAAGAACCAACTTTTTGATTTATTAATTTTGTGTATAATAGAACTTATTTCAATCTCTGATATTTTTTATTTTATTTTTCTTATTTCTGTTCTTCTAGTTGTTTTTTCTTGCTCCTCTAGGTGTTTCAGGTTTTTTTAGGTTATTTACATGCTCTTCTTCTGTCTTTTTAATATGCACTCCTAGGGCGATAAATTCGCCTCTGAGAACTGCCTTTGCTGTATTCCATAAGTTCCTTTGTGATGTCTCTTGATTGTCATTACGTTCAAGGAAGTTTTTTAATTTCTTTTCTGATCTCATCTGTAACCCAGGAGTTATTCAGAAGTGTGTTTTTCAGCTTCCAAATATTTGAATGTTTTTTGACTTTGACTGCATTGTTTAGAATTAGTCTGACTCCACTGTGGTCAGATAGAATGTATGGGATAATATCAGTCTTCTGGTATCTGCTTAAGTTTTCTGTATGAACTATTACATGTTCTATTTTGGAGTGTGTTCCATGTGCTGCTGAGAAAAATGTAAAAAGTTTCACCATTGGGTGGAAGACTCTGTGTTATCTGTTAAGCACAGCTGGGCTATGATGTCATTTAAGTCGATGGTGTCTTTGCTTAATTTTTGTTGAGTTGACCTGTCATTTGTTTAGAGTGGTGTATTGAGGTCTTCCACTATGATTGTGTTTGAGTCTATCTTGTTCTGTCATTCAAGAGCGTTTGTTTTGACATATTTGGGTGCTCCTGTGTTGGGGGAGTAAATGTTTATAACTGTAAAATACCTGTTACTAATATGTAATGACTGTCTCTATCTCTTTTTATTAATGAATTTATTAACGTTGATTTTCACATCATATTTTAAATGATAAGTTTATGAAACAAGTGTTCAAGGAGGGAATCTCTATTTACAATCACTGGGACTTAGTATTTAGAACTTAATCATAATTAGGCTAAGGGTTTGTATGTCATAGAAACATATTAATTTATGAAATAAAACATTATGTATGTAGAGTCATAGGTTTTTATGTCTATATATTTCCATTACCATGTCCATAGCTTTGGTTATGCAAATATTGAGTCCTCACTCTTGTACTCTTTGGATTTAATAGCCACATATTAAGGATACCATGTGCCTTTTGTTCCTTAGGTCTTGACTTGTCTCACCCAACACGATTCTCTCTGGATTCATCCACTTCCTTGTGAATGCTATTATTTTTTTCTTGTCTGTTGGCTATGCAGAAATCCATTGTATAGATATGCCACATTTTCTGTATCCATTCATCTGCAGTAGGGCATCTGGATTGTTTCCATCGCCTGGTTATTGTGAATAGTGCAGAGATGAACATAGCTGAGAGGTGCCCTTATAATATCTTGGGTCATCATGTTTAGGATAGATGCCCAGAAGTGGTATGGTGGGATTGTAGGGAAGGTCTATTTTCAGTTCTTTAAGAAACCTCTACACTGCTTTCCAGAGTGGCTGAACTAGTCTTCATTCCCACCAGCAGTGTAATAGGGTTCCTTGTTCTTGGGGTGGATGATGGCGCTGAGACAATAAGGACGCTGCCTAGGTCTCTCCCACAAAAAGAGAGCCAGGGAGTCACATGAGCCAACTACCTTAAGAAATCCAAAACAACAAACTCAAGAAGTAACAGAGAAGGACTCAAACTGGAAAAGAAATCCAGATAAAGCTTACGTCCAACTTTCTCAAAGAATTTGAAACACGAGGACCCCTCCCCTACCCCTCGCCGCCGGCTCCAAGCCGAGAAAGCTGCAGCAAAGGGTGCCGGGCCAGGCAACCCCGACCGGCGCAGAAACCAGCATAGGACCAGGCCAGCAAGCAGCAGAAGCCAGACGCATGAACCAACGAAGACCAGAACAGCAAGCAGCGGAACCCAGACGTGGATCACAGGTGGCGGCTGAGATCCGAGGGGAGTGAACGATTCTCCAACAACTTGGAGCAGCCCACAGCCAAATGCAGAGGAGTGAGTAGCACAGCGGGTAGCCCAGCAGGTAGCCCAGTGGGTCCGCAAACCCATCAGGAAAGCAGAGCTGGTGCCAAGCTATAGAACTTAACTCAGACCCCTCCACCCTGCGGGAGAAAGACTGGCAAGTGCAGGGAGGCAAGGAATTTAGAATCCTGTCGCTTCCCTCAACAGCCCCCTCCCCCAGGCCATTGATTGGAGACTGACAGGCGGGCAGGCACTAAGACCCAGCATCCCACCAAGGAAAGGTGGAGGTGTCCCTGCTATCACCCACCCAACAGGTTCCTCTCCCAGGCCTTTGACCAGAGACTGACAGGTGGGCGGGCGCTAAGACCCAACACCCCACCAAAGGGGGCAGAGGTGTCCCTGCTACCACCCGCCCAACAGGTTCCTCTCCCAGGCCACTGGGTCTGGAGAGTGGGGGGCGCTGAGACCCTGCCTAACAACAGGGGGTGGGGTGTGCAGGAGTCTGGGAACCAGCATCTGTCCCACTCAAATCTTGAGCCGGGACGTCTCTATCTTTATGTACTGATTTTACTGAGAATTTAATTTTGTTGGAGATTATGATTGCTACTCCTGTTTTTATACATGGTGCATTGGAGTGGAAAATTCATTTCCAGCCTTTCACTTGGAATTTGTTTCTGTCTTTGGCAGTGAGGTGGGTCTCTTGGTGGCAACATGTGGATGGGTGGTGTTTCTTAATCCAGTCTGCTGCTCTGTGTCTTTTGATTGGATTGTTCAGCCCGTTCACATTTAGGAAAATTATGGAGAAGTAGTCAGTGTCCATTGTCATTATTTATTTTTACTTCTAAGTTTCTTTCTCTCTCTTTCTTTTTTTCCCTTTTTGTGTTTCTTGAATTATAGATACTTGCTTCTTGATGCGGGATCTTGATGTTCTACAATTTGTTCTCGATTAATTAATATTTTTTGTAACGCTGGTTTAGTGTGCATGTATTCATAAATCTTCTCTTTGCAGTGAAACATTCTTGTTTCTCCCTCAAATGTAAATGCCTGTTTTGCTGGATATATCAGTCTGGGTTTGCAGTTGTTGGTCTTCAGGGCGTGAATGATGTTTTTCCAAGCTTTTCTTGCATTTAGGGTTTGCATGGAGCGGTCTGCTGTAATTCCAAATTTTTGCCCATTGTAGTATAGCTCTTTCTTTGTCTTTGCATCATCCTTGGTATTCTGGTCTACTGTCTTTACTATGATATGTCTAGGTGAGTTCCTTCTAGGATCTTGCCTGTTTGGGGTCCTGAAACTTTCAATAATGTGAGTATTTTCCCTTTTGAGGTTGGGGAAGTTCTCTGCTATGATTTTGGTGAATAAAGGTTGCATTCCTTTGTCCTGGAACTTGGCACCCTCATCAATCCCCACTATATGAAGATTAGATTTCTTGGCTGCACCTGCCAGGTCCTGGAGTTCTCTCTGGTGGATTCTGACTAATCTTTCCTGGCTGATGATTCTGTTCCAGCTCTTGTGTTTTATATTCTGTTCCTGATGTCCTATTCTCCATCTCAGTCAGTCTGCTGCTTAATGCCTCCATTTTTGCTTGAATTGTGGACACTGCACTGATCATGTCTGCTGAGAGGGTATTGAACTTTTCTTCCACTTCTCTTTTGAATTCGAAGAGTTCCTTGGAAATTTCTTGCTTTTGTTTTTGGAATTCCACCTTAATTTCATTAGTCATGTCCAAAATCATCTCCTTGAATAGAGTCCTATTTCGTGTCTCTTCAGATGTCATTTCTTGGGATGGTGACATCTCTCTCTCGTCCCTTCCTTCACTCATTTCCTTTTGGGCTTTGTGTGGGACTTTGATTATTTATGTATATCGTAATTCTTCTTTGTGCTCTCCGAGGCATCGAGAACTGTTGTTGCAGGTTCACTCTGTGGTCGATAGGTGGTGGTCTTTACTTGGCTTGGGACTGGTGGTTCTGGGAATCTGTGTATGCCTGTAGTTCTCGGCCAAATTGATTTTGCTGCTGACTAGGTCAGAGTTTGCAGTTTTTGCAAGTGTTCAGCCTTTTCCCAGAGGCTGTGTGCCACTGCAAGACTAGCTCTCAGCCCAACCAGTGGCCTCACAGTGGGCCATGGGATGGAGCTGCGTGCTTCAGTCTCAGAGCACTGGGCGGATGATTGGTTTTCCTACCCTGTTTCCAGGGGCAGGCCCCAGCCAAGGGCCTGGGGTTTGGGAATTTCTGGGAGCTCTCAGCTAGGCCAGCTGGTTTCCGCTCTGTTCCCAGGGGCGGGGCCCAGCCGGGCCATGGGCTCCAAGGGTAGAGCTGCGCCTTTCTGACTCTTAGCAGGTGGGCTTGGCTACTGGTCTGCCCTTCAGTTCCCTGCTGTGTTTCCGCCGCTTTGGCAGAGAGTCTGTCTGTGACTCTGTGGGGCCCCTTGGTGCTGTCTTACTAGAGATTCCAAGCAGAAGGGTTCCTGGCTCAAGCTTTGGGTGGGACAGATTCTGCCTCCTAGACTCCCGCACACCCCACCCACTGTTGGAAGACAGCGTCTCAGCGCCCCCCAGTCTCCAGTCAATGGCTTGGGAGAGGAGGCTGTTGGGGGGGGTGGGAACAGGGACACCTCTGCCCCGTTTGGTGGTGTGCTGGGTCTTAGCCCCTGCCGGTTTGTCAGTCTCCAGACAATGGCCTGGGAGGGGCTTTTGGGGTAAGGGACAGGATTCTAAATTCCTTCCCCCCTGAACTTGCCAGTCTTTCTTGGGCGGGGTGGAGGGGTTTGAGTTAAGTTCTATTGCTCACCACCAGCTCTGCTTTCCCGATGGGTTTGGGGAGCCTGCTGGTCTACTCACTCCTCTGCGTTTGACTGTGAGCTGCTCCGTGGTGTTGGAGGATCATTCACTCCCTTCTGATCTCATCCACCGCCTGTGCTCCCCATCTGGATTCCACTGCTTGCTGGCCTTGTCTGTGCTGGTTTCTGCATCTGGATTCCACCGCTTACTGGTGGTGGGTGCTTCCGGGGGCCGGTGCTCTCTGCTGCAGCTTTTGTGGCTTGGAGCTGGCCGCGAGGAGTGGGGGAGAGGTCCTTGCATTTCGAATTCTTTGAGAAAGTTGGATGTAAGCTTTATCTGGATTTATTTTCCGGTTTGAGTCCTTCTTTGTTGCTTCTTGAATTTGTTGTTGTGGATTTCTTAAGGTAGTTGGCTCGTGGGATTCCCTGGTTCTCTCTTTTTGTCAGAGAGAACTAGGCTGGGTCCCTATTATCTTGGTGCCATCTTCCGACCATCCTGTCTATCTGTAATTTTTAAACCTGGCTTATTTTATTTACATTTATTTGTTTATTTGAAACAGGGAAATGAAGTGAAAAAACAAGATGATTCGGAGTGGGTCTGGGGGAGAGGAAGTATGACAAAAATTATACCCCAAGATAAAATACAATAAAAATAAATATAAAATTGAAGAAAAATTAAAAAGACTTTAAAAGAAGAAAATAATGTTAAAAATACCTTAAAACCTTGCGAATTTAAAGAAGTCATTCTTAAATTAAAAATACTGTTTGAAAAATAGGGTATTGAATAATCAAAATACATTTTTTGCCAGTCCTGGGGCTTGAACTCAGGGCCTGAGCACTGTCTTTGGGCTTTCTCAAGGTTAGAGCTCTACCACTTGACTCACAGCAACATTTTCAGCTTTTTCTATGTATGTGGTACCAAGGATTCAAACCCCAGTCTTTATGCAGGCTAGGTAAGCACTCTACCCTCAGGGCAAATTCCTGGCCTGAGTAGTCAAAAATATTACCTGAATTAAGTTTGTACACAATGAAGGAGATAGCCTACTAATCATTGTTGCTATGTATCTAGAAGTGAAGTTAACCACAATTAGGTAAAAGGGGATAATAAGGAGGGAGCATAATGAGCAAATGAGGAAAAAGCAAAAATTCTGCCTTACATACTTGAGGTCTTTGTGAATGCTCTCCCAGGCTAAATTACTGGCTTTATGTGTCCTCTAGGAGAAAGTTGGCTGTTTTCTGTGGCTTGAATGTGGGTGGAGTTGTAGCCTATCTAGAACCAAGGATGAGCTTCAGAGACTTTCTCTGACCCATCCTGGAGCCTCTATTGTTTCTGCCAGCTCAGCTGAGAGTGGCAGAGGGATGGGGCCACTTCTGGATTATTTACCTTGGAGAGGAAAGTTGCCCCACCTGAGGAAGAATTTCTCCCTCTATGGAAGGGAACTCATCCCCAGGCTGAGTGGACTGTGATAAGATTCCTTTAGCCTTTTAAAATATGGTGTTGCAGACACTACTTCTCAGGTTCTACTTATCTGCCCCTCAAGTGGGGCAGCTTTCTTCTCCAAGGTTAATAAGCCAGAAGTGGCCCCACCCCTCTGTCACTCTCACCTGGTCTGTTAGTTTCTTTGCCAGTAGCAAAAATGGTGCTATTCTCAGCTGGTGATAGAGATGGGATAGCTTCCCAGTGCTGTTCTGTGAGAATGAGTGAGAATTTGTTTTGTGGGCTATTCATACTTCCTCTTGGTTTTTGGTGCTGTCTGCAACCTGTGTCTGTCTGCAGCCCACAGGATCAAGATTTACACTCATAATCATCTAGATTTCACTTCAGGTAAGTAATGGGCTGAGTGCTAAGGCTCCATTGCATTTGTCTTGGCACAGCTGCTTTGGGGAGCAGCAGTGGCTACTGCAGCTGTTGCTCGCTGCTGCTGGTGTGGGCTCAAACTGTCTCTTTTTTGTCAGTTTTGGGACTTGAACTCTGGGCCAGGGTACTGTCTGTGAGCTCTTCAGCTCAAGGCTATCACTCTGCCACTTGTGCTACAGAGCCTCTTCCTCTTTTTTTAATTGTTGAGGTGATATACAGAGGGGTTACAGTTACAACCATCAAGTAATGAGTGCATTACTTCTTGAACATTGTTACCCTGTCCTATGTTTTTCTCCCACTTTCCTTCGGCTACCCTACCCCACTCATTTTTTCCTTTACTTTCCCTTTTTCAAAATATGTATATATGCATATATATACACACCAGTCACCACATTCAGATACACTAACACCATGAGATAAACTATAAGGGGGCAAAACTGTCTTCTTAAGCAGGCTGTCTGTTCCATCTCTGGTGGAGATTTCTGTACTAGTTCAGCTTACTTGGTATAACTCTTTAGCCTCGAACTTTTGGATAGATTGCTAAAACTAGTATCTTATGAGAACTCAGAGACTCAACCTGAACCTTCACCAATTTCCCAGAATTCATCAAGTACTAAAATGAAAATTTTAAACAAGTCAAAACTACGGAAAGTTTAAAAAATGTAGATTAATGATAGAGGATATGCTTATCATGCATAAAATCCTGCATTCATTCTCCAGTACCAAAATATTAAACACTAAAATAACAAGAAGTGACAAAAAAGAAGAGTTCAGACTCCCTAGACACTATGTTGGAAATGAATTGTACAACATGTGAGGGAGGGGAATCAGGAGGGGAAAACTAAGGAAAAGGTGACATTGTTCAGATTGAAATGTATTTGCTGGAGCCAGCTGCCAGCAAAATGGGATTCTTGATTTAGGAGGTGAGGACTAGAAAAGAAAAAGACAAGAAACAGATGGAGTCAGGATGTCTGCAGCTTAAGACTGTAGCCCCGTTTATTTTCAGTTCCAATCTTATATACTATCTTAGAAATAAGAGACATCCAGGGGTTACTTTCATACAAAATAACAAGCAAGTTTCAGACATAATAGTCCAGGAAGAAGTGATAAAGCCAGAAGGTTTACAATACTGTTGGTGCAGCTCAAGGTTTGTAAGCATCATGGTATAAGTTATTTTTTTTATAACAGCTCATCTCCTTATGTGCTTAGCTTTCATCACTAGTGTAGGTGCAAGGTCAGTCTGACTCCACTCTCAGCTCCCAACATGTATTAATTACCTGACTTACATAATTGTAAACCCTCCATAAATCACATTTACAATAAAAATTATAAACATGAGAAATAATTTTATTGTAAATATTCAGTTAAACATTTTCCTATGTAATACAATAAAAAGAAATATGAAATGATTACCATACCACAAAATAAAAGGAATGAAGTCTGTTCTTCCAACAAGACCCAGTCATATTGTTATTTTCCAGGCAGATATTTTCATAGTTGTTGATATCCTCTTACCTGTCTTCTTCTAGAGTGATCCTCACAAGATTACAGACTGCAGGATAAAAAGAGCAACAAAGAAAGTAACCTATTTCTAACCTAATTATAGAAAGTGATATAAAACTATAACAGCTCTACTGATTATGTGTAATGAGGTTCTACGAAGAGATTGGCACTATGGGAGTCATTTTGGAAGATAATCACTCTAGTTCAGGAAATTTTATTACAGTGTTACATTTAAAACATTTAAAATTGTTTCACTTTAATAATGTATGCATGTTGGCCCTAGAGAAATAGGCTTTCAAAGAATCTTTGGGGACAGATATAGCAATTCTACCACTCTGAGTCTAATTGCAGAATATGATTCTTAGCTTGTACCTTTCTGAGGTTTGCATTTATGATTAGATGCAATATAGTGATGTATAATTTTGTAGATATATCTATTGTCCAGTAAGTGCTAACGAGGAGAGGTCATACTAGTTCCCACAGTTGCTACAATATACCAAGAAACATGTCTCTACCCCATAATCATGAAATAATTGATTTCCCTTTCTAGTCCTAGTAGGATCTTATTCATATTAGATAATACAAACTTTGAGATTTCATATTAAAGTCATTGATATGTCTTGCCATATTTGCATTGATCCTAGAAACAGTTCCTGGCCCTGAACACTTCTTTTATTTCCTCTGCTCTAATAACACTTAGGGAAAATGATTTCTTGTACCTCATTTGGTTGATAAGAAAGAAGGCCTGTCAGATAAACTTGTAATTTTTAGTCCTTGTTTGCCACCTTTGGTTTGAATGTAAATTTTCATGAGTACATTTTCATAAGAGAAAGGTAATACTGTTAGTTATTGGTTTTCCGGCTCCCTGTTCCTCTTCTTTCCTTCTCCCTCTCCCTTCCTCCTTCTCCCTTCCTCCCTCTCCGTCTCCCTCTCTCCCTCCTACTCTTTCTCTCCCTCTCCCTCTCCCTCTCTCTCTCTCTCTCTCTCTCTCTCTCTCTCTCTCTCTCTCTCTCTCTCTCTCTCTCTCTCTCTCTGAACATGTGTGGCTACACTAAAACTTTAAATTAGACCCTTGTGCTCTGGCTTAGCTTTTCCCTTAAAGAATTGTTCTGTACCAAAGATGCCACACTGCACTAGCTTTTTGCTAGTTTAAAAATCTTACAGGTATGTCTGCCCAGGCTGGCCTCAAAATTTAATCCTCAGATTATAGCCACCTGAGTATCTATTTTTAGAAGCTTGAGCCACCAGTTTGTAGCTCTTTGCTGGCTTTTGTTGCAGGAAATCTTAAAAGCAGATATATCAGCTTATATTTGTAAAAACAGAAATAGTGCTAAACACCTATTTTTGTATTTTAATTGTTCAATTAATAACAGGTTTATTAGAGAAAAAGTATGTAAGTGGAACTCTACCCTCAGAATTCTTTTATATTAGTATAATGAACAGGATTGTCAGGGCTAAGTGTGACATGGACATTGTCCTGAGATTTGAGCGGTCTGGGGCTTGCACCAGCATGTTGAGCTCTCTTGGCTCGTGGTCTCTCCCAAGGTTCTGAGCGGAACGCACACCAGCATGCGCTCCCACCTACTTTAGAGCAGTGCTTGGCAACAAGTACCTGCCGGTTGACCAGTATTGATCCGCTGAACTGCTGTCTCGGAAAGCTGCGGACAGGTTTGGTTGGCGAATTTAAAACTGGTAGTATTTGGTTTCTAGAGTCTTCTAAAAGAAAAAGGGAAGGGAAGAAGTTTGTAAGGCCAGAAGCCTCAGCCATGAAGAACTCTGGTTTGGGGTCCTGGGACCCGGAGCCCTCTTTCTCCACTACCCACTGCCGCAGGAAGTTCTTGTGCTGTGGGGGTGAGACTGAAGATATTGAAGGCTTTGACTCTCCAAGAAGCTTCACTGAGTACAAAGCTATCAAAAAGGTTCACAAGGCAGCAAGTGCAGGTGATGTGGCCAAAGTGCGCAGAATGCTCTCTTGTGGGAAAGCCAACGTGAACGATAGAGACAAGAACAACAGGTTAGAAGCTTGGGATGAGGGGCTGGGGGCCTCCGGAAAACCTGGCAGGGTGGATGAAGCTGCCCCTCCAGGGGCGTGCTAAGAGGAAGGAAAGGGAGATCAGGGCTCTGCTTCTCCAGGGAAGCTAGGCTGTCTTCGACTTTGGGCTCCTCAGTACCCAGGTAGCACCCGGGTACCTGGGAAGCAGAGAGGTCCCACGCTGTCTCCTTAATGAGATGCAACTCAAGATCAAAATTAAGGAGCATGTGGTTCCCTTTATAATTCCTCTTATACATACTTTACGAACTACTTAAAAGGGAGGATACAAAGTGGACTCAGCATTGGATTAACATGCACAGTTTAAATAGCCTAATGTTAGACACTGAAGAGAGGTCCATAAAGAGGAACTTGTTTCCCATAGCGTATCTTCCACTGAGCTCAGAGTTCTTGGAATCAACCCAGTACTCTCTTACACCAGCGCACACTAATGTATGTGTTGTTTGTACAGGGGGTATGCAGAGAAAGTTTGAAATGGGAAGTCATATCCATTATTTCTGTTTTAATTCATTTGTATTTTCAGGGTGATGTACAGAGGAGTAATAGTTACATAGTAAGGTAGTGAGTATATTTCTTGTTGAACACTGTTATCCCTCCCACATTTTCCTTCTATTTCCCCCGCCCCCACGTTGTGAAGTTAATTTCCAACATACTGTCTTGTGATTATCACTGTTACACTAGCTCATCCTTTGCCTTTGGTCTCTCCATTTTGTTGTTGCCCTTTCCTTCCCTAATTTTCAACCATTCAGTAGTGTTTTGGTATTCTGTCTAGGCTTTCTGATTAGGTGGTGCTACCAGGCTCAGCTTAGTCAGCCAATCAGCCAAGACAAGGCCCTGCTTAGGCAGTCACAAATGATTTCCAGATCCACCTACTGCCACATTCACAGGGCACCCACTAGATGACCCATTTTTGTCCTAGTAGGAACTTTTTGTGTCCTGGTCAGTTATCCACCAGTGAACTAACAATATTACACATTGCCCAAGATTTGAGAGGTTGACTGGTACTGACTTCTTAAGTTTCCCTGGTTTGTATCTTTGAGAATGATGGTAATAAAATATCTGGAATACAAATTTTCTCTTATCTGTCTCAAATATGCCATTGTTTTCCCAAAATAATGGTCTATTATTGAAACAGTTGAATGAGTGGAGTGAAAAAGTAAAGCTAGAAATGCTTTATAGACATGAGGATTTAGAACTTGCCATTAGTTAGACTATATTAATAGGAAAACATGATTTAATCATTAGTGGAAAAGACTGTCAATGTTTAGGAAACAAGCACCTGGCTTTTTTGTTTGTTTCCTTCTGGCAGTTCTAGAGCCTGGTGCAGGCTAGACAGAAGGTTTGCCACTAGTTTACCTGAACAGAGCTTTTTCTGCAATGTATCCTGGAACCAGTAACTAAGACATTGACATAAGAAGATAGAAAGGTTAAGGCAACACAGGCTACGAAGTGTGATAGTCTCTAAGCTGAAGGTAAAAAGGAAGATAAAATTAAAATCATTAGTTATACAATGTCAAAATAAAAGAACAGCTTACTCGCCAAATATTTCCAATATTTACTTATATATTTGTTGCCTGGTATATCTTCATTTTAACGGACATTCTTACCTTTTAGTCTGTGTACTAGGAATCTCTTTAAAATGTTGCCAACTCTATTGAAAACATACCTTCCAACAAGTTTATCTGTATTATTTGACTGAGAGGATACATAGGCCTGTAGGTAGTAATAATAATAATAATAATAATAATAATAATGATAAAATCTTACAACTGTTTTTGTGTTAGGATCTCAAAAAAGATCTAACTATGTTGTACTGATTTTTCATGTATAAAATGTATAAAGTTGTAACTTTGGGCAAGAGATACAGGTCAGTGATGGAGTTCATGGTTTCCTTGTATGTAGTGGATCCAGGGAAATCCTCAAGAACACATACACACACTCACAGACACTCATGTTCATACAAACAATTAGGATTTTCTTACTTTAGTCATATGACATAAAAACTAATATGCATTAGACTTCTTCAGAAAAGAATACCTGTAACCTGGGTGCTAGAGGCTCGGCTCGTGCCTGTAATCCTAGGTACTGAGGTGGCTATCTGAGGATCGCAGTTCAAAGCCAGCCTGGGCACTGAAGTTGTGAGATTCTTATCTCCAATTAACCACCAGAAAACCAGAAGTGGCACTGTGGCCTAAGTGGTAGAACGTTAGCCTAGAGCCCCAAGAGGCTCAGGAATAGTGCCCAGGCCCTGAGTTCAAGCCCCAGACTGAAAAAAAAAAGAAAAGAAAGAATATCTGCTTTGAAGACAGGCAAATTACATGGTGATTAATGTCTACACTGATGTGAATAAGGGTGTGACTTCAGATCAGTTTCTATAATGTCCTAACAAGCCCTCTCATCCTCACAGGACTGCTCTTCATTTTGCCTGTGCCTATGGGCATCCGGAAGTGGTGGGGCTCCTACTGAGAAGAAATTGTGACATTGATGCTTACGATAGTGACAGCAACACAGCTCTGATGAAGGTAACTAGTAGCAAATAATTTTCACCTGAGATGGATTTGATTTGCACTACTAAAATGTCAATAAATTTACTTCCATGTTTAATGAGAAAGAACTGGCAAAACATATTGTAAACTGACCACCCATTCCCTGATACCATCCTAACAGGCTTCCCAATGTCAGCAAGAGAAATGTATGCATATTCTACTGAAATATGGTGCTGATCCAAATAGGAAAGATGCCAATGGCAACACTGCTCTCAACCATGCTATTTCTGTGGGGAACATGAAGATAGCTGCTAAATTGATTTCATATGGGGCTAATATGGACAACATTAAAAAGGTATACATCACCCCAATTTAAGTGTTTGAAATACAAGTTTTATTATATATACATCTATCCATTTATCTATTTATCTACATATATGTTTCAATTATGATAGAAATACACATATCTCCACAAGACATAAACATACTGGACATTATATAACCCAATAGGTATGGATATATGTTACTTTGTATATGCATATATATTCCATGCACATATAGAAATACTTAATTTTTCATCTTTTGTGCTGAAGCAATCTCCAAACAAAATAATTAGAAAGACCTTAGTTGTGAAAGATTTTTCCTTAGACAAAATGATACTTTGAAGGAATCAGGAGATGATATATCTCTTCTCTGTGTATTGATGGCAAATATTTGTGAAACCTAAATTAGATTAAGAAAATATTCCTGTTATTCAGATTCTTTTATGCCAAAATCTTTTGTTTTGCTCCAAAGTATAAAATAATTTGAGAAAGGAAATATTATCTTGGATATATTGATGAGAATAAGTACTATCACTAAGTTCTATCACTGTTTTGCTACCAAAGTAGCAATGGATCAGAAATTGTCAGAGGAAATGAAAATGTTGTCATTGAAAGAAAACATTAAAAACTAGTCATGTTGGTCTGAGAGTTTGGCCTAGTGGTAGAGTGCTTGCCTAGCATGCGCAAAGACCCAGGTTTGATTCCTCAGTGTACCACATACACAGAAAAAGCTGGAAGTGGTGCTGTGTCTCAAGTGGTAGAGTGCTAGCCTTGAGGAAAGCCCACAGATAGTGTTCAGGCCCTGAGTTCAAGCCCCAGGACTGGCAAAAAAAGTAGTCATGTTACAACTTTGGGACAAAATTTACTAATTGCTTATATATATATATTGGTCTTGTATAAATATAGTAGTTTTTCATTTGATTTGTAAAATTCTCAGCTTGTGAAAGACTGCCATATAAATATGCTGAGAAGTTTATTTTAGAAGTATTTTCATTTTACCAGACTATGTGACTTAATTGATATTTTGTGCAAATGCAGAGGAAAGGCAAACTAGTTCCTTGGCATAGACCCCTTGTCTAAAGAAAAAGAACTTAAACTAAATTGAGCTCTCATTATTAAAATATATTTTCTGAGAGGTGGCAGATAGTCTACAATTTTGAATAGAATTCATATTGAATTGAGTAGTCCCTACTCTAGCTCTACCCAGAAAAAGTAAATTGAGTTTTCAGTGAGCTATTGTCCCTGACCCTATGCTATTTTAGGTTGAATCACCAAGGGATTAAGGGCATTGACCCAGAAGATGAGAAATGAGAATGCTCTCTAGTTTGCTCCTGTAGTTCTCAAGCTGAATTATTCTACACACTGACCAACGGAAAGATATCAATATTTTATATCCATATCTCCTCTAGTGTCCTGATTCAGAAAATTCTTTAGAATTATTAGGCAGGATATGTGAAGTTTTCCTCAAGATTCAGATACTACTTCTAGATATAAAGGACATTGGATTGGTACATATCAATACATGACACTCCAGAACTCAAAACTTTAGAATTTTTCAGAGCATATGTTACTTTCTTGCAATCTCTTTTTTTCCCATCAATATTGGCACAATTTTCCTTTGTTTTGTTTCATCTGTTGGAATGTGAAATGCATATTAGTGGTCTTGTCTTTGGGATTCCAGAAAGACACTCCTTTACTTCATTTAAATAATCGTGAGAAATATATTGGTGTCTTCTTTCAAGCTTTCTTGTAAATACTCAGGTCATTCATCAGGTGTCAGTTATCAACAGAGTTTTCTGAATCTGTACATTAACCAATTTCATTTTAAAATTATTTCAACCATGAGAGCCCATCCCATTTTGTCTGTTATATTTACACAGCTCAGATATCATCAGCCTGGCAGTGCTAAACACTGAAAACCAGATAGTGAAAGTAGGAGAATCCAGTATGAGTGAATTAATTTTTTTACTTTTCTGCAACGGGGCATATGAGGTAAATGCCTCTAGCTTGTTTGGCCAGTTTGATTATTTAACATTTTCACCACTTGAGAAATGCTTCTAGCCTACTTTTTTCTGATCATTTTGGCATCTCTTACAGACTATTTCCCAGGGATGTTTTGATATCTGCCCAACAGTTTACAGCTATAAGTAGATAGATTACAGACATGAGCAACCAACACTTAAAGAGGAAATCCTTTTAATAGTTTGTACTTAGAAGACCTAGGAAAATATTCCTGCATTTACCTGGAGTAATTAAATACAGATAGATTATATAATAGTTAGCATAGGAAAGTTCAATAAAACGTAGTTATCATACAGCATTTTAAATTTCGTTTCTTGGCCAGAATTACAGAATTCTTTTATAATGGCAATCAGGACATTCCTAAGCCCTGAAGCATGACATGAACTGAATGACAAATGCTGCGAAGCAACTGAAGTTTAAGGAAGCAGTACTTTTCTAAGTGATTTTTAGAGTGTACTAGGATTTATGAGGCCATTATCTGTGGGAGGTGAGGAGGCTTTGCTAGAGGCAGGAGGCCAGAGAGTAACAAAGATGATGTTACTGGGTTTTACTCTCTATAGTGTGTGTTTACCCACACAGGGTCTATCGTTGAATTTTCCAGTTCTCTTGGGAAATAGAATCTACAGTAAGTATCTTTTTTTTTTTTTACTGTTTTATAGGATGACCTTTCAGCAATTATCACTGCTGAAAAGGAATGTAGACACCAGGTGACAGAAATATCATCAAAGGGCGAAGTAAATGAACACGAAGTGAATAAGATGGAAAGGTAAAACTATTTGATCAGTTTTTCATGACTTTGCTTGTTTTCTAGATTGGAAGCAATCACTCAATTCAGAATAAAACCTACCAAGGGAACTGCAGGATTAAATGTTTTTAACTCTGCTAGCTAATGGAGAGGTAGAGATTAGGAATATTGCAGTTTCAGCCTTGGCAAAATGTAAGTGAATCCACAATCTGAAACAAGATAACCTGGTGGTATGAACCTGCCATTCCAGCTCTGTAGGAAGCAACAGTGAAACACTATTCAAAACGGAAAGAAAGCAAAAGGGCCTGAGATCAAGACTCATGTAGGTTGCTTGCATAGCAGATCTTGGGTTCAAGGATTTTATGTGTGGTATCCTGTTCCTTGTGCTTGAACCCAGGACCTGTTTTTTGTTTTTGTTTTTGTTCAAGGCTAGCATTCTTACATTTGAGCCACAACTCCATCTCTGGATTTTTTTGGTGCTTAACTGGGGAGTCTCACAGATTTTTCTGCCAAGCTGGCTACAAATCACGATCCTCAGATCTCAGTCTCCTGAGGGGCTAGGATTAGAGATGTGAATCACTGTATGCTCAAATCAAGTTTTAATACTTCAAATTTTAGATTATCATAGAATTTATACTGCATGGGAGGATTTATAATACCCAAAGTATACATTGATGCTTTGTATTCTTAAAAGAAGTTCAAATAGTTTAATATTTCATATTTGTAGTTTACTTCTTGGGTTCACAATGAAATTCTTAACAATTGCATGGAATTTTCATCATTGTTAATGTCGAGTGTTTTTTTACAAATGCCAAATGAAGAATAAACTGAAACTCCAAAAGCATTTTGTGTTTTAGAGGACACATCTGTCTAGATTATTGATAATATATTTTCACAAGCAGATTAGAAACTATTTTTACACACACCATTCAATTGTTTCTCTCTTTCATTTCTAACATGCCTTAAAATATTTGATTTCTAGTGTGATATAATGTATTTTTATTTTAATTTGCATGAGAGCAAGAAAGAAGTGAAACTTTTCCTTCAGTGAATATAGTTTATTGTTGAGTGATAAAGAGAGGAAAGACAGGGTTTATAAACTCATACAAATAAGAGATTTTAGTTCATAGATTTCACACTTGCTTGATCATGGACATTGGAGCTACTATCTATGTTTCCTAATTTTCAAAAGGGGTTAATGTGTTTTGTCAGCTGCTGGAAAATTGAACACATAGAATAAATTTTACTTCTTAGAAGCCGCTCACTTAATTACCTTCTTACAGAAATTACTATGACCTAATTCTCCTTACATTACTTTCCAAACTGATAATAGTGATTTGGGCAGCAAAGAGATTGTACACATTTTACTCTTAGATTACTATGTATTATATGTTATCAGAGTGAGAAGAAATGAAGAACATTTCCATTTAAATATTTATCTCTCTTAGGTAATGATCTCAATATTGTTAATACCTTCAAAATGTTTTAAATAGAATTAATTACTACCACAAAATGTTGTTGTGGGAGATGTTTCTGGATTGGTTTTCTGTTTTGCCATTGATGAGAATACACAAACATGAATAGTTGAACTTCTGAATAATTAATGTTGGTTAATATGTGGAAATCTTCTAATGTTCACAAATAGGAACATCATCTGTTGCATTAGTAAGTATATTAAGTATAAAGTATGAAGATAAATTACTATTTTAGAATAGCCCTCAATTTTACCATAAACTGTGCATCTCAGAATGTAATCAGGATTTTTCCTGGGCAAGGTATTGACATCTCTGCTAGAGATGCCATTGGATGGACAGCACCATCAGAATTGATTATTGCTGTGGTTGCACTAACTAAGGTCCTATGATAATGCTACTTTTTATTTCCTTGAAGGTTAAAACACATAATTTTAGATGAGATTTACATTGGGTTGTATTTCATTCTTTACCTCAGTTAGTTTTAGAATGGAAGAGTTAGTGAATTCAGCTGGCAAAAGGCTAGCATAGTGGGACATAGCAATGGGTATGAGATTCTACATTTCAGTAATTGCTTTTCAGTGGTATTGAACTAATAGTCCTACATATATTATGAACATGTACTGATGTATAGTTTCTGCTCCTAGTTTAGGATCTTTTATTCCAAGAGATCTTTACAGTCTTAAATCAAATTATAAGCACTTCCAATGCATGAGTTGCAAACAATGGCACAGCTTTTTTCTGTCTGAACATAGCCAAGTTAGCCTAACATCATACTTCAGTCTCTTAGAGTTTTAGATAACAATCTTCTTGAATTTCCCAAGAATTTTGAGAGTTCTTTAAATCCAAGGAAGATGATCAAGTCAGATGAGGTATGAGAAGAGAAGTGGAATTCTTTGTTCTGTTACTGCAGGGTTGATTTTCAAAATGATCTTGCAGTTTAATAATGAATATGTTACGGTATCTCACTGTCCTTCCTGACTCAGATCTGTGATTTTCCCTGAAATATACAAAGTGGTCTTTTTCCAGACCACCCAGATCTTATGCAAGGTCACTGCACCACAGCAACAACACTCTGCTTTGTTCTCTGGTACTTCCAGATTTCTCTATACTTCTATACTGTCTGGCTTTTTCTCTATAGTACAAAAATGAACCCATCTTGCTTGCACAGCACTTTTTGTGTTTGCCTGGACCGCCAAGACATGTTATCCTTTTACAGATTTGCTTAACTTTTCTGCCAGTAAATATAAGTCTATTCCTAAATGAACAAGGAAGCGAAAATACTGTTATAAAAAGAGATAAAAGTTTCCTTTTTTAAAACTGCCAGATCAGGATCAGAAGTCTTTTATTCCTTTTTGGTCCTGTGTTGTTCACCAAAAGTAGATCATCAAAAGTCCTTTCCTAATTTTGTGTGGCCCATCAAGCCATTTTTCTTCCATAGTAGTAAAAATTACCAAGCTACATCCACCTCGCTGTGAATTTTCTGTTTTCAAATTGAGCTTTAAGTGTAGCCCCTAAACAGAACTTCCAGAATTTAAAGAACACTCAGAATCCAGAGAGACAAACTCATCAGTAATATTTTGATATTCTTTAAGTAGTTTTAGTTGTACAAAGGAGTGCCATTCACCAGAGAAGTTTATAAATACAATAGGTCTTGATCAACATTCTCACCCATCGCTCCCAACCTACCCTTTCTCTTACTTTTCTTAATCTTTTTGGATGTGTACTGAATTTTTCTACCATTTAACAAAGTAGTTCATGTATATATTTTTAACTGTTCTCAGAAAGATAATATAAATTTACAATTTTACCAAAGTGTATGATTATATGGTAACTTTTCTAAAGCCCAAATTTTATTTTGGTAGAACTTCTTCAGTGCTAGTGTTGAATGTGCATTATTGTATATTATATTGGGAAGCCAGCAGACTACCATTGAACAAAACCACCAGTTAAGTCTATATATTTAATATTATTGACCTAAAAATAGAAAATGTGAAATGAAAATGGATTCCCAAAGGGGGGGGGGGGTTGGTGGCTCATGCCTGTAATCGTAGCTACTCAGGAGGTTGAGAGCTGAGGATCAAGGTTCAAAAGACAGCCAGGGCACAAACAGACCTAAGACTCTTATTTCCAATTAACCTCTAGAAAATGGGAAGTGGGGCTTGGCCCAAGGGTAGTGTCCCTGGAGCTGAAGAGCTCAGGGACAGCGCCTAGGGGAGTTCAAGCCCCACAACCCACAAAAAAATGGATTATCGAAGAGATTTCAACATTTTTCTCTTATATGTAAATAACAATTCAAATATGAATGGTACTTAGTGAAATGTATCATGTTACTAAAGGGATTTAAAATTGTTCTAAATTGTATAACAACATAGCACCTTTTGACTAGTCTTGAATTATAGTAATGTCACATAGCACATGGTGGTAAAAAGTGTGTTTCTGGTCAAATCATAAACTTATTTGTAACAAATACTTTTGAAAATTATTTCACTTCAATTTAGATTTACTTGTATGAAATTAGGGTAAATGAATAGGATGGGGTGAGGGGAGGGGAAGAGGGA
Organism: Megascapheus bottae; assembly: GCF_031878675.1. Taxonomy (NCBI): domain Eukaryota; kingdom Metazoa; phylum Chordata; class Mammalia; order Rodentia; family Geomyidae; genus Megascapheus; species Megascapheus bottae. The sequence continues at coordinate 60,946 of NC_143517.1, forward strand.
GAAAAACATGGGAAGGGGTAACAATGGTCAAGAAGTAATGTACCCACTATCTGATGAATGTAGTTGTAACCCCTCTAGACATAACTCTGACAATAAAATTTAAAAAACATTGAAAATTGAAAAAAATAGGGTAAGTAAGGCCAATTCAAAAATTCAGTTTGTAATATATCAATTACTGGATAACGCCAAAATTTCTTCTCTGTAGAGAAGAAATATCTAAATATTTACTTGTAGTCAAAGGTTGTCAAGTAATAGAATGGATTTGAGTTATATTTATACATATACATAAATTTTATGCTTTTGTTGCAACTTGAAAAATATAACCAGTTCAAATCAGAAATATTAGAAAGGGGAAACACTTCAGAATATCCAGACTTTATAAGAAAAATCTGAAAAGTGAGCTCACTAAGTTGACCTTTCCCTGTATTGATAGAAATATTAAGATGATCCCACTTATCCACAAAAAATGCCCAGAACAACAGGAAAGCAAGAAAAAAGAAGCTGGTCCATCTCATGCAAATATTAAGGAAGAGTTCATTTCAGAAAAAGAACAAAGTAACAACAAACTCAAATTAAAAAGACAACTTGAAGTTGATGTCAAGACAGCAAATACAGAATTGAGCATTCTGGGAGAAAACTTGAGTGAGGTAAATTAATCTTCTTTAATGCTGCCACATTTCTAACTTTATTAAATGATAGGAAGAACTAAGTTTGGTGGTGAACCTCCCAGTGGTTCATCACTCCTGAAACTAGAAAATTCCATACACCCAATGTAATGTCAGATTCATAGGGATCAACATAACCTGCATGAGACTATTAGCTATGCACTTAAGTTATCCCTAGTTGAGCTAGTCACCTTAGTTGAAGTCTTCACACTGAAGTGACTCCCATAAAAATTATAAAGATAAATAGAATGTTTGTAGCTGCAAGAAATTTCTCTTTTTTCCTCACCTCTTCTAACTCCTTAAACCAAATTGCTAATGACAAAACTCCCTGATGGAGACCACTTTGAAACTTCCCCTTGTCCTGGGCTCCAAGGACCACAGAAAAGAGTGATTCTCTTCTGACTCTTTCATGAGAGGAATTCCTTTCCCCACATTCTGGAGTGATTGGGGAGGGCAGAGAAAATGTCAATAATTTTAAAATTCAGAACCAGTTTGGACTCTCTATCCTCTCACTTCAAATGGAATCGCTCCCACATCCCTGGCCATGCAATCATTCATGCCTTTTTTGTCATTGTTTTATCATGGCTACCAAGGAATGTTGTTTAAGATTTTATTATTTAAGATGACACCAAGAAGTGGAAACCAGAATTGTCGATGAGAATGCAATGTGTTAGAATCTAAAGAAATGGGAAAAGGATGACAGAAAAGCCACAAAATATAGGGAAAGGTAAAGCATGTGGATAATGTATTTCTATACAGCATTGAAGTGAAATAGTTACTAGGAAAGTTAGAATTGCACTCAGCGCAGGGTAACTCCAAAGAACAATAATGATTTTCTCATTTTCAAATCAGGTATAGGTTAAAAACGTAATAGGAAAAGTGGTTTTAAAATTTGTCCTTATTAAATGCAAATCAAAACAACTCTAAGATTCCACCTCACTCCAGTTAGAATGGCCAGGATCAAGAAATCTAATAACAACAGATGCTGGAGGGGATGTGGCCAGGAGGGATCACTACTACACTGTTGGTGGGAGTGCAGACTCATTCAACCACTATGGAAAGCAGTATGGCAGTTCCTCAAAAGACTAAACAGAGCTCCCCTATGACCCAGCAATTCCACTACTTGGCATTTACCCAATCATCCAGAAACAAAGACATACTAAATCCACCAGCACAATAATGTTCATTGCAGCACTATTCACCATAGCAAAGATATGGAACCAACCTAGATGTCCCTCAGTTGATGAGTGGATCAACAAGATGTGGTATTTGTACAAATGGAATTCTATGCTGCTGTCAGAAAGGATGACATTGCCCCATTTGTTATGAAATGGAAAGACTTAGAAAAGATTATATTAAGTGAAATAAGCCAGACTCAAAGGAACTTAGGCTCAATGGTTTCCCTCATTTGTCATAATCAGTAGAAACCTTGGGCTCTCCTAGCAGGGATTTGCAATAGAGCAAAACCTTGATACAAAAGGCCATATAGTAGGACGCTAAATGAAAGGATCTCTAGGATATAGAAACATAAGCCATATAATGAATGATTATTGTCCTTAATGTACTATGTTATCTCTCATCTCTTTTGCTGTCCCTTGGTTATCTCATATTGTTACAGTATCTCACTTTGTTACCTGATATATCGGGTATATTTGTATTTGGTTATTTGAAATTGGATAGGGAAGGGGGGAAAACAAGGTGAGGGGTAGGGGTGGGGGGGAGGGAAATGGGGACCAAGACATGTGAAAGGGTATCAATGTATGGGAATTAATGCACCATCTATCCGGCAAATATCATGTAACCCTTCTATTAATTACAATAAAATATATTAAATAATTGTCCTTATTAAATACAACTGAATAAACTGGGAATATTCAATCTTCTTCTCTGTTCAATCTTCTTCTCTGTTTATAACTTTCCTAAACCTTACCCAAAGTATACTTTCTCAAGGAACTTGCTTTTCTTCATAAATTTGTGGGTTATTAATGAAAGTTTTTAATAGTGCCATTCCTTCTTGGGATTGCTTGAAAACTGCTTGGCTGAAGTCAATTGAAGATTTTTCTCTCCCATATCTATGCTTGAGTGCTACTGTCCCCTGTTTGGATGTTAAGATGTCTAAGTATCTTGAAAACTCTCAAGGGAATACTTAGGCTTCCTTTGTGCCTAAATTTCCTCACAACATGTGTGTTAGGTACTGAGGGCAAGAAGTCTGCTACAGAATGCTTTTCTCTCTGTCTCTTCCTTTCTTGCTCTTTTCTGTTGAAAGTCACATAGAGTCACTGTATCTCAATGAATTTATTATATCAACATTACATGTTCTGTATTAATGGATGCAATATAATAGATTATGTTCCAAGGAAGAACATGTGATCTTCTGCCCACAATGATTTTTATCTTCATCCCATTTATAATTCTTGTCACCACTTGATAGTTATTTTCTTATTTTCAGTAGTAACAAGTCTAGGTATAAGAGCAAGATGTTCCATCACTAGGAAGCCCCCCCCAGGCTCAATTCCTCCCCACATGAAGAAGGAAGAGGGAAGTTATTCATTACTGGCACACCTAATGTTATGCCAAATTTCTAGAAACACTGCCCTTTCGTAGAGAAAACGGAAAACATCTATGGAATTGCGGCACTTATTTTTGAGGAAGTAGTCATTAGCATGGGACTCAATGAACCTTTGCAATATTCTATCCGTTTTTCTTCTACATTTTTTCTTGTGAAATAACCCCAGTTTCGAGTTGAATACTTTCTCAGTCTTCTGCTTCCCTGTAAAACTTTCATGGCCTCATGTTGCCTTTCATAATTTACTGTCTTATTTTGTCCAAGGCAAGAAGAGTTTTCATTCCTCTTTTCAAAGGAACATTTTTATTCTCTAGAAATTTAATATAGACATAAACATCATTAGAAAAACTGCTTCTTCCAAGCGTTGTTAAGATTAAGTGTTGTTCCTGCCATTCATTGCATTATTATGATTACTAAGGTCTTGCCAGATGCTGAAGCTATCTGTATTGAGATGTAGCTCATCAGAGCCTTTAACTCACTTTGTACTAGTAGTTACATTTGTGGCTATTTAGTAGAACATTTTATGTTATGAAACTACATAAATATGGAACTTTACCCCACTTTGCTACTTTTTATAGAATAATTTAACATATAAAATGTGATATAATATGTGGCTATTAAATCCAAAGAGTACAAGAGCGAGGACTCAATAACTGCATACCCAAAGCTATGGATATAGTAATGGAAATATAAACATAACTATATAGACATAAAAACCGAGACATAATGTTTTATTTCATAAATTAATATGTTTCTATGACATACAAACCCTTAGCCTAATTTTGATTAAGTTCTAAATACTAAGTCCCAGTGATTGTAATTAGAGTTTCCCTCCTTGAACACTTGTTTGTTAAACTTGTTATTTAAAATATGATGTAAACATAAGCCATATAATGAATGATTGTTGTTCTTAAGGTACTATGTTATCTTTCATCTCTTTTGTTGTCCCTTGGTTATCTCATATTGTTACACTATCTCACTTTGTTACCTGATATATCGGATATATTTGTATTTGGTTATTTGAAATTGGATAGAGAACGGGGGAAAACAAGATGAGGGGGGGAGGGAAATGGGGGACCAAGACATGTGAAAGGGTATCAATGTATGGGAATTAATGCACCATCTATCTGGCAAATGTCATGTAACCCTTCTATTAATTACAATAAAAATATATGAAAAAAAGAAAAAAAATGTGATATAATTTAAAGTTTTACTACAATTTATATTTCCTCATTGCATATATTATACATAGGGCAAGTTGTGTTGTGAAGAAATCTCTATTTTCTTTTTTTAAAAAATAAGTATATAGCTATATTTCTGGATCTTCTAGTCTGTTACATTGATATTTGGGCCTATTTTTGTAACAGTACAAATTATTTTTAGTAGAGCTTGAGGTCTGGTGGTAACAAACATTATTGTGTTCTCCACCCCCACTCTCAGAACTGCTTCAGCTGTTTGAGGCCTTTTGTTGTTCCGTATGAGTTTTGTTTTCTCTATTTCAGTGAAGAGAACCAATGGGATTTGGATGGGGATCACATGAAATTTGAAGATCACCTTTGGTAGCATAGCTATTTTGATCTATGAAAAATTTCTATTTTCTTATAAGCCATTAACTTTAAGTGGATCAGTTTGGCAAACTGTGTCCCAGAGGGTTTTTTGGGGGGAACTAAACATTAAGAACCCAATTAAGCATAAGAGAATTGTCCAAACCAATTCCAACAAATGTGAAACTGATACCAAAGACCAAAGGCAACAAGTGTGGATGAATATCCTAGTTTTCCTGATTTGGGATACTGAACAACAGAAACAATAACATAGAAAATTAATATAACAGTAGACTATTCACCAGGTTGTCAATGGCTCACATAGGTAATCCTAGCTATTCAGGAGGCTGAGATCTAGCCGGCCTAGCACAAAAGTCAGTAAGACTCTTATCTCAAAATAACTACCAGAAAACTAGAAGTGGTGTTGTGGCTCAAGTGGTAGAGCTCTAGCCTTGATCTGAAGAGCTCATGGACAACACCTAGGCCCAATGTTCAAACCCCAGGACCAACACACACACACACACACACACACACACACACACACACACACACACACACTCACTCCAAGTTAGGTTCTGAAGTTCCACAAAGAATCTATCCAAATGGGTAGAGTAAGTTTGTTGAAGTGTTATGGCTTTTTTAGACTGTGTCCTTCCCTCCAAAGTCGTTTAAACACCAAGAGCCCTACAGCTGCAAAAGAAAGTAGGTGTTCATTGAGAAGGGGATGGGATACATGGGGGAGGAGGATGGAAGGGGTGACATTGATTAAAAGTCATTGTACCCATAAATTTATAGTTTGAGTTGAAACTCTTCTACATAAATAAAGATTTTTAAAATTAAAGACACGAAGTCCTAAAATCACCAGGAAAAATTTGATTGCAGATTTAGTACCTTAGTCTCTCTGTCTTTTCACCAGCTATCATCTTGATTGTGATTGTACCAAGTTGGATAGACCCAAGCAAACTTATTGCAGAGACCCTCTGTTTGCCATTGTTCAGCCTCTCTATATGAGAACCCACATGTTAGGTGTCAGCATTAATACAAAATAACTGTCTCTTAAATTTAAATTCAACCTATAAATTAAGTAAAAATTTCAGAGAAAAATAGACAAAGGCCTGTTAATGTTGCCAGGCAAATGGACTGTAAGACCACTATTATCACTAGGATAAAGAATAGTTCTCTTTTTCAGGGTAGAAAGACAAGGTATACGTGAAAGATCAGCAACACTGAGTTTCAGGTATAAATTCTGAGGCCAGACTTAAGAAGAAATGTGTCAATTTTTTCCTGTTTTGCTTAGAATGCCCCCTATTTTTCTGAAAAGAATCAGATGAACAGAAAATCGTGTTATTGAATCTATTGAATTTTGTTATTGAATTTTGTTCAAAAATATGTGGATTAAATCACTGAACATTTGTACTGAGCCATGCTATATCTCCTTATTGGAATGCAATATTTTCTGGCATGATCTTCAGGTAAACATAAATAAACACTTGAAGATTAGAAAAGGACCTTTACTGAAGGGTCTTATGGCAGAATTGGCTTCTTCTAAGCTTGGAATCAGAGGCTTTTTATGAAGGAAAATGTGGAACATATGAAACAAGAATGCAAGCCCAAGCACAAATGCTTTATGATAAAATGATCAGTGAAGACAACGGTGTTTTAATCCTTCTAGTGGTTTGAAACTGGTTTATTTTCTAAGTTATTCAAGGAAACACATTCTAAGAATCTGGCTATATTTAATACAGGTTTTGTGTTAAACTGCTGTCATCGGAGTTTCTTCTTTACCAACCTATGTTTATTTATCATGCAGCTTTTGAGTGTCTCGAAAAAATTGGAACATCAATCTTCTAAAAAGCAAGAGATGGAAGAAGAAAATAAGTTCTCCACAGACAAGTTACAGTCCATGAAGTCTCTGCAAAGTAAAAGTGACTCACAGTTGGAAGAGAGTATAAAGCTGGAAAAAGAAGTAAGTGCTGTAAAATTAAAAAAAAAAAGAGATGAGAAAAAGTGGCTTAGGTAGAAGGGCACAAAATGTATGTGACTCTTTAGACTTATTGTTCTATACTGTGCTGGCCAGAGTACTCCTTCACACTCATCATAAGCTAGATGAAAAGAGTGAGGACACTGAATAAGGTAGTGACAAAGTCTTTTAATTCTTTTAGATGGAGAGTTAAGAGAAGGAAGATAGGACCATGAAAAAAAAAATTGGTAACTGAAAGTATGCTGGTAGTTCAGAGGCTAGATTGTAATTGTGAGCATATTCAGTTCATCTGATACTGCCTCCCGGCACAAAGATATCTAACAGGTTGTTGATCGTTACTTCATATTTATTGTGTATTACTGTGTTGTTTACATGTAACAATACTTTGTATTTGTTTACAAGTAATAATACTTCTCCCAATGAGAGTTTCATTAGTAAAGTGTTCACAATTTGCAATTTAATAAAAAGCAATGAGCTTAGCCAGTTTCTCTACACTTTGTATTAGCTGGGATGACTTGGACCTGACAGCTGGCTTATTCCCTCATACGTTTGAAGGATAAAATAGGTGTTTAATCCAGCCATCAAATGAATAAACATTACTTTGAAACTGGTTATTTTTCTGAGTTATTCAAGGAACCACATTCTAAAAATCTGACAATATATACCATTGGTTTTGTGTTAAACTACTGCCACAGAATTTACTTCCTTATCAATCTATACTTATTCATCATGCAGGATGAAAATCTGCAGACCCAGTATTTGAAATGTAAACAGCTGGAAAAGGAAAATTATTTCCTCATAGAGCAGTTACAGTTCATGAAATCTCTGCAAGGCAAATATGATGCACAAACAGAAGAGATTACAAAGCTGAATAAAAAAATACGCATTGTAAAAATTCAGAACAAGAAATATGTCAAAGAGGTTGCTAAGGTAGAATGGTACAAAACATTTGTGACTCTTTAGACTTACTGTTTATGTTACACAATTGTATTAATATGGCACTTTATTTCACTTAACTCCTTTCTGACAAAACGATTTAAAATAAAATAAATAAAATAGCTACATACTAGTCTAAACTTTAATTTGAGGTTTATATATTCCTAAATTATATATACATATATAAAGCCTGGCTGGCTTTGAATCGCCCTCCTCAGATCTTAGCCTATTGAGTAGCTAGGATTACAGGGGTGAGCCACTGTGCGCGGCTTTGTCTATGTTGTTTTCTGATGAATTCTCACTCATTTTTTTTCTTGTAAAGGTTTAACTGTAAATGGATTATTTTGTTGAGATATAGCCCTTCCTGTTTCTTTCTTTGTCTTTTTTTCCTTTCTTCCTTTCCTTCTTCCTTCCTTCCTTTTCATTTATTAACTTTTTTTTGTCAGTCTGTGCCTAGGCACTGTCCTTGAGGTTTTCAGCTAAAGGCTACTGCCCTACCCCTTGAACCACAGCACCACTTAATTGGAGTTAAGAGTCCTACAGATTTTAGTTCCTGGGTGTACTTTGAGCTGTGATCCCTAGATCTCAACCTCCCAAATAGCTAGGATTACAGGCATGAGCCACAGCTCCCAGCTGTGTTTTTTGTTTTCTTGATAGTCTAGATATAGCACCAAACATTAAGAATTTATTCAAATATGAGGAGATTGTCCAAACCAGTTCCAAGTGTTAATCTTCTACTAAATGCCAAGGTCAACATGTAGGGATGAATGCCCCAGTTTTCTGGTATTGGACAACTAACAATACAAGCAGCATCACAGAAAAAAAAAATATCACAGTAGGGTCTGAAGTTCCACAAAGGACCACTCGAATGGGGGGAATTATGGCAACTCCATATGCACAATGGATTGATCACTAACCAAGCTTAGCCAAATGTCTTAGCTTTGGAGGATGGTATTTTATTCTCTCCAAAATCTCTTAGTTAACAAGATTTCTATAGCTTCAGAAGAAAACAGGAATTAAAGAGATAGTTATGTTTGTGATAGATGAAGGAAAATATAACTAGTGACATTAATGAAGTTATTTTTGTACGTATCAATTGGTAGCATGAATTGAAGCCCTTTTGTACAAATGCATAAAGAATATTTTTGAAATTAAGGGAAAACAAATCAAGTGAGTCCACCGGACTAAATCTGGCTGTGAGCTGTGGGTTTTGTTACATTCCCTCCCTTGTAGTTTAGAAGCTACAAATGTAACTGTTAGCATAGTTCTGTGTGTACTAGGTATCTATATTTTTACACTACTTATTGGCATAAAGATATCTGACAGACTATAGATTTCTATTTATGTTAATTGTGAATTACTGTACCATTTATTTACCTATAACAATCAACCTCTTTTTTCATATATTTTTATTGTAATTAATAGACAGAAGGTACATAACTTCACAAATATTGATACCTTTCTCATGTCATGGTCCCCATTTCCCTTCCCCTCTCCCCCCACTCCTCTTGATTCCCCCTTCCCTATCCTATTTCAAATAATCAATTAAGCATATATAAAAACATATCAGTTAACAAGGTGAAATACTGTAACAATATGAGATAACCAAGGGACAGAAAAAGAAATGAGAGATAACATAGTACATTAAGGACAACAATCACTCATTATATGGCTTTTGTTTCTATATTCTGGAGGTCCTTACATTTAGCGTCATACTGTATGGCCTTATGTATCTAGATTTTGTTCTATTGTGAATCTCTGATAGGAGAGCCCAAGGTTTCTACTGATTATGACAAATGAGGGAAACCATTGTGCCTATGTTCCTTTGAGTCTGGCTTACTTCACTTAATATGATTTTTTCTAAGTCTCTCCATTTCCTTCTTAATGGGGCAATGTCATTCTTTCTTTTAGCAGCATAGAATTCCATTGTGTATAAATACCACATCAACTGAGGGGCATCTAGGTTGGTTCCATATGTTTGCTATGGTAAATAGTGCTGCAATGATTATCGTTGTGCTAGTGGATTTAGTATGTCCTTATTTCTGGACGATTGGATAAATGCAAAGTAGTAGAATTTCTGGATCATAGGGGAGTTCTATATTTAGTCTTTTGAGAAACTGCCATACTGCTTTCCATAGTGGTTGAATGAGTTTGCACTCCCACTAACAGTGTAGTAGTGATCCCTCCTGGCCACATTCCCTCCAGCATCTGTTATTAGATTTCTTGATCCTGGCCATTCTACCAGGAGTGAGGTCGAATCTTAGAGTTGTTTTGAACAATCAACCTCTTAATGTAGAATTTCAGGCAACCTCTTAATGTAGGATGTAGTAAACATTACTATGTTTACTTTGGAATTTAATCAACAAAAGTGAGGTCAGCCCGTTTCCCTAACCTCTTCATTATTGGACTTGAACCTGAAAAGGGCTTATTTGCTCATGTTTGGATGATGAAGCAGCTGTTGAATGCAGCTATTGGAATCAATATGTGGGCTTCCTCATGGTGTGGTGGTGATATTCTAAAGGCAAACTTCCTAATGAAAGTCAGTTTTTATATTTTACTTTTTCTGATTCAACATTTGAAATTAAACAGCAGATTCACCACATCCTATTCACTAAGGAAGATTCATTAAGGGTAATTCCTATTCACATCATGTAAAATTATAAGAGGAATACCCACAAATATGCAGAGAAGTTTGAGAATTGTCTCACCAATTAAACAATATATGCAAAGGAAAGTTCTTCACAACTTGGTGTTATTGAAATATTACCATTATATACTTACTGTTTTTGCTTACAATTATTTTGGTTTTTGTAACAAGAATCATGCATTAGGAAATCGTGTTATAGAATTCAGTCAATTTTGTTGAAAACTATGGGTGCATTATACATCTAAGCTTCTATAGTAGGACATGTCATTCATAGCTACTTGTCAAGAGTCATTGTTTTCTGGCATGAAATTTAGATTGACATTAAAAAACACTTAAAGTTTCAAAAAAAGGTTTATAATTTAGGCAGCATATACTGCACTATCTTTAAGTAGAATTGAACTTTTCTAAGATTGGAGTTAGTGTCATTTTTATGAAGGAAAAACATGAAACAGAGGAAAGAGAAGTGCAAGACCAAGCACAAATGTGTTATGATAATACTAATCAATGTGGGAAATGTGTTTTAACTTTTTAGTCATTTGAAATTCATTGATTTTTCTGACTAATTCAGGGGACTATCTGACTACATTTATTATTGGTTTTGTGTAATTATTTTTGGACTTTTTTCTTTTCTAACCTATGCTTATGTATTATGCAGCTTTCTACTGTCTCAGAAAAATTACAGATTGAATCTGGCAAATGTCAGCAGCTGGAAGATGAAAATGCATTCCTCAAAGGGCAATTAGAGTCCCTGCTAAGGAAATACAACTCACAGGCCCAAGAGAATACAAAGCTGAAAGAAGACCTAAAATGTTTAAATGAGAGTTACATGTGCACACTGTCTATATTAGAAAAGTATAAAATATTCCTCAAACAAAAATCTGAAAGGGAAGTAAAAGAACAATTAGAAAAAGTGTCCAGCTTTTTACAGGTGAATATGTTTATTTGTAATATGTTTAAAACAGTTTAATAGATGTTGTATTTTGGACTTATACATTTTGATTTATATACTTTACTAGTAGTATATTACACAATTTGTTTCTCTACTAAATATTGCAACATTATATCATACTATATATTCTATATTACACCAACATTGTAAGTACATTTATATTTGAGAATATTCTTTTTTATTAAAAATGACTTCATTTTTTTAATTAAAGAATTTATTAACATTGATTTTTACATCATATTTCAAATGATGTGTTTAACAAACAAGTATTCAAGAAGGGACTCTATATATACAATCACTGACACTTAGATTTTAGAACATAATCAAAATTAGGTTGAGGGTTTGCATGTCATAGATACATATTAATCTATGTAGTAAAACATTATGTCTATAGAGTCATAACTTTTTATGTCTATGTAGTTGTGTTTATAGTTCCAGTACCATGTCCACTGCTTTGGGTATGCAACTTTTGAGTCCTTGCTCTTGTACTATTTGAGTCTAATAGCCACATATTAAGGATACCATGTGCCTTTTGTTCCTTTGCTCTTGACTTGTCTCACTCAATATGATTCGCTCTAGTTTCATCCACTTCCCTGCAAATGCCATTATTTTATCTTGTAAAAATGACTTCATTTTTGAAGACTAGTTGCCATAAAATCAAATTTGTAGAAAAAAAAGAATTCATACAAATGGTAGCATGCAAAGCAGGTGCCAGTGGGTTATGCCTGTAATCACAGATATGAAAAAGGTTGAGATCTGAAGATTACTGTTCAAAGCCAGCCCAGAGAGTAAAGTCTATGAGTCTCACTTCCACTTAACATCCAGAAAATCAAAAGCGGGAAGCTGTGGTTCAAAGTGGTAGAGTGCTAGTCTTGAGTGTAAAAGCTCAGCACTAAATTCAAGATCCACAACTGACAAAATAATTTTTAAAAAGTTTTAAGATGTTCATAGACTTTTATCAAGTTCAGTTTTTCAATTTAAATTTTTTATTGGTCTTGCTATTTTATTAGGTTTTATCAATACTACTGTACATGATACAGAGTACTTACCTAATGTCATCCTCAAGAGAAAAAGATTCAAATATTTAATATTTAGATTAAATGCATCTTAAAGTGATATGTGCTTTAAATTCTAGCACCAGCTTTAAAATATTTAATAATGTTCTATGCCAGTGATATGAATCTGTATGGAGGGATATAGAAAAATTGTCCAAGAAATATTGATTTAACGATCTTTTATATTTTCTTTAGGAACAATCCATGACTAGAGACTATCAAGACTCTCTTTGGGAATCAGCAGTGAAAGCACAACAATCTAAAATCTTTGAATTGTCAAATAAACTACAGGAGTAAGTCTAGAATCATAGAAAATAAATGAAACTTTTAAGTAGACTGTGAAACATAGTTTTGATATGATAGAGTCATGAGATTACTAGGAAGCGAACCATACCTATACAATACAATTTTCAAATACGCTATGAATACTTTTACTTTCTATTAAATTAATAGTCCAGAACAGTTTCTCTTTCTTCTTGTTTTGCTTTGGGATTTTATTTGTTGTTCTGTATTGTTCTTGATCTAAGTGGTTTTCCCCATTAATTTTCCAATAAGTATTTACTTATCTTTCTAGTTAATTGTTTTTATATTATTACTTGTCAGTGTTCCTTTAACAGAAACTTTAAAGTTCACCAATGTTTTTTGGGAGATTGCACCATCAGTGCAAAGATTCTAGCACCATGGGGCCGGGAGTTTGGCCTAGTGGTTAAAGTGCTTGCCTAGCATGCATGGAGACCCAGGTTCGATTCCTGGGTACCACATACATAGAAAAAATCCGGAAGTGGTGCTGAGGCTCAAGTGGTAGAGCTCTAGCCTTGAGAAAGTCCAAGGACAGTGCTCAGGCCCTGAGCTCAAGCCCAGGACTGGCAAAAAAAAAAAGATTCTAGCACCACCTCTATTCTAGCACTCCCACTGAAGGCACAATCTGCCTTTGGACCCATTTGCCTTTCCTAGACTGGGAGATTTGATTTCACACTGAAGAGTCCCTAGGGACAAACTACCCATCAAATTGATACAGGGAAAGACTGGAATTTTTAATTTGTAAAGCACTAAAAGTAATTCCCTGTCTCTGTGAAAGGGAGGTTGGGAGGGGAAGACAGAATTGGCAGGTCTCAAACTTGGTATAAGGATACTATGTGTCAGTTGCCAAAGGCAGCTTTAGTTCTTTTTATTGCCAGCTTTATTATCTTCTCCATCAGAACTGCTGCTCTGTATTTCTCAAGTCAAAAGCTTGATATCTAAAGGAACATATAAATACTTGCAAATGTCTTGGTTGGATATTTGTAATCTCTGAACTGTTTTACTTAATACAAATAATCTATGCTCATTATGTGTGGTTTAAACTCATACTTAAGAAATACCATATGTTGTTTCAATGTACTTATGCATATAAAAGTTTCTACTATAACCACATAAATTAACAGAGATCATCTGACATAGCAATACTTTCCCGAGGAATCTTTTAAGTGAAGCCCTATCAGAAGGCAGAAGCAATAACTACTAAGCCAGACATTATCGACAGCCACTTTTCTCTTCCCTCTAGTTTGAATTAACTTGCTAGTAAGGAGTGTGTGTGTGTGTGTGTGTGTGTGTGTGTGTGTGTGTGTGTGTGTGTGATTATTTAGAACAAGTTTACAATTTTATAGTTGCCATTCTTTAATCAATGCGGATGTCAATATATGATCTCATGGAACTTAAATTTAGTCTTATGACAAATATTTTTAGCTCTTTTTTTAAAGCTTTTTATTATAAAAGATTAATCTTTGCCCATTTTTAAAGCCACAAATACCTTTGGTTTAGTTCAGGGAAAGACAGATTCCTGGGTGTTTGCCTTTTGCAGGTCTGAAAGAATTATTAAGAGACTAGAGGATGAAAATTATAAGCTTCATCTGAAAAATGAGCGGTTTCAAACTTCATCAGAAATTTTTGGTACCAGGACTTTCTTAAACGAATATTCTAGGAAAGATTCTCATAGTTTTCTGGGATCTAGCACAAGTTTTCCAGTGAGAGAACAGGAAGTAAATTTGAGTCCAAAAGTAAGATCTGCAATTGCGAAAATGGAGGCCTTTCTCAAAAAACTTTAAGTAAGTTACATTATCTTTTTCACTTTGGGTTTCTGGCTTCTTATGCTTTCATTTTTTAATTTGATGAATCATTGAGAAGTACAGTTGACTTATTTGTGTTATATGCAGATTCCAAACTGTTTTAAGAAAGAAGCAAAACAAATCAACAAAACCTCTCCATTTCAAGTGATGCTCATTTGCTAATAATTTGATTCAATAAATGTAATTAAACTGAAAATGTTTCAACTATCTTTAAAAAGTACAATTAAGTGAGATAATAGAGAATAAATAAGACTTTCTACACTAAAGATATCTTTGAAATGTTCTAAAGTAACTTCTAAGTAATATTCCTTGGTTTGGCATTGTAGTGTTAGAGATTTGCAATACCATCTCAGCTTCCCATCCTATAATAATTCAAAATTAGACCTCCAAAAACATAGACATTTATCATTTGTTTTATTAATTTTGACTTTTCCTGTGTTTAACACTAGTTGTATGGAGTGAACAGTACGCCCAAGATTATAATTTGAAGGAATATGACCTAACTGTTATAAATTAAGTAATCTAATGACCTTGTTATGATTCATCTGTTTTATGCTATATTTTAGCCCCCTTTTTTTGCCAGTCCTGGGCTTTTTGCCAGCTCAGAGCCTGAGCACTGTCCTTGGACTTTCTCAATATTAGAGCTCTACCACTTGAGCCTCAACACCACTTCCAGCGTTTTTTCCCTATGTATTTGGTATCGAGGAGTCAAACCCAGGTCTTTGTGCATGCTAGGCAAGCACTCCATCATTAGGCCAAACTCCTGGCCCCTGTTTTAGCCATTTTTTAAAAGAAAAACATAACATACATTTCTTTTTTGCTCCCAGCATCTTGTTGCCAAGGGTTTACTGTTGCACATTATTTTAGGTAGGTTTTAGGCTTAAATAATACTTGAAGTTGGAAAGTAAGTTCAGATGTGCCTCTGTACTTTACTTGCAAGAGCATCTAGCACCAAACAGAGTCCATTTTGTTCCTCTTAACTAGAAACTCATGCAAAACTCCACACTCTCATCATCCTTTCTGGAGGCTTTTCGCCAAACTTGCCATCCAACTCTGTGATTTCACTTATAATAAGAATATATTTCTAGGGATCCAAAAGTGATTTAATACAAGCTGTTTTCACTGTAAAGTCAATATAAAAGAAACACTGCAGAATTCTTGATGAACCTTTAGATAAATTTGTGTAATAATTGAACATTTTTTGCCTAGGAGAGAACTGTCCAAAAGAAAATAATTGCACAAATAAATGGAAATACACATAAGCAAATTGTGTATTGTTTCACTGTTATTAATGCAGAGAGCAGTGGTAGAGATCTTTGTTAAAGAAACCCCAAACTCCTATTTCTCTTGTTTTCATGTCCTAGTAAAATCACAGAGGATCAAATCTAAGATTTAGGGTAGCTTCAATGGAACACATAGCATGGCTTCTTGAATATAAATCATAATCATATTTTTCACTTTATTTTATTTTTTTGTTGGTTGTTGGAGTTGAAATATGGGCCTGGGAACTATCCTTGAGCTCTTCAGCTAATGGTTACAGCCCTACCCCTGAGCCACAGCACCACTTCTGGTTTCTGGAGGCCAACTGGAGATAAGAGTCTCATGGACTTTAGTGCCCAGTCTGGCTTTGAACCTCAGTCCTCAGATCTCAGCCTCCTGAGTAGTTAGGATCACAGGCGTGAGCCACCACACCCAGCTTTTACTTTTGTTTATACTTTTCTGAAAAATAAGAGGATCAACTTCTGTTCATTTCCTGGTCGTGAAAATGGGCTATTATTATGTACAAAAATAATTATGGTCGAGTATTTCTAAAATTGTAAAGCATGATACAATCATTGCAATTACTGTGAGTACTTACAGGAAAGCAATGGATTCATTGAGAAGATAATGGTAATTATGTGTAATTGATGATAGAGTATAAAGAACTGTGCTTATATTTTCAACAGTTTTTCCTACCTTTGTTGGAGCAAATTGTTAATTAGTATTGAGTATTTCAAGGCATATTGAAGATGAATTGAGGATAATATAAGTACTTACACATCGTGCATACTTTCCTTATAGGGCATTTGTTTTCTAAATCAAGCTGAATTTCATAAGAGACTAGAAATCAAGTGTTCTTCTATTGTCATGTTTTCTAGTCACTGTGGAATGCTTTCAGAGTTCTGCTACTGCCCATATTTTCTTTTCTTTTTTTGCCCATATTTTCAAACTGTTGACAGATTAAGAAAAAGAGGTTTCTTCTGGAATTGCTGGGAATTTGATTACCTGTATAGGAAAACACATAATAGTGCAAGAGAGTGTAATATCTTGTCTAAAATGAGAGAAAGAAGAATGTGTGTGTGTCTGTGTGTCTGTGTGTGTGTTAACCATTTAAAGACAACAGATTTTTAGAAGATTTTCATTATTAGTTCCCAAAATGAAATGTTAAATCAGAATTAATACTTAATGGGTTTATCTTTCATTTTATATATAATTTGAATCTCTAAAAGAGAGAGAGGAGGGGAGAGAGAGAGAGAGAGAGAGAGAGAGAGAGAGAGAGAGAGAGAGAGAGAGAGAGAGAAAGAGAGAGAGAGAGAGAGAGAGAGAAAGAGAGAGAGAGTGTCAGTCATGGGGCTTGAACTCAGGGCCTCATGAGCTTTCTGGCTCAAGGCTAATATTCTATCATTTGAGCCTCAGCTCTACTTCTAGCTTTTTTTTGGTACTAATTTAAGATGAAAATCTCATTGATTTTTCCTTATTCTGTGGGCTTCAAACCATAATCCTCATACCGCAATTTATTGAATAGTTAGGGTTTATGAAGCAGTTGCAGTACTCTTCAGAAAATAATTGCTTTATAACCATATCACACAGAGTTTCCTTTTAGTAGCTTCAGCTTTTCAGATTCTACATCATGATGTTTGTTTTAATTTTTGCATTAAGTTTTGTACAGGATGAGTCTAGTTTTAGCCATATATGTAAATAACTTATTTTCTCAGGACTACTTTATAGAACAGGCTGATATTACTCCACTGTCTGCTTGTGGTTCCTTTGCTCAACATCGGATGACTGTGACTGTGTAAGTGTATTTCTGAGTCTTTCATTCTATAGCATTGTGCTTTGTGTCTAGTGTGCCAGTACCATGCTATATTTATTACTATGGCTCACTAGTGCAATATGAAGTTTAGTATTATAACATCTCCAGTTTTGTTCTTTTAGTAAAATTTTCTCTTTTTCTTGAGAGTTTTAATGTTTCCAGTTGAATTTTAGTATTCAGTTTTCTACTTTTTCCAAATAATGACACTGACATTCAGAAAAACTCAGAAGAAGTAATTGTAAGACAAAATATTAATTTATGTCCAAATAAAATTATTCTAATGTGTTAAACTTAAAAGTTAGGGGTAACCAGCTCCCTCAGTTCTTCAGAGATTTTTTTTGGTCAAAAATTCCATCTGTAACTAAATACGTGCTATCTTTTACATTATATTTACACCCAACAATTTGATTTTATGTGTCAATATAAAATGTTCCCATTGTGGAAATATTAGTAATGCCTCTGGTGAAAATATATTAAAGTTCTTTCCATTGGAAAAAGTAACTGGATGAATGAGTGAATTAATTTGAATATATGAATGCCATCTTAAAAATATGATAAGTATCTTTTACCTACTTGGGCAACTGTGTCTCTGAATTCTGCTTCCTCAAGAGGCTGAGATGTGTGTATTTGTAGTTTGAAGACACCCAACAGAAAAATTAGCTAGATTTCATCTCTAAGAACCAGAAACATTTCAGATTAGAGGTGTGACTCAAGTTATACAACAGCAGAGCAGACCAGAGCAAGAAAACTGAGTTTAAAGCACACAAACACACACACACACACACACACACACACACACACACACGGAAAAGAGGAAAGTTTTTCATTCATCATTGAAGTTTTGGAGGCAAAAAAGTTGATTACAATTTAAATGAGTATTAAAATATTTGAATTATTAATGTTTTGCTGTTACCATCTGTGTCCTTGCCTAATAAAGTAGTCTAATATATGGTTTAAGATAAGTGTGCATTTCTTAACAATAGTCTATTGTAGAATGATCAATTCTATGACTGATGTAACTGTGTATTTTATCTGAATGTGTTTTTCTCTAATCATGTGCATATATCTAAACACATGAATTGTTCCACATTCATCACTCATTTATTAATTTATATAGCACTTGTTTCTTTTTAGACCACATCTCACTAGTTAGCCCAAATGCCTGCAATTAAATATCCCTCTATCCTCAGACTCATGAGTGTTAGGATTATGGGCTGCTATGCCCAGCCTTTCTGTTTATTGAGATGGTCATTTGAGCCAAATTTGAAGTAAAGACCTAAGTTACATATCTATGTTAAACTCTTACGTAATCTATGACTGAAAACTGCCATCTGATCATATGTGTATGAGTGGTTTCTTAAAAAATTGAATTTAGTAAGTATTTAAAGTCAATAGTACAAACTTTATTAACTCTACAAAACATATCCACTCATCTTCTTTGTGCTATTAATTTAAATTTGATCTGAAAAGAAGCTCCTTTATGTCCTTTAGTTTTTGATGGACTTGAGACTTGGATTCAGGGCCTAACCACTGTCCCTTAGATTTTGTGCTCAGTGATGGAGGTATAACATTCTACAGCTCCACTTTACAGCTTTCTTGATGGTGAATTGGAGATAAGAATCTCACAAGGACTTTCTTACCTGGGCTGGCTTTGAACCTCAGTCCTCAGATCTTAGCTTCTTGAGTAGCTAGGATTACAGACACAAAACATCATTGCCTGGACATTGTGTTCTTATAAAAATAAGAAGAATAAGAAGAAGACTATACAAAGAAAAGAAGAAGGTGTATATAGGAGAGTTCAGTGATAAAAATTTTAAAAAAGTAAAAATGAACAACAAAAAATAGAAAAACAAGACAAAAAGTGGGGGGAGATCCCACACAATTGTGAGTTCTTAGACAAGAAATACTAGGGCTAAGAACCAAGAGAATTAAAAGCAGATGACTGTATCAATAAAAATATCACCTTTTGGATCCAGTCTGTACCCAATGCTGTCACTATGTTTTTAGGAACACCACAATGACAAGAAGGAAAGCAGGGGATGGGGGGGGGAGGTGGAGGAAATAATAACATAAAAAAGAAAGGTGGAGGTAAAATGGCAAAAAAGAAGAACACATAAAAATGCAAATGAAAAAAGGTAGAAAAGAAAAATGGGGGGGTATTCTTCAGTTTGTTCTCTGCTGGAGGGGGGGGCGGAAACGGGATAGGAAACTTGTATCTCCACTAAATTCAGGATCCAAACACTTCAAAAAGTCTTTTTCTCCTTCAATTTGGCTTTGCGTTTTTTCTGATCAGTTTGCTTGATTGTGCAGAAAAAAGTAAAAGCCAGTGAAGCTGTGAGCAGCTTTGTTTACTCCCCGTCCAGGGGGAGGAACTTCTGCTAGCAAGGGGGGACGCTCATCTGGCTAAGCTGCCTCTGGGAAAACCCTTTCCCTTTTGAATAATTGCACTGATAGCACCACTTCTCAGGCTCCAGTTGGTTTGGCAGGGTCCTTGCCAGCAGTCAAGATGGCGCTGCTCTCGCCTGGTGGGGGAGGAGATTCCTTCCCAATGCCGTTCTGAGAACAGAAGTGGAAACGTCCATGGAGGTACTCAAAAATTGCTGGCAGGTCCACGCCATGGCCGGGTGATGGATCTGGGCTCGGGCATGCTCTGTCTCGCTCTGTCTGGAACCAGAAGGTCTGCACTGCCCAGAAGTGCTGTCTGCTTAGGTGTGCAAGGGAGGCTTTGTCTCCCCAGTGGCTCCGAGCAGCTGGTGCTGCTCCACGCTGTTCTTGCACCTGTTTCCTGCCTTTCTCCTCTGACTGAGATCTCTGTGGTGCTATAGCTTACTTAGGATGGATCTTTGGGTATAAACTTTCCCCTATGATGCTAGAACTGGTATCTTGGCAAGAGCTCAGAAAGACTCACTCTGAACCACCGCCATCATTTTCCAATCTCCCTCACTGTGTTCTTTTTTTTATACTTATTTGGTATCCTTTTCTGGGAGGAGGAAAAATGGCAGAGTAGTGATTGCTGCATTTTCTGAGTCTCCATGGAGCAGTGCAAAGATGTGGCTTAATGTCAGGGGCAACATAGGTGAAGGTTTGTGATAAAGGGAGATACTGAGGAAATAATAATGAGTCAATACTAAAAGAAATATGCACAATTTGTTCAGTCAGATGTAGGCTAATGTACTTTGCTTTAGGAGACAGGACTTACTCAAACCTTGATGTTTAAATTTTTTAGTGTTATTATAAAAACGATCTGTAGAGGGGAAACAGTATCATAAGTCTTTGTCTTTCTTAGTTGTGAGTTCTGACCAGTAGATAATTCGCTTTTCAATCTCTAGGGGATGTGTCCTTATTCCCCCTTTTATGTCTATTTAAATAGGCCTCAATTGAGGTGTGACGTATTTAGCAAGGTAGAAAAAAAGACTTTATTATGGTTTTATATACTTAGCTATAAGTATATAGCTAATTCAAAAGGCCTAGAGATAAAATTACTTAAAAATTTTTATTTAGTTAAAACTTACTTTTTTAAGTCATATTAAAGAAACTTGACAATATCAATAATACACAGGCAATTACCTTCATAAGGAATATTTTTATTTCAGTTTCATTGTTACAGAAGTTAGCTAGTTCTAACTCAGTGTGTTAATCTTGATCTTCCAAAAACCTTTCAATAATCTTAAATTATAGTTAACCAGAGATCAAACATATGATTTTTAGAAGAAATGTTGATATTAAAACAACTTGTTAAGGTTAACTGCTTATGTTTTAGTCTTTAGAATTTAGAACAACATGCATGGGCTAATTTGATGATGATTTAAGGTTTCCTGCTGTGAGTATTTTTTAACATTTTATGTATTTTATACCAAATCTGAAAATGAACCTTTTAAATCTTTTTGCTATATTTAAAGCCAAGAACTCATAATTAAATTTTATTTGACCACTTTAGACATTTTCATTGAATATTTAACCTCTTTCATTTTTCTCAAAGGTTTGGAACTCAGTAGCCAAATAAGAAATACATTTCTCCCAGAAAGATTATTAAGCAAAAATTCCTGGATAATTATTTTTATTGTAATTAATGGAAGGATAACTTTATATTTTCCAGATAGAAGGTACATTACTTTATAAACATTGATACCCCTTCTCATGTTTTTGTCCCCATTTCCCTCTCCCCACCCCTGCCAAATCATCTTGTTTTCCTACCTTCCCGTTCTTGTTTCAAATAAACAAATAAACATATATACAATATGGCAGGAAACAAAGTCAGATACTGCAACAATCTGAGATTAACCAAAGGGCAAAAAAAGAAGAGGGAAATAACATAGTACGTTAAGAACAACAATTACACAATATACAGCTCTTGTTTCCATATCCTGGAGAGCCTTTCATTTAACCTCATCCTGTATGGCCTTATGTATCTAGGCTTTGCCCTAGAGTTATCCTCTGCTAGGAGATTCCAAGGTTTATACTAATTATGACAAATGAAAGAAACCATTGAGCCTATGTTCCTTTGAGTCTGCCTTACTTCACTTATTCCTGGATAATTCTTGATCACATTACCAACATTATTAACACAGACAACATTGTTTGTAAACAAAATAAAATTACTTTTTTAGGTGAGAAAAGTAATCCTAAACCGTACATGAGTAATGATTAACCACATTTGTATAGAATCTGAACGTTGTCAGTAACCAAGTCTCTTTAGATGATCTTTGTCCTTTGTTTTTTTATTTTCTTTTTGGGTTTAACTTGATTGAGATAACGTGATCAAGTGTTTAAAGAAGTAACAGCTTTTATGTACTACAGAGAGCAAATCATTTTTTCAATGTTTACACATAATTATACACACATAAGTACAATAAGTTTTAGATATTATGCTAAAATAAATGCATAAATTAAAATCAGCCATAAATTGTTTCCTGGAATCCAGTAGCAAATGAAATATTTTTGCCCAAAGTTTGATATACAGGGCACACTAACATTCCCATGTCACACTACTGATTTCTTCTTTTTTTTCTTTCTTATACTTGTACTCTTGGAAGAGCTATCTTTCCTAAATACTGACTGAACAAAGCATGGGAATCAGCATGCTCAATCTGGAGAAGAGTCAAAGAGGAACAACCAGTGTCAGTCTATGGCCTCAGTCCAGGATGAGATAGATAGGAATCTCAGAGAGAACCAGTGGACACCATACCATCCAGGCAATCCTAGAGAGGGGGACTTTGATGCATATCTTCAAGGGGGAAATCCAAACTAAACATAATAGAGGAAAGATCCATAGACACAGCTCCAAGAAGGTAAGTGAAAGTCAGTTGACAGAAAATTCCAAGAACCTGAATATAAGTCTTGGAACTGCAGATACACTGTCTTACATCTTCTCTGTAATCTAATATACTTCAATGCCAGGAGAGCCAGCCTACACAAAACAATGTGTGTGACTGTGTTGACTCACAAGAGGCCGTTAAGCATCAATGTAATTGATCACAATGCAATGTAGCCCTGGCTGATTGACTGGAGCATAAGGCTGTGGTTGTCTTTTCATCATAAACAGAAAATATAGGTACAAGAAAAACACACACTAGGGAAATTTTCAAATTTAAATCTTCTCATTGGGGTGTTTGCATAGCAATTAACTGCATTTCATGGGCAGAGCACAAGATGGGCCTCAAGAGTGACAGCATTCTTCCTAACCCACTAACTGAATGAGGAAATCTAGATGTTTTATCCAGATTTCATCAAATTCATGTCAGAATGGTCATAATGAACACAACATAACAAATGCTAGCAAGTATGTGAAAATAAATTAACTTTTGTACACTATCAGTGGGAGTGGAAACTAGTATAATCACTCTTTGAAACCAGTGCAGAAATTCCATAAAAAGCTGAAAATACTATGGCTGTAGGATCTGGTGATACCACTCTTGGGCATTTATCTGAAGAAATGCAAGTCTAGATATAATACAGAAATCTTCATACCAATGTTTACTGTAGCATTATTCACAATAGCCAAGCTATGCAAATACCCCAGATGCCCTACAACTGATGGTATGATTTAGAAAATGTGGTACATACTCACAATTATTATTTAGCCTAAAATAAGAATTGAATTCATATTTTCAAAGAAGTTGATAGGTAATTACATAAGGTGAAGTAATTCAGATGAAGGACAAAAGTTACATGATTTCTCACATATGTAGATTTTAAGCCTAAAATATATGAATACCTGTGTATTACATATGCTACATGTATATATATATATATATATATGTATCTGTATATATGAGGTAATTGCAAATGGGGCACTAAATAGTGATGGTCCTTTGAACAGTTATAATACATATTATTATAAATGAATATTAGGAAGATGAAGCAAGCCCTGTTCTATATATGGGCACGAGTGGTAGGAATGATGCTGGAAGTAGAGGGAGAAGATGAGTATAGTTAAAATACTTTTCTTACCTGTGCGAAAATAGAATGCTGAAAATTGTTGGTATTATGTCGGGCAGGTCCGTGGGGAAAGGCAGGTGAAAGTTGGAGACAGTGATCAAAACAAGATACATTTTATGTATAAATAGATGTGGTACAATGAAACTTCTTTTTATATTACTTCACTCTAATAATTTAAAATGTATAGAAAATTTAAAAAAAAGTAAAAAGCCAGACCAGGCAATGGTGGCTCATTCCTGCAATCCTAGCTACTTAGAAGGCTAAGAGCTGAAGATGGCAGTTTGAAACCAGGCTAGGGCAAGAAAATCTGTGTCTCTAATGTCCAATTAGTGTCCTAAAAAAGCAGAAATGAAGCTGTGGCTCAAGTGGTAGGACTGAGTACAAAAGCTCAAGGACACTACCTAGGACCCCAAGTTCAAGCCAAGGACTGGCAGGCAAGAAAATTAAAACCCCTTTCTTAGTGTGCATGCTGGAAATTCTATCATGGTGATTCCTGAACGCAAAGACGGTTTGTCTGCAGATATGTTTGACGGTGCATATCAAGACATGTGAAAGGGTATCAATGTATGTGAATTAATGCACCTTCTATCTGGCAAATATCATGTAACCCTTTTACTAATTACAATAAAAAATTAAAAAAAATAAAAAGCACTTAAAGGTTAAATTCAAAATAATGAGTCTTTAGGGGGGAAAATCAAAAGAATGAAACGAAACCCAGGGAAATGCTATAGACTGTGTGATAAATGTAGCTACCCAATTTGAAGTGTTTACAAAATTGCTAATCATTCATGAAACAAACTTGTTTCCTAAAGATAAGGCAGCTTCGTAAAAGGGGTTGGTAGCATAGGGTTATCTGTAAGCATTTTTACAGCTTGTAATGAGATTGGGCATATGTAAGGTGTCTAAATTCCTATCAGCAAACTCTTTTGCCTTTTTATTATGTGTGTATATATGTAGTCAATCATGGGGCTTAAACTCAGGTCCTGAGTATTATCCTTGAGCTTTTTTTTCATTTTAAGTAGGATATTATTTATTCTTTTTCCAAATGGGCATTTATTATTTGTACAGATACATTAAAATGATTCCCATTTTTGAAAACATACTAAAATATACATCAACCACAGGTGTATTCATTCTGCCTGACTGGAATGAAAATAAACATGGCTATTTTCAAAGTAGCATTAAACGTAAGAAGCCAATATATATAACTTATGACAGGCGAATGTTCTATCACTTTGAAACACAGCACTACTTCTGTTTCTAGTATTTAATTGCAGATAACAGTCTTGTGGACTTTCCTGTCCAGGCTGGCTTTGAACTGTGAGCCTTATATCTCAGCCCCCTAAGCAGCTAGGATAACAGTGTAAGCCACTGTTTCCTTTTTGTATTTTCATGTGTTCTTGATTTATAGAAATATATCTAATTTAATAACTTCTGTTTTCTCCTTATTACATTATTGGCGTGTGTGTGTGTGTGTGTGTGTGTGTGTGTGTGTGTGTGTGTAAGCCTGTATTAAGGGCTTAACCTGAGGACCTTGTACTTTAATTTGTTTATTTTTATCATTACTGATGCTATTACCTCTTAGCAAAATCAGTATGGCATTTCTGCTATTAACTGGAGTAAAGACTAATGGAGTTTTCTGTCCAAGCTGGCTTTAGACAACTATATTGAGATATCACCTTACTGAGTAAATAGACTTACATATGTGAGCCAGTATTACACAGTTTGTATTGTGATTTGAATTGGCATATTGGCACTTTCTCCTTAAGAATTTCAGTAAATCTAGTTTTGGAGATAATTATCTTATGTTGTAATTTACATTATTTTTGCTGCTTCAGCTTTTGAAAATGTGAGTAATTTATTATGAGCTTCCTCTTAGAATTCATTGTTTTTGTGATGAAATTGGTTGATCCTCTGGAAGAGATTTTATATCTTGCTTTTATTAGACTTGTTATCTTCTGTAGCATTTTTTAAAGCGATTGTTTCTCCAGTTGAGAAAGTAAGGATTTTATTGTCAATACAAGTGGTATAACAAAGACACAGATAAATTATTTTTCTAACAATTTTAATATCCAGGGTTTCTCTATGAGAAGGCTAACTCTTCTGTAAACAAAATATGACCCCAAACAAACACAGCAAAAATCTGAGCCAGTAATGAACATGGTGAATACAGCAGGGAGAAATAGAGGATGTGTTTTCCCAGAAAGCATGGGGCTCATTTTGGTGGAAAATGTTCTTGGAAAAATGAATCGCCCCTCTATATTTTCTTAAAAACTCTCATGCCCCTAGCTTGGAGAAAGAAATAAAAATGAGGTCACATTAATTACACATCTACCCAAAGGTTTTTAAACTCACAAGACCCTGGTTAATGTTCAGCATACACCCCCCCACAGACACACTCAAAGGACCAGCATCCACTTATCAAGACCAACATAGTACTCCATTTTCTCCTTTAGTTATCCACCAAATGGCACCAAGTTGATTTCACTTTAAAGTGACACAGAAGCAGGAAGAGGAGGCTTGCAGGCTCCAATAAGGTTGATTAAAAAAGAAAAGAAAAAGTTGCCTCTAGTCCAGCTTAGAAAGTGTGTGGGGGGACCCACAGTGTGCCTGTTCACTGCCCTGATTTCAAACAAATCCGGCACCCCAGGGAAACTATTGGTCATGTTGATTACAGTGAAAGAATCAAGAGGTGGACTCAGGAGTTGCTAAACATAATTTACCTAGTAAGAAAGGATCAAACCTATTGTCAGTGATACAAAAAAAAACCCACCTTATGAGATCCTCAAACATCACTGCTGACATCTAACTTGTACCAGTATTGAATAATTTTTTCACATTAGGACAAAGTTACACTAGTTTTTGCTCAAAAAAAGAAAGAAAGAAAAATCACTGACAGTGTCGAGCTCAAGATTCAGCTGACTAAGTTGGGTAGGAAAATCCCACTCCTGTGTCAGAACCAGGAGGAGAGAATCCCTCGGCTGGAGAGCTTGCTAAAAGCCAGTGGGCATGAGCACGTTGAAATCGCGGTCTGAAGGTGTGGGCCTGCTGTGGCAGCATCTTTTTCCATTGTGTCGTGGGGTGTCTATCTTGGGTGGTTTGAAGGTGGCTAGGTCTTTGGCAGATCTTGTGACCTGCGCTTGGATCAGCTCCATGGGTGTGAGCTTCTGGGAACCCCTGTGGATGGTAAACCCTCCCTAGTCAGACTTCTGCGAGGCTCTTGATCCAAAGAGACGCTGGTTGTCCGACATATATTTCTGTCCTTATCTCCACTTCCAGGATTCATGGTATTAGGATTTGGGCTGGGCAAGGCTACAGAGGATGAAGAGGTGAGCCAGCCTCTGGGCTTATCATTGTGGGAAGACTGAGACGTGCTGCTTGGGGTGGCTGGGGTATGGCAGGCTGCTTCTCTTCTCTTATTAGGTCCCCACTCTGTAGTTCCAGTTTCAGGCACTTTTGGTTGTCTTGAAGCCATGGAGAGACTGGGGTCTTAGGTGCTTTCTTTAGAGAGAATTCACCACTTGAAATGAAGTCACAACAATGCTGACAGACAGATGTGAATGAGGAACGTGATCCTGCTGTGGCCAACTACTTCCCTGGCCATATCCATCCAGAGATTCTGATCTTACTGTGTCCCAGCTGTCTGGGGCCTGAAATATAGCACTAAAGAGGTTCAGAAGACCCGGGTTACCAGAAAAGTCATAGCATAGTCCAGACGTGAGAGTGGAGGCCACACAGGGAAACACTCTACACCAACCAAAGGACCCTGGGGATAAAGCCTTAAAAGGATTTTATTAACTTTGACTTTTACAACATATTTCAAATGTCAAGTTTAACAAATAAGTATTCAAGAATAGGGTCTCTATATGCAATCACTGAAACATAAATTTAAGAATAAAATTAAAAGCTGAGAGTTTGTACATCATAGATAACATATTGCTCTATATACGGTAACATATCTATAAGTAAATATCCCCTCATAGATTTTTATGTCTATGTAGTTATATTTATATCTCCAAGATCATGTCAATAATCTTGAGTACCCTACTATTGAGTCATCACTCTTGTGCAGTTTGGATCTAATATCCACATATCAAGAAGACCATGCACCTTTTGTTCCTTTGGTCTTGACTTATAATCACTCAAAATGATTTGCTCTACTTTTATCCACTTCCCAGCAAATGACATTATTTTATCTTATCTGGTGGCTACGTAGAATTCCATTGTATATATATATATATATATATATGTACATATATATACAATGTATATATAATGTATGTGTATACAATATATGTATACAATATATGTATACATATACAATGTATACAATATATGTCTATATATATCACATTTTTTTGTATCCATTCATCTGCAGAAGGGCATCTGGGTTGTTTCTATAGCTTGGCTATTGTGAATAGCCATGAACATAGCTGAGTGGGTGTCCTTATTATATCCTGGGTTATGATACTCAGGATAAATGCCCAGGAGTGGTATGGCTAGATCGTAGGGAAGGTCTATTTTCAGTTCTTTAAGAAACGTCCAAATTGCCTTCCATTGTGGCTGAACTAGTTTACATTCCCACCAGCAGTGCAGTAGGGTTCCTCTTTCTCCACAACCCTGTCAGCATTTGTTGTCTGAATTCAGAATATTGGCCATTGGCCATTCTGATTGTGGTTAAGGTGGTATCTTAGGGTTGCTTTTATTTGCATTTCCTTTATGACCATGGATGATGAGCATTTTCTCATATGTTTCTTTGCCATTTTAATCTTTCCTTTTGGTAGTTCTCTCTTTAGTTCCCTTGTCTATTTAGTGATTCGTTTATTGGATTTGGAGGGAGTCAGTTTCTTGAGTTCCCTATAGCTATTGGATATTAAGCATTTGTCTGAAGTATTATTGGTAAATATCTTTTCACAGTTGGTTGGCTATCCTCCTTTAATAGCTACATCTTTGTCTGTGCAGAAACTTTTTATTTTTAGGTAGTTCCATTTGTTGAGTTTCTCTCCAATCTTTATGAGCCTGGGACTCTGTTCAAGAAGGATTTGCCTGTGCCTGTGAGTTTCAGGCCTCTCCTACTCTTTTGTATAGTAGTTTCAGAGATTCAGGTATGATGTTGAGATCTTTGATCCCTTTTGAATTAATGTTTGTGCATGGCAACAGGCTAGGATCAATTTTTAGTTTTCTGCATGCTTCTATAATATTTTTGTAAGAGTAGTATAAGGTCAGCCAACTTTGAGAAGGTAAACGAACCAACATTTGGAAGACTAGATTCACTGATTTTCATAAGACCAAAGTTAGAAAAGAAGAGTTTGTGAAATTGAGTTTAGGTCTTATTAATTGTATTTAATTGTTGGGGTAACATATAGAGAGGTTACAGTTACATTCATCAGGTAGTGCTGCTTGCCAATGTCTTTGCATGCTGTTTAGGCCCCATCCTACATTCCGTTATGAGTATCCACAAATAAAGAAAAAGGGGGAGATATGGAAGTAACCTGCTGCTTCTTATATGCCTTAAGCAAGTACACACTCAGTGACACAGCATTCAGGAGCCAGAGGGCACCTGGCCCCACCCACCTGGAGCAAGGGGGCGTGTCTCAGGACACCATTGGACACCTATTTGATGATGTGGCTGCGACTGCTCGATCTGTATATTGACGAGCAGGTTTTGTGGAATAAAGTTAGATGTGCACCAAGAGTCTGGTCTCCAGGCTCTGTATTACTAGTGGGCTCCACTGCCATCTTACCCCCATGTGGATGTCTGAGAAGGACGACTACTAGTAGATAAAATACTTCTTGAACATTGATACCCCTTCTCATGTTTTCCTCCCACTTTCCCTCCTTCACCCACCGCCAATCATCTTGGTTTTCTCCTTCCCTTCCCTATTTCAAACAAACATATAAATGTATATGTAGCATACTGGGTAATAAAGTCAGATGCAGTAATAACATGAAAGAAACTATAAAAGCAGTGGTACTTAGGTGCCGGCCGGCGTGTCCTTGGGCTAGAGAGTGGGACTTCTGCCTTCGTATCTGGTGTCCTCCATGTGGTAGCAGCGAGAGAGTGGATTTAAAATGGGTGATGTTGAAAAAGGCAAGTAGACTTTTGTTCAGAAATGTGCCCAGTGCCACACCGATGAAAGGGAGGCAAGCACAAGACTGGTCCTAACCTCCATGGTCTGTTTGGTCGGAAGACAGGCCAATCACCTGCGTTCTCTTACACAGATGCCAACAAGAATAAAGACATCACCTGGGGAGAGGATACACTGATGGAGTACTTGGAGAATCCCAAAAAGTAAATCCCTGGAACAAAAATGATCTTCGCAGGCATTAAGAAGAAGGGAGAAATGACAGATTTGATAGCTTATCTCAAAAAAGCTACAAATGAGTAATAGCACTGCCTTAACTATTTATTGCAAAACAAATGTCTCATGGCTTTTTTCCATATATTTTTATTGTAATTAATAGAAGGGTTACATGATATTTGCCAGATAGATGGTGCATTAATTCCCATACATTGATACCATTTCACATGTCTTGGTCGACATTTCCCTCCCCCCCTCCACCCCTCATCTTGTTTTCCCCCGTTCCCTATCCAATTTCAGATAACCAAATACAACTATATCCAAAATATCAGTGACATAGTGTAACAATAGGAGATAACCGAGGGATATCAAAAGTGATGACAGATAACATAGTACCTTAAGAACAACAATCATTCATTATATGGCTTATGTTTACATCATATTTTAAATGACAAGTTTAACAAGTGTTCAATGAGGGAATCTCTAATTACAATCTCTGGGACTTAGTATTTAGAACTTAATCAAAATTAGGCTAAGGGTTTGTATGTCATAGAAGCATATCAATTTATGAAATAAAACATTATGCCTATAGAGTCACAGGTTTTTATGTCTATATAGTTATGTTTGTGTTTCCATTACCATGTCCATAGCTTTGGGTATGCAGTTATTGAGTCCTCACTCTTCTACTCTTTGGATTTAATAGCCGCATATTAAGGATACCATGCGCAGTTTGTTCCTTAGGTCTTGACTTGTCTCACTCAACGTGATTTGCCCTAGATTCATCCAGTTCCCTGTGAATGCCATTATTTTATCTTGTCTGTTGGCTATATAGAATTCCATTGTGTATATATACCATATTTTCTGTATCCATTCATCTGCAGTAGGGCATCTGGATTGTTTCCATCGCCTGACTACTGTGAATAGTGCAGAGATGAACGTAGCTGAGCAGGTGTCTTTATAATATCCTGGGTCATGCTGTTCAGGATAGATGCCCAGAAGTGGTATGGCAGGATCATAGGAAAGGTCTATTTTCCGTTCTTTAAGGAACCTCCACACTGCTTTCCAGAGTGGCTGAACTAGTCTACATTCCCACCAGGAGTGTAGTAGGGTTCCTTTTTCTTCACAACCCCGCCAGCAACTGTCATTGTCTGAGTTCAAAATCTTGGCCATTTTTGTTGGGGTAAGATGGTATCTTAGGTTGTTTTTATTTGCATTTCCTGTATGACCATAGATGATGAACATCTTCTCATATGTTTTTCTGACATTTTAATCTCTTCTTCTGATAGGTTTCCCTTTAGTTCCCTTGCCCATTTAGTGAATGGTTTATTGGATTTTCGGGGGATTAGTTTCTTGAGTTCCCTGTACATACTAGATATTAAGCATTTGTCAGATGTATTGTTGGTGAATAACTTTTCCCAGTTGGTTGGCTGTCTCTCTACTTTTGCAACTATGTTTTTATCTGTACAGAAAATTTTTATTTTTAAGTAGTCCCATTTATCGAGTCTCTCTCCAATCTGTTGTAACCCAGGGATTCTGTTCAGGAATCTGTTGCCTGTGCCTATGAGTTCCAGCGTCTCTCCTACATTATCATGTAGCAGTTTCATGGTTTCTTGTCTGACATTGAGCTCTTTGATCCATTTTGAGTTAATGCTTGTGCATGGCGAAAGGCTAGGGTCAATTTTTAGTTTTCTGCATGTGACTGCCCAGTTTTGCCAGCACCAATGATTGAATAGACTGTGTTTGTTCCATTGTATATCTTTGGCTCCTTTGTCAAATACAAGTTGCCTATAGGTATGTGGTTCTATTTCCGGGTCTTCCATTCTGTTCCATTGATCTTCTTGTCTGTTTTTCTGCCAGTCCCAAGCAGTTTTTGTTATTATGGCTCTATAGTAGAGTTTGAAGTCTGGTATTGTAATACCACCAGCATTGCTCTTTTTGCCTAGAATTGTTTTGGCTATTCTAGGTCTTTTCTTGTTCCATATGAATCTTTGGATTATATCTTCAGTTTCTGTAAAGAATGTCTTTGGGATTTTGATGGGGATTGCATTGAATTTCTATATCAATTTTGGCATGATATCCATTTTCACTATGTTGGTTCTCCCTAGCCATGAGCATGGGATGTCTTTCCATTTCCTAGTGTCCTCTTTAATTTCTTTCATTAGGCTTTTATAGTTTTCATTGAATAATTCCTTTACATCTTCGGTTAAGTATATTCCTAAGTATTTTATTCTTTGGGGGCTATTGCGAATGGGATCATTTTCTTGATTTGGCCTTCTGTTTGTGTATTATTGGTGTACAAGAAAGCTACTGACTTCTGAAGATTGATTTTGTATTCTGCCACTGTGCTAAAGTGGTTTATTAATTCTGGACCTTTGGGAGTGGAGTTTTTTGGGTCACTCAAGTGGAGGATCATGTCGTCTGAAATAGGGATAGTTTAATTTCTTCTTACCCTATGTGGATCCCATTGATGTCCTTTTCTTGCCTTGTTGATCTGGCTAAGGGTTCCAGTACTATATTGAAGAGAAGTGGCAAGAGTGAGCATCCCTGTTTAGTTCCTGATTTTAAGGTGAATGGTTCCAGTCTTTCACCATTTAGTATAATACTGGCTGTAGCTTTTTCATATATGGCTTTCACTATTTTGAGGAATGTACCTCTTATTCCTATTTTTTCTAGTGCTTTCAACATGAATGGATGTTGTATTTTGTCAAATTCCTTCTCCGCGTCCAGAGAAATTATCATATGATTCTTATCTTTAGCTCTATTGATATGATGCATTACATTGATTGCTTTGCGAATGTTAAACCAGCCTTGCATTTGTGGGATGAAGCCCACTTGATCATATTGTATGATATTTTTAATTTGTTTCTGTATTCTGTTGGCTAATATTTTATTGAGGAGTTTTGCGTCTGTGTTTATTAGAGAGATAGGTGTGTAGTTTCCTTTTTTGTTGGGTCTTTCCCTGGTTTGGGGATGAGATATTAGCTTCATAAAATGAGTTTGGTATTGCTCCTTCTATTTCTATTTCTCGGAAGAGTTTCAAGAGTATAGGTGTTATTTCATCTTTAAATGTCTTGTAGAATTCCGCAGTGAATCCATCTGGACCTGATCTCTTTTTGGTTGGCATTTCCCTGATTGCTTCCACAATTTCGTTGTAAGAAAGTGGTCTGTTCAATTGGTTTACCTCATCGTTGTTCAGTGTGGGTAGCCTATATTTATTTAAGAAATCATCCATTTCTACTATATTTTCTTGCTTCTTTGAATATAGGCCCTGGTAGTACCTATTCCTTATGGACTGGATTTCTTGGGAATCAGTTGTGATTTTTCCCGTGGGGTCTCTAATCTTGTTTATTTGAGTCTCTCCTTTCCTTTTTTTTTGATTAATCTTGCCAAGGGTCTGTCAATTTTGTTGGCTCTTTCAAAGAACCAACTTTTTGATTTATCAATTTTGTGTATAGTAGATCTTATTTCAATCTCTGAAATTTCTCATTTTATTTTTGTTATTTCTGTCCTCTAGTTGTTTTAGAATTAACTTTTTCTTGCTCCTCTAGGTGTTTCAGTTTTTTTAAGGTTATTTACGTGCTCTTCTTCTGTCTTTTTAATTTGTGCTCCTAGTGCGATAAATTTACCTCTTAGAATTGCTTTCGCTGTGTCCCATAAGTTGTTTGTGATGTTTCTTGATTGTCATTACATTCACGGAAGTTTTTAATTTCATTTCTGATCTGATCTGTTACCCAGGAGTTATTCAGAAGTGTATTGTTCAGTTTCCATATGATTGAATGTTTTTTGACTTTGACTGCATTGTTCAGAATTAGTCTGACTCCACAGTGGTCTGATAGGATGCATGGGATTATATCAGACTTCTTGTATCTACTTAAGTTTTCTATATCAACTATTTTGGAGTGTGTTCCATGTGCTGATGAGAAAAATGTAAAAAGTTTCGCCATTGGTGGAAGACTCTGTGTATATCTGTTAAGCCCATCTGGGCTATGGTATCATTTAAGTCAATGATGTCTTTGCTTAACTTTTCTTGAGTTGACCAGTCATTTGTTGAGAGAGGAGTATTGAGGTCACCACGCCCCCTGGCTCCAGGTGGGTGGGGCCAGGTGCCCTCTGGCTCCTGAATGCTTGTGTCACTGAGTGTGTACTTGCTTAAGGCATATAAGAAGCAGCAGGTTACTTCCATATCTCCCCCTTTTTCTTTATTTGTGGATACTCATAACGGAATGTAGGATGGGGCCTAAACAGCATGCAAAGACATTGGCAAGCAGCACTACCTGATGAATGTAACTGTAACCTCTCTATATGTTACCCCAACAATTAAATACAATTAATAAGACCTAAACTCAATTTCACAAACTCTTCTTTTCTAACTTTGGTCTTATGAAAATCAGTGAATCTAGTCTTCCAAATGTTGGTTCGTTTACCTTCTCAAAGTTGGCTGACCTTATACTACTCTTACAAAAATATTATAGAAGCATGCAGAAAACTAAAAATTGATCCTAGCCTGTTGCCATGCACAAACATTAATTCAAAAGGGATCAAAGATCTCAACATCATACCTGAATCTCTGAAACTACTATACAAAAGAGTAGGAGAGGCCTGAAACTCACAGGCACAGGCAAATCCTTCTTGAACAGAGTCCCAGGCTCATAAAGATTGGAGAGAAACTCAACAAATGGAACTACCTAAAAATAAAAAGTTTCTGCACAGACAAAGATGTAGCTATTAAAGGAGGATAGCCAACCAACTGTGAAAAGATATTTACCAATAATACTTCAGACAAATGCTTAATATCCAATAGCTATAGGGAACTCAAGAAACTGACTCCCTCCAAATCCAATAAACGAATCACTAAATAGACAAGGGAACTAAAGAGAGAACTACCAAAAGGAAAGATTAAAATGGCAAAGAAACATATGAGAAAATGCTCATCATCCATGGTCATAAAGGAAATGCAAATAAAAGCAACCCTAAGATACCACCTTAACCACAATCAGAATGGCCAATGGCCAATATTCTGAATTCAGACAACAAATGCTGACAGGGTTGTGGAGAAAGAGGAACCCTACTGCACTGCTGGTGGGAATGTAAACTAGTTCAGCCACAATGGAAGGCAATTTGGACGTTTCTTAAAGAACTGAAAATAGACCTTCCCTACGATCTAGCCATACCACTCCTGGGCATTTATCCTGAGTATCATAACCCAGGATATAATAAGGACACCCACTCAGCTATGTTCATGGCTATTCACAATAGCCAAGCTATAGAAACAACCCAGATGCCCTTCTGCAGATGAATGGATACAAAAAAATGTGATATATATAGACATATATTGTATACATTGTATATGTATACATATATTGTATACATATATTGTATACACATACATTATATATACATTGTATATATATGTACATATATATATATATATATATATATATATATATATATATACAATGGAATTCTACGTAGCCACCAGATAAGATAAAATAATGTCATTTGCTGGGAAGTGGATAAAAGTAGAGCAAATCATTTTGAGTGATTATAAGTCAAGACCAAAGGAACAAAAGGTGCATGGTCTTCTTGATATGTGGATATTAGATCCAAACTGCACAAGAGTGATGACTCAATAGTAGGGTACTCAAGATTATTGACATGATCTTGGAGATATAAATATAACTACATAGACATAAAAATCTATGAGGGGATATTTACTTATAGATATGTTACCGTATATAGAGCAATATGTTATCTATGATGTACAAACTCTCAGCTTTTAATTTTATTCTTAAATTTATGTTTCAGTGATTGCATATAGAGACCCTATTCTTGAATACTTATTTGTTAAACTTGACATTTGAAATATGTTGTAAAAGTCAAAGTTAATAAAATCCTTTTAAGGCTTTATCCCCAGGGTCCTTTGGTTGGTGTAGAGTGTTTCCCTGTGTGGCCTCCACTCTCACGTCTGGACTATGCTATGACTTTTCTGGTAACCCGGGTCTTCTGAACCTCTTTAGTGCTATATTTCAGGCCCCAGACAGCTGGGACACAGTAAGATCAGAATCTCTGGATGGATATGGCCAGGGAAGTAGTTGGCCACAGCAGGATCACGTTCCTCATTCACATCTGTCTGTCAGCATTGTTGTGACTTCATTTCAAGTGGTGAATTCTCTCTAAAGAAAGCACCTAAGACCCCAGTCTCTCCATGGCTTCAAGACAACCAAAAGTGCCTGAAACTGGAACTACAGAGTGGGGACCTAATAAGAGAAGAGAAGCAGCCTGCCATACCCCAGCCACCCCAAGCAGCACGTCTCAGTCTTCCCACAATGATAAGCCCAGAGGCTGGCTCACCTCTTCATCCTCTGTAGCCTTGCCCAGCCCAAATCCTAATACCATGAATCCTGGAAGTGGAGATAAGGACAGAAATATATGTCGGACAACCAGCGTCTCTTTGGATCAAGAGCCTCGCAGAAGTCTGACTAGGGAGGGTTTACCATCCACAGGGGTTCCCAGAAGCTCACACCCATGGAGCTGATCCAAGCGCAGGTCACAAGATCTGCCAAAGACCTAGCCACCTTCAAACCACCCAAGATAGACACCCCACGACACAATGGAAAAAGATGCTGCCACAGCAGGCCCACACCTTCAGACCGCGATTTCAACGTGCTCATGCCCACTGGCTTTTAGCAAGCTCTCCAGCCGAGGGATTCTCTCCTCCTGGTTCTGACACAGGAGTGGGATTTTCCTACCCAACTTAGTCAGCTGAATCTTGAGCTCGACACTGTCAGTGATTTTTCTTTCTTTCTTTTTTTGAGCAAAAACTAGTGTAACTTTGTCCTAATGTGAAAAAATTATTCAATACTGGTACAAGTTAGATGTCAGCAGTGATGTTTGAGGATCTCATAAGGTGGGTTTTTTTTTGTATCACTGACAATAGGTTTGATCCTTTCTTACTAGGTAAATTATGTTTAGCAACTCCTGAGTCCACCTCTTGATTCTTTCACTGTAATCAACATGACCAATAGTTTCCCTGGGGTGCCGGATTTGTTTGAAATCAGGGCAGTGAACAGGCACACTGTGGGTCCCCCCACACACTTTCTAAGCTGGACTAGAGGCAACTTTTTCTTTTCTTTTTTAATCAACCTTATTGGAGCCTGCAAGCCTCCTCTTCCTGCTTCTGTGTCACTTTAAAGTGAAATCAACTTGGTGCCATTTGGTGGATAACTAAAGGAGAAAATGGAGTACTATGTTGGTCTTGATAAGTGGATGCTGGTCCTTTGAGTGTGTCTGTGGGGGGGTGTATGCTGAACATTAACCAGGGTCTTGTGAGTTTAAAAACCTTTGGGTAGATGTGTAATTAATGTGACCTCATTTTTATTTCTTTCTCCAAGCTAGGGGCATGAGAGTTTTTAAGAAAATATAGAGGGGCGATTCATTT
This sequence comes from Megascapheus bottae, assembly GCF_031878675.1. Lineage (NCBI taxonomy): Eukaryota > Metazoa > Chordata > Mammalia > Rodentia > Geomyidae > Megascapheus > Megascapheus bottae. The sequence goes on from NC_143517.1 coordinate 98,645, forward strand.
TTCCAAGAACATTTTCCACCAAAATGAGCCCCATGCTTTCTGGGAAAACACATCCTCTATTTCTCCCTGCTGTATTCACCATGTTCATTACTGGCTCAGATTTTTGCTGTGTTTGTTTGGGGTCATATTTTGTTTACAGAAGAGTTAGCCTTCTCATAGAGAAACCCTGGATATTAAAATTGTTAGAAAAATAATTTATCTGTGTCTTTGTTATACCACTTGTATTGACAATAAAATCCTTACTTTCTCAACTGGAGAAACAATCGCTTTAAAAAATGCTACAGAAGATAACAAGTCTAATAAAAGCAAGATATAAAATCTCTTCCAGAGGATCAACCAATTTCATCACAAAAACAATGAATTCTAAGAGGAAGCTCATAATAAATTACTCACATTTTCAAAAGCTGAAGCAGCAAAAATAATGTAAATTACAACATAAGATAATTATCTCCAAAACTAGATTTACTGAAATTCTTAAGGAGAAAGTGCCAATATGCCAATTCAAATCACAATACAAACTGTGTAATACTGGCTCACATATGTAAGTCTATTTACTCAGTAAGGTGATATCTCAATATAGTTGTCTAAAGCCAGCTTGGACAGAAAACTCCATTAGTCTTTACTCCAGTTAATAGCAGAAATGCCATACTGATTTTGCTAAGAGGTAATAGCATCAGTAATGATAAAAATAAACAAATTAAAGTACAAGGTCCTCAGGTTAAGCCCTTAATACAGGCTTACACACACACACACACACACACACACACACACACACACACACGCCAATAATGTAATAAGGAGAAAACAGAAGTTATTAAATTAGATATATTTCTATAAATCAAGAACACATGAAAATACAAAAAGGAAACAGTGGCTTACACTGTTATCCTAGCTGCTTAGGGGGCTGAGATATAAGGCTCACAGTTCAAAGCCAGCCTGGACAGGAAAGTCCACAAGACTGTTATCTGCAATTAAATACTAGAAACAGAAGTAGTGCTGTGTTTCAAAGTGATAGAACATTCGCCTGTCATAAGTTATATATATTGGCTTCTTACGTTTAATGCTACTTTGAAAATAGCCATGTTTATTTTCATTCCAGTCAGGCAGAATGAATACACCTGTGGTTGATGTATATTTTAGTATGTTTTCAAAAATGGGAATCATTTTAATGTATCTGTACAAATAATAAATGCCCATTTGGAAAAAGAATAAATAATATCCTACTTAAAATGAAAAAAAAGCTCAAGGATAATACTCAGGACCTGAGTTTAAGCCCCATGATTGACTACATATATACACACATAATAAAAAGGCAAAAGAGTTTGCTGATAGGAATTTAGACACCTTACATATGCCCAATCTCATTACAAGCTGTAAAAATGCTTACAGATAACCCTATGCTACCAACCCCTTTTACGAAGCTGCCTTATCTTTAGGAAACAAGTTTGTTTCATGAATGATTAGCAATTTTGTAAACACTTCAAATTGGGTAGCTACATTTATCACACAGTCTATAGCATTTCCCTGGGTTTCGTTTCATTCTTTTGATTTTCCCCCCTAAAGACTCATTATTTTGAATTTAACCTTTAAGTGCTTTTTATTTTTTTTAATTTTTTATTGTAATTAGTAAAAGGGTTACATGATATTTGCCAGATAGAAGGTGCATTAATTCACATACATTGATACCCTTTCACATGTCTTGATATGCACCGTCAAACATATCTGCAGACAAACCGTCTTTGCGTTCAGGAATCACCATGATAGAATTTCCAGCATGCACACTAAGAAAGGGGTTTTAATTTTCTTGCCTGCCAGTCCTTGGCTTGAACTTGGGGTCCTAGGTAGTGTCCTTGAGCTTTTGTACTCAGTCCTACCACTTGAGCCACAGCTTCATTTCTGCTTTTTTAGGACACTAATTGGACATTAGAGACACAGATTTTCTTGCCCTAGTCTGGTTTCAAACTGCCATCTTCAGCTCTTAGCCTTCTAAGTAGCTAGGATTGCAGGAATGAGCCACCATTGCCTGGTCTGGCTTTTTACTTTTTTTTAAATTTTCTATACATTTTAAATTATTAGAGTGAAGTAATATAAAAAGAAGTTTCATTGTACCACATCTATTTATACATAAAATGTATCTTGTTTTGATCACTGTCTCCAACTTTCACCTGCCTTTCCCCACGGACCTGCCCGACATAATACCAACAATTTTCAGCATTCTATTTTCGCACAGGTAAGAAAAGTATTTTAACTATACTCATCTTCTCCCTCTACTTCCAGCATCATTCCTACCACTCGTGCCCATATATAGAACAGGGCTTGCTTCATCTTCCTAATATTCATTTATAATAATATGTATTATAACTGTTCAAAGGACCATCACTATTTAGTGCCCCATTTGCAATTACCTCATATATACAGATACATATATATATATATATATATACATGTAGCATATGTAATACACAGGTATTCATATATTTTAGGCTTAAAATCTACATATGTGAGAAATCATGTAACTTTTGTCCTTCATCTGAATTACTTCACCTTATGTAATTACCTATCAACTTCTTTGAAAATATGAATTCAATTCTTATTTTAGGCTAAATAATAATTGTGAGTATGTACCACATTTTCTAAATCATACCATCAGTTGTAGGGCATCTGGGGTATTTGCATAGCTTGGCTATTGTGAATAATGCTACAGTAAACATTGGTATGAAGATTTCTGTATTATATCTAGACTTGCATTTCTTCAGATAAATGCCCAAGAGTGGTATCACCAGATCCTACAGCCATAGTATTTTCAGCTTTTTATGGAATTTCTGCACTGGTTTCAAAGAGTGATTATACTAGTTTCCACTCCCACTGATAGTGTACAAAAGTTAATTTATTTTCACATACTTGCTAGCATTTGTTATGTTGTGTTCATTATGACCATTCTGACATGAATTTGATGAAATCTGGATAAAACATCTAGATTTCCTCATTCAGTTAGTGGGTTAGGAAGAATGCTGTCACTCTTGAGGCCCATCTTGTGCTCTGCCCATGAAATGCAGTTAATTGCTATGCAAACACCCCAATGAGAAGATTTAAATTTGAAAATTTCCCTAGTGTGTGTTTTTCTTGTACCTATATTTTCTGTTTATGATGAAAAGACAACCACAGCCTTATGCTCCAGTCAATCAGCCAGGGCTACATTGCATTGTGATCAATTACATTGATGCTTAACGGCCTCTTGTGAGTCAACACAGTCACACACATTGTTTTGTGTAGGCTGGCTCTCCTGGCATTGAAGTATATTAGATTACAGAGAAGATGTAAGACAGTGTATCTGCAGTTCCAAGACTTATATTCAGGTTCTTGGAATTTTCTGTCAACTGACTTTCACTTACCTTCTTGGAGCTGTGTCTATGGATCTTTCCTCTATTATGTTTAGTTTGGATTTCCCCCTTGAAGATATGCATCAAAGTCCCCCTCTCTAGGATTGCCTGGATGGTATGGTGTCCACTGGTTCTCTCTGAGATTCCTATCTATCTCATCCTGGACTGAGGCCATAGACTGACACTGGTTGTTCCTCTTTGACTCTTCTCCAGATTGAGCATGCTGATTCCCATGCTTTGTTCAGTCAGTATTTAGGAAAGATAGCTCTTCCAAGAGTACAAGTATAAGAAAGAAAAAAAAGAAGAAATCAGTAGTGTGACATGGGAATGTTAGTGTGCCCTGTATATCAAACTTTGGGCAAAAATATTTCATTTGCTACTGGATTCCAGGAAACAATTTATGGCTGATTTTAATTTATGCATTTATTTTAGCATAATATCTAAAACTTATTGTACTTATGTGTGTATAATTATGTGTAAACATTGAAAAAATGATTTGCTCTCTGTAGTACATAAAAGCTGTTACTTCTTTAAACACTTGATCACGTTATCTCAATCAAGTTAAACCCAAAAAGAAAATAAAAAAACAAAGGACAAAGATCATCTAAAGAGACTTGGTTACTGACAACGTTCAGATTCTATACAAATGTGGTTAATCATTACTCATGTACGGTTTAGGATTACTTTTCTCACCTAAAAAAGTAATTTTATTTTGTTTACAAACAATGTTGTCTGTGTTAATAATGTTGGTAATGTGATCAAGAATTATCCAGGAATAAGTGAAGTAAGGCAGACTCAAAGGAACATAGGCTCAATGGTTTCTTTCATTTGTCATAATTAGTATAAACCTTGGAATCTCCTAGCAGAGGATAACTCTAGGGCAAAGCCTAGATACATAAGGCCATACAGGATGAGGTTAAATGAAAGGCTCTCCAGGATATGGAAACAAGAGCTGTATATTGTGTAATTGTTGTTCTTAACGTACTATGTTATTTCCCTCTTCTTTTTTTGCCCTTTGGTTAATCTCAGATTGTTGCAGTATCTGACTTTGTTTCCTGCCATATTGTATATATGTTTATTTGTTTATTTGAAACAAGAACGGGAAGGTAGGAAAACAAGATGATTTGGCAGGGGTGGGGAGAGGGAAATGGGGACAAAAACATGAGAAGGGGTATCAATGTTTATAAAGTAATGTACCTTCTATCTGGAAAATATAAAGTTATCCTTCCATTAATTACAATAAAAATAATTATCCAGGAATTTTTGCTTAATAATCTTTCTGGGAGAAATGTATTTCTTATTTGGCTACTGAGTTCCAAACCTTTGAGAAAAATGAAAGAGGTTAAATATTCAATGAAAATGTCTAAAGTGGTCAAATAAAATTTAATTATGAGTTCTTGGCTTTAAATATAGCAAAAAGATTTAAAAGGTTCATTTTCAGATTTGGTATAAAATACATAAAATGTTAAAAAATACTCACAGCAGGAAACCTTAAATCATCATCAAATTAGCCCATGCATGTTGTTCTAAATTCTAAAGACTAAAACATAAGCAGTTAACCTTAACAAGTTGTTTTAATATCAACATTTCTTCTAAAAATCATATGTTTGATCTCTGGTTAACTATAATTTAAGATTATTGAAAGGTTTTTGGAAGATCAAGATTAACACACTGAGTTAGAACTAGCTAACTTCTGTAACAATGAAACTGAAATAAAAATATTCCTTATGAAGGTAATTGCCTGTGTATTATTGATATTGTCAAGTTTCTTTAATATGACTTAAAAAAGTAAGTTTTAACTAAATAAAAATTTTTAAGTAATTTTATCTCTAGGCCTTTTGAATTAGCTATATACTTATAGCTAAGTATATAAAACCATAATAAAGTCTTTTTTTCTACCTTGCTAAATACGTCACACCTCAATTGAGGCCTATTTAAATAGACATAAAAGGGGGAATAAGGACACATCCCCTAGAGATTGAAAAGCGAATTATCTACTGGTCAGAACTCACAACTAAGAAAGACAAAGACTTATGATACTGTTTCCCCTCTACAGATCGTTTTTATAATAACACTAAAAAATTTAAACATCAAGGTTTGAGTAAGTCCTGTCTCCTAAAGCAAAGTACATTAGCCTACATCTGACTGAACAAATTGTGCTTATTTCTTTTAGTATTGACTCATTATTATTTCCTCAGTATCTCCCTTTATCACAAACCTTCACCTATGTTGCCCCTGACATTAAGCCACATCTTTGCACTGCTCCATGGAGACTCAGAAAATGCAGCAATCACTACTCTGCCATTTTTCCTCCTCCCAGAAAAGGATACCAAATAAGTATAAAAAAAAGAACACAGTGAGGGAGATTGGAAAATGATGGCGGTGGTTCAGAGTGAGTCTTTCTGAGCTCTTGCCAAGATACCAGTTCTAGCATCATAGGGGAAAGTTTATACCCAAAGATCCATCCTAAGTAAGCTATAGCACCACAGAGATCTCAGTCAGAGGAGAAAGGCAGGAAACAGGTGCAAGAACAGCGTGGAGCAGCACCAGCTGCTCGGAGCCACTGGGGAGACAAAGCCTCCCTTGCACACCTAAGCAGACAGCACTTCTGGGCAGTGCAGACCTTCTGGTTCCAGACAGAGCGAGACAGAGCATGCCCGAGCCCAGATCCATCACCCGGCCATGGCGTGGACCTGCCAGCAATTTTTGAGTACCTCCATGGACGTTTCCACTTCTGTTCTCAGAACGGCATTGGGAAGGAATCTCCTCCCCCACCAGGCGAGAGCAGCGCCATCTTGACTGCTGGCAAGGACCCTGCCAAACCAACTGGAGCCTGAGAAGTGGTGCTATCAGTGCAATTATTCAAAAGGGAAAGGGTTTTCCCAGAGGCAGCTTAGCCAGATGAGCGTCCCCCCTTGCTAGCAGAAGTTCCTCCCCCTGGACGGGGAGTAAACAAAGCTGCTCACAGCTTCACTGGCTTTTACTTTTTTCTGCACAATCAAGCAAACTGATCAGAAAAAACGCAAAGCCAAATTGAAGGAGAAAAAGACTTTTTGAAGTGTTTGGATCCTGAATTTAGTGGAGATACAAGTTTCCTATCCCGTTTCCGCCCCCCCCTCCAGCAGAGAACAAACTGAAGAATACCCCCCCATTTTTCTTTTCTACCTTTTTTCATTTGCATTTTTATGTGTTCTTCTTTTTTGCCATTTTACCTCCACCTTTCTTTTTTATGTTATTATTTCCTCCACCTCCCCCCCCCATCCCCTGCTTTCCTTCTTGTCATTGTGGTGTTCCTAAAAACATAGTGACAGCATTGGGTACAGACTGGATCCAAAAGGTGATATTTTTATTGATACAGTCATCTGCTTTTAATTCTCTTGGTTCTTAGCCCTAGTATTTCTTGTCTAAGAACTCACAATTGTGTGGGATCTCCCCCCACTTTTTGTCTTGTTTTTCTATTTTTTGTTGTTCATTTTTACTTTTTTAAAATTTTTATCACTGAACTCTCCTATATACACCTTCTTCTTTTCTTTGTATAGTCTTCTTCTTATTCTTCTTATTTTTATAAGAACACAATGTCCAGGCAATGATGTTTTGTGTCTGTAATCCTAGCTACTCAAGAAGCTAAGATCTGAGGACTGAGGTTCAAAGCCAGCCCAGGTAAGAAAGTCCTTGTGAGATTCTTATCTCCAATTCACCATCAAGAAAGCTGTAAAGTGGAGCTGTAGAATGTTATACCTCCATCACTGAGCACAAAATCTAAGGGACAGTGGTTAGGCCCTGAATCCAAGTCTCAAGTCCATCAAAAACTAAAGGACATAAAGGAGCTTCTTTTCAGATCAAATTTAAATTAATAGCACAAAGAAGATGAGTGGATATGTTTTGTAGAGTTAATAAAGTTTGTACTATTGACTTTAAATACTTACTAAATTCAATTTTTTAAGAAACCACTCATACACATATGATCAGATGGCAGTTTTCAGTCATAGATTACGTAAGAGTTTAACATAGATATGTAACTTAGGTCTTTACTTCAAATTTGGCTCAAATGACCATCTCAATAAACAGAAAGGCTGGGCATAGCAGCCCATAATCCTAACACTCATGAGTCTGAGGATAGAGGGATATTTAATTGCAGGCATTTGGGCTAACTAGTGAGATGTGGTCTAAAAAGAAACAAGTGCTATATAAATTAATAAATGAGTGATGAATGTGGAACAATTCATGTGTTTAGATATATGCACATGATTAGAGAAAAACACATTCAGATAAAATACACAGTTACATCAGTCATAGAATTGATCATTCTACAATAGACTATTGTTAAGAAATGCACACTTATCTTAAACCATATATTAGACTACTTTATTAGGCAAGGACACAGATGGTAACAGCAAAACATTAATAATTCAAATATTTTAATACTCATTTAAATTGTAATCAACTTTTTTGCCTCCAAAACTTCAATGATGAATGAAAAACTTTCCTCTTTTCCGTGTGTGTGTGTGTGTGTGTGTGTGTGTGTGTGTGTGTGTTTGTGTGCTTTAAACTCAGTTTTCTTGCTCTGGTCTGCTCTGCTGTTGTATAACTTGAGTCACACCTCTAATCTGAAATGTTTCTGGTTCTTAGAGATGAAATCTAGCTAATTTTTCTGTTGGGTGTCTTCAAACTACAAATACACACATCTCAGCCTCTTGAGGAAGCAGAATTCAGAGACACAGTTGCCCAAGTAGGTAAAAGATACTTATCATATTTTTAAGATGGCATTCATATATTCAAATTAATTCACTCATTCATCCAGTTACTTTTTCCAATGGAAAGAACTTTAATATATTTTCACCAGAGGCATTACTAATATTTCCACAATGGGAACATTTTATATTGACACATAAAATCAAATTGTTGGGTGTAAATATAATGTAAAAGATAGCACGTATTTAGTTACAGATGGAATTTTTGACCAAAAAAAATCTCTGAAGAACTGAGGGAGCTGGTTACCCCTAACTTTTAAGTTTAACACATTAGAATAATTTTATTTGGACATAAATTAATATTTTGTCTTACAATTACTTCTTCTGAGTTTTTCTGAATGTCAGTGTCATTATTTGGAAAAAGTAGAAAACTGAATACTAAAATTCAACTGGAAACATTAAAACTCTCAAGAAAAAGAGAAAATTTTACTAAAAGAACAAAACTGGAGATGTTATAATACTAAACTTCATATTGCACTAGTGAGCCATAGTAATAAATATAGCATGGTACTGGCACACTAGACACAAAGCACAATGCTATAGAATGAAAGACTCAGAAATACACTTACACAGTCACAGTCATCCGATGTTGAGCAAAGGAACCACAAGCAGACAGTGGAGTAATATCAGCCTGTTCTATAAAGTAGTCCTGAGAAAATAAGTTATTTACATATATGGCTAAAACTAGACTCATCCTGTACAAAACTTAATGCAAAAATTAAAACAAACATCATGATGTAGAATCTGAAAAGCTGAAGCTACTAAAAGGAAACTCTGTGTGATATGGTTATAAAGCAATTATTTTCTGAAGAGTACTGCAACTGCTTCATAAACCCTAACTATTCAATAAATTGCGGTATGAGGATTATGGTTTGAAGCCCACAGAATAAGGAAAAATCAATGAGATTTTCATCTTAAATTAGTACCAAAAAAAAGCTAGAAGTAGAGCTGAGGCTCAAATGATAGAATATTAGCCTTGAGCCAGAAAGCTCATGAGGCCCTGAGTTCAAGCCCCATGACTGACACTCTCTCTCTCTTTCTCTCTCTCTCTCTCTCTCTCTCTTTCTCTCTCTCTTTCTCTCTCTCTCTCTCTCTCTCTCTCTCTCTCTCTCTCTCTCCCCTCCTCTCTCTCTTTTAGAGATTCAAATTATATATAAAATGAAAGATAAACCCATTAAGTATTAATTCTGATTTAACATTTCATTTTGGGAACTAATAATGAAAATCTTCTAAAAATCTGTTGTCTTTAAATGGTTAACACACACACAGACACACAGACACACACACATTCTTCTTTCTCTCATTTTAGACAAGATATTACACTCTCTTGCACTATTATGTGTTTTCCTATACAGGTAATCAAATTCCCAGCAATTCCAGAAGAAACCTCTTTTTCTTAATCTGTCAACAGTTTGAAAATATGGGCAAAAAAAGAAAAGAAAATATGGGCAGTAGCAGAACTCTGAAAGCATTCCACAGTGACTAGAAAACATGACAATAGAAGAACACTTGATTTCTAGTCTCTTATGAAATTCAGCTTGATTTAGAAAACAAATGCCCTATAAGGAAAGTATGCACGATGTGTAAGTACTTATATTATCCTCAATTCATCTTCAATATGCCTTGAAATACTCAATACTAATTAACAATTTGCTCCAACAAAGGTAGGAAAAACTGTTGAAAATATAAGCACAGTTCTTTATACTCTATCATCAATTACACATAATTACCATTATCTTCTCAATGAATCCATTGCTTTCCTGTAAGTACTCACAGTAATTGCAATGATTGTATCATGCTTTACAATTTTAGAAATACTCGACCATAATTATTTTTGTACATAATAATAGCCCATTTTCACGACCAGGAAATGAACAGAAGTTGATCCTCTTATTTTTCAGAAAAGTATAAACAAAAGTAAAAGCTGGGTGTGGTGGCTCACGCCTGTGATCCTAACTACTCAGGAGGCTGAGATCTGAGGACTGAGGTTCAAAGCCAGACTGGGCACTAAAGTCCATGAGACTCTTATCTCCAGTTGGCCTCCAGAAACCAGAAGTGGTGCTGTGGCTCAGGGGTAGGGCTGTAACCATTAGCTGAAGAGCTCAAGGATAGTTCCCAGGCCCATATTTCAACTCCAACAACCAACAAAAAAATAAAATAAAGTGAAAAATATGATTATGATTTATATTCAAGAAGCCATGCTATGTGTTCCATTGAAGCTACCCTAAATCTTAGATTTGATCCTCTGTGATTTTACTAGGACATGAAAACAAGAGAAATAGGAGTTTGGGGTTTCTTTAACAAAGATCTCTACCACTGCTCTCTGCATTAATAACAGTGAAACAATACACAATTTGCTTATGTGTATTTCCATTTATTTGTGCAATTATTTTCTTTTGGACAGTTCTCTCCTAGGCAAAAAATGTTCAATTATTACACAAATTTATCTAAAGGTTCATCAAGAATTCTGCAGTGTTTCTTTTATATTGACTTTACAGTGAAAACAGCTTGTATTAAATCACTTTTGGATCCCTAGAAATATATTCTTATTATAAGTGAAATCACAGAGTTGGATGGCAAGTTTGGCGAAAAGCCTCCAGAAAGGATGATGAGAGTGTGGAGTTTTGCATGAGTTTCTAGTTAAGAGGAACAAAATGGACTCTGTTTGGTGCTAGATGCTCTTGCAAGTAAAGTACAGAGGCACATCTGAACTTACTTTCCAACTTCAAGTATTATTTAAGCCTAAAACCTACCTAAAATAATGTGCAACAGTAAACCCTTGGCAACAAGATGCTGGGAGCAAAAAAGAAATGTATGTTATGTTTTTCTTTTAAAAAATGGCTAAAACAGGGGCCAGGAGTTTGGCCTAATGATGGAGTGCTTGCCTAGCATGCACAAAGACCTGGGTTTGACTCCTCGATACCAAATACATAGGGAAAAAACGCTGGAAGTGGTGTTGAGGCTCAAGTGGTAGAGCTCTAATATTGAGAAAGTCCAAGGACAGTGCTCAGGCTCTGAGCTGGCAAAAAGCCCAGGACTGGCAAAAAAAGGGGGCTAAAATATAGCATAAAACAGATGAATCATAACAAGGTCATTAGATTACTTAATTTATAACAGTTAGGTCATATTCCTTCAAATTATAATCTTGGGCGTACTGTTCACTCCATACAACTAGTGTTAAACACAGGAAAAGTCAAAATTAATAAAACAAATGATAAATGTCTATGTTTTTGGAGGTCTAATTTTGAATTATTATAGGATGGGAAGCTGAGATGGTATTGCAAATCTCTAACACTACAATGCCAAACCAAGGAATATTACTTAGAAGTTACTTTAGAACATTTCAAAGATATCTTTAGTGTAGAAAGTCTTATTTATTCTCTATTATCTCACTTAATTGTACTTTTTAAAGATAGTTGAAACATTTTCAGTTTAATTACATTTATTGAATCAAATTATTAGCAAATGAGCATCACTTGAAATGGAGAGGTTTTGTTGATTTGTTTTGCTTCTTTCTTAAAACAGTTTGGAATCTGCATATAACACAAATAAGTCAACTGTACTTCTCAATGATTCATCAAATTAAAAAATGAAAGCATAAGAAGCCAGAAACCCAAAGTGAAAAAGATAATGTAACTTACTTAAAGTTTTTTGAGAAAGGCCTCCATTTTCGCAATTGCAGATCTTACTTTTGGACTCAAATTTACTTCCTGTTCTCTCACTGGAAAACTTGTGCTAGATCCCAGAAAACTATGAGAATCTTTCCTAGAATATTCGTTTAAGAAAGTCCTGGTACCAAAAATTTCTGATGAAGTTTGAAACCGCTCATTTTTCAGATGAAGCTTATAATTTTCATCCTCTAGTCTCTTAATAATTCTTTCAGACCTGCAAAAGGCAAACACCCAGGAATCTGTCTTTCCCTGAACTAAACCAAAGGTATTTGTGGCTTTAAAAATGGGCAAAGATTAATCTTTTATAATAAAAAGCTTTAAAAAAAGAGCTAAAAATATTTGTCATAAGACTAAATTTAAGTTCCATGAGATCATATATTGACATCCGCATTGATTAAAGAATGGCAACTATAAAATTGTAAACTTGTTCTAAATAATCACACACACACACACACACACACACACACACACACACACACACACACACACTCCTTACTAGCAAGTTAATTCAAACTAGAGGGAAGAGAAAAGTGGCTGTCGATAATGTCTGGCTTAGTAGTTATTGCTTCTGCCTTCTGATAGGGCTTCACTTAAAAGATTCCTCGGGAAAGTATTGCTATGTCAGATGATCTCTGTTAATTTATGTGGTTATAGTAGAAACTTTTATATGCATAAGTACATTGAAACAACATATGGTATTTCTTAAGTATGAGTTTAAACCACACATAATGAGCATAGATTATTTGTATTAAGTAAAACAGTTCAGAGATTACAAATATCCAACCAAGACATTTGCAAGTATTTATATGTTCCTTTAGATATCAAGCTTTTGACTTGAGAAATACAGAGCAGCAGTTCTGATGGAGAAGATAATAAAGCTGGCAATAAAAAGAACTAAAGCTGCCTTTGGCAACTGACACATAGTATCCTTATACCAAGTTTGAGACCTGCCAATTCTGTCTTCCCCTCCCAACCTCCCTTTCACAGAGACAGGGAATTACTTTTAGTGCTTTACAAATTAAAAATTCCAGTCTTTCCCTGTATCAATTTGATGGGTAGTTTGTCCCTAGGGACTCTTCAGTGTGAAATCAAATCTCCCAGTCTAGGAAAGGCAAATGGGTCCAAAGGCAGATTGTGCCTTCAGTGGGAGTGCTAGAATAGAGGTGGTGCTAGAATCTTTTTTTTTTGCCAGTCCTGGGCTTGAGCTCAGGGCCTGAGCACTGTCCTTGGACTTTCTCAAGGCTAGAGCTCTACCACTTGAGCCTCAGCACCACTTCCGGATTTTTTCTATGTATGTGGTACCCAGGAATCGAACCTGGGTCTCCATGCATGCTAGGCAAGCACTTTAACCACTAGGCCAAACTCCCGGCCCCATGGTGCTAGAATCTTTGCACTGATGGTGCAATCTCCCAAAAAACATTGGTGAACTTTAAAGTTTCTGTTAAAGGAACACTGACAAGTAATAATATAAAAACAATTAACTAGAAAGATAAGTAAATACTTATTGGAAAATTAATGGGGAAAACCACTTAGATCAAGAACAATACAGAACAACAAATAAAATCCCAAAGCAAAACAAGAAGAAAGAGAAACTGTTCTGGACTATTAATTTAATAGAAAGTAAAAGTATTCATAGCGTATTTGAAAATTGTATTGTATAGGTATGGTTTGCTTCCTAGTAATCTCATGACTCTATCATATCAAAACTATGTTTCACAGTCTACTTAAAAGTTTCATTTATTTTCTATGATTCTAGACTTACTCCTGTAGTTTATTTGACAATTCAAAGATTTTAGATTGTTGTGCTTTCACTGCTGATTCCCAAAGAGAGTCTTGATAGTCTCTAGTCATGGATTGTTCCTAAAGAAAATATAAAAGATCGTTAAATCAATATTTCTTGGACAATTTTTCTATATCCCTCCATACAGATTCATATCACTGGCATAGAACATTATTAAATATTTTAAAGCTGGTGCTAGAATTTAAAGCACATATCACTTTAAGATGCATTTAATCTAAATATTAAATATTTGAATCTTTTTCTCTTGAGGATGACATTAGGTAAGTACTCTGTATCATGTACAGTAGTATTGATAAAACCTAATAAAATAGCAAGACCAATAAAAAATTTAAATTGAAAAACTGAACTTGATAAAAGTCTATGAACATCTTAAAACTTTTTAAAAATTATTTTGTCAGTTGTGGATCTTGAATTTAGTGCTGAGCTTTTACACTCAAGACTAGCACTCTACCACTTTGAACCACAGCTTCCCGCTTTTGATTTTCTGGATGTTAAGTGGAAGTGAGACTCATAGACTTTACTCTCTGGGCTGGCTTTGAACAGTAATCTTCAGATCTCAACCTTTTTCATATCTGTGATTACAGGCATAACCCACTGGCACCTGCTTTGCATGCTACCATTTGTATGAATTCTTTTTTTTCTACAAATTTGATTTTATGGCAACTAGTCTTCAAAAATGAAGTCATTTTTACAAGATAAAATAATGGCATTTGCAGGGAAGTGGATGAAACTAGAGCGAATCATATTGAGTGAGACAAGTCAAGAGCAAAGGAACAAAAGGCACATGGTATCCTTAATATGTGGCTATTAGACTCAAATAGTACAAGAGCAAGGACTCAAAAGTTGCATACCCAAAGCAGTGGACATGGTACTGGAACTATAAACACAACTACATAGACATAAAAAGTTATGACTCTATAGACATAATGTTTTACTACATAGATTAATATGTATCTATGACATGCAAACCCTCAACCTAATTTTGATTATGTTCTAAAATCTAAGTGTCAGTGATTGTATATATAGAGTCCCTTCTTGAATACTTGTTTGTTAAACACATCATTTGAAATATGATGTAAAAATCAATGTTAATAAATTCTTTAATAAAAAAATGAAGTCATTTTTAATAAAAAAGAATATTCTCAAATATAAATGTACTTACAATGTTGGTGTAATATAGAATATATAGTATGATATAATGTTGCAATATTTAGTAGAGAAACAAATTGTGTAATATACTACTAGTAAAGTATATAAATCAAAATGTATAAGTCCAAAATACAACATCTATTAAACTGTTTTAAACATATTACAAATAAACATATTCACCTGTAAAAAGCTGGACACTTTTTCTAATTGTTCTTTTACTTCCCTTTCAGATTTTTGTTTGAGGAATATTTTATACTTTTCTAATATAGACAGTGTGCACATGTAACTCTCATTTAAACATTTTAGGTCTTCTTTCAGCTTTGTATTCTCTTGGGCCTGTGAGTTGTATTTCCTTAGCAGGGACTCTAATTGCCCTTTGAGGAATGCATTTTCATCTTCCAGCTGCTGACATTTGCCAGATTCAATCTGTAATTTTTCTGAGACAGTAGAAAGCTGCATAATACATAAGCATAGGTTAGAAAAGAAAAAAGTCCAAAAATAATTACACAAAACCAATAATAAATGTAGTCAGATAGTCCCCTGAATTAGTCAGAAAAATCAATGAATTTCAAATGACTAAAAAGTTAAAACACATTTCCCACATTGATTAGTATTATCATAACACATTTGTGCTTGGTCTTGCACTTCTCTTTCCTCTGTTTCATGTTTTTCCTTCATAAAAATGACACTAACTCCAATCTTAGAAAAGTTCAATTCTACTTAAAGATAGTGCAGTATATGCTGCCTAAATTATAAACCTTTTTTTGAAACTTTAAGTGTTTTTTAATGTCAATCTAAATTTCATGCCAGAAAACAATGACTCTTGACAAGTAGCTATGAATGACATGTCCTACTATAGAAGCTTAGATGTATAATGCACCCATAGTTTTCAACAAAATTGACTGAATTCTATAACACGATTTCCTAATGCATGATTCTTGTTACAAAAACCAAAATAATTGTAAGCAAAAACAGTAAGTATATAATGGTAATATTTCAATAACACCAAGTTGTGAAGAACTTTCCTTTGCATATATTGTTTAATTGGTGAGACAATTCTCAAACTTCTCTGCATATTTGTGGGTATTCCTCTTATAATTTTACATGATGTGAATAGGAATTACCCTTAATGAATCTTCCTTAGTGAATAGGATGTGGTGAATCTGCTGTTTAATTTCAAATGTTGAATCAGAAAAAGTAAAATATAAAAACTGACTTTCATTAGGAAGTTTGCCTTTAGAATATCACCACCACACCATGAGGAAGCCCACATATTGATTCCAATAGCTGCATTCAACAGCTGCTTCATCATCCAAACATGAGCAAATAAGCCCTTTTCAGGTTCAAGTCCAATAATGAAGAGGTTAGGGAAACGGGCTGACCTCACTTTTGTTGATTAAATTCCAAAGTAAACACAGTAATGTTTACTACATCCTACATTAAGAGGTTGCCTGAAATTCTACATTAAGAGGTTGATTGTTCAAAACAACTCTAAGATTCGACCTCACTCCTGGTAGAATGGCCAGGATCAAGAAATCTAATAACAGATGCTGGAGGGAATGTGGCCAGGAGGGATCACTACTACACTGTTAGTGGGAGTGCAAACTCATTCAACCACTATGGAAAGCAGTATGGCAGTTTCTCAAAAGACTAAATATAGAACTCCCCTATGATCCAGAAATTCTACTACTTTGCATTTATCCAATCGTCCAGAAATAAGGACATACTAAATCCACTAGCACAACGATAATCATTGCAGCACTATTTACCATAGCAAACATATGGAACCAACCTAGATGCCCCTCAGTTGATGTGGTATTTATACACAATGGAATTCTATGCTGCTAAAAGAAAGAATGACATTGCCCCATTAAGAAGGAAATGGAGAGACTTAGAAAAAATCATATTAAGTGAAGTAAGCCAGACTCAAAGGAACATAGGCACAATGGTTTCCCTCATTTGTCATAATCAGTAGAAACCTTGGGCTCTCCTATCAGAGATTCACAATAGAACAAAATCTAGATACATAAGGCCATACAGTATGACGCTAAATGTAAGGACCTCCAGAATATAGAAACAAAAGCCATATAATGAGTGATTGTTGTCCTTAATGTACTATGTTATCTCTCATTTCTTTTTCTGTCCCTTGGTTATCTCATATTGTTACAGTATTTCACCTTGTTAACTGATATGTTTTTATATATGCTTAATTGATTATTTGAAATAGGATAGGGAAGGGGGAATCAAGAGGAGTGGGGGGAGAGGGGAAGGGAAATGGGGACCATGACATGAGAAAGGTATCAATATTTGTGAAGTTATGTACCTTCTGTCTATTAATTACAATAAAAATATATGAAAAAAGAGGTTGATTGTTATAGGTAAATAAATGGTACAGTAATTCACAATTAACATAAATAGAAATCTATAGTCTGTCAGATATCTTTATGCCAATAAGTAGTGTAAAAATATAGATACCTAGTACACACAGAACTATGCTAACAGTTACATTTGTAGCTTCTAAACTACAAGGGAGGGAATGTAACAAAACCCACAGCTCACAGCCAGATTTAGTCCGGTGGACTCACTTGATTTGTTTTCCCTTAATTTCAAAAATATTCTTTATGCATTTGTACAAAAGGGCTTCAATTCATGCTACCAATTGATACGTACAAAAATAACTTCATTAATGTCACTAGTTATATTTTCCTTCATCTATCACAAACATAACTATCTCTTTAATTCCTGTTTTCTTCTGAAGCTATAGAAATCTTGTTAACTAAGAGATTTTGGAGAGAATAAAATACCATCCTCCAAAGCTAAGACATTTGGCTAAGCTTGGTTAGTGATCAATCCATTGTGCATATGGAGTTGCCATAATTCCCCCCATTCGAGTGGTCCTTTGTGGAACTTCAGACCCTACTGTGATATTTTTTTTTTCTGTGATGCTGCTTGTATTGTTAGTTGTCCAATACCAGAAAACTGGGGCATTCATCCCTACATGTTGACCTTGGCATTTAGTAGAAGATTAACACTTGGAACTGGTTTGGACAATCTCCTCATATTTGAATAAATTCTTAATGTTTGGTGCTATATCTAGACTATCAAGAAAACAAAAAACACAGCTGGGAGCTGTGGCTCATGCCTGTAATCCTAGCTATTTGGGAGGTTGAGATCTAGGGATCACAGCTCAAAGTACACCCAGGAACTAAAATCTGTAGGACTCTTAACTCCAATTAAGTGGTGCTGTGGTCCAAGGGGTAGGGCAGTAGCCTTGAGCTGAAAACCTCAAGGACAGTGCCTAGGCACAGACTGACAAAAAAAAGTTAATAAATGAAAAGGAAGGAAGGAAGAAGGAAAGGAAGAAAGGAAAAAAAGACAAAGAAAGAAACAGGAAGGGCTATATCTCAACAAAATAATCCATTTACAGTTAAACCTTTACAAGAAAAAAAATGAGTGAGAATTCATCAGAAAACAACATAGACAAAGCCGCGCACAGTGGCTCACCCCTGTAATCCTAGCTACTCAATAGGCTAAGATCTGAGGAGGGCGATTCAAAGCCAGCCAGGCTTTATATATGTATATATAATTTAGGAATATATAAACCTCAAATTAAAGTTTAGACTAGTATGTAGCTATTTTATTTATTTTATTTTAAATCGTTTTGTCAGAAAGGAGTTAAGTGAAATAAAGTGCCATATTAATACAATTGTGTAACATAAACAGTAAGTCTAAAGAGTCACAAATGTTTTGTACCATTCTACCTTAGCAACCTCTTTGACATATTTCTTGTTCTGAATTTTTACAATGCGTATTTTTTTATTCAGCTTTGTAATCTCTTCTGTTTGTGCATCATATTTGCCTTGCAGAGATTTCATGAACTGTAACTGCTCTATGAGGAAATAATTTTCCTTTTCCAGCTGTTTACATTTCAAATACTGGGTCTGCAGATTTTCATCCTGCATGATGAATAAGTATAGATTGATAAGGAAGTAAATTCTGTGGCAGTAGTTTAACACAAAACCAATGGTATATATTGTCAGATTTTTAGAATGTGGTTCCTTGAATAACTCAGAAAAATAACCAGTTTCAAAGTAATGTTTATTCATTTGATGGCTGGATTAAACACCTATTTTATCCTTCAAACGTATGAGGGAATAAGCCAGCTGTCAGGTCCAAGTCATCCCAGCTAATACAAAGTGTAGAGAAACTGGCTAAGCTCATTGCTTTTTATTAAATTGCAAATTGTGAACACTTTACTAATGAAACTCTCATTGGGAGAAGTATTATTACTTGTAAACAAATACAAAGTATTGTTACATGTAAACAACACAGTAATACACAATAAATATGAAGTAACGATCAACAACCTGTTAGATATCTTTGTGCCGGGAGGCAGTATCAGATGAACTGAATATGCTCACAATTACAATCTAGCCTCTGAACTACCAGCATACTTTCAGTTACCAATTTTTTTTTTCATGGTCCTATCTTCCTTCTCTTAACTCTCCATCTAAAAGAATTAAAAGACTTTGTCACTACCTTATTCAGTGTCCTCACTCTTTTCATCTAGCTTATGATGAGTGTGAAGGAGTACTCTGGCCAGCACAGTATAGAACAATAAGTCTAAAGAGTCACATACATTTTGTGCCCTTCTACCTAAGCCACTTTTTCTCATCTCTTTTTTTTTTAATTTTACAGCACTTACTTCTTTTTCCAGCTTTATACTCTCTTCCAACTGTGAGTCACTTTTACTTTGCAGAGACTTCATGGACTGTAACTTGTCTGTGGAGAACTTATTTTCTTCTTCCATCTCTTGCTTTTTAGAAGATTGATGTTCCAATTTTTTCGAGACACTCAAAAGCTGCATGATAAATAAACATAGGTTGGTAAAGAAGAAACTCCGATGACAGCAGTTTAACACAAAACCTGTATTAAATATAGCCAGATTCTTAGAATGTGTTTCCTTGAATAACTTAGAAAATAAACCAGTTTCAAACCACTAGAAGGATTAAAACACCGTTGTCTTCACTGATCATTTTATCATAAAGCATTTGTGCTTGGGCTTGCATTCTTGTTTCATATGTTCCACATTTTCCTTCATAAAAAGCCTCTGATTCCAAGCTTAGAAGAAGCCAATTCTGCCATAAGACCCTTCAGTAAAGGTCCTTTTCTAATCTTCAAGTGTTTATTTATGTTTACCTGAAGATCATGCCAGAAAATATTGCATTCCAATAAGGAGATATAGCATGGCTCAGTACAAATGTTCAGTGATTTAATCCACATATTTTTGAACAAAATTCAATAACAAAATTCAATAGATTCAATAACACGATTTTCTGTTCATCTGATTCTTTTCAGAAAAATAGGGGGCATTCTAAGCAAAACAGGAAAAAATTGACACATTTCTTCTTAAGTCTGGCCTCAGAATTTATACCTGAAACTCAGTGTTGCTGATCTTTCACGTATACCTTGTCTTTCTACCCTGAAAAAGAGAACTATTCTTTATCCTAGTGATAATAGTGGTCTTACAGTCCATTTGCCTGGCAACATTAACAGGCCTTTGTCTATTTTTCTCTGAAATTTTTACTTAATTTATAGGTTGAATTTAAATTTAAGAGACAGTTATTTTGTATTAATGCTGACACCTAACATGTGGGTTCTCATATAGAGAGGCTGAACAATGGCAAACAGAGGGTCTCTGCAATAAGTTTGCTTGGGTCTATCCAACTTGGTACAATCACAATCAAGATGATAGCTGGTGAAAAGACAGAGAGACTAAGGTACTAAATCTGCAATCAAATTTTTCCTGGTGATTTTAGGACTTCGTGTCTTTAATTTTAAAAATCTTTATTTATGTAGAAGAGTTTCAACTCAAACTATAAATTTATGGGTACAATGACTTTTAATCAATGTCACCCCTTCCATCCTCCTCCCCCATGTATCCCATCCCCTTCTCAATGAACACCTACTTTCTTTTGCAGCTGTAGGGCTCTTGGTGTTTAAACGACTTTGGAGGGAAGGACACAGTCTAAAAAAGCCATAACACTTCAACAAACTTACTCTACCCATTTGGATAGATTCTTTGTGGAACTTCAGAACCTAACTTGGAGTGAGTGTGTGTGTGTGTGTGTGTGTGTGTGTGTGTGTGTGTGTGTGTGTGTGTGTGTTGGTCCTGGGGTTTGAACATTGGGCCTAGGTGTTGTCCATGAGCTCTTCAGATCAAGGCTAGAGCTCTACCACTTGAGCCACAACACCACTTCTAGTTTTCTGGTAGTTATTTTGAGATAAGAGTCTTACTGACTTTTGTGCTAGGCCGGCTAGATCTCAGCCTCCTGAATAGCTAGGATTACCTATGTGAGCCATTGACAACCTGGTGAATAGTCTACTGTTATATTAATTTTCTATGTTATTGTTTCTGTTGTTCAGTATCCCAAATCAGGAAAACTAGGATATTCATCCACACTTGTTGCCTTTGGTCTTTGGTATCAGTTTCACATTTGTTGGAATTGGTTTGGACAATTCTCTTATGCTTAATTGGGTTCTTAATGTTTAGTTCCCCCCAAAAAACCCTCTGGGACACAGTTTGCCAAACTGATCCACTTAAAGTTAATGGCTTATAAGAAAATAGAAATTTTTCATAGATCAAAATAGCTATGCTACCAAAGGTGATCTTCAAATTTCATGTGATCCCCATCCAAATCCCATTGGTTCTCTTCACTGAAATAGAGAAAACAAAACTCATACGGAACAACAAAAGGCCTCAAACAGCTGAAGCAGTTCTGAGAGTGGGGGTGGAGAACACAATAATGTTTGTTACCACCAGACCTCAAGCTCTACTAAAAATAATTTGTACTGTTACAAAAATAGGCCCAAATATCAATGTAACAGACTAGAAGATCCAGAAATATAGCTATATACTTATTTTTTAAAAAAAGAAAATAGAGATTTCTTCACAACACAACTTGCCCTATGTATAATATATGCAATGAGGAAATATAAATTGTAGTAAAACTTTAAATTATATCACATTTTTTTTCTTTTTTTCATATATTTTTATTGTAATTAATAGAAGGGTTACATGACATTTGCCAGATAGATGGTGCATTAATTCCCATACATTGATACCCTTTCACATGTCTTGGTCCCCCATTTCCCTCCCCCCCTCATCTTGTTTTCCCCCGTTCTCTATCCAATTTCAAATAACCAAATACAAATATATCCGATATATCAGGTAACAAAGTGAGATAGTGTAACAATATGAGATAACCAAGGGACAACAAAAGAGATGAAAGATAACATAGTACCTTAAGAACAACAATCATTCATTATATGGCTTATGTTTACATCATATTTTAAATAACAAGTTTAACAAACAAGTGTTCAAGGAGGGAAACTCTAATTACAATCACTGGGACTTAGTATTTAGAACTTAATCAAAATTAGGCTAAGGGTTTGTATGTCATAGAAACATATTAATTTATGAAATAAAACATTATGTCTCGGTTTTTATGTCTATATAGTTATGTTTATATTTCCATTACTATATCCATAGCTTTGGGTATGCAGTTATTGAGTCCTCGCTCTTGTACTCTTTGGATTTAATAGCCACATATTATATCACATTTTATATGTTAAATTATTCTATAAAAAGTAGCAAAGTGGGGTAAAGTTCCATATTTATGTAGTTTCATAACATAAAATGTTCTACTAAATAGCCACAAATGTAACTACTAGTACAAAGTGAGTTAAAGGCTCTGATGAGCTACATCTCAATACAGATAGCTTCAGCATCTGGCAAGACCTTAGTAATCATAATAATGCAATGAATGGCAGGAACAACACTTAATCTTAACAACGCTTGGAAGAAGCAGTTTTTCTAATGATGTTTATGTCTATATTAAATTTCTAGAGAATAAAAATGTTCCTTTGAAAAGAGGAATGAAAACTCTTCTTGCCTTGGACAAAATAAGACAGTAAATTATGAAAGGCAACATGAGGCCATGAAAGTTTTACAGGGAAGCAGAAGACTGAGAAAGTATTCAACTAGAAACTGGGGTTATTTCACAAGAAAAAATGTAGAAGAAAAACGGATAGAATATTGCAAAGGTTCATTGAGTCCCATGCTAATGACTACTTCCTCAAAAATAAGTGCCGCAATTCCATAGATGTTTTCCGTTTTCTCTACGAAAGGGCAGTGTTTCTAGAAATTTGGCATAACATTAGGTGTGCCAGTAATGAATAACTTCCCTCTTCCTTCTTCATGTGGGGAGGAATTGAGCCTGGGGGGGGCTTCCTAGTGATGGAACATCTTGCTCTTATACCTAGACTTGTTACTACTGAAAATAAGAAAATAACTATCAAGTGGTGACAAGAATTATAAATGGGATGAAGATAAAAATCATTGTGGGCAGAAGATCACATGTTCTTCCTTGGAACATAATCTATTATATTGCATCCATTAATACAGAACATGTAATGTTGATATAATAAATTCATTGAGATACAGTGACTCTATGTGACTTTCAACAGAAAAGAGCAAGAAAGGAAGAGACAGAGAGAAAAGCATTCTGTAGCAGACTTCTTGCCCTCAGTACCTAACACACATGTTGTGAGGAAATTTAGGCACAAAGGAAGCCTAAGTATTCCCTTGAGAGTTTTCAAGATACTTAGACATCTTAACATCCAAACAGGGGACAGTAGCACTCAAGCATAGATATGGGAGAGAAAAATCTTCAATTGACTTCAGCCAAGCAGTTTTCAAGCAATCCCAAGAAGGAATGGCACTATTAAAAACTTTCATTAATAACCCACAAATTTATGAAGAAAAGCAAGTTCCTTGAGAAAGTATACTTTGGGTAAGGTTTAGGAAAGTTATAAACAGAGAAGAAGATTGAACAGAGAAGAAGATTGAATATTCCCAGTTTATTCAGTTGTATTTAATAAGGACAATTATTTAATATATTTTATTGTAATTAATAGAAGGGTTACATGATATTTGCCGGATAGATGGTGCATTAATTCCCATACATTGATACCCTTTCACATGTCTTGGTCCCCATTTCCCTCCCCCCCACCCCTACCCCTCACCTTGTTTTCCCCCCTTCCCTATCCAATTTCAAATAACCAAATACAAATATACCCGATATATCAGGTAACAAAGTGAGATACTGTAACAATATGAGATAACCAAGGGACAGCAAAAGAGATGAGAGATAACATAGTACATTAAGGACAATAATCATTCATTATATGGCTTATGTTTCTATATCCTAGAGATCCTTTCATTTAGCGTCCTACTATATGGCCTTTTGTATCAAGGTTTTGCTCTATTGCAAATCCCTGCTAGGAGAGCCCAAGGTTTCTACTGATTATGACAAATGAGGGAAACCATTGAGCCTAAGTTCCTTTGAGTCTGGCTTATTTCACTTAATATAATCTTTTCTAAGTCTTTCCATTTCATAACAAATGGGGCAATGTCATCCTTTCTGACAGCAGCATAGAATTCCATTTGTACAAATACCACATCTTGTTGATCCACTCATCAACTGAGGGACATCTAGGTTGGTTCCATATCTTTGCTATGGTGAATAGTGCTGCAATGAACATTATTGTGCTGGTGGATTTAGTATGTCTTTGTTTCTGGATGATTGGGTAAATGCCAAGTAGTGGAATTGCTGGGTCATAGGGGAGCTCTGTTTAGTCTTTTGAGGAACTGCCATACTGCTTTCCATAGTGGTTGAATGAGTCTGCACTCCCACCAACAGTGTAGTAGTGATCCCTCCTGGCCACATCCCCTCCAGCATCTGTTGTTATTAGATTTCTTGATCCTGGCCATTCTAACTGGAGTGAGGTGGAATCTTAGAGTTGTTTTGATTTGCATTTAATAAGGACAAATTTTAAAACCACTTTTCCTATTACGTTTTTAACCTATACCTGATTTGAAAATGAGAAAATCATTATTGTTCTTTGGAGTTACCCTGCGCTGAGTGCAATTCTAACTTTCCTAGTAACTATTTCACTTCAATGCTGTATAGAAATACATTATCCACATGCTTTACCTTTCCCTATATTTTGTGGCTTTTCTGTCATCCTTTTCCCATTTCTTTAGATTCTAACACATTGCATTCTCATCGACAATTCTGGTTTCCACTTCTTGGTGTCATCTTAAATAATAAAATCTTAAACAACATTCCTTGGTAGCCATGATAAAACAATGACAAAAAAGGCATGAATGATTGCATGGCCAGGGATGTGGGAGCGATTCCATTTGAAGTGAGAGGATAGAGAGTCCAAACTGGTTCTGAATTTTAAAATTATTGACATTTTCTCTGCCCTCCCCAATCACTCCAGAATGTGGGGAAAGGAATTCCTCTCATGAAAGAGTCAGAAGAGAATCACTCTTTTCTGTGGTCCTTGGAGCCCAGGACAAGGGGAAGTTTCAAAGTGGTCTCCATCAGGGAGTTTTGTCATTAGCAATTTGGTTTAAGGAGTTAGAAGAGGTGAGGAAAAAAGAGAAATTTCTTGCAGCTACAAACATTCTATTTATCTTTATAATTTTTATGGGAGTCACTTCAGTGTGAAGACTTCAACTAAGGTGACTAGCTCAACTAGGGATAACTTAAGTGCATAGCTAATAGTCTCATGCAGGTTATGTTGATCCCTATGAATCTGACATTACATTGGGTGTATGGAATTTTCTAGTTTCAGGAGTGATGAACCACTGGGAGGTTCACCACCAAACTTAGTTCTTCCTATCATTTAATAAAGTTAGAAATGTGGCAGCATTAAAGAAGATTAATTTACCTCACTCAAGTTTTCTCCCAGAATGCTCAATTCTGTATTTGCTGTCTTGACATCAACTTCAAGTTGTCTTTTTAATTTGAGTTTGTTGTTACTTTGTTCTTTTTCTGAAATGAACTCTTCCTTAATATTTGCATGAGATGGACCAGCTTCTTTTTTCTTGCTTTCCTGTTGTTCTGGGCATTTTTTGTGGATAAGTGGGATCATCTTAATATTTCTATCAATACAGGGAAAGGTCAACTTAGTGAGCTCACTTTTCAGATTTTTCTTATAAAGTCTGGATATTCTGAAGTGTTTCCCCTTTCTAATATTTCTGATTTGAACTGGTTATATTTTTCAAGTTGCAACAAAAGCATAAAATTTATGTATATGTATAAATATAACTCAAATCCATTCTATTACTTGACAACCTTTGACTACAAGTAAATATTTAGATATTTCTTCTCTACAGAGAAGAAATTTTGGCGTTATCCAGTAATTGATATATTACAAACTGAATTTTTGAATTGGCCTTACTTACCCTATTTTTTTCAATTTTCAATGTTTTTTAAATTTTATTGTCAGAGTTATGTCTAGAGGGGTTACAACTACATTCATCAGATAGTGGGTACATTACTTCTTGACCATTGTTACCCCTTCCCATGTTTTTCTCCCTCTTCCCCTCCCCTCACCCCATCCTATTCATTTACCCTAATTTCATACAAGTAAATCTAAATTGAAGTGAAATAATTTTCAAAAGTATTTGTTACAAATAAGTTTATGATTTGACCAGAAACACACTTTTTACCACCATGTGCTATGTGACATTACTATAATTCAAGACTAGTCAAAAGGTGCTATGTTGTTATACAATTTAGAACAATTTTAAATCCCTTTAGTAACATGATACATTTCACTAAGTACCATTCATATTTGAATTGTTATTTACATATAAGAGAAAAATGTTGAAATCTCTTCGATAATCCATTTTTTTGTGGGTTGTGGGGCTTGAACTCCCCTAGGCGCTGTCCCTGAGCTCTTCAGCTCCAGGGACACTACCCTTGGGCCAAGCCCCACTTCCCATTTTCTAGAGGTTAATTGGAAATAAGAGTCTTAGGTCTGTTTGTGCCCTGGCTGTCTTTTGAACCTTGATCCTCAGCTCTCAACCTCCTGAGTAGCTACGATTACAGGCATGAGCCACCAACCCCCCCCCCCCTTTGGGAATCCATTTTCATTTCACATTTTCTATTTTTAGGTCAATAATATTAAATATATAGACTTAACTGGTGGTTTTGTTCAATGGTAGTCTGCTGGCTTCCCAATATAATATACAATAATGCACATTCAACACTAGCACTGAAGAAGTTCTACCAAAATAAAATTTGGGCTTTAGAAAAGTTACCATATAATCATACACTTTGGTAAAATTGTAAATTTATATTATCTTTCTGAGAACAGTTAAAAATATATACATGAACTACTTTGTTAAATGGTAGAAAAATTCAGTACACATCCAAAAAGATTAAGAAAAGTAAGAGAAAGGGTAGGTTGGGAGCGATGGGTGAGAATGTTGATCAAGACCTATTGTATTTATAAACTTCTCTGGTGAATGGCACTCCTTTGTACAACTAAAACTACTTAAAGAATATCAAAATATTACTGATGAGTTTGTCTCTCTGGATTCTGAGTGTTCTTTAAATTCTGGAAGTTCTGTTTAGGGGCTACACTTAAAGCTCAATTTGAAAACAGAAAATTCACAGCGAGGTGGATGTAGCTTGGTAATTTTTACTACTATGGAAGAAAAATGGCTTGATGGGCCACACAAAATTAGGAAAGGACTTTTGATGATCTACTTTTGGTGAACAACACAGGACCAAAAAGGAATAAAAGACTTCTGATCCTGATCTGGCAGTTTTAAAAAAGGAAACTTTTATCTCTTTTTATAACAGTATTTTCGCTTCCTTGTTCATTTAGGAATAGACTTATATTTACTGGCAGAAAAGTTAAGCAAATCTGTAAAAGGATAACATGTCTTGGCGGTCCAGGCAAACACAAAAAGTGCTGTGCAAGCAAGATGGGTTCATTTTTGTACTATAGAGAAAAAGCCAGACAGTATAGAAGTATAGAGAAATCTGGAAGTACCAGAGAACAAAGCAGAGTGTTGTTGCTGTGGTGCAGTGACCTTGCATAAGATCTGGGTGGTCTGGAAAAAGACCACTTTGTATATTTCAGGGAAAATCACAGATCTGAGTCAGGAAGGACAGTGAGATACCGTAACATATTCATTATTAAACTGCAAGATCATTTTGAAAATCAACCCTGCAGTAACAGAACAAAGAATTCCACTTCTCTTCTCATACCTCATCTGACTTGATCATCTTCCTTGGATTTAAAGAACTCTCAAAATTCTTGGGAAATTCAAGAAGATTGTTATCTAAAACTCTAAGAGACTGAAGTATGATGTTAGGCTAACTTGGCTATGTTCAGACAGAAAAAAGCTGTGCCATTGTTTGCAACTCATGCATTGGAAGTGCTTATAATTTGATTTAAGACTGTAAAGATCTCTTGGAATAAAAGATCCTAAACTAGGAGCAGAAACTATACATCAGTACATGTTCATAATATATGTAGGACTATTAGTTCAATACCACTGAAAAGCAATTACTGAAATGTAGAATCTCATACCCATTGCTATGTCCCACTATGCTAGCCTTTTGCCAGCTGAATTCACTAACTCTTCCATTCTAAAACTAACTGAGGTAAAGAATGAAATACAACCCAATGTAAATCTCATCTAAAATTATGTGTTTTAACCTTCAAGGAAATAAAAAGTAGCATTATCATAGGACCTTAGTTAGTGCAACCACAGCAATAATCAATTCTGATGGTGCTGTCCATCCAATGGCATCTCTAGCAGAGATGTCAATACCTTGCCCAGGAAAAATCCTGATTACATTCTGAGATGCACAGTTTATGGTAAAATTGAGGGCTATTCTAAAATAGTAATTTATCTTCATACTTTATACTTAATATACTTACTAATGCAACAGATGATGTTCCTATTTGTGAACATTAGAAGATTTCCACATATTAACCAACATTAATTATTCAGAAGTTCAACTATTCATGTTTGTGTATTCTCATCAATGGCAAAACAGAAAACCAATCCAGAAACATCTCCCACAACAACATTTTGTGGTAGTAATTAATTCTATTTAAAACATTTTGAAGGTATTAACAATATTGAGATCATTACCTAAGAGAGATAAATATTTAAATGGAAATGTTCTTCATTTCTTCTCACTCTGATAACATATAATACATAGTAATCTAAGAGTAAAATGTGTACAATCTCTTTGCTGCCCAAATCACTATTATCAGTTTGGAAAGTAATGTAAGGAGAATTAGGTCATAGTAATTTCTGTAAGAAGGTAATTAAGTGAGCGGCTTCTAAGAAGTAAAATTTATTCTATGTGTTCAATTTTCCAGCAGCTGACAAAACACATTAACCCCTTTTGAAAATTAGGAAACATAGATAGTAGCTCCAATGTCCATGATCAAGCAAGTGTGAAATCTATGAACTAAAATCTCTTATTTGTATGAGTTTATAAACCCTGTCTTTCCTCTCTTTATCACTCAACAATAAACTATATTCACTGAAGGAAAAGTTTCACTTCTTTCTTGCTCTCATGCAAATTAAAATAAAAATACATTATATCACACTAGAAATCAAATATTTTAAGGCATGTTAGAAATGAAAGAGAGAAACAATTGAATGGTGTGTGTAAAAATAGTTTCTAATCTGCTTGTGAAAATATATTATCAATAATCTAGACAGATGTGTCCTCTAAAACACAAAATGCTTTTGGAGTTTCAGTTTATTCTTCATTTGGCATTTGTAAAAAAACACTCGACATTAACAATGATGAAAATTCCATGCAATTGTTAAGAATTTCATTGTGAACCCAAGAAGTAAACTACAAATATGAAATATTAAACTATTTGAACTTCTTTTAAGAATACAAAGCATCAATGTATACTTTGGGTATTATAAATCCTCCCATGCAGTATAAATTCTATGATAATCTAAAATTTGAAGTATTAAAACTTGATTTGAGCATACAGTGATTCACATCTCTAATCCTAGCCCCTCAGGAGACTGAGATCTGAGGATCGTGATTTGTAGCCAGCTTGGCAGAAAAATCTGTGAGACTCCCCAGTTAAGCACCAAAAAAATCCAGAGATGGAGTTGTGGCTCAAATGTAAGAATGCTAGCCTTGAACAAAAACAAAAACAAAAAACAGGTCCTGGGTTCAAGCACAAGGAACAGGATACCACACATAAAATCCTTGAACCCAAGATCTGCTATGCAAGCAACCTACATGAGTCTTGATCTCAGGCCCTTTTGCTTTCTTTCCGTTTTGAATAGTGTTTCACTGTTGCTTCCTACAGAGCTGGAATGGCAGGTTCATACCACCAGGTTATCTTGTTTCAGATTGTGGATTCACTTACATTTTGCCAAGGCTGAAACTGCAATATTCCTAATCTCTACCTCTCCATTAGCTAGCAGAGTTAAAAACATTTAATCCTGCAGTTCCCTTGGTAGGTTTTATTCTGAATTGAGTGATTGCTTCCAATCTAGAAAACAAGCAAAGTCATGAAAAACTGATCAAATAGTTTTACCTTTCCATCTTATTCACTTCGTGTTCATTTACTTCGCCCTTTGATGATATTTCTGTCACCTGGTGTCTACATTCCTTTTCAGCAGTGATAATTGCTGAAAGGTCATCCTATAAAACAGTAAAAAAAAAAAAAGATACTTACTGTAGATTCTATTTCCCAAGAGAACTGGAAAATTCAACGATAGACCCTGTGTGGGTAAACACACACTATAGAGAGTAAAACCCAGTAACATCATCTTTGTTACTCTCTGGCCTCCTGCCTCTAGCAAAGCCTCCTCACCTCCCACAGATAATGGCCTCATAAATCCTAGTACACTCTAAAAATCACTTAGAAAAGTACTGCTTCCTTAAACTTCAGTTGCTTCGCAGCATTTGTCATTCAGTTCATGTCATGCTTCAGGGCTTAGGAATGTCCTGATTGCCATTATAAAAGAATTCTGTAATTCTGGCCAAGAAACGAAATTTAAAATGCTGTATGATAACTACGTTTTATTGAACTTTCCTATGCTAACTATTATATAATCTATCTGTATTTAATTACTCCAGGTAAATGCAGGAATATTTTCCTAGGTCTTCTAAGTACAAACTATTAAAAGGATTTCCTCTTTAAGTGTTGGTTGCTCATGTCTGTAATCTATCTACTTATAGCTGTAAACTGTTGGGCAGATATCAAAACATCCCTGGGAAATAGTCTGTAAGAGATGCCAAAATGATCAGAAAAAAGTAGGCTAGAAGCATTTCTCAAGTGGTGAAAATGTTAAATAATCAAACTGGCCAAACAAGCTAGAGGCATTTACCTCATATGCCCCGTTGCAGAAAAGTAAAAAAATTAATTCACTCATACTGGATTCTCCTACTTTCACTATCTGGTTTTCAGTGTTTAGCACTGCCAGGCTGATGATATCTGAGCTGTGTAAATATAACAGACAAAATGGGATGGGCTCTCATGGTTGAAATAATTTTAAAATGAAATTGGTTAATGTACAGATTCAGAAAACTCTGTTGATAACTGACACCTGATGAATGACCTGAGTATTTACAAGAAAGCTTGAAAGAAGACACCAATATATTTCTCACGATTATTTAAATGAAGTAAAGGAGTGTCTTTCTGGAATCCCAAAGACAAGACCACTAATATGCATTTCACATTCCAACAGATGAAACAAAACAAAGGAAAATTGTGCCAATATTGATGGGAAAAAAAGAGATTGCAAGAAAGTAACATATGCTCTGAAAAATTCTAAAGTTTTGAGTTCTGGAGTGTCATGTATTGATATGTACCAATCCAATGTCCTTTATATCTAGAAGTAGTATCTGAATCTTGAGGAAAACTTCACATATCCTGCCTAATAATTCTAAAGAATTTTCTGAATCAGGACACTAGAGGAGATATGGATATAAAATATTGATATCTTTCCGTTGGTCAGTGTGTAGAATAATTCAGCTTGAGAACTACAGGAGCAAACTAGAGAGCATTCTCATTTCTCATCTTCTGGGTCAATGCCCTTAATCCCTTGGTGATTCAACCTAAAATAGCATAGGGTCAGGGACAATAGCTCACTGAAAACTCAATTTACTTTTTCTGGGTAGAGCTAGAGTAGGGACTACTCAATTCAATATGAATTCTATTCAAAATTGTAGACTATCTGCCACCTCTCAGAAAATATATTTTAATAATGAGAGCTCAATTTAGTTTAAGTTCTTTTTCTTTAGACAAGGGGTCTATGCCAAGGAACTAGTTTGCCTTTCCTCTGCATTTGCACAAAATATCAATTAAGTCACATAGTCTGGTAAAATGAAAATACTTCTAAAATAAACTTCTCAGCATATTTATATGGCAGTCTTTCACAAGCTGAGAATTTTACAAATCAAATGAAAAACTACTATATTTATACAAGACCAATATATATATATAAGCAATTAGTAAATTTTGTCCCAAAGTTGTAACATGACTACTTTTTTTGCCAGTCCTGGGGCTTGAACTCAGGGCCTGAACACTATCTGTGGGCTTTCCTCAAGGCTAGCACTCTACCACTTGAGACACAGCACCACTTCCAGCTTTTTCTGTGTATGTGGTACACTGAGGAATCAAACCTGGGTCTTTGCGCATGCTAGGCAAGCACTCTACCACTAGGCCAAACTCTCAGACCAACATGACTAGTTTTTAATGTTTTCTTTCAATGACAACATTTTCATTTCCTCTGACAATTTCTGATCCATTGCTACTTTGGTAGCAAAACAGTGATAGAACTTAGTGATAGTACTTATTCTCATCAATATATCCAAGATAATATTTCCTTTCTCAAATTATTTTATACTTTGGAGCAAAACAAAAGATTTTGGCATAAAAGAATCTGAATAACAGGAATATTTTCTTAATCTAATTTAGGTTTCACAAATATTTGCCATCAATACACAGAGAAGAGATATATCATCTCCTGATTCCTTCAAAGTATCATTTTGTCTAAGGAAAAATCTTTCACAACTAAGGTCTTTCTAATTATTTTGTTTGGAGATTGCTTCAGCACAAAAGATGAAAAATTAAGTATTTCTATATGTGCATGGAATATATATGCATATACAAAGTAACATATATCCATACCTATTGGGTTATATAATGTCCAGTATGTTTATGTCTTGTGGAGATATGTGTATTTCTATCATAATTGAAACATATATGTAGATAAATAGATAAATGGATAGATGTATATATAATAAAACTTGTATTTCAAACACTTAAATTGGGGTGATGTATACCTTTTTAATGTTGTCCATATTAGCCCCATATGAAATCAATTTAGCAGCTATCTTCATGTTCCCCACAGAAATAGCATGGTTGAGAGCAGTGTTGCCATTGGCATCTTTCCTATTTGGATCAGCACCATATTTCAGTAGAATATGCATACATTTCTCTTGCTGACATTGGGAAGCCTGTTAGGATGGTATCAGGGAATGGGTGGTCAGTTTACAATATGTTTTGCCAGTTCTTTCTCATTAAACATGGAAGTAAATTTATTGACATTTTAGTAGTGCAAATCAAATCCATCTCAGGTGAAAATTATTTGCTACTAGTTACCTTCATCAGAGCTGTGTTGCTGTCACTATCGTAAGCATCAATGTCACAATTTCTTCTCAGTAGGAGCCCCACCACTTCCGGATGCCCATAGGCACAGGCAAAATGAAGAGCAGTCCTGTGAGGATGAGAGGGCTTGTTAGGACATTATAGAAACTGATCTGAAGTCACACCCTTATTCACATCAGTGTAGACATTAATCACCATGTAATTTGCCTGTCTTCAAAGCAGATATTCTTTCTTTTCTTTTTTTTTTCAGTCTGGGGCTTGAACTCAGGGCCTGGGCACTATTCCTGAGCCTCTTGGGGCTCTAGGCTAACGTTCTACCACTTAGGCCACAGTGCCACTTCTGGTTTTCTGGTGGTTAATTGGAGATAAGAATCTCACAACTTCAGTGCCCAGGCTGGCTTTGAACTGCGATCCTCAGATAGCCACCTCAGTACCTAGGATTACAGGCACGAGCCGAGCCTCTAGCACCCAGGTTACAGGTATTCTTTTCTGAAGAAGTCTAATGCATATTAGTTTTTATGTCATATGACTAAAGTAAGAAAATCCTAATTGTTTGTATGAACATGAGTGTCTGTGAGTGTGTGTATGTGTTCTTGAGGATTTCCCTGGATCCACTACATACAAGGAAACCATGAACTCCATCACTGACCTGTATCTCTTGCCCAAAGTTACAACTTTATACATTTTATACATGAAAAATCAGTACAACATAGTTAGATCTTTTTTGAGATCCTAACACAAAAACAGTTGTAAGATTTTATCATTATTATTATTATTATTATTATTATTATTACTACCTACAGGCCTATGTATCCTCTCAGTCAAATAATACAGATAAACTTGTTGGAAGGTATGTTTTCAATAGAGTTGGCAACATTTTAAAGAGATTCCTAGTACACAGACTAAAAGGTAAGAATGTCCGTTAAAATGAAGATATACCAGGCAACAAATATATAAGTAAATATTGGAAATATTTGGCGAGTAAGCTGTTCTTTTATTTTGACATTGTATAACTAATGATTTTAATTTTATCTTCCTTTTTACCTTCAGCTTAGAGACTATCACACTTCGTAGCCTGTGTTGCCTTAACCTTTCTATCTTCTTATGTCAATGTCTTAGTTACTGGTTCCAGGATACATTGCAGAAAAAGCTCTGTTCAGGTAAACTAGTGGCAAACCTTCTGTCTAGCCTGCACCAGGCTCTAGAACTGCCAGAAGGAAACAAACAAAAAAGCCAGGTGCTTGTTTCCTAAACATTGACAGTCTTTTCCACTAATGATTAAATCATGTTTTCCTATTAATATAGTCTAACTAATGGCAAGTTCTAAATCCTCATGTCTATAAAGCATTTCTAGCTTTACTTTTTCACTCCACTCATTCAACTGTTTCAATAATAGACCATTATTTTGGGAAAACAATGGCATATTTGAGACAGATAAGAGAAAATTTGTATTCCAGATATTTTATTACCATCATTCTCAAAGATACAAACCAGGGAAACTTAAGAAGTCAGTACCAGTCAACCTCTCAAATCTTGGGCAATGTGTAATATTGTTAGTTCACTGGTGGATAACTGACCAGGACACAAAAAGTTCCTACTAGGACAAAAATGGGTCATCTAGTGGGTGCCCTGTGAATGTGGCAGTAGGTGGATCTGGAAATCATTTGTGACTGCCTAAGCAGGGCCTTGTCTTGGCTGATTGGCTGACTAAGCTGAGCCTGGTAGCACCACCTAATCAGAAAGCCTAGACAGAATACCAAAACACTACTGAATGGTTGAAAATTAGGGAAGGAAAGGGCAACAACAAAATGGAGAGACCAAAGGCAAAGGATGAGCTAGTGTAACAGTGATAATCACAAGACAGTATGTTGGAAATTAACTTCACAACGTGGGGGCGGGGGAAATAGAAGGAAAATGTGGGAGGGATAACAGTGTTCAACAAGAAATATACTCACTACCTTACTATGTAACTATTACTCCTCTGTACATCACCCTGAAAATACAAATGAATTAAAACAGAAATAATGGATATGACTTCCCATTTCAAACTTTCTCTGCATACCCCCTGTACAAACAACACATACATTAGTGTGCGCTGGTGTAAGAGAGTACTGGGTTGATTCCAAGAACTCTGAGCTCAGTGGAAGATACGCTATGGGAAACAAGTTCCTCTTTATGGACCTCTCTTCAGTGTCTAACATTAGGCTATTTAAACTGTGCATGTTAATCCAATGCTGAGTCCACTTTGTATCCTCCCTTTTAAGTAGTTCGTAAAGTATGTATAAGAGGAATTATAAAGGGAACCACATGCTCCTTAATTTTGATCTTGAGTTGCATCTCATTAAGGAGACAGCGTGGGACCTCTCTGCTTCCCAGGTACCCGGGTGCTACCTGGGTACTGAGGAGCCCAAAGTCGAAGACAGCCTAGCTTCCCTGGAGAAGCAGAGCCCTGATCTCCCTTTCCTTCCTCTTAGCACGCCCCTGGAGGGGCAGCTTCATCCACCCTGCCAGGTTTTCCGGAGGCCCCCAGCCCCTCATCCCAAGCTTCTAACCTGTTGTTCTTGTCTCTATCGTTCACGTTGGCTTTCCCACAAGAGAGCATTCTGCGCACTTTGGCCACATCACCTGCACTTGCTGCCTTGTGAACCTTTTTGATAGCTTTGTACTCAGTGAAGCTTCTTGGAGAGTCAAAGCCTTCAATATCTTCAGTCTCACCCCCACAGCACAAGAACTTCCTGCGGCAGTGGGTAGTGGAGAAAGAGGGCTCCGGGTCCCAGGACCCCAAACCAGAGTTCTTCATGGCTGAGGCTTCTGGCCTTACAAACTTCTTCCCTTCCCTTTTTCTTTTAGAAGACTCTAGAAACCAAATACTACCAGTTTTAAATTCGCCAACCAAACCTGTCCGCAGCTTTCCGAGACAGCAGTTCAGCGGATCAATACTGGTCAACCGGCAGGTACTTGTTGCCAAGCACTGCTCTAAAGTAGGTGGGAGCGCATGCTGGTGTGCGTTCCGCTCAGAACCTTGGGAGAGACCACGAGCCAAGAGAGCTCAACATGCTGGTGCAAGCCCCAGACCGCTCAAATCTCAGGACAATGTCCATGTCACACTTAGCCCTGACAATCCTGTTCATTATACTAATATAAAAGAATTCTGAGGGTAGAGTTCCACTTACATACTTTTTCTCTAATAAACCTGTTATTAATTGAACAATTAAAATACAAAAATAGGTGTTTAGCACTATTTCTGTTTTTACAAATATAAGCTGATATATCTGCTTTTAAGATTTCCTGCAACAAAAGCCAGCAAAGAGCTACAAACTGGTGGCTCAAGCTTCTAAAAATAGATACTCAGGTGGCTATAATCTGAGGATTAAATTTTGAGGCCAGCCTGGGCAGACATACCTGTAAGATTTTTAAACTAGCAAAAAGCTAGTGCAGTGTGGCATCTTTGGTACAGAACAATTCTTTAAGGGAAAAGCTAAGCCAGAGCACAAGGGTCTAATTTAAAGTTTTAGTGTAGCCACACATGTTCAGAGAGAGAGAGAGAGAGAGAGAGAGAGAGAGAGAGAGAGAGAGAGAGAGAGAGAGAGAGAGAGAGAGGGAGAGGGAGAGGGAGAGAAAGAGTAGGAGGGAGAGAGGGAGACGGAGAGGGAGGAAGGGAGAAGGAGGAAGGGAGAGGGAGAAGGAAAGAAGAGGAACAGGGAGCCGGAAAACCAATAACTAACAGTATTACCTTTCTCTTATGAAAATGTACTCATGAAAATTTACATTCAAACCAAAGGTGGCAAACAAGGACTAAAAATTACAAGTTTATCTGACAGGCCTTCTTTCTTATCAACCAAATGAGGTACAAGAAATCATTTTCCCTAAGTGTTATTAGAGCAGAGGAAATAAAAGAAGTGTTCAGGGCCAGGAACTGTTTCTAGGATCAATGCAAATATGGCAAGACATATCAATGACTTTAATATGAAATCTCAAAGTTTGTATTATCTAATATGAATAAGATCCTACTAGGACTAGAAAGGGAAATCAATTATTTCATGATTATGGGGTAGAGACATGTTTCTTGGTATATTGTAGCAACTGTGGGAACTAGTATGACCTCTCCTCGTTAGCACTTACTGGACAATAGATATATCTACAAAATTATACATCACTATATTGCATCTAATCATAAATGCAAACCTCAGAAAGGTACAAGCTAAGAATCATATTCTGCAATTAGACTCAGAGTGGTAGAATTGCTATATCTGTCCCCAAAGATTCTTTGAAAGCCTATTTCTCTAGGGCCAACATGCATACATTATTAAAGTGAAACAATTTTAAATGTTTTAAATGTAACACTGTAATAAAATTTCCTGAACTAGAGTGATTATCTTCCAAAATGACTCCCATAGTGCCAATCTCTTCGTAGAACCTCATTACACATAATCAGTAGAGCTGTTATAGTTTTATATCACTTTCTATAATTAGGTTAGAAATAGGTTACTTTCTTTGTTGCTCTTTTTATCCTGCAGTCTGTAATCTTGTGAGGATCACTCTAGAAGAAGACAGGTAAGAGGATATCAACAACTATGAAAATATCTGCCTGGAAAATAACAATATGACTGGGTCTTGTTGGAAGAACAGACTTCATTCCTTTTATTTTGTGGTATGGTAATCATTTCATATTTCTTTTTATTGTATTACATAGGAAAATGTTTAACTGAATATTTACAATAAAATTATTTCTCATGTTTATAATTTTTATTGTAAATGTGATTTATGGAGGGTTTACAATTATGTAAGTCAGGTAATTAATACATGTTGGGAGCTGAGAGTGGAGTCAGACTGACCTTGCACCTACACTAGTGATGAAAGCTAAGCACATAAGGAGATGAGCTGTTATAAAAAAAATAACTTATACCATGATGCTTACAAACCTTGAGCTGCACCAACAGTATTGTAAACCTTCTGGCTTTATCACTTCTTCCTGGACTATTATGTCTGAAACTTGCTTGTTATTTTGTATGAAAGTAACCCCTGGATGTCTCTTATTTCTAAGATAGTATATAAGATTGGAACTGAAAATAAACGGGGCTACAGTCTTAAGCTGCAGACATCCTGACTCCATCTGTTTCTTGTCTTTTTCTTTTCTAGTCCTCACCTCCTAAATCAAGAATCCCATTTTGCTGGCAGCTGGCTCCAGCAAATACATTTCAATCTGAACAATGTCACCTTTTCCTTAGTTTTCCCCTCCTGATTCCCCTCCCTCACATGTTGTACAATTCATTTCCAACATAGTGTCTAGGGAGTCTGAACTCTTCTTTTTTGTCACTTCTTGTTATTTTAGTGTTTAATATTTTGGTACTGGAGAATGAATGCAGGATTTTATGCATGATAAGCATATCCTCTATCATTAATCTACATTTTTTAAACTTTCCGTAGTTTTGACTTGTTTAAAATTTTCATTTTAGTACTTGATGAATTCTGGGAAATTGGTGAAGGTTCAGGTTGAGTCTCTGAGTTCTCATAAGATACTAGTTTTAGCAATCTATCCAAAAGTTCGAGGCTAAAGAGTTATACCAAGTAAGCTGAACTAGTACAGAAATCTCCACCAGAGATGGAACAGACAGCCTGCTTAAGAAGACAGTTTTGCCCCCTTATAGTTTATCTCATGGTGTTAGTGTATCTGAATGTGGTGACTGGTGTGTATATATATGCATATATACATATTTTGAAAAAGGGAAAGTAAAGGAAAAAATGAGTGGGGTAGGGTAGCCGAAGGAAAGTGGGAGAAAAACATAGGACAGGGTAACAATGTTCAAGAAGTAATGCACTCATTACTTGATGGTTGTAACTGTAACCCCTCTGTATATCACCTCAACAATTAAAAAAAGAGGAAGAGGCTCTGTAGCACAAGTGGCAGAGTGATAGCCTTGAGCTGAAGAGCTCACAGACAGTACCCTGGCCCAGAGTTCAAGTCCCAAAACTGACAAAAAAGAGACAGTTTGAGCCCACACCAGCAGCAGCGAGCAACAGCTGCAGTAGCCACTGCTGCTCCCCAAAGCAGCTGTGCCAAGACAAATGCAATGGAGCCTTAGCACTCAGCC
This sequence comes from Megascapheus bottae, assembly GCF_031878675.1. Classification (NCBI taxonomy): domain Eukaryota; kingdom Metazoa; phylum Chordata; class Mammalia; order Rodentia; family Geomyidae; genus Megascapheus; species Megascapheus bottae. Next base: position 138,032 of record NC_143517.1, read on the forward strand.
CATTACTTACCTGAAGTGAAATCTAGATGATTATGAGTGTAAATCTTGATCCTGTGGGCTGCAGACAGACACAGGTTGCAGACAGCACCAAAAACCAAGAGGAAGTATGAATAGCCCACAAAACAAATTCTCACTCATTCTCACAGAACAGCACTGGGAAGCTATCCCATCTCTATCACCAGCTGAGAATAGCACCATTTTTGCTACTGGCAAAGAAACTAACAGACCAGGTGAGAGTGACAGAGGGGTGGGGCCACTTCTGGCTTATTAACCTTGGAGAAGAAAGCTGCCCCACTTGAGGGGCAGATAAGTAGAACCTGAGAAGTAGTGTCTGCAACACCATATTTTAAAAGGCTAAAGGAATCTTATCACAGTCCACTCAGCCTGGGGATGAGTTCCCTTCCATAGAGGGAGAAATTCTTCCTCAGGTGGGGCAACTTTCCTCTCCAAGGTAAATAATCCAGAAGTGGCCCCATCCCTCTGCCACTCTCAGCTGAGCTGGCAGAAACAATAGAGGCTCCAGGATGGGTCAGAGAAAGTCTCTGAAGCTCATCCTTGGTTCTAGATAGGCTACAACTCCACCCACATTCAAGCCACAGAAAACAGCCAACTTTCTCCTAGAGGACACATAAAGCCAGTAATTTAGCCTGGGAGAGCATTCACAAAGACCTCAAGTATGTAAGGCAGAATTTTTGCTTTTTCCTCATTTGCTCATTATGCTCCCTCCTTATTATCCCCTTTTACCTAATTGTGGTTAACTTCACTTCTAGATACATAGCAACAATGATTAGTAGGCTATCTCCTTCATTGTGTACAAACTTAATTCAGGTAATATTTTTGACTACTCAGGCCAGGAATTTGCCCTGAGGGTAGAGTGCTTACCTAGCCTGCATAAAGACTGGGGTTTGAATCCTTGGTACCACATACATAGAAAAAGCTGAAAATGTTGCTGTGAGTCAAGTGGTAGAGCTCTAACCTTGAGAAAGCCCAAAGACAGTGCTCAGGCCCTGAGTTCAAGCCCCAGGACTGGCAAAAAATGTATTTTGATTATTCAATACCCTATTTTTCAAACAGTATTTTTAATTTAAGAATGACTTCTTTAAATTCGCAAGGTTTTAAGGTATTTTTAACATTATTTTCTTCTTTTAAAGTCTTTTTAATTTTTCTTCAATTTTATATTTATTTTTATTGTATTTTATCTTGGGGTATAATTTTTGTCATACTTCCTCTCCCCCAGACCCACTCCGAATCATCTTGTTTTTTCACTTCATTTCCCTGTTTCAAATAAACAAATAAATGTAAATAAAATAAGCCAGGTTTAAAAATTACAGATAGACAGGATGGTCGGAAGATGGCACCAAGATAATAGGGACCCAGCCTAGTTCTCTCTGACAAAAAGAGAGAACCAGGGAATCCCACGAGCCAACTACCTTAAGAAATCCACAACAACAAATTCAAGAAGCAACAAAGAAGGACTCAAACCGGAAAATAAATCCAGATAAAGCTTACATCCAACTTTCTCAAAGAATTCGAAATGCAAGGACCTCTCCCCCACTCCTCGCGGCCAGCTCCAAGCCACAAAAGCTGCAGCAGAGAGCACCGGCCCCCGGAAGCACCCACCACCAGTAAGCGGTGGAATCCAGATGCAGAAACCAGCACAGACAAGGCCAGCAAGCAGTGGAATCCAGATGGGGAGCACAGGCGGTGGATGAGATCAGAAGGGAGTGAATGATCCTCCAACACCACGGAGCAGCTCACAGTCAAACGCAGAGGAGTGAGTAGACCAGCAGGCTCCCCAAACCCATCGGGAAAGCAGAGCTGGTGGTGAGCAATAGAACTTAACTCAAACCCCTCCACCCCGCCCAAGAAAGACTGGCAAGTTCAGGGGGGAAGGAATTTAGAATCCTGTCCCTTACCCCAAAAGCCCCTCCCAGGCCATTGTCTGGAGACTGACAAACCGGCAGGGGCTAAGACCCAGCACACCACCAAACGGGGCAGAGGTGTCCCTGTTCCCACCCCCCCCAACAGCCTCCTCTCCCAAGCCATTGACTGGAGACTGGGGGGCGCTGAGACGCTGTCTTCCAACAGTGGGTGGGGTGTGCGGGAGTCTAGGAGGCAGAATCTGTCCCACCCAAAGCTTGAGCCAGGAACCCTTCTGCTTGGAATCTCTAGTAAGACAGCACCAAGGGGCCCCACAGAGTCACAGACAGACTCTCTGCCAAAGCGGCGGAAACACAGCAGGGAACTGAAGGGCAGACCAGTAGCCAAGCCCACCTGCTAAGAGTCAGAAAGGCGCAGCTCTACCCTTGGAGCCCATGGCCCGGCTGGGCCCCGCCCCTGGGAACAGAGCGGAAACCAGCTGGCCTAGCTGAGAGCTCCCAGAAATTCCCAAACCCCAGGCCCTTGGCTGGGGCCTGCCCCTGGAAACAGGGTAGGAAAACCAATCATCCGCCCAGTGCTCTGAGACTGAAGCACGCAGCTCCATCCCATGGCCCACTGTGAGGCCACTGGTTGGGCTGAGAGCTAGTCTTGCAGTGGCACACAGCCTCTGGGAAAAGGCTGAACACTTGCAAAAACTGCAAACTCTGACCTAGTCAGCAGCAAAATCAATTTGGCCGAGAACTACAGGCATACACAGATTCCCAGAACCACCAGTCCCAAGCCAAGTAAAGACCACCACCTATCGACCACAGAGTGAACCTGCAACAACAGTTCTCGATGCCTCGGAGAGCACAAAGAAGAATTACGATATACATAAATAATCAAAGTCCCACACAAAGCCCAAAAGGAAATGAGTGAAGGAAGGGACGAGAGAGAGATGTCACCATCCCAAGAAATGACATCTGAAGAGACACGAAATAGGACTCTATTCAAGGAGATGATTTTGGACATGACTAATGAAATTAAGGTGGAATTCCAAAAACAAAAGCAAGAAATTTCCAAGGAACTCTTCGAATTCAAAAGAGAAGTGGAAGAAAAGTTCAATACCCTCTCAGCAGACATGATCAGTGCAGTGTCCACAATTCAAGCAAAAATGGAGGCATTAAGCAGCAGACTGACTGAGATGGAGAATAGGACATCAGGAACAGAATATAAAACACAAGAGCTGGAACAGAATCATCAGCCAGGAAAGATTAGTCAGAATCCACCAGAGAGAACTCCAGGACCTGGCAGGTGCAGCCAAGAAATCTAATCTTCATATAGTGGGGATTGATGAGGGTGCCAAGTTCCAGGACAAAGGAATGCAACCTTTATTCACCAAAATCATAGCAGAGAACTTCCCCAACCTCAAAAGGGAAAATACTCACATTATTGAAAGTTTCAGGACCCCAAACAGGCAAGATCCTAGAAGGAACTCACCTAGACATATCATAGTAAAGACAGTAGACCAGAATACCAAGGATGATGCAAAGACAAAGAAAGAGCTATACTACAATGGGCAAAAATTTGGAATTACAGCAGACCGCTCCATGCAAACCCTAAATGCAAGAAAAGCTTGGAAAAACATCATTCACGCCCTGAAGACCAACAACTGCAAACCCAGACTGATATATCCAGCAAAACAGGCATTTACATTTGAGGGAGAAACAAGAATGTTTCACTGCAAAGAGAAGATTTATGAATACATGCACACTAAACCAGCGTTACAAAAAATATTAATTAATCGAGAACAAATTGTAGAACATCAAGATCCCGCATCAAGAAGCAAGTATCTATAATTCAAGAAACACAAAAAGGGAAAAAAAGAAAGAGAGAGAAAGAAACTTAGAAGTAAAAATAAATAATGACAATGGACACTGACTACTTCTCCATAATTTTCCTAAATGTGAACGGGCTGAACAATCCAATCAAAAGACACAGAGCAGCAGACTGGATTAAGAAACACCACCCATCCACATGTTGCCACCAAGAGACCCACCTCACTGCCAAAGACAGAAACAAATTCCAAGTGAAAGGCTGGAAATGAATTTTCCACTCCAATGCACCATGTATAAAAACAGGAGTAGCAATCATAATCTCCAACAAAATTAAATTCTCAGTAAAATCAGTACATAAAGATAGAGACGTCCCGGCTCAAGATTTGAGTGGGACAGATGCTGGTTCCCAGACTCCTGCACACCCCACCCCCTGTTGTTAGGCAGGGTCTCAGCGCCCCCCACTCTCCAGACCCAGTGGCCTGGGAGAGGAACCTGTTGGGCGGGTGGTAGCAGGGACACCTCTGCCCCCTTTGGTGGGGTGTTGGGTCTTAGCGCCCGCCCACCTGTCAGTCTCTGGTCAAAGGCCTGGGAGAGGAACCTGTTGGGTGGGTGATAGCAGGGACACCTCCACCTTTCCTTGGTGGGATGCTGGGTCTTAGTGCCTGCCCGCCTGTCAGTCTCCAATCAATGGCCTGGGGGAGGGGGCTGTTGAGGGAAGCGACAGGATTCTAAATTCCTTGCCTCCCTGCACTTGCCAGTCTTTCTCCCGCAGGGTGGAGGGGTCTGAGTTAAGTTCTATAGCTTGGCACCAGCTCTGCTTTCCTGATGGGTTTGCGGACCCACTGGGCTACCTGCTGGGCTACCCGCTGTGCTACTCACTCCTCTGCATTTGGCTGTGGGCTGCTCCAAGTTGTTGGAGAATCGTTCACTCCCCTCGGATCTCAGCCGCCACCTGTGATCCACGTCTGGGTTCCGCTGCTTGCTGTTCTGGTCTTCGTTGGTTCATGCGTCTGGCTTCTGCTGCTTGCTGGCCTGGTCCTATGCTGGTTTCTGCGCCGGTCGGGGTTGCCTGGCCCGGCACCCTTTGCTGCAGCTTTCTCGGCTTGGAGCCGGCGGCGAGGGGTAGGGGAGGGGTCCTCGTGTTTCAAATTCTTTGAGAAAGTTGGACGTAAGCTTTATCTGGATTTCTTTTCCAGTTTGAGTCCTTCTCTGTTACTTCTTGAGTTTGTTGTTTTGGATTTCTTAAGGTAGTTGGCTCATGTGACTCCCTGGCTCTCTTTTTGTGGGAGAGACCTAGGCAGCGTCCTTATTGTCTCAGCGCCATCATCCACCCCAAGAACAAGGAACCCTATTACACTGCTGGTGGGAATGAAGACTAGTTCAGCCACTCTGGAAAGCAGTGTAGAGGTTTCTTAAAGAACTGAAAATAGACCTTCCCTACAATCCCACCATACCACTTCTGGGCATCTATCCTAAACATGATGACCCAAGATATTATAAGGGCACCTCTCAGCTATGTTCATCTCTGCACTATTCACAATAACCAGGCGATGGAAACAATCCAGATGCCCTACTGCAGATGAATGGATACAGAAAATGTGGCATATCTATACAATGGATTTCTGCATAGCCAACAGACAAGAAAAAAATAATAGCATTCACAAGGAAGTGGATGAATCCAGAGAGAATCGTGTTGGGTGAGACAAGTCAAGACCTAAGGAACAAAAGGCACATGGTATCCTTAATATGTGGCTATTAAATCCAAAGAGTACAAGAGTGAGGACTCAATATTTGCATAACCAAAGCTATGGACATGGTAATGGAAATATATAGACATAAAAACCTATGACTCTACATACATAATGTTTTATTTCATAAATTAATATGTTTCTATGACATACAAACCCTTAGCCTAATTATGATTAAGTTCTAAATACTAAGTCCCAGTGATTGTAAATAGAGATTCCCTCCTTGAACACTTGTTTCATAAACTTATCATTTAAAATATGATGTGAAAATCAACGTTAATAAATTCATTAATAAAAAGAGATAGAGACAGTCATTACATATTAGTAACAGGTATTTTACAGTTATAAACATTTACTCCCCCAACACAGGAGCACCCAAATATGTCAAAACAAACGCTCTTGAATGACAGAACAAGATAGACTCAAACACAATCATAGTGGAAGACCTCAATACACCACTCTAAACAAATGACAGGTCAACTCAACAAAAATTAAGCAAAGACACCATCGACTTAAATGACATCATAGCCCAGCTGTGCTTAACAGATAACACAGAGTCTTCCACCCAATGGTGAAACTTTTTACATTTTTCTCAGCAGCACATGGAACACACTCCAAAATAGAACATGTAATAGTTCATACAGAAAACTTAAGCAGATACCAGAAGACTGATATTATCCCATACATTCTATCTGACCACAGTGGAGTCAGACTAATTCTAAACAATGCAGTCAAAGTCAAAAAACATTCAAATATTTGGAAGCTGAAAAACACACTTCTGAATAACTCCTGGGTTACAGATGAGATCAGAAAAGAAATTAAAAAACTTCCTTGAACGTAATGACAATCAAGAGACATCACAAAGGAACTTATGGAATACAGCAAAGGCAGTTCTCAGAGGCGAATTTATCGCCCTAGGAGTGCATATTAAAAAGACAGAAGAAGAGCATGTAAATAACCTAAAAAAACCTGAAACACCTAGAGGAGCAAGAAAAAACAACTAGAAGAACAGAAATAAGAAAAATAAAATAAAAAATATCAGAGATTGAAATAAGTTCTATTATACACAAAATTAATAAATCAAAAAGTTGGTTCTTTGAAAGAGTCAACAAAATAGACAGATCCCTGGCAAGATTAATAAAAAAAAGAGAGGGGAGACTCAAACAAACAAAATTAGAGACCACAAGGGAACAATCACAACTGATATCCAAGAAATTCAATCCATAATGAATAAGTATTACCAAGGCCTATATTCAAAGAAACAAGAAAATCTAGTAGAAATGGATGATTTCTTAAATAAATATAGGCTACACGCACTGAACAACGAAGAGTTAAACAAATTAAACAAACCAATTTCTTACAATGAAATGGTGGAAGCCATCAGGGAAATGCCAACCCAAAAGAGCCCAGGTCCAGATGGTTTCACTGCGGAATTCTACAAGACATTTAAAGATGAAATAACACCTATACTCTTGAAACTCTTCTGAGAAATAGAAACAGAAGGAGCAATACCAAACTCATTTTATGAAGCAATATTACTCTCATCCTCAAACCAGGGAAAGACCCCCCCCAAAAAAACAAAAGGAAAATTACAGACCTATGTCTGTAATGAACACAGATATAAAACTCCTCAATAAAACATTAGGCAACAGAATCCAGAAACAAATTTAAAAATCATACACTATGATCAAGTATTTTTCATCCCACAGATGCAAGGCTGATTTAACATTGGCAAATCAATCAATGTAATACATCGCATCAATAGAGCTAAGGATAAGAATCATATGAGAATTTCTCTGGACACGGAGAAGGAATTTGACAAAATACAACATCCATTCATGTTGAAAGCACTAGAAAAAATACGAATAAGAGGTACATTCCTCAAAATAGTGAAAGCCATATATGAAAAACCTACAGCCAGTATTATACTAAATGGTGAAAGACTGGAACCATTCACCTTAAAATCAGGAACTAGACAGGGATGCCCACTCTCTCCACTTCTCTTCAGTATAGTGCTTGAGCCCCTAGCCAGAGCAATAAGGCAAGAAAAGGACATCAAAGGGATCCACATAGGGAAAGAAGAAATTAAACTATCCCTATTCGCAAATGACATGATCCTCTACTTGAGTGACCCACCAAACTCCACTCACAAACTCCTAGAAAAAACAAACTACTTTAGCAAAGTGGCAGGATAAAAATTAACCTTCAGAAGTCAGTAGCCTTCTTGTATACCAATAATACACAAACAGAAGGCCAAATCAAGAAAATGATCCCATTCGCAATAGCCCCAAAAGAATAAAATACTTAGGAATTAACTTAATGAAAGATGTAAAGGAATTATTTAATGAAAACTATAAAAGCCTAATGAAAGATATTAAAGAGGACACCAGGAAATGGAAAGATATCCCATGCTCATGGCTAGGGAGAACCAACATAGTGAAAATGGCTATCATGCCAAAATTGATATACAAATTCAATGCAATCCCCATCAAAATCCCAAAGACATTCTTTACTGAAATAGAAGATAAAATCCACAGGTTCATATGGAACAAGAAAAGACCTAGAATAGCTAAAACAATTCTAGGCAAAAAGAGCAATGCTAGTGGTATTATAATACCAGACTTCAAACTCTACTATAGAGCCATAATAACAAAAACAGCTTGGTATTGTCACAAAAACAGACCAGAAGATCAATGGAACAGAATATAAGACCCAGAAATAGAACCTATATTCAATTTGTATTTGACAAAGGAGCCAAACATATACAGTGGAACAAACACAGTCTATTCAATTATTGGTGCTGGCAAAACTGGGCAGCCACATGCAGAAAACTAAAAATTGACCCCAGCCTTTTGCCATGCACAAGCATTAACTCAAAGTGGACCAAAGACCTCCATGTGAGACTGGAAACCATGAAACTGCTACATGATAGAGTAGGAGAGACACTGGAACTCATAGGCACAGGCAAAAGTTTCCTGAATAGAATCCCAGGGTCACAACAGATTGGAGAGAGACTCGATAAATGGGACTACCTAAAAATAAAAAGTTTCTGTACCGATAAAAGCATAGTCACAAAAGTAGAGAGACAGCCAACCAACTGGGAAAAGATATTTACCAATAATACATCTGACAAATGCTTAATATCCAGTATCTACAGGGAACTCAAGAAACTAATCATCCCTCCAAACCCAAAAAACCATTCACTAAATGGGCAAGGGAACTAAAGAGAGACTTACCAGAAAAAGAGATTAAAATGGCAGAAAAGCTTATGAGAAAATGTTCATCATTTATGGTCATGAAGGAAATGCAAATAAAAACAACCCTAAGATATCACCTTACCCCAACAAGAGCAGCCAAGATTTTGAACTCAGACAATGACAATTGATGGTGGGGTTGTGAAGAAAAAGGAACCCTACTACACTACTGGTGGGACTGTAGACTCGTTTAGCCCAGATAGAAGGTGCATTAATTCACATACATTGATACCCTTTCACATGTCTTGGTACCCATTACTCTCCCCCCCACCCCCACCCCCCTGACTTGGTTTTCCCCCCTTCCCTATCAAATTTCAAATAAACAAATACAAATAAATTCAAAATATCAGATAACAAAGTGAGATACTGTAACAATATGAGATACCCAAGGGACAGCAAAGGAGATGAGAGATAACATAGTACATTAAGGACAACAGTCATTGGTTATACGGCTTTTGTTTCAATATCCTGGAGGTCCTTTCAATTAGCTTCATACTATATGGCCTTATGTATCAAGGTTTTGCTCTATTGCAGATCTCTGCTAGTAGAGCCCAAGGTTTCTACTGATTATGACAAATGAGGGAAACCATTGAGCCTATGTTCCTTTGAGTCTGGCTTACTTCACTTAATATGATTTTTTCTAAATCTTTCCATTTCCTAACAAATGGGGCGATGTCGTTTTTTCTGACAGCAGCATAGAATTCCATTGTGTACAAATACCACAACTTGTTGATCCACTCATCAACTGAGGGACATCTAGGTTGGTTCCATATCTTGGAGGTTTCTTAAAGAACTCAAAATTGACCTTCCCTATGATCCCGCCAAACCACTTCTGGGCATCTACCCGGAACATCATAACCCAAGATATGATAAGGACACCTGCTCAGCTATGTTCATCTCTGCACTATTCACAATAGCCATTCGATGCCAGATGTCCTATTGTAGATGAATGGATACAGAAAATGTCGTATATCTATACAATGGAATTCTACATAGCCAACAGAGAAGATAAAATAATGGCATTCACAGGGAATTGGATGAATCTGGAGTGAGTCATGTTTGGTGAGACAAGTCAAGACCTAAGGAACAAAAGGCAAATGCTATCCTTAATATGTGGCAATTAGATCCAAAGAGTACAAGAGCGAGGACTCAATATTTGCATATCCAATGCTATGGACAAGCTAATGGAAATATAAACATAACTAGATAGACATAAAAACCTATGACTCTATAGACATAATGTTTCATTTCATAAATTAATATGTTTCTATGACATACAAACCCTTAGCCTAAATTTAAGTTTGAAAAACTAAGTGCCAGTTATTGTACATAGAAATTCCCTTCTTGAAAACTTGTTTGTTAAACTTGTTATTTGAAATATAATGTAAAAATTAATGTTAATAAATTCTTTAATAAAAAATTACAGATACAGTAACAGCATGAGATAAGCCATAATAGAAAAAAAGCGTTAAAAGAAATCACATAATACATTAAGAACAAAAACCACAAAGATAAACCTCTTGATTCCATATCCTAGAGTTAATTTCACTTACTCACATCCTATAAGGTCGTATATGCATAGCTTTTGAGCTGTTGTGATCCTCTCCTAGGAAAGTCCTAGATGTGTACTAATTTATTACACATGAGGGAAATCATGGAGACTGTTTGGGTCTGGCATATTCAATACGATTTTTCCAGGTCTTTCCATTTCCTTACAAATGGGGCAATGTCATTATATCTGATGTCAGCACAGAATTCCATTCTGTATAAATACAACTTCTTGATCCATTCATATACCGAGGGTCATCTGGGTTGGTTCCATACCTTAGCAACAGTAAATAATGCTGCAATGAACATGGTTGTGCTAGTAGCCTAGAAGTGAGATTGTTGGTTCATAGGGGAGCTCTGTATTTAGTCTTTTGGGGAATCGTCATACTGATTCACAGAGTGACTTAAAAAGTTTACACTCTCACCTACAGTGTAGAAGAAACACTTCTGTGAACATCCACAGCAGCATCTGTTATTAGATTTCATAATAATGGCCATTCTTACTGGAGTGAGGTGGAATCTCAAAGATGTTTTGATTTGCATTTCTTTTGTGGCTAGAGATATGGAGCATTTCTGCATGGGCCTATTGGCCACTTATTTCCTCTTCAGAGAAGTCTCTCTTAAGTCTTTAGCAAACCTTTTGTTTTTTGAGGATTTGTTTTTGAGAGATTCAGTTTTTTTGAGCTGTAGGTATGTTTTACATGTGAGGCCCTTGTCTGTTGTATGAATAATGAAGATGTTCTCCCACCCTGTGGGCTTTTTATTTAACTTGCTAACTATGTCCTTTGCCATACAGAAGCTCTGCAGTTTAATGAAGTCCCATTTGTCCAAACTTTCTTTAACGTGTATTTCTATGCCTTTCTTAAGAATGTTTCAACATGTGCCAAGGAGCCCTAGTACATCTCCAATTCCTTTCTGTTAAGTTTTTAGGGTATTAGCGATTCATTTGGAATTAGTTCTGGTGTAGGGTAACACATACAAGGATCCAACTTTAGTTTTCTACAGATGCTTAACCAATTATGCCAGCACCCTTCAATGAAGAAGCTGTCTTTCTTCCATCCTATTTTTTCTTGGCTCCCTTATATAAAATTTGGTGACCATAGGTCTGTAGGTTGGATTCTGGGTTTTCAGTTCTGTACCTTTTTTTCTTAGACCTGTTATTTTGCCAGTACAAAATGTTTCTTTTATTACTATAGCTCTGTAATAGATTCTGAATCTTGATATTGATATTCTTCCAACACTGCTCTTTCTGCTAAGAATTGATTTTGCTCTCCAGGTCTTTTATAATCTCATAGAATTTTTGGATTACTTCTTGTATTTCATTAAGCAATGATGTTGGGATATTGTATTGTAATGAATTTATAGACAGCCCTGGGTAGGATTGCCATTTTCACTATGTTAATCTGCCCAATTCAAGACTGTTGGAGGTTTTTTTCCATTTCCTTACTTCTGCTATAATTTCCTTTAAAGATTTTTAAAGTTTTCATCATAAAGGTCCTTTACTTCCTTAGTTAATTCCTAAGTATTTTGAGAGCATTGCAAAAGGAGTTCCTTTCCTGATTTCTCCCTTTCTCCTTGGTAGCATACAGGAAAGCCATGGATTTTTTTTTGTGTGTGGAGGTCACAGGGTTTGAACTCGACTTGGGTAAGTTCAGATGCTGCTGTGGATGTCCTCAGTGTACTGAGTGAGATTCTGAAAGAGTGAAAGCAATCAACATTTTAATCTTACCTCCAGTGACCTCCTGTGCCAGTGAGTGGTGAAGAAAGGCAACATGGAACCCAAACCCAGAATTCTTCCTCATGGTTTAGACTTCTAGAGTGTGTGCTGTTCCCAATGTAGGGAGGAATGATGAGCAAATTCATTCATTGCATTCAATGTACAATGTCTTATGACATTTGCAAGTGCTGGGGCTTGGACTCAGGGCCTGTCCTTGAGCTTTTCTCAAGGCTAGCACTCTACCATTTGAGTCACAGCACCACTTCTGGCTTTTTCTGTATATGTGGTACTAAGGAATCGAACCCAGGACTTCATGCATGCTAGTAAAGCACGCTACCACTAGGCCATGCTCCTGGCCCCTGCAATTGTAATCTGTATGTACAACTACTTAATAGTGTATTTTTAAATTACCATAAAAATTTCCCTATATATATATGTGTGTGTGTGTGTGTGTGTGTGTGTGTGTGTGTGTGTGTGTGTGTACATGTATATGCATATAAAAGATTTCCAGTGGAGAATATTCTCCACTGAAAATACTTTTTATGTTAGAGTATTTTCCCAATTAACATAAAATAGAAAAACAGGGAACCCTTACAATTCATAGAAGTGGGAATGTGAATAGTTAAAACATGTACAGATGATCACTTTTGCCACCAAAAAATGCCATTCTGAAGGGACCACATCTGACATTGAAGAATTATATCTGTATGCGGGCATCACATTTGAGATAGTTGACCAGGGCAGTTCCTAAATTAGCCACAGTGTTAAGATGGACTTCTATACTGTCCAGATCCTAGCTAATAAGACTTGCAATAATGTCCATTGCCATGTTATTTTCAAGAAAACCGGTAACTTCCTGCACTATAGACACAATTGTGCAAGATAAGCACAAAACTGACAATGGATATGGTTAGAGGTCTCTCATGGACTATATATCCTTAGACCCAGGAAAGTGTACATGCCTGTATCAATGAAGATGGAGAAACAGTGATAAAATTTAAAAAATAATGTTGTGCCAGGACCAGGACAACACTGGTCTGGGTGAGGATGGGTATTTATAAATATGTTAAGTGGTGAGTATAGGCATCTGCAAAATGACATTTGATGACATTCATTGGATAATTAGGTGCTTACACATAAAAGTCTGTAATGACACCATACATTTATGTCTTTGTCATTGATGAAAATATTGGTGGCATCAAATCAGCCAGCTGGACTCTTCCAAGTGTATATGGGCACAATAGTTGGTCCCATTCACTTGAGCAATTGGTAATATTAGAATATGTCGATATGGCTCTCTTATTGTTATATTTTGTTCCTGTATTGTTTTTATGACTTACAAGTTCAAAAGGTCTCTTCATGGAAAAATATTATCTAATAAAGATGCATCTGTGTGAGGGGGTAGGCTGTAGAGAAAGCTAAACAAAAATTTACAACCACAGCTTACAACAACAGTTAGGTAATGCCAACCAGTATGAATCAAGACTTAGAACTAAGCTTTTGTTTTTTCTCCTACTATATAAAACAGACAACTGATCCTTTGGAAAGGGGGAAGATACACATGTTGACAGAGAGATGGATAGATACATGCAAAAGAGGTGGACACAGAGAAGAACAGACTCAAACACTGAATTTTGTGCACCCATGCTATTTTACAGACATTATGTAAGCAAGATCTGAAGCTTTCCTTTTAGGAGCCTATGTATTTGTTTCTCCTTTTGTATGGAGAGAAATACTAGATTCAAAATATTATTTAATCATTATTTTGTAAAAAGCTTGCCTACAAGATGCTAAATGTGTAGTCTTATACTTCCATTTTTAAAGAAGTCCGTGGTTAAGACTATCTATGATTTTATTCTCTTAGAAACAGACGTCTCTTATTTTAAAGTATTATGTTCTGTTAGCAGCTTAGCAGCATTTTACTAATTGTAGAACATTTCCTAATACTCAGAAAGGTCTAAATTTTAGGCATTATAAAAAGTAGATTTATGAGATTGTTATTAGTAATCAATATACCATTTCATCTTATGTAGTGAAAAGGATTAATATAAACATATTTAATTTTAAAAATCAACTTAGCGGGACCGGGAGTTTGGCCTAGTGGTTAAAGTGCTTGCCTAGCATGCATGAAGACCCGAGTTCGATTCCTCGGTACCACATACATAGAAAAAAGCCGGAAGTGGTGCTGAGGCTCAAGTGGAAGAGCTCTAGCCTTGAGAAAGTCCAAGGACAGTGCTCAGGCCCTGAGCTCAAGCCCAGGACTGGCAAAAAAAATCAACTTAGCAACAAGATGCTGGATATATATATATATACACTTTTATACATCCATACAAAACTTTCAATATATAAACATTTACATAATTTGATATATATCTACATTGAGTAACGTATGAAAGGAAGATCTCTAGTTACATTTGGGGGAAAGATCTGTTTTTTTCTTCCATTTCAGGATGTATTGCCAATTTAGTACTATTTTAATGTTTTTGTAAATTCAGCATAAGCAATAAGAGTTTAAATGAATGTATTTGTTCTGCTGCATGGATTAAGTGGATATTTAAGACATTAGAATAACGAAATCTATGACTTTGTTTGTTGATGCAAATATGTCTTTTTTCATGATATAATTCCTAATTTGAAAGACTTAAAAAAGGGGCTATTGTAAAAATCACCTTAGGAAGCTAGACCCTGGTGGCTCAGGCCTGTAGTCCTACCTACTCAGGAGGCTGAGATCTGAGGATCACAGTTCACAGTCAGCTGGGGCACAGATTCTGTGAGAATCTTATCTCCAATTAACCACCAGAAAACCGGATGTGGTACTGTGGCTCAAGTGGAAGAGAGCTAGCATTGAGCTGAAGAGCTCAATAAATAAAAAGTACAGAAAATTCACCTGTTACCGTTGTCACAGAGTTCTTTTATCTGTAACTGATCAACATTAAGAAATCTGCTTTCCACTCTATGTCTCCATTTTAGTCATTTGTGCTGCTCTATTATACTTTAATTCAGAGCCTTTCTTGCATTTGTACCTGAGCCATTGCTAAAGTCCTCTTTTGGTACTAGTGATTTTTTTTTAAATATGGTTCATCCTCTGGCACAGATGTGAACCTAGACCATGGCCTTCCTATTTCAGAATGAATGTCATGCCTCCTTTACCACTAGCCAGGCTCCCAATTGATAAGGACTATAGGCATAAGCTGTCCATGCCTGCCCATACTGATAATTTTATGTAATCAAAAGGTGGTAATACTTTGTTACAGTTGTTCTTAATGTACTATGTAAAGCTATTTATTTTCTCTTTTTTCCCTGTATGGTTTATCTCATGTTGCTACTGTATTTGAATTTGTTACGTGGTATATATATTATATGTACGTTTATTTGAAATAGGGAAGGGAAGGGGGAAAAACAAGATAATTGAGAGGGGCAAGGAGGGAGAAGTGGAAGAAAAACATAGTGTATCCACTACCAGATGAATATAACTGTAACCCCTTTATTCATTACCCCAACAATAAAATACATTTTTTTAAAAAGTTAGTAAAAGAAAAGTGTTAATAGTGATTTTTTAAATTTGAGTTCTGAACTCAAATAAGATTTTGCTTAATGATCCCACTAAGTAATGTTTCATAAAACTATTAAGAATTTGAAATATATTCAATCTTCATGACGATAGAGACAATTTGTACAACAACATTTTCAATGATTTTGCTAATAAAAGTTGGATGGTTTTGGTATCACGCATTAATCTAATTTGTTATCTTTTTTTGTTTCCATTTAGCTTTATGAACAGGTAAAATATATATGATGATAAACTTTGGCTTAATGACCAGAATCAGTAAAGTGAGTCACCTTCTAGATTATTTTTAGAATATCATTGTGAGAGAAATCTAAGAGTAAAAATATAAAATCTCATGTATGATTTGCTATGACATTTGAATTCTAGGGTTGTAAAAATGTATAGAAAGAGAGGAGGAAAGAAGATGGCACCGAGACAATAGGGATGCTGCCTAGCTCTCTCACACAAAAAGAGAGAACCAGGGAGTCCCACGAATCAATTACCTTAAGAAATCCACAACAACAAACTCAAAAAGCAACAGAAAAGGACCCAAATCGGAAAAGAAATCCAGATAAAGCTCACATCCAACTTTCTCAAAGAATTCGGAACACGAGGACCCCTCCCCCACCGCGCCGGCTCTGAGCCAAGAAAAGCGGTGGTGGAGGCGGCAGCGGAGGGAGCCGGGCCAGGCAGAGCCCGGCCGGGCCAGGTCAGCGAGCCATAGAAGCAGACGCGGAACCATAACAGCAAGCAGCGAAAACCAGACACGGACCACAAGCAACAGCGGAGATCCAAGGGGAGTGATGGATTCTCCAACACCGTGCAGCACCCACAGATGAACGCAGAGGCGTGAGTACCGCAGCGGGCCCCCAAACACAGAGCGGGTGCCAAGCCATAGAACTTAACTCAGACCCCTCCACACTGCCTGAGAAGAGCAGGAGCAGGGGGGCAAGGAATTTAGAATCCTGTCCCTTCCCCCAAAACCCCCTCCCCCAGGCCAATGACTGGAGATTGACAGGCGGGAGGCGCTAGGACCCAGCAACCAAGGGAGGCGGAGGTGTCCCAGTCCCCATCCGCCCACCAGGTTCCTCTTTCAGGCCTCTGACTGGAGACTGATGGGTGGGCTACGCCAAGACCCAGCACCCCACCAGGGGAGGCGGGAGTGTCCCAGCTCCCACCCGCCCACCTGGTTCCTCTCCCAGGCCACTGGGTCTGGAGAGTGGGGAGCACTGTGTCCCTGCCTTACAACAGCGGGTGGGGTATACGGGACAATAGGAGCCAGCATCTGTCCCCCTCAAATCTGGAGCCAGGCATTCTCCAGCTGGGAATCCTGAGCAAGACAGCGCTGAGGGGCCCCCCACAGTCACAGACTCTCGGACAAAGCAGCAGGGATCTGAAGGGCTGACCAGCAGCCAAGCTAGCCTTCTGAGAATTGGAATGGCGCGGCTCCCCCCTTGGAGAGCATGTCCTCAGCTGGGCCCCACCCCTGGGAACAGATTGGACAGCTGTAGGTCCTGTAGAAGCAGCACAGGAAAACCAACCATCCTCCCAGCACGCTGAGACCGAAGCTTGCAGATCCATCCCACGGCCCACTGCGAGGCCATTGGCTGGGCTGAGAGCTAGTCGTACAACAGCACAAAGCCTCTGGGAATAGACCGAACACCTACAAAAACTGCAAATTCTGACCTAGTCAGCAGAGGAATCAATTTGGCTGAGAACCACAGGTATTCACATATTCCCAGAACCATGGTCCCAATCCAAGCAAAGACCGCTACCTACTGACCACAGAGCAAACTACAACAACAGTTCTCGATGCCGAGAAGAGCTCAAAGAAGAATTACAACATACATAAATAATCGAAGTCCCACGCAAAGTCCAAAAGGCAACAAGAGCGAAGGGACGAGAGAGATGTCACCATCCCACGAAATGACACCTGAAGAGACATGAAACATAACCCTATTCAAGGAGATGATTGTGAACATGACTAAAGAGATCAAAACAGAATTCCAAAAACAATTCCAGGAACATAAGCAGGAAATCTCCAAAGAGATCCTCGAATTCAAAAGAGAAATGGAAGAAAAGATTAATATCCTCAGAGCAGACATGATCAGTTCAGTGTCCACACTTCAAGCAAAAATGGAGGCATTAAGCAGCAGATTGACGGAGATGGACAATAGAACATAAGAAACGGAAGACAAAACACAAGAGCTGGAACAGAGAATCGCCACCTTGGAAAAATCAGTCAGAATCTACCAAACAGAGCTCCAGGAACTGGCAGATGCAGCAAAGAAGTCTAATCTTCGTATAACAGGGATTGAGGAGGGGGCCGAATTCCAGGACAAAGGTATGCAACCATTATTCACCAAAATCATAGCAGAGAACTTCCCCAACTTCAAAAGGGAAAATACTCATATTATTGAAGGTTTCAGGACCCCAAGCAGGCAAGATCCTAGAAGGAACTCAATTAGACATATCTTAGTAAAGACATTAGACCCAAATACCAAGGAATTAATCTCAAATGCTGCAAAAACAAAGAAGGAGCTATATTATAATGGGAAGAACATTCGAATTACAGCAGATCTCTCCACGCAAACCCTAAATGCAAGAAAAGCTTGGAAAAACATCACTGATGTCCTGAAGACCAACAACTGCCAACCCAGACTGATATATCCAGCAAAACTAGCATTTGCATTTGAGGGAGAAACAAGAATATTTCACTCCAAAGAGAAGCTTTATGAATACGTGCACACTAAACCAGCGTTACAAAGAATACTAATCAACCGAGAACAAATTGTAGAACACCAAGAACCCCCATCAAGAAGCAAACATCTATAATTCACTAAACACAATAGGGGAAAAAAGAGAAAGAAACTTAGAAGTAAAAATAAATACCAACAATGGACACTGACCACTTCTCCATAATCTCCCTAAATGTGAACGGGCTGAAGAATCCAATCAAAAGACACAGAGCAGCAGACTGGATTAAGAAACACCACCCATCCATATGTTGCCTCCAAGAGACACACCTCATTGCCAAAGACAGAAACAAATTCCAAGTGAAAGGCTAGAAATGAATTTTCCACTCCAATGCACCATGCAAAAAAGCAGGAGTAGCAATCTTTATCTCCGATAAAATTAAATCCTCAGTAAAATCAGTACACAAAGATAGAGACGGCCATTATATATTAGTAAAGGGTACAATCCATGCCCATAATATTACAGTTATAAACATCTACTCCCCCAACACGGGAGCACCAAAATTCATCAAACCAACTCTTTCAGAACTACAGAACAAGATAGACTCAAACACAACCATTGTCGATGACCTCAATACTCCACTCTCAACAAATGACAGGTCAACTCAACAAAAGTTAAGCAAAGACACCATCGACTTAAATGACACCATAGCCCAGATGGGCTTAACAGATATAGAGTCTTCCACCCAATGGCAAAACTTTTTACATTTTTCTCAGCAGCACATGGAACACACTCCAAAATAGTTCATACAGAAAACTTAAGCAGATACAAGAAGTCTGATATAATCCCATGCATCCTATCAGACCACTGTGGAGTCAGACTAATTCTGAACAATGCAGGCAGAGTCAAAAAACATTCAATCACATGGAAACTGAATAACACACTTCTGAATAACTCCTGGATAACAGATCAGATCAGAAATGAAATTAAAGACTTCCTTGAATGTAATGAAAATCAAGAAACATCACAAAGGAACTTATGGGACACAGCAAAGGCAGTTCTAAGAGGCAAATTTATCGCCATAGGAGAGCATATTAAAAAGACAGAAGAAGAGCACGTAAATAACCTTAAAAAAACTGAAACACCTAGAGGAGCAAGAAAAAGTTAATTCTAAAACAACTAGAAGAACAGAAATAACAAAACTAAAATGAGAAATTTCAGAGATTGAAATAAGATCTACTATACACAAAATTGATAAATCAAAAAGTTGGTTCTTTGAAAGAGTCAACAAAATTGACAGACCTTGGCAAGATTAATCAAAAAAAGGAAAGGGGAGAATCAAATAAACAAGATTAGAGATCCCATGGGAACAATCACAACGGATTCCCAAGAAATCCAGTCCATAATGAATAGGTACTACCAGGGCCTATATTCAAAGAAACAAGAAAATCTAGTAGAAATGGATGATTTCTTAAATAAACATAGGCTACCCACACTGAACAACGATGAGGTAAACAAATTGAACAGACCAATTTCTTACAACGAAATTGTGGAAGCAATCAGGGAAATGCCAACCAAAAAGAGCCCAGGTCCAGATGGTTTCACTGCGGAATTCTACAAGACATTTAAAGATGAAATAACACCTATACTCTTGAAAATCTTCTGAGAAATAAAGCAGAAGGAGCAATACCAAACTCATTTTATGAAGCTAATCTTACCCTCATCCCCAAACCAGGGAAACACCCAACAAAAAAAGAAAACTACAGACCTATCTCTCTAATGAACACAGATGCAAAACTCCTCAATAAAATATTAGCCAACAGAATCCAGAAACAAATTTAAAAAATCATACACTATGATCAAGTGGGCTTCATCCCACAAATGCAAGGCTGGTTTAACATTCGCAAAGCAATCAATGTAATACATCATATCAATAGAGCTAAAGATAAGAATCATATGAGAATTTCTCTGGACGCGGAGAAGGAATTTGACAAAATACAACATCCATTCATGTTGAAAGCACTAGAAAAAATAGGAATAAGAGGTACATTCCTCAAAATAGTGAAAGCCATATATGAAAAACCTACAGCCAGTATTATACTAAATGGTAAAAGACTGGAACCATTCACCTTAAAATCAGGAACTAGACAGGGATGCCCACTCTCTCCACTTCTCTTCAATATAGTGCTGGAACCCTTAGCCAGAGCAATAAGACAAGAAAAGGACATCAAAGGGATCCACATAGGGAAAGAAGAAATTAAACTATCCCTATTCCAGATGACATGATCCTCCACTTGAGTGACCCAAAAAACTCCACTCCCAAAGGTCCAGAATTAATAAACCACTTTAGCACAGTGGCAGAATACAAAATCAATCTTCAGAAGTCAGTAGCCTTTTTGTACACCAATAATACACAAACAGAAGGCCAAATCAAGAAAATGATCCCATTCGCAATAGCCCCCAAAGAATAAAATACTTAGGAATATACTTAACCGAAGATGTAAAGGAATTATTCAATGAAAACTATAAAAGCCTAATGAAAGAAATTAAAGAGGACACTAGGAAATGGAAAGACATCCCATGCTCATGGCTAGGGAGAACCAACATAGTGAAAATGGCTATCATGCCAAAATTGATATAGAAATTCAATGCAATCCCCATCAAAATCCCAAAGACATTCTTTACGGAAACTGAAGATATAATCCAAAGATTCATATGGAACAAGAAAAGACCTATAATAGCCAAAACAATTCTAGGCAAAAAGAGCAATGCTGGTGGTATTACAATACCAGACTTCAAACTCTACTATAGAGCCATAACAACAAAAACTGCTTGGGACTGGCACAAAAACAGACCAGAAGACCAGTGGAACAGAATGGAAGACCCGGAAATAGAACCACATACTTATAGGCAATTTGTATTTGACAAAGGAGCCAAAGGTATACAATGGAACAAACACAATCTATTCAGTTATTGGTGCTGGCAAAACTGGGCAGCCACATGCAGAAAACTAAAAACTGACCCTAACCTTTCGCCATGCGCAAGCGTTAACTCAAAGTGGACCAAAGACCTCAACGTCAGACCGGAAACCGTGAAACTGCTACATGATAATGTAGGAGAGACACTGGAACTCATAGGCACAGGCAACAGATTCCTGAACAGAATCCCTGGGTCACAACAGATTGGAGAGAGACTCGATAAATGGGACTACCTAAAAATACAAAGTTTCTGTACAGATAAAAACATAGTTGCAAAAGTAGAGACAGCCAACCATCTGGGAAAAGATATTCACCAACAATACATCTGACAAATGCTTAATATCCAGTATCTACAGGGAACTCAAGAAACTAATCATCCCTCCAAACCCATAAACCATTCACTAAATGGGCAAGGGAACTAAAGAGAGACATATCAGAAGAAGAGATTAAAATGGCAGAAAAACATATGAGAAAATGTTCATCCTCTATGGTCATAAAGGAAATGCAAATAAAAACAACCTAAGATACCACCTTACCCCAACAGGAATGGCCAAGATTTTGAACTCAGACAATGACAGTTGCTGGCGGGGTTGTGGAGAAAAAGGAACCCTACTGCACTGCTGGTGGGATTGTAAACTAGTTCAGCCACTCTGGAAAGCAGTGTGGAGGTTCCTTAAAGAACTGAAAATAGACCTTCCCTATGATCCCGCCATACCACTTCTGAGCATCTATCCTGAACAGCATGACCCAGGATATTATAAAGACACCTGCTCAGTTATGTTCATCTCTGCACTATTCACAATAGCCAGGCGATGGAAACAACCCAGATGCCCTACTGCTGATGAATGGATACACAAAATGTGGTATACATACACAATGGAATTCTACATAGCCAACAGACAAAATAAAAATGGCATTCGCGGGGAAGTGGGTGAATCTAGAGCAAATCATTCTAAGTGAGACAAGTCAAGACTTAAGGAACAATAGGCACATGGTATGCGGTTATTAAATCCAAAGTATACAAGAGCGAGGACTCAATAACTGCATACCCAAAGCAATGGACATGGTAATGGAAATACAAACATAACTACATAGACAAAAAAACCTATATCTCTATAATCATAATGTTTTATTTCATAAACTGATATGTTTCTATGACATACAAACCGTTAGCCTAATTTTGATTAAGTTCTAAAGACTAAGTTCCAGAGAATGTAATTAGAGATTCCCTCCTTGAACAATTGTTTGTTAAACTTGTCATTTAAAATATGATGTAAACCTAAGCCATATAATTAATGATTGTTGTTCTTAAGGTACTATGTTATCTCTCATCACTTCTACTGTCCCTTGGTTATCTCATATTGTTGCACTATCTCACTTTGTTACCTGATATATCGGATATATTTGTATTTGGTTATCTGAAATAGGATAGGGAACGAGGGAAAACAAGATGAGGGGGGAGGGAGGGGAGAAGGGAAATGGGGACCATGACATGTGAAAGGGTATCAGTGTGTGGGAATTAAGGCACCATTTATCTGGCAAATATCATGTAACCCTTCTATTAATTACAATAAAAATATATTAAAAATGTATAGAAAGAAAGTAAATAAGGTGGGTTAAAATAAAATAGACCCAGGTTTCACATTTAGAAATAATATTCAAGAATGAATTAATCTCCTGAATATATATACATTTGGCTTTAAAGATACTGTTTCATAAGAGGAACAGAAAATGTGACAAGAAAGCAATTTCAAATTAGCTGTAGTATGTACAAGAATGGATACTATATGACTGTTATATACAGAGCTGCTATAGTTTCATGGGACAGTTAAAAATTAATGTAGAAATTTAAATACTTGCTGATATTATTTAGTGATGCAATAGTCTATCAATATTAGACTTAAATGGTGCAATATTTTAGGTTTTGGAAAAGTTAAATATAATAATATTGTTTAATTTTTGTTTACATTCTCAGGCTATCAAGTAGACATGAGACCAGTAGAGTAGTTAGTAATATTTAGAATATCAAAGGTTATAAAATTTCTAAGATAAGATAAATTTTCACATAAAAAGAAGTACATGGTGGGTGTTAGAGATTCTTGCTTGAATTCTGAAGATTGCCAGAAGTAGAATCTTGGTTCAAGTGATAGAGCAATAGCTTTGAGCAACAGAGATAAGCAACAGAACACAGGTCCTGAGATCAAAAGCCAGCATTAATGAAAATAAAAAGAAAAACATAAAGATGTGGATTATGCATATGATATGTGCCCATAAACACAGCACTTGGGAAACTGAGGAATAAAGGGTATTGATATTTACCATAGCTAAATACTCAAACTTCATGTGGAAAATGAAGAATCAAACTGAAATGAACACACTAGGATGATAATCTAACAGAGTCAAAGTCAACAGAGAAAAAAGTAATTCACCATAAATGACACATTTTCTAAGTAATTCAATATCCATAGTTATTTTCTATTATCATTGTCAATATTCTATAAATTAAAGTTTTTGTAAGTATCATTTTAAATAGGAGGATTTTTATACTTGACATTTACTAGTGGTGCTTTCATTGATGAATGATTATTTATTGCATTCTATTGTTGAGATAATGTATAGAGGGGTTACAGTTACACTCATTAGGTAATGGACACATTACTCCTCAAACCTGGTTTATTCATACTGATAAATATTTTAAAGTTGTTAGTGGAGTGTCTTAAATAGTAGAGAGATTACACACTGAATGATTAATATATGTGTTTATGTATGTATAGATATATATATGCATGCATACCAATATGAGAGTATCTAGAACTCTAGACATTCACACAATGAGTTCAAAGGAGGGAATCCATAGGAACGATATGCAAAGGCTCAATAATATTTTATGAAATGAACTTCAAGAAAAGTAAACAGGAGACATTTTAAGTTTCCACTGTTGTTATTTTTTTTCTTTTCCTTTTGTTTTTCTATTGACATTTCTTTGTGTTTGGGAGGGTAAGGGAGAGCACAGAAAGGTGAGACTGGTGAATAAATATAACAATGGTTCTAACTAGACACTATGTGGGTAGGGATGGTAGGGAAGAAAGTAGAGGAAAGGGGACACATGGTTCAAAAATAATTGTACACATTACCTGATTCATGTAACTAATCCTTCTGTATATCAATGTTATAATAATAATTTTTAAAACCCTGACTTTAAATCTTAGGAGTATCCAAAATACTAAAACTAACATGGTCGTGAAGTTAATAGATAATATCTGCTATAGTACTGTTAAAAAATATTAGATGAGCTTGGTGTGGTGGCTCACACCTGTAACCCTAACTATTCAGGAGGCTGAGATATGAGGATCAAGGTTAGAAGCACAAAAGGAACTGAGACTCTTATCTCCAATTAACCTCTACAAAATGGGAAGGGGGCTGTGGCTCAAGGGTAGGGAGGTAGCCTTGAGCTTAAGGGGCAGTGCCCAGGCTGAGTTCAAGCCCAATGACCCACAAAAGAAATGGATTCTTTATACTCTATGTAGTTTAA
Source organism: Megascapheus bottae (assembly GCF_031878675.1). Classification (NCBI taxonomy): domain Eukaryota; kingdom Metazoa; phylum Chordata; class Mammalia; order Rodentia; family Geomyidae; genus Megascapheus; species Megascapheus bottae. The sequence continues at coordinate 162,751 of NC_143517.1, forward strand.
GCATCTGTTAAGTCTTGCTTCTGATCCCATCGGTTATGTTATTCTTTATGTGAAAAAAATTGAATTTCTAAATAAATTCTTCTAGAGGAAAGAATAGGAAATGTATGGGGTGACTTTTCTCTTGCAAATCAGATGACACTTAAAGAACCATGTTTTCCCTGCAGAAAATTAAATTTGGATCCTTCTTTGTCAACCTGCACTAGGATTAACTCCAAATGGATCAAAGACCTTGAGGGAAAAGCAGATACACCGAAATAGGAGACACACTAGGTCTCCTTGGCACAGGTCAAAACTTTCTTAATAAGGACCAAGAAACAAAACAAATCAGAGAAAGTCTGGATAAGTGGGACTGCATTAAACTGCAGAGCTTCTCTATGGCAAAGGACATAGCTAGCAAATTAACTAGAAATCCTACAGCGTGGGAGAAGATCATCATTAACTATACAACAGACAAAGACCTCATATCTAAAATATATCAACAGCTCAAAGATGTGGAACCAACCCAGACGTCCCTCAGTTGATGAGTGGATCAACAAGATGTGGTATTTATACAAAATGGAATTCTATGCTGCTGTCAGAAAGAACAATATCACCCCATTTGTAAGGAAATGGAAAGACTTAGAAAAAAATCATATTAAGTGAAGTAAGCCAGACTCAAAGGAACATAGGCTCAATGGTTTCCCTCATTTGTCATAATCAGTAAAAACCTTGGGCTCTCCTAGCAGAGATCTACAATAGAACAAAACCTAGATACATAAGGCCATACAGTATGACGCTAAATGTAAGGACCTCCAGGATATAGAAATAAAAGCCATATAATGAGTGTTTGTTGTCCTTAATGTACTATGTTATCTCTCATCTCTTTTGCTGTCCCTTGGTGTCGCTGCCCATGGCAATGACACGTCACTTCGGAGGCAGACTGGGAATGATCATAGACTCAAATCACTGCAAGCAGAGGTTGTTTATTTCTTTCTTCTCTGCCTCTCTCCTTTCTCCTTCTCTCTTCTCCCTCCTCCATCTGTTCTCTCTTCTCTTTCTTCCCCACAAACCCCACACTGTTTATATCCTTAAGCAGCCAATCACAGTAAAGGTCATCTGCAAAGCAGCAAACAAACCTGGAAAAAAATCTAGCGATCTACTCTATCCACAAGCATGGAAGGAACAAATCAACAAATGCAAAGAAACTTCCTGGTCAGCAAGTATTGACTCATTAGCGAGCTGCCAGGTGCCATCTTATAATCTTACTTCCTCAGGAGGCTGAAAGCAATGGTCTCCAACATCTCCCCATTTTTTACTTTAGAAAAGAAAAGAAAGCAAAGAGAAAAAGGAGAAGACCAAGGATAAGTGGGGCTACCATCATATCAGATCGACTGTGCCTGTCTTAGGTGTCTCCAAGCTCATTAGGATCACCAAGTACTTTTTACTTGGCTCCTGTCTTAGGTCGATAGGCTAACAACTGGGACTTACCCATCTCTGACTACCAGCTGCCCATTTAAGCAAGCCAGACCTGAGGGAAGGCACCTGTTTCCATGGCAGCAAACACCTGTCATATCAGCATTCGCTGTCTACGTTGACTTTGCATTATTTTAGACAAACAATATAGACATATTACAATTATAACACATAAAAACAAACTTAAGCCAATCAATCCTGCCCACCTTTGACCAAATCCTAAAACAGTCTCAAATAAACATGTCCAATCACCCAAGGATGGAATATCAACATGTGTCCAATTATTTGTGTACATAGAGAGGCCGTCAAGTTATCAACCTGAGCGTTCCATGTTATATCCAAATTCAAAATCCGGAATAGGCAGCTACACAAGAGGTGCTTATCACCTGCTCCAGAATATTCAATTGTTCTTGCAATAAATCAACTCGTTGATTAAGCATAACAATTCCAGTCCTCAGTTGGATTTTGATAAAAGATGACTGAGCCACAAAATTAGCTCTTGAGGATCCTTGACATCCAAGTCCAGGAGGATGGCGAAGATTGTTAAGGCTCCCATCAGCGTGGTCCTCAGCGACGTTGATAGGGTCGTGTATCATTGCCATGTGGATTCATTCCGGGAACCGTACTTGTGCTAAGTAGAAGAGCCTTCATCTTGACCGACATGCTTCTGAGGATCCTCCACCGTCTGATATATCAGTCTCTCCGGCACCCAAATGGGACTGTCAGCAACCTGTGAAAAAACACAAACACTTCCTCGCCTCCACATGAGGACAGGGTCTGGTCCTTTCCAGTTTCCAGAGAGAATATCTTTCCACAATACTAAAGGCTTATGACTTCTAGAAGGATTAAAATGTCTATCTCCTGCAGAACGTCCTTCAGCATCAAGAGTTAGAAAATTTAAAGTAAAAAGAGCTATAGCAAGTCTATCCTTGGGAGTCTTCCAATCTCCACCTTTTTGTTTTAAAAGTAATAATTTTAATATCTGACGTGCACGCTCTACTATCCATTGTCTTTGAGGAATATAAGGAATACCTGTTCTATGAACAATATCGAAAGTTGCACAAAATTGAACAAAGGAAGCAGATGTATATGCTGGACCATTGTCTGTTTTTATACATTTAGGCATCCCCATAGCCCCACATGCATGCAGCACATGAGATATGACATCCTTAACCTTTTCTCCAGCATTCGAGGAAGCAAATATGAATCCAGAAAAGGGATCAATAGATACATGCACATACTGCAGAGTACCAAAGCAAGGCACATGAATAACATCCATTTGCCAAATATGATTGGGTTGTAAACCTCTTGGATTTATACCCAGATGAGCTACTGGAAGGGAGGGAGCACACTTTTGACATTGTCTAACAATCATTCGGGCTTGCTCTTTTGTAATATTAAAGCGCTGTTTAAGGGTCATTCTAGTAACATGGAATTGAGAATGAAAGCAAGTAGCCTGTTCCATTACTGAAAAAAAACAAAGATGGTTTTTGTAGCCAAATCAGCTAATTGATTTCCTTTACCTAATGGGCCTGGAAATCCCGTGAGAGCTCGTACATGCCCAATAAAAACAGGATCGCTACGTTTCCACAAAATTCTTTGAATCTGGAAAAACATAGAAAAGGCGGGAGTTTGTGGTGAAATAGGTCCAGCAGTTTCCACAGAAGGAAAAAGCTGAACAATACACAAGGTATCAGAAAAAGTATTTAAAGGAACATAAGGATAGCGTTGTAAGGCTACAATGATAGCCTGCAATTCTACTAACTGAGCAGACTTATGAGGGGTAACATGTGTAAGTACAGTATTTTTAGTCACCACAGCAACAGTGCTGAGAGATCCATCTGTAAATACTGTCAAAGCCTTTGGGATGGGATTCTTTTAAACTATAGTGGGAAATATAATGGGATGTTCTAAACAGAATGATAATAAACTAGATTTGCGAGGATGATTATCAAAGCAGGCTTGAGTAGAGCATCATATAATGGCCCATTCACTGGTATTTCCGATTAAATATTCCAATTGTTGAAATGTATAAGGGGTAATAATTTTACAAGGATGAACTCCAAAAACCTTAAGGGAGGTAGTAAGGGCTTGCATAATTAATTCAGCTACCATAGATGGATAAGGCATAATAACTTTCTTTGGGGAGGTTGAAAAATGGACCCACAAAAGAGGACCCTCTTGCCAGAAAACTCCGTAGGTGTATAAGCAGAAGAAATTACAATAAACATGAGTTCTTTAGAAAAATCAATACGATCACAATGAGTTCTTTCTATAGCTTTTTCTACAATAAGCAAGGCTTTTCTCCCTTCTGGAGTAAGCTCCCTAGGAGATGAGGGATCAGGATCCCCTCGTAATATCTCAAATAAGAGTTTAAGTTGTCCTGTAGATAGACCCAAGGAGGGACGTAGCCAATTAATATCCCCTAAGAGATGTTGAAAATCACTTAAAGTAATCAATTTATATTTAGCAATTTGAATTTTTTGTGGCTTAATACATGTACCCATAATTTGATATCCCAAATAAAGAATGGAAGAACCTGATTGTACCTTTTCCTCAGCTATACGAAGTCCATGACTCTGTAACATATCCGACATTAAGCCAAAAAGTTGTAAAAGTAAATTTAAATTGGGGTGTGCTAATAAAACATCATCCATAAAATGTATTACCATTACATCAGGATAGCTTTCTCTAAAGGGCTTAATGGCTGCATCAACATACACCTGACAAATTGTGGGGCTGTTAGCCATACCCTGAGGTAGGACTTTCCATTGAAATCTTTGACAAGGGCCTTCAATGTTTCTAGCGGGTACTGCAAAGGCAAACCTTGGAACATCCTCAGGATGTAATGGAATAGAAAAAAAGCAATCCTTAATATCAATAGCAATAATTTGATATCCTTTTGGAATGGCTACAGGATTAAGGAGGCCAGGTTGCAAGGGACCCATAAGTTGCATAGAATTATTATTTTTTTCATACATTTTTTGTTATAATTAATAGAAGGGTTACGTAATATTTGCCAGATAGATGGTGCATTAATTCCCATACACTGATACCCTTTCACATGTCTTGGTCCCCAAACATAGAATTATTAATGACCCTCAGATCATGAAGAAGTCGCCATTTCCCAGATTTCTTTTTTATTACAAAAATAGGGGAATTCCAAGGAGAAGTAGAAGGCTCAATGTGACCAGCTTGCAATTGCTCTTGTACTAACTTTCGGGCCGCTTGGAGTTTCTCCTTTGACAAGGGCCACTGAGGGACCCAAATAGGATTATTAGATTTCCAGGTTATTTTTAATGGTGATTTCACAGTGGCCCTTAATGAAAAGGATAACCAACTCCACTGCAGTCATTTTTCTTGGTTATGGGTATAGGCTTAGGATTTCCTTGAAGAAGTTTTCCTAGACCTTTCCCTTCCAGGTAACCCTGCTTGTGCATCATTGTCCAGGCTCTCTTACCTGGATAATATCCTGATTCAGGTTTTGCCATCCAGGATTCTCTGTCTTCCTTGACAAGTTCTGTGGTAACATGTACTCCCATTTCCTGTAATATATCTCTGCCCCACAACGTGATAGCCAATGATGCCAACACATAAGATTGAAAAGTGCCTTTATGTCCCTCCCTATCCTGCCAGGATAAAACTCTGATCAGGACTTTGTGAAAATCCTAACCCCCTCAGCGTGCAATCAGCTTTCTGAAGAGGCCATTGCTTAGGCCAATGTTGAGAATTGATAATGGATATGTCTGCCCCAGTATCAAGGAGACCCTCAGTGGTCATTCCTTGCACAAGTAATTTGAGCAGAGGCCTTTTTGAACAATCCTGCACCCAACAAACCATTTGTTCTTTTCAAGTTGACCCAAATCCCCTGGATTCCCTATTTTGAGGCATACTCTTAAAACGTTTATGCATACTTGGGAGTAAGATTAATTGGGCTATTCTGTCTCCTGGACTGATGACTGAGATACCACGGGGAGAATTTACCATAATTTTAATTTCACCTGTATAATCACAATCTATAACTCCTGGAAGGATATGAAGGCTGGAAAGGGTAAGCAAACTATGCCCAAGGAGTAAGCTTCCTGAATTTGGAGGGAGAGGCCCTGATATCCCTGAAGGAATTAATTGGACTCCCATCTCAGGCATTAATACGAGTTGGGAGGTGGAGCAGAGGTCCAATCCTGGGCTGCCTGAGGTTCCTCGGATGAGGGAGTCAATGGAAAGAAGGGGTTGCGACGAGGAATGGTCTGGATTATACCTGGAGTATGGCGCACTGGCATCTCCATAGCCCCATACATTTGTGGGCCCCGAGGCAAAGGGTTCCACCTTCCATTTTTTGACCCGGGTCCCTTCCCCGGGCTCCCATCAAAATCAGTGGCAGATCTACACTCATTAGCCCAATGTTTACCTCCTCCACACTTTGAACAGATCCCTGGCACTGGGGACTTTTCTGTCTTTATTACTGAAGCTCTTTGGAGCCCTTTACTAGGACATTGATTGTTAGAATGTCCTGGTTGGCTGCAGTGAAAACAAGTTCTTTGTCTAGCTCTTCCTGCTGGGTCTAAGGGAGGCACACCCCTCATGGCTGCCACAATCAGCTGTCCTGTGACCACTGCATCATTAATGTCCCTACAGACTTTTATGTAAACTGATAAATCCTTCTGCGCTTTCCATGGTCTTATTGCAGCTTGACACCATTTGTTTGCATTTTCAAATGCCAGCTGAAGTATTAATGGCATGGCAGTGTCAGTGTCGCCAAAGACGCGAGTGGCTATTTGAATGAGTCTATCTACGAAATCTGCATAAGGCTCGTTAGGTCCCTGAAGAACCTTTGAGAGACTACCTTGTAAATTACCAGAACCTTGTAAGGTCTTCCTTGCTCTAGTAGCTACAGTAGCAATCTGTGCATATGTTCCTCGTTCATACTGAAGCTGTGCCTGTAACGCGGCATACTGACCCTCTCCTATAAGCATCTCAATATTTCTTTGTGGGAAACCTGCCACAGCATTTCTACGTGCTGTTTCTAAGGATAACTCATCGGCAACCAAATTTAAATTTGCCAGTGAGTCTAACATACTAATAGTGAAAGGTGCTTGGGGTCCATAAGCCATAACGGATTCCTTTAGCTGCTTAACACTTATAAAGTCTATTGGTTGGTGAAATCTTGCCTGATTTTGATCCTCAAATACTGGAAAACCCCACTCATCCCCCATTTCTAACGCTTCTACTGTTTTAGCTAACTTGCAGATAGATCTGAGGAGGCTAGCTGTTGGCTCCTCTCACTGAGGCACAAATGGCTGAACTACTGGCGGTGGTCCCCTGTCTTGCAATTCCTCCTCCGAGCACAGGCTTTCTAAATCACTACCACTTAATTCCTCCTCTTCCTGTTTACTCGATTCACTCTCATATATCTCTGCACTTCTTTCCACCTGTTGTTTAACTCTTTGTTTGGACGAAACAAGCACTCCCGGATAAGTTGCCACATAGGAAATGTCCCTGTCTTAATGCTTTTTCCAAATCTAACTTATGTAAATCCCACTGTGGTACATTAAGAAGTCCTTCATTCAAAAACCAGGGACTTACTTTCGCTATCGTATCCACATAAGCCTTAACTGTGGATTCTTTTACGACAGTACCATTAATTTAAGTAAATCTCTTATGACTAACCATCTGGTCCTTGGAAACTTCTGAACACGTTATTCACATTTAACAACTGAACAAACCTTTTCTTTGATTACAACATCCGGTTTTTGGAATCTCCTGAACCCACTATTCCCGTTTCTTTACCAAACCCCTTATTCCTGGGTCTTTATGGAACCCCTTATACCCGGTTCTTCACCGAACCCCTTATACCCTGTTCTTTACCGAACCCCTTATTGCCTTGCCTTTTCCGCTCTGGCTAGAGACGTCCATGAGGTTCCTCAGTTTCCCCACTGTGCCAAAGTGACCTGCGCTTCGGAGGCGGACTGGGAATGACTATAGCCTCGCTCTCTGTGAGGTTCCTCAGTCCTTACTCACCGAGCTGAAAAAACATCCACGTACAGGCCACCACTTGTCGCTGCCCACAGCAACGACATGTCACTTCAGAGGCAGACTGGGAATGATCACAGACTCAAATCGCTGCAACCAGAGGTCGTTTATTTCTCTCTCCTTTCTTCTTTGCCTCTCTCCCTTCTCCTTCTCTCTTCTCCCTCCTGCGTCTTTTCTCTCTTCCCTTTCTTCCCCGCAAACCCCACACTATTTATATCCTTAAGCAGCCAATCACAGTAAAGGTCATCTGCAAAGCAGCAAACAAACCTGGAAGAAATCTAGCGATCTACTCTATCCACAAGCATGGAAGGAACAAACCAACAAATGCAAAGAAACTTCCTGGTCAGCAAGTATTGACTCATTAGCAAGCTGCCAGGTGCCATCTTATAATCTTACTTCCTCAAGAGGCTGAAAACAATGGTCTCCAACGCCTTGGTTATTTCATACTGTTACATTAGTTCACCTTGTTATCTGATATATTGGGGGGAGGGGGAGAAACAACATGAGTCATGGGGGGTGGAGGGAAATGGGGACCATGACATGACAAAGGTATCAATGTATGTGAAGTAATGTACCTTCTATCTGGTGACTATAATGTAACCCTTCTATTAATTACAATAAAATATATGAAAAAAATAAATAAAATCACCCTTGCAATATTAAAGTTAATAAAAGAACCATGTTTTCAAAGCACAAATATCATTTAATTGATTTTACAGCACTCCAGGTTTTTACAGGGGTATCAGCAAGTAGAAGCAAGCTGGACTATCAACATAGAGCACATTTCTTACCAACAGCAAAAAAAGGTATCTGTGATCTTAACAGTTCCAATTCATTTGATACAATGAAGGAGTTTTCTGAAAATAAATCAAGTAATTGCAATCTTTATTTTACTCAAATTTTCATCTACATACATAAAAATTATATTTATTTTTGCAGTCTTGGTTTTTGAAGTTGACCTTCCCTCTGGTAGCTTGGTTCTCTCTTACTTGAGGCATTCACTGGTCTTTTTTTTTAGTTATTTTAAAATAGGACTTTGAATTTCTTCTGAGAACTTGTCTTAGAATGTGAATCTCTTCCTTATACTGACATAGGGAGGCTGTACATGTATTGCAGTTTTGTGTGACCACATCCAGCTTTTTGGTTGAGACAGTGGATCACTAACCTTCCCTGTCTGGCTTTGAATCAAGAACCTTTCAATTTCTGATTCCTGAGTAGATGAAAATTCAAGAAATTGTTGCCACAAACATCCCTACAAGAATTTCTGAAGCCTTAATTTAGTGCAGTTCTGAATATTGGAGAGGTGTTTACAATGATTGTATTTTGAAAGAAAAGTGTTGCATTTTTCAGAATATCTATATGTTTTTAGATTGCAAAATCAGTGATATTTTTCTCAGTGGTAAAATAGAACTTTGAAATGGCAGTAAGCTTCATGGATAAGAAACTATCAATATCAATAAACTACCTAGTATCAATACACTGGATCTTAGTGGCCAGCGGCTCCATAATTTCTATTGAAATTATGTAGCAACAAGTATTTCCAAACCCTAATAAAAATTCTAGTTATTTGCTATTATGGTGAAAATAAGTTGGAAAAGTTGTTTCCTCATAGTTGTAGTACTAACAACGTCTTAGTAATTATGAAATCAACCAGATGGCCACTGATAATTCTTGAATGTATTTTCCTATATGACAGCCAGGAACTATGTATGTTAACTGAATTTTAAGATTGTGTAAATTGTAAAGCTTGTGTAAATTGTCAATCATTTTCTGTATATGGATCATAGGTCCCATTTTGAAGCACACAAATATAGAACATTCTCATCACAGAAAATTCTACCAGAGAGGACAATAAAGAAGAATCATTTATAGTTTCTCTGAAAGAGCATTATTGTAATAATGGACATTTGAGGAGAACCAATGTGGATCAACTCTATTAAATAGCTATTTGGTTATAAGTTGATTTCATTTATATTTTCATCAATAGTGGGATCATGTTTCACAATTTCTGCCTGTGTATGGGGGCCAAAGAATTGTTATATAAAAGTACCAGTGAAAAGATGGGAATGGGTAACAATGTTCAAGAAATAATGTACTCACTACCTTAGGAATGTAACAGTAAACCCCCCTATACATAATGATGATAGTAAAATTTAAATTCAAAAAAGTACCAGTGTCTTGTACTTGGTAGACAAAATTCAGAAGCACTGGTTTACAAATGCATTCACAATTAAAATAGTAATTTTTGCTTGTCCTGGGTCTTGAATTCATGGCTTGGGCACTGTCCTTTAGCTTTCTCAAGGCTAGTGTTCTGCCACTGGAGCCATATCATCACTTCCTGTGTTTGTAGTACTGTGAATTCGAACCCAGGATTTCGTTCATGCCAGGCAGGCACTCTACCACTAGGCCATACTCCTGGCCCTAAAATAAGTATTTTTAAAGGCAAGAACTCAGGACTTAAGATGTTGTCCCTGAGTTATATTTTTCAAGGCTTTTTGTCTACCACTTGTCTATCATCATTTGGTAGTTACTTAGAGATAAGAATTTCATGAACTTTCCTCTCCCAGCAAGCTCTGAACTGCAATCCTCAGTTTTCACCCTTCTAAATAGCTAGCTACATTTATAGGTGTTAGTCACCAGTGCTTGGCAATTGCAAAGTTTTAACTGAAAAATGATTGTTTAAACTTTTATAAGAAACTAATTCTCTACATCTAATGGGAATTTATCTACAGGTGCAAAGAGAAGTTGAGTTGGATCTACTTTATATAACCCCAGCATTAACAACCTATACTACCTAAGGGGTTTTTCAGTTGTAGAGAATAATCTCACACTAAAGAACTGTTTTGTTGTGAGGGCCGGTGGCTCATACCTGTAATCTCAGGAGGCTGAGATCTGAGGATTGCTGTTCAAATCCTTCCTATGCACACTGACCTCCATGACTGACAAACAAACAAAAATAAAGAAACAAAAAACCTGTTTTGCTTATTATCATTTTTTTGCAGTGCTGAGGTTTGAATTTATGGCACTCTACCATCTGTGTTCTCCCTTCTTTCTTTATTATTATTTTTAATAGAGTTCCTTTTTCCTGGATTGGCTTGCAAGTCTCGGTCATTATCTTCACGCTTCCTAAATAGTGTGATAACAGGTAAGCTGTACCCTATCCAGTTCTTATTAAGAACAGTGTCTCCAGAAATTTTTATTGCCCAGACTGGACTTGAACAGTGATTATCTTGATCTCAGGTTAAAATTACAACACAAATAATTATGAACTCTCTCTCTCTCTCTCTCTCTCTCTCTCTCTCTCTCTCTCTCTCTCTCTCTCTCTCTTTCTTTTCTTTTTGCCAAGCCTGTGGCTTGAAATCAGGACCTGAGCACTGTCTTTGAGCTTTCTGAAGGCTATTGCTCTAACTCACTACTAGATTTTTTCTGTGTATGTGGTACCAAGGAATAAAACACAGAGCTTCATGCATGCTGTGCAAGCGCTCTACCACTAGGCTACACTTTTGACCCATTTTTATTATCTCTTGCCTGATCTCTACCTAATAGTTTACTATCAGTATGTAAAATGGAAAATTTAATGTTTACAATTATATCTTTAAGAGGATAAAAACTATATCAAACATTTTATGTTGTTCAAACAGAACTCTGAAATATTAGATTTAGTATACTTTCTGGAGAAATTTGAAACATTCAAAGTTGAAAATGATATTTTACAAGTCAGTGGTAATCTAGATTTTATTTTATTTTACTCAGTATAATCTTGTCTAATAAAACTTAACATTCTCTAGTTCCAGTAAAATGCAACCAAAGTATAATTTGATTTTAGGAAATATTTGATTATCCAAAATCTTATCTTTAAAATTCTTTCCAGATATTTTGTACCACTATATTTTAACAGAAAATGCTTTAACATAACACATACTTATTAAATTATTTTTCTATGTGTTTGCTTTCTTTAACTTTGGTATTGGTTTTCCAGTGGGATTTTTTTAGTACTGTAGAATTTTCATTATATGTGATTTAAAAAAATAATTGTAACTCATTACATGGCAAGACAGGACCGGGAGAAGCAATAAGAAGAAAATTAATATTGGGTGCCAGCGGCTCATTTTGAACTCTGATACTTAGGAGCTGAAATCTGATGATCCTGTTTCAAAGCAGGCTGAGTCAGGAAAGGCTATGAGACTTATCTCCAGGTAACAACAACAAAGCCAGAAGTGTAGCCAGGTCTGAAGTGGTAGAGAGTTAAGACTTGAGCAAACGTTCTCAAGGACACCACCCAGGCCCCAAGTTCAAAACCCAAGGACTGGTGAACAAAACAGAATAGAAACAACAGAAAAGAAGAGAAACGGAAAAAAAAAAAAACACCTCACCTGCTGCCTTTGAAAGTCTACACTATTACCAGTAGTTTTTCGAGTATGGTTCACCCACATCATGAAAACTCATTCAAAGTAATTTTTGTCCATAAATTTTGTTCATAAGTTTTGTCCATAAATTAATCCACATTTATTCTTGTTCAAAGTTCCTTTTCTTTTCGTGTAGCCACATTTAACACTAAAGAAAATTGAAAATTATAGTTTTAGTTATCCTCACTGTATTTCCATATGGTTATTTTTTTACATTTGACATCTTAGAGAATAGAATAAATGAACAATACAAGCAATACATCTAAGTACATATTATTTTATGAAAATGATGTTGGGTCACATGTACCTTAGGGCAGTGTAAATACAGAGAAATTCCTCTACAGCTTTAGATAACATCAGAATTACCAAGATCTTAAAATAGATTACTGGGCTTTAGCATCAGAAATTCTGATTCACTTAGACTGAGAAAAGATCTCAGAATTTACACTTTTAATGAAGTTCTGTGATAATTATGCTCCTAGACCCAAGATGCTACTTTGTAAAGCATATCTCAATGCTAAGTTTACTGAAATGTTGTTTTGGGCATATAAAACATATATAGGGATAATATGACATATAACTGATCAGTCAGTTTTAAATGATAGGCTGGTTGCAAAAGAAATTGTGAAGAGAAATAAGCATCAGTAAGGAAATAATAGCAAACACATTTTGACATGACCTTTCACTGGAAATGGATAGATTCCAAGACTAGACAAATCTAAAATGATCTCTCTTAGGCAAATTTTTCTGTTACAGAGAAATCTGGAAAAAAGTAAAGTGCTTGTTTATCAGAAGACTAGTTAACTACCTTATATTCAGTATGGAAGGCTGAGAATATAACATTTATTTGAACATGCTGATATAAAATTTTTCATGATACATTATATATTTTAAAAATGATTGTGAAGTAATCAGTAGAAACCTTGGGCTCTCCTAGCAGGGATTTACAACAGAAAACAATCCGGATACATAAGGCCATATAGTATGACACTAAATTTAAGAACCTCCAGAATATAGAAACAAAAGCCATATAATGAGTGATTGTTCTCCTTAATGTTATCCCTCATCTCTTTTGCCGACCCTTGGTTACCTCATATTGTTACAATATTTCACCTTGTTATGTGATATATTTTATATATGCTTAATTGGTTAATTGAAATTGGATAGAGAAGGGGGAAATCAAGAGGAGGGGGGGGAGGGAAACGGGGACCATGTCATGAGAAAGGGTATCAATATATGTGAAGTATTGCACCTTCTATCTGGTGAATATAATGTAACCCTTCTATTAATTACAATAAAAAATATATGGAAAAAAGTGATTGCGAATAATGCACCTTCTATCTGGTGAATATAATATAACCCTTCTATTAATTACAATAAAATATATGAGAAAAAAAGAGTGGGAGGAAGCAAAGAATAGGGAATTTTTATATCAGATCTTAATATTTTAAATCTTTATTTTTTAACTTACTAATTTAATTTTTGTAAACTGGGGATTGGACTCGGGGCTTTGAGCTTGCTGGCAGGGGTTCTATTACTTGAGCCATACTTTGAGCCCATTTTGTGCACTGCATACTTTCTAGCATAATGCTTAGACCTGCCATGCTGATAAATATTCTACATGAGATTTTTCCATTTCCTTGGAGATGGTAGGTACAAGCCATTTCATCTACCCCTATGCTTACCCTGTGGCTGGTATAAAAGGCATGGGACAATGTGCCTGGCCATTGGTTGATAATGTCTTTTGAATCTCTTTTATTGGTCAAGGCTGGATTTGAACCTTGGTCTTTTAATATCTTCTACCCAAGTATCTAGGATAACAGGCCTGAGCTCTATGGCTGATAAATGATTTTCATCTTAATACAACACTGCTATTTTAAAGTCATTAACATCTTTATTGTCATCAAAGCACTAACAGCATAGTTTTTGTTCATGTAATATCTAGTCTGGTAGCATATAAAATTGTTTTGAAGCCATAAAAAACAGATTTTTATTTATTTTCTATATAATTAATTCACAAATATTGGAGTATCATCGGGATCATCTGGTTCAACTCAATAAATGTATGGTAGTTAGGATAAATTTTAAACTTTGAGAATCACTGTCTAAATAAATTAAAATCTCTGTGGGGGGAAAAAAAAGTGAAAAATCGATACACTAGGCCTCCTCAGCACAGGTCGAAGCTTTCTTAATAAAGACTCAGAAACACAACAAATTCAAGAAAGTTTGGACAAATGGGACTGCATTGAATTGCAGAGCTTCTGTATGGCAAAAAAACATAGGTAGCAAGTTGAATTGAAAGCCTACAGAGTGGGAGAAGGTATTCACTAACCATACAACAGACAAAGGCCTCATATCTAAAATATCTCTACAGCTAACAAATAGTGAACCTTCCCCCAAATATCTTCAAAGAAACAAACATCCCAATAAAGGATGGGCCAAAGACTTAAAGAGAATCTTTTCTGAAGGAGAAATAGGAATGGCCTATAGACATGAAGAAATACCCAACATCCTTGGCCATAAAAATAATGCACATCAAAACAGCTCTGAGATTGCACCTCACTCCAGTTAGAATGTCCAAGATCAAGAAATCCAATAACAACAAATGCTGTCTGGGATGTGGCCAGGTGGGACCATTACTACACTGTTGGTGGGAGTGTAAATTCATTCAACCACTAAGGAAAACAGTATGGCAGTTCCTCAATACAGTGAACATAGAGATCCCCTATGACCCAGCAATTACACTATTTGGCATTAACCAAATGTCCAGAAACAAGGACATATGAAATTCACTATCACAATGATGTTCATTGCAGCACTATTTACCATACCAAAGATATGGAACCAACACAGATGCCCCTCAGTAGATGAACAGATCATGAAGATATGGTATTTATACACAATGGAATTCTATGCTTCCATCAGAAAGAATGATACCACCCCATTTGTAAGGAAATGGAAAGACAGAAAAAATCATATTAATTGAAGTAAACCAGACCCAAAGAACATAAGATCAATGGTTTCTCTTATTTGTAATAATTAGCACAAACCTAGGACTCTCCTAGCAGAGGATTACAACATCTCAAACCCTAGATACATAAAGCCATGTAGGATAAAGCCAAATTAATGGACCTCCAGGACATGGAAACAAGAGCTTAATTATGAGTGACTGCTATTTTCAATGTACTATGTTTTCTTTCTCTTCTCTTGTGTTGCCCTTTGGTTAATCTCACAGTGTTACAGTATCTGACTTGGTTACCCAATATAATATTTGAAAACTTTAAAAACCTGAAAAAGAAGATTAAAGATGATCTAAGGAAGTGGAAAAATCTCCTGTGGTCCTGGATTGGGTGTATTAACATTGTGAAAATGGCAATCCTACCAAAGGCTATCTACAAATTCAATGCAACACCCCATCAGTATCCCAATGAAATAAAGGAAACAATCCCAAACTTTATATGGAATAACAAAAATATCACTTGTAGCAAAAACAATCCTTAGTAGAAAAAATAGCACTGGAAGAATAACAACACCAGACTCTATTGAAGAGCTATCACAATAAAGAAAAAACTGCTTAGCACTGGCACAGGAACAGGCCCAAAGTCCAATGGAATAGAAATGAAGACCCAGAAATTAACCCAGAGACTTATGGCCACCTAATCCTCAATAAGGGTGCCAAAAACATAGGATGAAAGAAAGACAGTTTCTTCAACAAATGGTTTTGCCACAATTGGTTAAACACCTTTAGAAAACTAAAATTGTTTCCTGTACATCACCAGAACAAATTCCAAATGGATCAAAGACCTTGAGGTAAAAACAGATACCCTGAAAACTTTACAGGAAGAAAAACGAGACACACTTGAGCTCTTCAGCATGTGTGGAAACTTTCTTAACAAACTCCTAGAATCACAGCAATTCAAAGAAAGGTGGGACAAATAGGACTGCCTTAAACTGGAGAGTTTCTGTAAGGACAAGGACATAGCTAGCAAGATATATAGAGCCCACAGTTTGGGAGAAGATCTTCACTAGCCATACAACAGACAAGGGCCTCATATCTAAAATACACCTACATCTCAAAAAATTGAATTTCTCAAAATCAAATCTGCAAAGAAACAACCATCCATTAAAGGACCATCTATTAACCATCTATTAAAAGACTTGTCTGAAGAGGAAATAAGAACTTCCAATAGACACATAAAGAGATGCTCTACAACTCTTGCCATAAAAGAAATGCATATCAAAACAACTGAGATTCCACCTCACCCCAATCAGAATTGCCATTATCAAGAAATCTAGTAACAACAGATGCTGGTATGGTGGAAATGTGGCCAGAAGGGTTTGCTGCTGGTGGGAGTGTAAACTAGTTCATCCACTTTGGAAGGCAGTATGGCGGTTCCCCAAAAGACTAACTATTGAGCTCCCCTACGAGCTCCTGTAATCCCATTCCTGGGCATTTACCCAAATTTCCACAAACAAGGCCATACAAAACTTACCAGCACAACCATGTTCATTGCCCCGTTATTTACCATAGCTAAGATATGGAACCAACCCAGATTACCTTCAGTAGTTGAGTGGATCAAGATGTGGTATACATACATAATGGAATTCTATGCTGCCATCAGAAAGGATGACATTTCTCTGCTTGTAAGGAAATACAAAAGCTTGAAAAAAAATCATATTAAGTGAAACAAGACAGACCCAAAGGAACATAGGCTTCATGAGTTCCCTCATTCGTAATAATTAGTTTATATCTAGAATTTTCATAGCAGAGGAGTACAATAGCTCAAGTGCTCCATACACATGGCCAGTATAGGAATGAGGCTAAGCAAAATGAACTCCAAATTGGAAAACAAAAGATTTACCCTTGTTAGTGTTGCTTTCAATGTACTATACACTGAAGTCATATTCCTGTTGTTGTTTTATCTGACTTTGGTACCTAGTGTACCTATTTGCTTAAATGAATCAGGAAAGGGAAATGGAAAAACAAGATTATCTGGCAAAGGACAAAGGGTGAACCAATGTTGCAGCAATGTTCACAGAAAAATTCATTGGAAATAAACTTTACAACTTGGAAGGGATGGGGAAGGGAATGTAGGAGAAACAATATGCAAGAAGTAAAGTACTCACTACCTCATGAATGTAACTGTAACCTCATTTAAAAATAATAATAAACTGCCAAAATTACTGTATTAACACTTAGAAATGAGTAAGCAAACCATAGGGACAAAATATAAACATAAATAATAACTTACTGAATCAAACTCCAACAGTTCAGAAAATTAGAGCATGATTGAAAAACATTTGTTTCAAACTAAACTATACAACATCAACGCAGCAATGGATATATATCTCTATGTATATGTATATATCACTGATCTATATATCAACAGAGCAAACATATATGATATATATTTATAGAGAGAGTGAGAGAACACGAGAGAGAGTGAGAGAACACGCAGGTATGTATCTAAAAGAATGCAAGTTAGGATGTAATAGACACTTGTTTGTGGCAGCACTAATCATGGTAGTAACAAGGTAAGGCAAATGGATATGATGACCTCCAATGAATGAAATGATCAAGAAATGTAATATTTACACACAATAGAGCATTATTCATCAAGAGATAAGAATGAAATTATGACATTTAAAAGAAAATGGATCCAGAGATATTTGTTGAACTAAGCCAGATTCAGAAGGAAAAATATATTTCTTTTTCTAATACGTGATTGTCTGCTATATATATATATATATTTATATATATGACCATGAACACACATTAGATTAATACATATATATATATGGAGAGATAATATTTCCATATAAGGTATGTTATCTGGGAATATTTTCTTCCATTTTTTGAATACCTTTTTTCTCCATTAGTACTGTACACAAATATTTTACTTAATTTTGATGAAAAGAAATTTGCCTATATTTTTATTTGTATTTCTTTAGGGTCAATATTATTTTCCAACCCAATATTAAGAAATTTTTCCTTAATCGTTTTTCAAAGGCTTGGATAGTTTTTACAAGTAGCTCTCTTAATCACATGGCTTTATTTTAGTTAAAAGGTGATGGCTAAGTTCCACCTTCATTCTTCTACATAGAGTATCCAGTTTTTACCCAAGACAATATTTTCAGAGATCATTCTTTCCTCAAGGAATAGTCTTGGGTACATTTGATGATAAGTGTCATTGTTCATTTCTAGAATCATTATTCTGTTCCACTGGTTTGTGTTTCATTCCCAGATAATACTCCCTTGAGTACCATATATTTGTATAATCTTGAAATTCTGAAGCCTCTACTCTTGTTAATTTGTTCATAACAATACTATGTTTACTATTTTAATCTCAAAGATGCCTTGTGAACTTCAAATGAAATTTTTTAATTTTAAAAACTGTGATTTTTCACAATAGAACAAAATCTAGATACATAAGGCCATATGTGTAAGGACCTCCAGGATATAGAAACAAAAACCATATAATGAGTGATTGTTCTCCTTAATGTACTATGTTATCTCTTGTCTCTTTTGCCATCTCTTTGTTATCTCATATTGTTACAATATTTCACCTTGTTATCTGATATATTTTATATATGCTTAATTGGTTCTTTTAAATAGGATAGGGAAGGGGGAAATCAAGATGAGCGGGCAAGTGGGGAGGGAAATGGGGACCATGACATGAGAAAGAGTATCAATGTATGTGAAGTAATGCACCTTCTATCTGGTGAATATAATGTAACCCTTCTATTAATTACAATAAAAAATATATGAAAAAAACTGTGCTTTGTTTTGTGGGTCATGGGGCTTGAGCTCAGCCTGGGCACTGTCCCTGAGCTCTTCAGCTCAAAGCTACCACCCTACCCTTGAGCCAAGCCCCACTTCCTGTTTTCTAGAGGTTAATTGGAAATAATAATCTCCAGTTCTTTTGTGCATGGGCTGGCTTTGAACCTTGATCCTAAGATCTCAGCTTTCTGAGTCGGATTACAGGCGTGAGCCATGTGCCTAGCTAAAAACTATGAAAAAATAAGAAATTTTCATAGGGACTTTATTGGGTTCTTAGGCCATTCTTGATAAAATTCACATATAAAATATATAAAGTTCATATATAAAATACTTAATACTTGTTAATATTTCAATCTGTAAAATGTAAGCTTCTCATGAATTTATTACAAAAATTAAACATGATTATTTTTTAATTCTTTGGCAATACCTATTAAACTTTCAGGCATACATATCTTATTACAACAATTCTGCTTACATATTCTACTTTACAGAAATAAAAGAATACTAACCATACACAAAAATATTTATTAAACTGTTGATTATAATTGCAAGTAAAAGTCTAAACATCATTCAGTTATAGAAGTACTGAATAAAAGTGTAAATTATTCATGCTGGAATATTATGAAAAATAAGACGAAAAGATGGAATAGGAAGTGGTGCTGTGGCTCAAATTGGTAGAGTATCACCCCTGAGTTGAATTGCTCAGAGAGAGTGCCCAGGCCATGAGTTCTAGCC
Source organism: Megascapheus bottae (assembly GCF_031878675.1). Classification (NCBI taxonomy): domain Eukaryota; kingdom Metazoa; phylum Chordata; class Mammalia; order Rodentia; family Geomyidae; genus Megascapheus; species Megascapheus bottae. Next base: position 182,155 of record NC_143517.1, read on the forward strand.
CGGCGACCAACAACAACAAAGAAATCAGTTTACATGACTGTAGGAAATAAGGCTTAGTGTATGGAAAACAAAGTTATTTCTATTTATAGAAATAATTATTTCTACTTATAGAAATTTATTTATATGGAAAATCAGTGAAAAGGTGCTCAGTTCATAATATTAGGTATTTACTAGAAAAAGAAAGTGGTTTGGGAATACCAGTAAATTGAGACAATGAAAACATATACATATAATAGTGGTGCAATTACCTTTATAGAGAGATTTTTCAGAAGTAAAGGTCATAATAAATTGATTTTTTTGCAGTTCAAACATGTGTTCATTTAATTTTGCAATTTTAGTCATCTCTGAAAAATACAAACACATGCATTATTTACTTATGCCAGAAATTTACTAATTTCAACTTAATAAAATAAATCTGAATTCCTTCCTTGTGGACAGATTTTTACAAAAATTTTTTGCCAATTTAAATAAAGTAGATTAACCAACACAGATGTTTTCTTTCTGATTTTCCTTGCCAACCAGTCTATTTTGAAATGTGCATGATAGGGGTGTAACTCAACCAAAACTAACAACTAAGCTTTGAGTTGTATGCTTTTCTTTCAATGCTCAAGAGATTAAAAGAAGTAAATCATAATTTTAAGCTCAGCTTGTATCTAAATATTGCAACATCCTGTCTCAGAACAAAGAAGAAGAAGAAACATTTTATATATAATTGTCAGAAAATCGCAGCAATAATTAAAACAAAAAAAGGAATGAAATTTTAATTTCTCAGGTAGATTTAACTTTGTGTAAATCTTTATTATCAGACGAGAGAGAGAGAGAGAGAGAGAGAGAGAAGAGAGAGAGAGAGAGAGAGAGAGAGAGAGAAGAGAGAGAAGAGAGAGAGAGGAGACAAAGAGTCCCTGAGTGCAAAATCAATGTACAAATGGAAGATAAAACACTTTTACTATTATTATTATTATTCCTAGGGCTTGAACTCAGGGCCTGAGCACTGTGCTTGGGATTTCTCAAGGCTAGAGCTCTACCATGTTTTTTTTTTGTATGTGGAATGAGGAATCAAACTTGGGACTTCATGCATGCTAGGCAAGCATTCTACTGCTAGGCCAAACTCCTGGCCATTTTAATTATTGTTTCAACAACATTTTAGCACTGTTAAAAACAAATGGTAGGAAAGTATGGAAGACCATCCACCACATTCCTTTGTCTGCATGAAGATGAAACAAAATTTTCCATTGCATGGCACTACAGAGAAGATGGTGAAAGTTAGAAACTCTGCATCCAGAAATTCTGAAATGTAAATTTGTAATAAGTTCTAACCCAAACAATAAGACATGGAGAGTTCTCACAATACAGTTGTAGGTAAAAAGAAAAAGGAATGCAATGGTGGTGTCCCAATAGAAGGAATATGTAGGTACAAATAGTCGGCATGCTATAAAATCTTAAGATGGAAACCTTGTACCACAAAATAGGCAAATGCCAAAAATGTAAAGCATTTAAAATTCATGTCTTTGTGTTGTCCTTAATGTACTATGTTATCGCTCATCTCTTTTGCCATCCCTTGGTTATCTCATATTGTTACGATATTTACATTGTTATCTGATATATTTTATATGTGCTTAATTGGTTATTTGAAATTGGATAGGGAAGGGGGAAAATCAAGATAAGCGGGGGGAGGGTGGGAGGGAAATGGGGACCATAACATGAGAAAGGGTATCAATGTTTGTGACGTTATGGACCTTCTGTCTGGTGAATATAATGTAACCCTTCTATTAATCACAATAAAAAATATTTTAAAAATTCATGTTTTTGAATTTATAAAAATTAGTATTGAGACACCAAATCGTGGACCTGTTATAGCTCAAGAAACACAAATCATAAAAAATTCTTATAAAATCCTGTAATATTCAATGGACAGTAAATAAAATTAAGTTAAAAATCTTGAAAAATTTGAAAGAAAATCACATTGAGTGTAAATAAAGTTACATTTGAAACTATATTTTCTTAGAAAATCCTACAAATAAAAAGACAGTATTTTTTGAATAGTTGGAAAGCACATGCTACCAAACCTAGATGAAATATAAATTAACCCTTCTCTCACAAATACAATTGAGGAAATTTGTTTCCATTAGAGCTACTTTAAAATAAAGCTTAAAGAAAACTATTATTCAGAGAAATGGGGAAGTTATGTAGTTTAGAAATCATAGAAATAAGTTAAAATAAGAAAGCAATTATACTAGTTTCTATATAAGTAAAATGAATTAAAGCAATAATAGGACTGGAAAGAGGAATATGATTTATTTTCATTTTGTTCTGGTCCTTGTGTTCAAACTCAGGTCTTGAGTGTGCTGTCATAGTTGAGTACTATCCTTAGCCTTAGCTGTCCTACCTCCACTTACGGCTTCTTTGTATTTAACTGCAGATAAGATTCTCACAGGCTTTCCTGCCCAAGCTGGCTTTGAACTGTGATCTTCAGATTTCAACCTATTAAACAGCTAGAATTGCAGGCATTAATCACTGACACCCTGCTTAGATTTGCTTATTTTTATTTAATTTTATTGTCAAGGTGATGTACAGAAGGGTTACAGTTCATATACATGGTAGTGAGTAGATTTCTTGTCAGCAACCAATGAAAACATATGATATTATTTGGAAATAGACTTGGGTTGGAATAACTTTTTTTTTGCTAGTCCTGGAGCTTAAATTCAGGGCCTGGGCACTGTTCTTGGACCTTTTCTGCTCAAGGATAGTGCTCTGCAACTTGAGCCAGAGCACCATTTCCAGCTTTTTCTGTGTATGTGGTAGAGAGGAATCAAACCAAGGGCTTTATGTGTGCTAGGAGAGCACACTACTACTAAGCCACACTCTTGGCCCCAGAATAACTTTTATAAACATAAATTCTACTAGGAGAGGGATATAAAATGGAAGTTTATAAAATGCCCATTTAAAAAAGAAAGGTAAAATAAGTGAGGGAGAATAAAATGAGATGAAACAATAAGGGCATAAATAGAAAACAGGGACATAGATGAGATATATTAATACCACAATATCAAAGATCCATTTAAATATCAATGATAAAGATACCAAAAATTAAAACCCAATTTCTTTTACACAAATGGTATTACTTTAAAAAAAGCTTAGTAACTTTAGATAGCATTAGTCAAAAAAGAAAAATTAACCGGGTGCTGAGGCTCACACCTGTAATCATAGCTACTTAGGAGGCTGAGAGCTGAGGATCACAATTCAAAGCTAGCCTGCCTGGGCACTAAAAGTCCATGAGATTTTCTTTTGCCAGGCCTGGGATTCAGCTCATGTCCTGAGCACTGTCCTTAGACTTTCTCAAGGCTAGAGCTCTACCACTTGAGCCTCAGAACCGCTTCCGTCTATTGTCTTTGTATGTGGTACCGAGGAATTGAACCCAGGTTTTCATGCATGCTAAGCAAGCACTCTATCACTAGGCCAAACTCCTGGCATCCATGAGATTCTTATCTCCAATTAACCACTGGAAAACAGGAAGTGATGATGCTGCCCATCGGGTAGGGCAATAGCCTTGAGCTGAAGAACTTAGGGACAGTGCCCAGGCCCAGAGTTCAAGTCTCATGACCAACAAAATAAATAAAAAAAGAAAGAAGAAAAATTATTAGAAGAGACTAATAACACTGTGCAATGATTAAAAGAAGTTCAATAGGATATTAAATATGTATGTTGGATACTAATAGCACTACACATAGAAGTATTCACTATTTCATATGCTCCCATTTTATATCCTTCTCTTAGCCTGGCAGGTTTTTTATGAGAGGGAGAGGAACTGGTCCTGAGGAGCGGTAGCTAAACTAGATGTAACTAGACTGACCCATCTTGTTAAAGCAGCCTCCATTCTGCAGAAGTTAAGTCTGAGAAATCCCCTAACTGTTTCTTCTCAGGAGAACTCTAAGATGCTCCATCAGTTGTTTACTCAGACAGCTAGCAAGGACATTCCAAGATAATCTCTCGGACTGCAGCTGCGTTCCACAGCTAGCAAGGCCATCTTGACCTAAACGTCTGTGGAAAACCGTAACATCAAAGCTGATAAGAAATGAAGGAGTGTTCCAATGTAAAAGTTAACCAAAACATGAGGCTAAGGCTGTGAGAATGAAAACTAAAAAACTTCTTTATTCTGTACTAATTCTGTACTCAGGGTCTCTAAGTGTCACTGGTTTCTAAGGTGCAGGGGACCAAGAGCGAGCTTGCTAATAAATGGCTCTTTGTTCCTTGCATTGGTTGTGGATTCTGGTGGTCTTTTGGGGGGATTGGGAACTTTGGGTTCAACAGGCCTAGGGGCGTGAACTCATAGCCAGGACTCTGTCCCTGAGCCTGTCTTTACTTAAGGCTAGCACTCTACCACTTGAGTCAACACTTCTGGATTTTTCTGATTAGTCTATTGAAGATAAGAATCTCACAGACTTTCCTACTTGGCTTTTCATTGAACCATGATACTCAAATCTCAGCCTGGCTTACTATGTGAGTTTTATATGTTGATTTCTTTCTTATTTAGTGCTACAAGTGATAATACTTTTAAAATAATAAGCTAGGCAAACAACCATGATAACTGAAGAGAAGATCTAAAAATGTGGCATATATACACAATGGAATATTATTAAGCACTAGAAAAGAATGAAATTGTGGTATTTTCATGGAAATGCATGGATATATAGTAGAAATCTTCATATTAAGGATTATAAGCAAGGCACAGAAAATAAATCCATATGTGTTTTGTCTCACCTGTTGAGATGTTAGATACATTGATAGCACATATGTAGACACAGATAGCATATATACATATATAAAAAGAGAATATTATTATTATCCTAAGATTGAGGGATTTACAGTGAGAAGTGGTAACAGAATGTTTGCATATGGCAGCGTGTGGTGACTCACACCTTGTAACTCATGCCTAACAACTCAGGAGACTGAGATCTGAGGGTTGCTGTTCAAAGCCAGCCCAGGCACGAAAGTCCCTGAGACTCTTCAATTAACTACTAGAAAACCAGAAGTGGTGCGGTGGCTTAAGGTGTAGGGTGGTAGCCTTGAGCTAAGGAGCTCAGGAAAAATGCCCAGGCCCAGAGTTGTGCGGTTGCCTTGAGCTGAAGACCTCAGGGACAGTACTCAGGCAAAGGAAACTCACTGAAAACTGTTGAATAGTAATGATTAAATAGTGTGAGAACAATAAGAGCAAACAATGATTTAATTGTATTAAAGTTCTCAATATACATTTTTTTGCCAGTCCTGGGCTTGAGCTCAGGGCCTGAGCACTGTCCTTGGACTCTCTCAAGTCTAGAGCTCTACCACTTGAGCCTCAGCACCACTTCCGGCTTTTTTCTATGTATGTGGTACCGAGGAATCGAACCCGGGTCTTCATGCATGCTAGGCAAGCACTTTAACCACTAGGCCGAGCTCCCGGCCCTCAATATACATTTTTGAAATATCATGATCAAACTGCTTTGGAAATAAGTATATGACCAGAACAGAAAACAAGTTCTTTCAGGAGACTGAATAATAGTGGGAGAGAGAATGGGGAAATGGAAAGATTAAAAAGGTGAATATGACCAAAATACTTCATGTATATGTGTCAGAAAGGAACAATGAAGCTTGTTGAGATTTATTGGTGAGGGAGCAGGAGTGTATAAGATAAAATGTGTGTGGTAAAGGTAAGTTGATGTATATATGGACATTTCAAAAAAATACTCATCTTAAACTAGCTTATCTTAATATGTAGAAAGAATAATAAAATAGAAACAACTTTATATACACTATGAAAAATTTGAATAATTTGTAGGGCGTTTGGCCTAGATGTACAGTGTTTGCCTTGCATGCATGAAGACCCAAGTTCGATTCCTCAGTACCACAAACCTAAGAAAAACCAGAAGTGGTGCCATGGCTAAAGTGGTAGAGTTCTTGCTTTGAGAAAATCCAACTGCAGGCTCTGAGTACAAGCCCCAGGACTGGAAAAAAATTGAATAACGCTAGTCTGCATATTGAAATATATTAATAACAAAAGGAAAGATTATTGTGAAACACATTCATACAGATTTCTAAATTCAAAAGTTATCAAGAAATATTTCACATGCTTCTAAGGGGCAAAAAATTGTCTTCAGAATGTCAAATTAATATTTCCCTCATACATATGCAATATCAGAAACTTGGGAAAATGGAATAATAGAATAACTTTGTATTTATGGGAAAGAAAGTAGAAAACAAAATACATCCAGCTTAGGCTAGGAGCGTGGTCTAGTGGTAGAGTTTTTGCCTAGCATGCATGAAGCCCTAGGTTCAATTACTTGGTACCAGATACACAGGATAAACTAGAGGTGGTGCTGTGGCTCACGTGGTACAGTGTTAGCCCTTGATAAAGCCCAAGGACAGTGCCCAGGCCCTGAATTCAAGTCTCAGGACTGGCAAAAACCTCTGGAAATATATATATATATATATATATATATCTAGTCTAGACGTTTTTTTATTTAAGTTAAAAAGTGCAAATGATTAAAGTTTAAATATAACAACCAAGCTCCATTTAATTCAATTATAGAACATATTCCTATATTTTTAAATCTAACTTTACATTCTATAATAAAGGTATATAAGAAGGAATAAAAAAACTGTAAGTTTACCACAAATATCAATAAATTGCAGAAATTAACTTTTACAATGTTCTCATTTTTATTAAAAAATCAACTTTTCTTAATGTTAGTACTTAAATCATATAAAATATATTTTATTGTAAGAATTTCATACATGTGTATGTATAGCCTCCCCTTAACTCCTCCCCACTTGCTCATTCAATTTTACTTTTCAAATAATCTTTTAATTTTTATGCATTTCCATACAAATGAAATGTTCATATTATGAAAAGTTAAAGTGGCCAAAGTTGAGTAATTTTATTGAACTTAATAAATATATTAGCACGTACTTCAAGGTTTAAATCATAATTGAATCAATAAGTTAACTCAAAAATAATACACATTTCAAAAAAGAAATGAAAACCAAATAATATTCAAAACCATTTTATACTAAATTGAATGGATTGTTTAAAAGAAAATGCCATAAGAGCCATTTTCAATAAAAGTTTGTAAAATGACAAAAAAAGAAACACAGGTTACAAAAAAGTTAATTTAGTTAGTAAAATAAAAAAAAATAACTAGGAAGAGTGAGCAAAACCAAACATTGTATTTAAAAATCTAATGCTGACAACTGAGCATTATGGTAGAATAAAGAAAGGAATTTAAAAAAATCACAAGCTTGTCAATGGTAAACATCATATTACCACAACTTCTGAAGAGAGTCTAGTCTCCATTAAAGATTATGTTCAATTATTCAATTTAATATGAAATGTAAAACACAGCATTTTTCAAAGCCAAAATTAAATTATAATGGTACACAGTGGAAAGCTAAATAAATTTGTGGCTATAAAAGACATTGGAAATGTAATTATGTTGTAATTTTTAAAGTGTCACATGTTTGCAAATCGTGTGCTTGAATTCTTTTCGATAAGAAAATCTCCATATGACTTAAACTATTCCTTAATTTGAAAATATAATTTTTATCTGTGTTTTTCATTTGTCTGTCTTTGAGGTCAATAAAAATTATGGCTGATTCTTGCCGGGAGTTTAGCCTAGTGGTAGAGTGCTTGCTTAGCATGCACAAAGACCCGGGTTCAATTTCTTGGTATCACATACATAGAATAAAGCCAAAGGCTCCAGTGGTAGATCTCTAGCCTTTGGAAAGTCCAAGAACAGTGCTCAGGTCCTGAGCTCAAGGCCAGGACTGGCAAAAAAAAAAAAAAAAAAAAAAAAAACAGAAAAAAAACATACTGCTGATTTTAGTACAAAGGACTTTTCCCCTGAGTTTTCTTATAGGACTTGTATATATTAACTTTTGCATGTAGTGCTTTCATCCACTTAAGACTTCTTTTGAGTATGTTGTGACAGCTAAACTCCAACTTCATCATTCTACATGGAATAGTTTACCCAAGACCATATCTTGCAAAGACTGTGCTTTCTCCACCAAATAGGCTTGATAACATTTGATTGTAATTTTCAATTTATTTATGGAATCACTATTTTGTTCCACTGGTTTATGCTTCAGCCTTTTACAGTACTCTCTTGAGTTCCACAGATTTATATAATTTTTAAATTATAAATATGTCTATTTCTTGTTAATTTGTTCATCAACAAAATACTTTACTATTTCAGCCTGAAAGATGCCTTATAAATGTTATACTAGAATTTATTAGCGAAAATAGTTGTGGAATTTTATATAGGTTTTATTGATTTCTTAGGCCATTTTGGCAAAATTCACATCTGAAAATTAATATCTAATACTGTTAATATTTTCAGTCTGTAAAATGGCTCATGCTGGCTAAGGTGCTCATAAATGAGCTTCCTGTGGAATTATTAGAACTATTAACTGTAATTAGTTTGAAATAAATGTGGCAATACCTATTAACTTTTAAATATACACAGTATATACAATTTTACTCATATGTTCTATTTTATGGAAACATGGGAGACATTATTAAGTATGTGCAAGGATATCTAATAAGACACTGTAGTTGCAAAAAGCAAACAAAAATAGTTGAATAGAACTGTTGAATGAAATATTCATATTACATATATTTACAAAACAGTAAGAGTGAAAGAGATTAAGGAAATACATACATTTACATAGGCTAAAGGAATTGAGACTTACCTGTAAAGTAAAATGAAACTATCTCTGTATGTATGCATGCATTTATAGGGAAATCCCAGAAAAAAATGTGCTTTGTTCTTAATATTGAATATTAGTGGAAGGATACATGGATTTAAGAATATGGGTAAATGGAAACAATAGAATATGATACAGAGTGTCATTTCACATATATATGAAATAATGAGTCTTTTACCTTTATTGATACCTTTTTTAGTTGTAGTGGTCATAATATACAGATTTGGACATTTAAAAGGTTTTTCCTTTAAACTTAGGATTTTAGGCATCACTGAAAAATAAGAATAGTAATATTATTTGATTATACTAAAATGAATTCAACTTTATAAGGCAAAATAAGTCATTTTTTAATATGACTGGCTTCACATGGAATGAATTCATAGAAGAATCCTGAAATCAGTGCATATTAAAATAATTCAAATTCTACCATCTGAATACTTCTAATTTTATTGGAGACTAGGAATATGTAGTGTAGGACATGCTTAGGATGAAAAGAAAATACTTATATTAAGCAGCAGATTTCTTTTTATCTACTAGTTATTTTCAAATAATTTCTGGTTTATTGTTTATCTTTCCTAAAAGATTGTTAGTGATCTCTGAACACTTTCTATGTCCACAAACATCTACATAGGTCATGTAGAGTTGGCACTTTGTATATGTATTTATTTTCTATTGCAACGTAACCAATGACCACAAAACTAGGACGACAGAAACAGCATGTGTTAGTTTTCCCCAAGTTCCAGGAGAAGGGAATTCTGGGCACAGTGTGGCTAGACTTTCTGAAAAGCTCATAGTCAAGATAATGATGATTATGTTGTGTTGACTTCTTCCAAACTCACTCACATTGCTGGCAGATTGTATTGCCTTTGTGGTAACTTAATTCCTTGGGGAATCAAAATTCATGGCAGCATGCATTTTCAAATCTGGTAATAGAAACCAAACCAAGGATTCCTAGCAAGATAGAATCTTATGTAATGTGAGCACTCACAAGAGGAAAATCCTTTGTAATACTGGCAATGAGCAGGTTGCAGATCCCAAGACACCTAAGTGGAAGAGTTCTTCTATAAGAAGCCTACCCATTGCAATAAATGACTGAACATGTAGAATTTCTTTTTCAGTTAAATCCCAGTTTATTTGAAGACACCTATTTATATCAACCTATAGTTGTGAAAAATGTCAAGAGAAAAGTTAACCTAGTGTTGGTAATGATGCCTTCAAAATAAGTTCTCAGGAACTATGTTGACAAGCTTCACAAATATTAAACAGGTCACCTATCATTTTTAGAACTGAATCTAAATAAAGTGAGAGTAGTTTGAAACTGTTATAAGTCAGTTTCCTCTCAAAAACTTCGTTGCATGATGCTTTTTCAGGCTTCCTTTTTTCCCCTTTTTTATTCCTCTATCTAATTTAGATCGTACTAGGATGCAGATGGGTTGTTTCCATCACTTGGCTATTGTGAATACTCTGGAGATGAACATGGCTGAGCAGGTGTCCTTATAATATCCCAGGTTATGATGCTCAGGATAAATGCCCAGGAGTGTTATAGCTAGATTGTAGGGAAGGTCTATTTTCAGTTTTTAAGAACCCTCCAAACTGCCTTCCATAGTGGCTGAACTAGTTTACATTAACAATGCAGTAGGGTTCTTTTTCTCCCAAGCCACACCAGCATTTGTCATTGTCTGAATTCAGAATACTGGCATTTCTGATTGGGGTAAGGTGGTATCATAGGGTTGTTTTTATTTGCATTTCCTTTATGACCATGGATGATGAGCATTTTCTCATGTTTTTCTGCCATTTTAACCTCTTCTTTGGATAAGGCTCTCTTTAGTTCACTTGCCCACTTAGTGATTTGTTGGGTTTGGGGGGGATGATTAGTTTCTTGAGTTCCCTGTAGATACTGGATATTAAGCATTTGTCTGATGTATTATTGGTAAATATCTTTTCCCAGTTGGTTGGCTGTCTTTCTATTTTAGAAGCTATGCTTTATCTGTGCATAAACTTTTTATTTTTAAGTAGTCCCATTTGTCAAGTCTCTCTCTAATCTCTTGTGAACCTGGGATTCTGCTCAGGAATCTTTTGCCTGTGCCTATGAGTTCCAGTGTCCCTCCAACTTTATCGTGTAGAAGTTTCAAGGTTTCCAGTCTGACATTAAGGTCTTTGATCCATCTCAAGTTAATGCTTGTGCATGCCAAAAGGCTAGGGTCAATTTTTAGTTTTCTGCATGTGGCTGCCCAGTTTTGCCAGCACCAACAATTGAATAGGCTGTGTTTGTTCCACTGTATATCTCTGGCTCCTTTGTCAAAAATAAGTTGACTATAGATATGTGGTTTTATTTCCGGGTCTTCTATTCTGTTCCACTGATCTTCTGGTCTGTTTTTGTGCCAGTACCAAGCAGTTTTTGTTACTATGGCTCTATAGTAGAGTTTGAAGTCCGGTATTGTAATACCACCACCATTGCTCTTTTTGCCTAGAATTGTTTTGGCTGTTCTAGGTCTTTTCTTGTTCCATATGAACCTTTGGATTACAACTTCTTTTTCAGTAAAGAATGTCTTTGGAATCTTGGAGTTGTTTTGATTTGCATTTCTTTTATGACCAGAGATGTTGAGCATTTCTTCATGTGTCTAGAGGCCATTTTTATTTCTTCTTCAGAGAAGACTCTCTTTAAGTCTTTGGCCCATTTTTTGATGGGATGGTTGTTACTTTAGAGATTAGTTTTGGAGTGATTCAATTTTTTGAGTTGTTGATATATTTTAGATATGAGGCCTTTGTCCGTTGTTTGGTTGGTGAAGATCTTCTCCCACTCTGTAGGCTTCCTAATTAATTTGCTAGCTATGTCCTTTGCCATACAAAAGCTCCGCAGTTTAATGCAGTCCCACTTATCCAGCCTTTCTCTGATTTGTTGTGATTCTCGGTCCTTATTAAGAAAGTTTCAACCTGTGCCAAGGAGGCCTAGTGTATCTCCTGTTCCTTCTTGTAAAGTTTTCAGTGTGTCAGCTTTTACCTCCAGGTCTTTGATCCATTTGGAGTTAATTCTAGTGCATGGTGACAATGGTTTCCCTCATTTGTCATAATCAGTAAAAACCTAGGGCTCTACTAGCAGAGATTTGCAATAGAGCAAAACCTTGATACATAAGGCCATATAGTATGAAGGTAAGTGAAAGGACCTCCAGGATACTGAAACAAAAGCCATATAATGAATGATTGTTGTCCTTAATGTACTATGTTATCTCTCATCTCCTTTGCTGTCCCTTGGGTATCTCATATTGTTACAGTACCTCACTTTGTTATCTGTTATATTGAATTCATTTGTATTTGTTTATTTGAAAGTTGATAGGGAAGGGGGGAAAACCAAGATGGGGGGGGACAATGGGGGGGGGGTAAAGGGTACCAAGACATGTGAAAGGGTATCAATGTATGTGAATTAATATACCTTCTATCTGGCAAATATCATGTAACCCTTTTATTAATTACAATAAAAAATTAAAAAAATTAGGAGGAGGAAGGAAGATGGCGCCGAGACAATAGGGACGCAGCCAAGCTCTCTCTGACAAAAAGAGAGAACCAGGGAGTCCCACAAGCCAACTATAAAGAAATCCACAACAACAAACTCAAAAAGCAACGGAGAAGGACTCAAACCAGAAAAGAAATCCAGATAAAGCTCAAATCCAACTTTCTCAAAGAATTCGGAATGCGAGCACCCCTCCCCCACCTCTCGCCAACGGATCCAAGCCACGAAAGCCGCGAAAAGCTGCAGCTGGCACCCGACCAAGCCGCGAAAAGTGGCTTGAACGGGTGCCAGCTCCACGCTGGGAAAGAGGCAGCGGACGCCCAATCTAATCCACGAAAAGTGGCGGCAGTGGAGGGCGCCAGGCTGGGAGCCCAATGGCTGCAGAAACCAGCACAGAACCGGACCAGGGAATGGTGGAAGCAGCGGAACCCAGACGAGAAACCAGAACAGCAAGCAGCAGAACCCAGACGCAGAACACAGGCGGCGGCAGAGACCCGAGGGGAGTGAAAGACTCCGCACCACCGTGGAGCACCCGCAGACGGACGCAGAGGCATGAGTAATACAGCACGTCCCCAAACACATGGGGAAAGCGGAGCGGGTGCCAAGCAATAGAACTTAACTCGGACCCCAACACCCCGCCCGAGAAAGACTGGCGGGAGCAGGGGCGCAAGGAATTTAGAATCCTGTCCCTCCCCTCAACAGCCCCCTCCCTCAGGGCATTGACTGGAGATTGACAGGCAGGCTACCCATAAGACCCAGCACCCCACCAAGGGAGGCGGGGCTGTCCCAACTCCCACCCGCCCAACGGGCTCAACCCCCAGCCCTCTGTTTGGAGACTGACAAGTGGACAGACCTTAAGACTCAGCACCCCACCAGGGGAGGCGGAGCGGTAACAGCTTCCGCCCACCCACCAGGCTCCTCTCCCAGGCCACTGGATCTGGAGAGTGGAGGGCATTGGGACCCTACCTTACAACAGTGGGTAGGGCGTGCCGGAAAATAGGAGCCAGCATCTGCCCCCCCCCCAATTCCTGAGCGGGGCATCCTCCAGCTGGGAATCCTGAGCAAGACAGCACCGAGGGGCCCCCCACAGTCACAGACTCTGACAAAGCAGTGGAAACACAGCAGGGATCTGAAGGGCCGACCAGCAGCCAAGCTCCCCTTCTGAGAACAAAAAAGGCGCGGCTCCACCCTTGGAGCCCACGTCCCCAGCTGGGCCCCACCCCTGGGAACAGAGGGGTCCCCTGCTGGTCCTGCTGAGAGCCCCTGAAACTCTCAATCCCCAGACCCTTGGCTTGGGGCCGCCCCTGGAAGCAGCACAGGAAAACGTCCGCCAACCGCACTCAGACGGAATCTCGCAGATCCATCCCATGGTCCACTGTGAGGCCACTGGTTGGGTTAAGAGCTAGTTGTGCAGCAACACATAAGTTTTATTCTAATACTTTCCAAACTTTGTACTCAAATACACTACCTACTTATCCCCTGACCTCTCTCATTCTATTTTTCCAACTCTGGACCTCTGCTCGTCTTTCAGCCCTTATACTGCATGGATCTACACTTGATGGCTGTTGAGCAACACTGTATATCTAGGTGTTTAATTATTCTCTAGGCTCAGAGGGACTTAAAGACAATAGAGATTGGATTGAGAGGCTTATTGTTTTGGGTATAAATCGCTTATCAGTGGATTATTAGACTGGTCGATAACTGCACAAAAAGAAAGAGTGATAACACCAATCAAAACTTGTGAACATCTAGAGTCTGCCAGCTACAGAGGTCTAGGTTGGTTATATCTGAAAAACTATAATCGTATTTAGTATTAATCTTGCTCCCATTTTCAAATGGGCAGAACAAGAAACTCAAGAAAAATGTCAAATCAAGAAACAACATCCCCCACCCACCTCACCCAATGTAAACAGCCAATGGAACAGTCACTGGCAAACCTAGAGGAGAGTCTTCCAAGTACTGTACAAATGCAACTGATAAACATCATTAATAAAAATGTGAAAATATAAAGAAAGAGATAAGGGAGGAAGCCATAGCTGAACAAGAGGAAACCATAAACAAGGTGATAAGTGAAAAAGAAGAAGCCATAAAGGAGGCCATAATAAAGGTTTTTCAAAGAAAGATGGATGAATTCATAGAATCCACAAATAAAAAGGTGACCAAACTCCAGCAAATGTTCAAAGAAAATAAAGCTACTGAGCTAACCACTCAAATGGAAATTAAGGAGCTAAAGAAATCCATACATGATCTAAAAGAAGAGATGCAAGGCATCAAAAATGAGCAATTAGTAGCAAGGGAGATGAAAAATAAAGTAGATAGCTTTGATAGCAGGTTAGACAATGCAGAGGAGAGAATTTCCGAGGCTGAAGATAATTTAGTTATTACAGAGAAAGAACAGAAAATGAGTCAATCCAAATCTAGGAAAAATGAGAGAGCGCTTCAGGAGGTCCAAGATACAATTAGGAAGCCTAATTTAAGGCTAATTGATATTGAGGAGGGCGTGGAGAAAGAGGTCAATGGTTTTGGAAATATACTTCAGGGAATCATCTCAGAGAATTTCCCAAACATCCAGAAGGGCAGACCCATCCAGATACAAGAAGCTTTTAGAACCCCAAACAGACCTGACCAGAAAAGAACATCCCACCGCCACATCGTAATCTGAACTGGATCAATAGAAACCAAAAAAAGGAATCTAAAGGCAGCCAGGGAAAAGGGTTCAGTAACCTATAAAGGAAAACCAATCAGAATAACCCCAGATTTCTCAGCAGAGACCATGCAAGCAAGAAGTGACTGGAAGCATATATGTCATGCCCTTAAGTCAAACAACCACCAACCAAGAATCCTGTACCCAGCTAAGCTCTCATTCATAACTGAGGGAACAATAAAAACATTCCATTCCAGGGAAAAGCTGCAACAATATGTCTCAACAAAACCAACACTACAGAGAATTCTGAAAGATGTTCTACACACAGAAAACCAAAATAAATGCAATATAGGGAAAGAAATGGCACCTAAACAGCATACCATCTAATGACCACAAGAACTGTCAAGGAACAGGCCCAAATAAAAGCTTTTAAAAATGGTAGGACCTAATGAATATCTCTCAATCCTAACTCTCAATATCAACGGACTTAACCCTCCAATTAAACGGCATAGGCTGTCTTGTTGAATCAAAAAGCAAAAGCCATCATTCTGCTGTCTTCAAGAGACACATCGTACCCAAAAAAACAATCATCTTTTGAAAGTGAGAGGTTGGAATAAACTCTATCAAGCTAATGGCTCCCATAAACAGGCTGGAGTTGCCATCCTCATATCAGATAAAATAGACTTCAAACTAAAATTAGTAAAAAAAGACAAAAAAGGTTACTACATACTACTAAAGGGATTTCATATGGAATAATAAAAGACCCCGTATAGCAAAAACACTTCTTAGCAGAAAGAACAGCGCTGGAGGAATTTCAATTCCAAACTTTAGACTCTATTACAGAGCTATAATTCTCAAAACAGCTTGGTACTGGCACAGGAACAGGCCTGAAGACCAATGGAATAGAACTGAGGACCCAGATATTAAACCACAGACCTATGGCCACCTAATCTTTGACAAGGGAGCCAAAAAATAGAATGGAAGAAAGACAGCCTGTTCAACAAGTTGTGCTGGCAGAACTGGTTAAGCACCTGCAGAAAACTAAAGCTGGATCTTTCTTTGTCACCTTGCACTAGAATTAACTCCAAATGGATCAAAGACCTGGAGGTAAAATCTGACACACTGAAAACTTTACAGTAAGGAATAGGAGATACACTAGGCCTCCTTGGCACAGGTCGAAACTTTCTTAATAAGGACCAAGAATCACAACAAATCAGAGAAAGGCTGGATAAGTGGGACTGCATTAAACTGCAGAGCTTTTGTATGGCAAAGGACATAGCTAGTAAACTAATTAGGAAGCCTACAGAGTGGGAGAAGATCTTCACCGACCAAACAACGGACAAAGGCCTCATATCTAAAATGTATCAACAACTCAAAAAATTGAATCACTCCAAAACTAACCTCCAAATTAACAACCATCCCATTAAAAAATGGGCCAAAGATTTAAAGAGAGTCTTCTCTGAAGAAGAAACAAAAATGGCCTATAGACACATGAAGAAATGCTCAACATCTCTGGTCATAAAAGAAATGCAAATCAAAACAACTCTAAGATTCCACCTCACTCCAGTTAGAATGGCCAGGATCAGGAAAACGAATGACAACAGATGCTGGAGGGGATGTGGCCAGGAGGGATCACTACTACACTGTTGGTGGGAGTGCAAACTCGTTCAACCATGGTGGAAAGCAGTGTGGCAGAGCCTCAAAAGTCTAAACATAGAACTCCCCTATGACCCAGCAATTCCACTACTTGGCATTTACCCAACCATCCAGAAACAAGGACATACTAAATCTACTAGCACAACAATGTTCATTGCAGCACTATTCACCATAGCAAAGATATGGAACCAACCTAGATGTCCCTCAGTTGATGAGTGGATCAACAAGTTGTGGTATTTGTACACAATGGAATTCTATGCTGCTGTCAGAAAGAATGACATCGCCCCATTTGTTAGGAAATGGAAAGACTTAGAAAAAATCATATGAAGTGAAGTGAGCCAGACTCAAAGGAACTTAGGCTCAATGGTTTCCCTCATTCGTCATAATCAGTACAAACCTTGGGCTCTACTAGCAGAGATCTGCAATAGAGCAAAATTTTGATACGTAAGGCCATATAATGTGAAGCTAATTGAAAGGACCTCCAGGATATTGAAACAAAAGCCATATAATGAATGATTGTTGTCCTTAATGTACTATGTTGTCTCTCATCTCCTTTGCTGTCCCTTGGTTATCTCATATTGGTATAGTATCTCACTTTGTTATCTGATATATTGAATTTATTTGTATTTGGATATTTGAAATTTGATAGGGAAGGGGGGAAAACCAACATGGGTAGGGGGTGTGGGGGGGGAGGGAAATGGGTACCAAGACATGTGAAAGGGTATCAATGTATGTGAATTAATGCACCTTCTATCTGGCAAATATCATGTAACCCTTTTACTAATTACAATAAAAAAAGAGAAAAATAAAAAAGATTGTCTTTGGGATTTTGATGGGGATTGCACTGAATATGTATATATCAATTTTGGCCATTTTCACTATATTGGATCATGTCATCTGTGAACAGGGATAGTTTCATTTCTTCTTCACATATGTGGATCCCTTTGATGTTCTCTTCTTGCCTTATTATTCTGGGAAACGGTTCCAGCACTATATTGAAGAGAAGTGGAAAGAATGAGCATGGCTGTCTTGTTCCTGATTTTAAGGTAAATGGTTTTTGCCTTTCTCTATTTAGTATGATCCTGGCTGTAGATTTGTCATATATGGCTTTAATTATTTTAAGGAATGTATCTCCCATTCTTATTTTTCTACTGCTTACAACATGACTGGATGGTATGTTCATTATCTAAGTATCTGAATATAAAATTAAGGGCATTATCATTAATTATCAGTGCTGACAATGACTGGTGAGTCCACAGAAGCAAGTCAACAAATCTTTGTCAGATAAATGAATGACCACAAAAGGACAATTGCATTTTGGTTGCTTAGTCTCCATAAATTAAACCCCAATCCAGCAAAATAAAAAAAATAAAATAAAAATATAAGGATAATCTTTCTTGTAGTCTTAGACTTTTAACATAGCATCCCTGCTGGAAGGGAAAAAAATTGACACTAAGCTATAAAGAAAAAAGAGAAGATGTGAAAGGGTATCAATGTATGTGAATTAATGCACCTTCTATCTGGCAAATACCATGTAACCCTTTTACTAATTACAATAAAAAATAAATAAATTTTAAAAAAAAGATGAAAAGCAATTTCAGTAGAATCTTAGTCTTCTTTTCAAGGTGTTTATTCCTAGATTAGCCCCTCTAGATTAGCCCCTCTGTCTTCATGCTTCTTGTAATTTTTTTTGCCAGTATTGATGGATGAACTCAGGGCCTGAGCACTGTGTTTGGGCTTTCTCTACCACTTGAGCTACAGCATCACTTCAGGATTTTTCTTTTTTTTCATATATTTTTATTGTAATTAATAGAAGGGTTACATTATATTTGCCAGATAGAAGGTGCATTAATTCACATACATTGATACCCTTTCTCATGTCTTTGTCCCCATTTCCCTCCCCCTACCCCCACCCATCGTCTTGTTTTCCCCCCTTCCCTATCCAATTTCAAATAACCAAATAGAAACATATCCAATATATCAGATAACAAAGTGAGATGCTGTAACAATATGAGATAACCAAGGGACAGCAAAAGAGATGATATGTAACATAGTACATTAAGGACAACGATCAGAAATTACCAAGATCCTGAGCATCCTGAGGGAATACTTCTCAAACCTTTATGCCAACAAATTTGAGAATCTAGAAGAAATGGATGAATTTCTAGCCAATATAAACATATCCACACTGAACCAAGAAGAACTAACCCCAAAAAACAGGCCTGTTTCAAGCACTGAAATAGAAATGGCAATAAGAGACCTTCCACCTAAGGGCCAGATGGATTCACAGCTGAATTCTATAAGGTCTTCAAAGCAGAACTCACACCAATACTCCTCAAGCTCTTCAACGAAATTGAAAATGAAGGTTCTTTACCAAACTCATTCTATGAAGCCAGTATAACTCTCATCCCCAAACCAGACAGAGTTATCAAAGGATTTTTCTTATGTATGTGGTACTGAGGAATCTAACCCGGGTCTTCGTGCATGCTAGGCAAGCACTCTACCACTAGGCCACACTACTGGCCATAATTCTTACTCTTTGGCATGACTTAAAACCAGTTCCTACCTGAAAGATACAAGGAACTTTTTGTGCTATTGTGTAACATTTATGTATCTGAATTATTTTTGAATAAAAGTAACATGTGCCAATAAAACAAATTAGTGATGTAGCTCAGTGCAAAGACTAACAAGTAATGTCTGAATATAAATGTAAATTCCTGTCACTTTAACTTGACCTTGCCCCAGCCATTGCCTGAATCATGCTCCAGGGCTTCTCTGCATCCCTAGATTGGAAGAGCCAGTCTTTTTTTGAGAGTGAAGAGTTATTTCAATGCTGACTATTATATTCTTATTTCCACTCCCTAGTTCGGGCAGGCATAAATGCCTACACATATTTTTTTGAGATTCATGGTCCCCTATTGGGGTGGATTCCAGTTCAGGAAAATACACTCTGAATCTGGCACCCAGTCAGTTGCTTCACATAACATTCTTGCTATGTTTCCTCTCTATGGAGATTCTGAACGGCTTCCCAATTATCAGTACATGAGCAAATACTTGATTATCTTAAGGAATAATTAGGAATCAACTATAGTTGAACTCTACTCTGGTCCTTTCACTTAAGAACTTGATGACCTCATACAAAATGCTGAAGCTCTCCAGAGTGCAGTGTCTTCAAAATTAATCATTCTTATTGTGATTACTAAATAATTGTACAAAAGGGCTACAAGTCCATAAATCAGGTTATGATTGCAGTGCTTCTTGGTCAATGGCATCAATTCCTTCATTGTTACCCTTTTTTCCTCTTCTGTCTCCATACCTCTTATTCTAAACATATAAACATATAAACATATATTCCTTACAAATTTTTCATTTATTTGTATAATGTAATTTAACCAACATATTCTTTGGCAATTGTTATTTTGTGCCTCACGGTAGTAAAAGTGAACATTAGAACAATAGAACTAGTTATGGTGATTGTATGACTATTGTCCCAGTACTCACTACTCATGGGTTGAGACATGAAGACCATGATTTTAAGGCTAGACTAAAGTAATTAACACTTTCTGTTGTTGTTGCTGGTCATGGGGCTTGAACTCAGCATCTGGGTACTCTCTCTGAACTTTTCAGCTCAAGGCTAGCACTCTACCACTTTGAACCACAGTGTCACCTCTGTTTTTCTGGTGATTAATTGAGAGTCTTATTTACTTCCTGGGCTGGCTTCAAAACAAGATCCTTAGATCTCAGGTTTCTGATTAGCTAGGATTAAAGGTGTGAGTCACTGGAGCCAAACATATAGCTTTTGAGACAAAAGCAAGGTGTTTCCTGGTTTGTTTTTTTTAATATAATTAGTAGTTGTACAAAAACGTTTCAATTCAACATTCCAATATTATTTTATCAGTCATGGGACTAGCACTCAGGGCCTGGACACTATCCCTGAACAATTTTTGCTCAGAGCTAGTGCTTTACCACTTTGAGCCACAGTGTCACTTCCAGTTTTCTGATGGTTAGCTAGAGATGAGGATCTCATGAATTTTCGTGCCCATGCTGGCTTTGAACCATGACCCTCAGACTTGTCTCTTGAGTAGGTATTATAGGTATTGAGTAGATAGATTACAGGTATTGGCACCAGCACCAGGGTCAAAAAAGGCCATCTTTTTTAAACAAAAAGGCAATGATTCACAAAAGACTGTGAATAGCATATGTAACTAGTTGATACAAATCTAATAGGATTTGTTAAAAGCAGTCACATCTAACAACACATCTGAAGTTTTCTTGTATAAAATATCACGTGAAGAAAGAAATTTATCAATGACTAAAAAAGTGGATTGTTCTTAGATAATCTCACGTTACCATAAAAGGTGTTTCCTAAGACATAAGGAAATGCAACATTATTCTTCTTGAATTCTTAACAGCTCAAGACTTCCCACTCAATAAAATAGCTGAGGATCTGAAACGGAGAAAATATATTTGAGTACAAACACCTTGTGAAACTTAATATTTTTTTTCTTTTTTGCATCATCAGAGGGTACTGAACTCACAACCGATTTGCCCACTCAGTATGCAGTTCAGGTGGGAGACACTTCTGTACAGGAGCCGTGCTGATGTCTGACACAGGCAGACAGTTTCCCCCAATTTGTAGTAACTCAATCTTCCTAATAGCAAAAAGAGGTAAGAAGCCCCTGGAAACCCAAGGGGCTAGAGTCAGGTGGGAGTTTCCTCTCAATATTTTTATTTCGATGTTTGGAATTCTTGATGCAACATTCTAGAGCAAGTTGCTCGGAACCTTCTGTGCCCAGGGGACTGATAAAAGAAAAAGCTCTATTTATTTCTTTGTGATTGGATGCACAGATGAAAAACAACACACAATAACAGAAGTTGTTCATTAATAAGTCACGTCCTTGTCGCTCAGTGCTTCTGGAGCACACGACATCTTCTTTTCTAGCTCCTGTAGCTTTAACACTGCAGCGTCAATGGTGCATTCGTCCAGGATGTGGTTGGAAAGAGTGTCTTGTCAAACTCCTTTTCTCTCAGTTCATCCATTCACCACTGCCTCTTGGTCCCACGTTCATCTAAGTGGTTGCTCTCGGCTCTGTCTGCTATTGCTGATTGGGGTGCTCTCGATTGTCCCAGTGTTTGGTAGGCTGGTTGGGAGAGGGTGCCTGGGAGGGGTGGGCCACAGTGGGGAGGTTGCGCGTCACAGTGATGCCTCCGGGGAGAATCCCTTCCATGGCTGCAGGAAGTCCTCCCAGAGCCACTCCCACGATGCCCGGCAGATACCTGTATGTTGCACCACTGAGTTCAGGATGAATTGCTTGCTGGTCTATTACTGACCAAGGAGCTGATGTGAAAGAATTCTGGGATATGACCTGTGATGGCGCAGCAGATCTCTGCGGAGGCAGCCTCCCTCATCTCTAGTGAGGCCTGCTCACTGTACCAGGCTGTGTGTGGAGTACAGATGAGATTTGGCGCATCTTTGAGCGGACCCTGGACAAAGCTGAATGTCTCGGATTCATGCACATCCAGGGTTTCGCCGCGTATCCTGCCCTTCTTGAGTGCCTGGCCTAAGGCTTTCTCATCCACCAGGCCACCGCAGGCTGCATTCATGAGGACCGCTCCCTGCCTCATCTGCTTGATAGTAAAGTCATTGATGAGGTGGTGGTTATATTCATTGAGGTTGCAGTGACGGGAGACACAGTCGCTCTGGTACAGCAGGTCCTGCAGGGTGTATACCCTCTGTACGCCCAGGGGCCTTTCTATCCCGTCCTGCAAGTAGGGGTCATAAAATATGACGCTGAATCCAAAAGCCTTGGCTCGAACAGCAACTGCCTGCCCTGTGCAACCAAAGCTGATGAGGCCCAGCGTCTCCCCACGGATGCGAGCCGCTCCCGAGGCCAACTCACAGATCTGCTCCATGCTCTGTACCCATGTGCCTTCCCCCAGCGCCTGGTACAGCCACGTGTTCCTCCGGTACGGGTTGAGGATGTGGCAGATGGTGGAGTCAGCAGTGGAGCAGCCTCCACTGCTGCTGACGGGATGTTGCACACGGCGATGCTGAGCTCGCCAGCGGACTTGGTGTCCACGTTGTCGTAGCCACTGCCGATGCGCACAATGAGTCGGAGGGCTTTGAACTTCTCCAGGTACTCCTGGGTGAGGGTGATGGTGTGGTACGTCATGGTACCCACAGCCTCGTGGATTTCCTGAGTGGACTGTGCGACACAGAAGGCCACGGTGGCCAGGTCCTTCAGGATGGGAATCTCCACTGTGCAGTCTCTGCCGCCCAGCAGTGCCACCAGGGGGCGGGGGTCCAGAGGGCCGTTGATGATCTGGGGTCGGATACCTTCACAAATCCTATCCAATCGCTGTCGCTTGACTTTGTGCTTATCCGCAAGGTCCATTCTTTATCGAACTTTGCAACAATGAATCAAAAGGCAAAGCGGTCCTCTAAGAAATTAGGGGAACTCGCAGGAGTCTGCGTGCATTGTGCCACTATGCACTCAATATAAATGTGTCCACAAACTTACCTGATGGGTTGTCCGTCTCTTTAAGAAAATATAGCTTCATTAGTTCACAACCATTTAAGGTGAAGAAATTACTAAACCTCAGTGCTCCACGGAAATATGCTGGCTTATTTCCTTTGTTTGATCGTGTTATACTTGATCAAGTGTGAACGATTACACTGACTTCATTAAAGGCAAGCACATTCATGGCTAACATCTAACTTCAATGGCAACTGTAAGCATATTTTGTAAGAGGGAGAGCCTGCTTCTAGCTACAAAACTAATAGGGCAATATAAAAGGCACTGGGGGGGATTTTCTAGGAGTGTATCAGAACCAGACAAAAGGATATTCAGTGTTTCAACTTCAGGATACAGCCCAAGTTAGGTTTAAAAAAAAAAGGAAATCTTATTCAAATATTAAAGCTGCAGTGGCTGAGGATGTTGAATTAGCATTTTAAATACTAGTTTGTAATTGCTTTTTAGAAGTACTCTTGGAAATCAAGTGATTATAAAAACAAGATCCTTTAAAGTCCCATTACTTCGAGGTGTAAAATATTTATAGAATAATGGCAACATTTCAAAACAGTAAAATTCTCAGAAGTAGGCGAAAACAAGCTAGTTAGTTCTACTTTGGGAACCTAGGGATCTTAAGAGTAATTTTTAAGTTGTCTTTAACAGCTCAGAGAGAATTTTGTGAAAGTGGTGCCATAGTTGATATAAAACTCTGAAGGAAGAAATACTTTGTAGTCTTCCCAGTAGAAGATCCCCTCAAAATCACGCATAGCAGATAAAAACCCACCATTCTCTAGATTATCCCAACAGGATTACAAATAAAGCACTTAGAAAATTTCTAGTGCGTATTCTAGATTCAAACTGTCAAGCTACCAGCATCTGGCTCTCTAAGAACTTAACCCGGGGCGGGGAGGCAGGTAAGGGAGGAATATTCTCTTTGCCCTGGGTAGCGCAAACGAGCCCGGTGCGACAAAGTAGGCCATGCCAGCAGCCTCCACCGCGAGCAGGCACGCAGGCAAGCAAGCAGGCTTTCTCGAAAAATTTCCTCTTTTCCCCCATAAAATCCTTAACTTTGGGTCCCTGGGAGCCAACTGCTGCTCTGCAGCAGTGGAGAGGGAGAGCCACAAACCCTCTCGCAAGCCCACACATCCCATGTCCTCTACCATGGTCGCCTGCAGAGAGCAAGCCGTGGGAGGCCGTGCGTGCATGGTCTCTCCACGCGGCCCACAGCCTCCAAGCCATGCTGCTGGGCCTGCAGCTGGAGAAAGTCCTGCGTGCTGCCCAAGCACCCGCGATGCCTGGGCCAACTCGCTGGTGCGTGGGGAGGAAGCCCGGGAGAGAAAGAAAGGCGCTTCCCTAGGGAGTGGGTCTCTCAGGCACCATGGAGGACCAGGAGAAGGGAGGGGCCGCGGTGCCCAAGCCGGCCCAGTGCCGCGCCTGGTCCCCACCGCCCAGGGCACTCCCTAGTCAGCCCCTCCTGCGAAACTTTTTCCTTTGGCTTCGCCCCTAATATTTTCTATTGTTAAAGACATCTACCGTACTTTGAATGGTCGATATTAACAAGAAATGCAATAGAAATAATAGCTTAGTCAGCCACCCTTTGATATTTTGTTTGGACTACTTACAAATGCACTTCCATTTTTAAGGAATTATAAGATGCAATAAATTCAAGAAAAAACATATTTCTTTTGAAGTTTAAATTCATTAGTTTAGGAAATATACTAGGATAATTATACAACGGTCCTTGAACACCCAATAAATGAGATATGTAGATATTAATTATATGGCTGTGAATGTTATAATTAAACCAAAATAATGCTTAACAAGCATTTATATGACATAGTCTCCAATAAATGTTTTTCTCTAATATAACCACCCTTGTACTGGAAAAAGAGAAACATATTTTACCATGAATTATCTTAATGATCCATGAGAATTGTAATGATGGTCAAGAAAGGAAATTTTTGAAAAGATATAGTATATCAATGTGAAAACATTAAAAAATGGGAGTAACACTATTCATCCTCAAGAGTGAATAATTCAAATATGAATGTAATTAAAATGCTTTTATCTGAATTTGGAAAACTGTTCATGACTAAGCCTAATAAATATCTAGTATTTCTATGTAATTAAAATTTCTTTGAAACAATTGTGAGTACAAAAAGGTTAAAATTTACCTGTAGCTTGCTTTTTCACTGCAAGAAGCTTCTTCTTTTTATGTATGGCTGAGAGAGGTCTAAATGTTGTATAAAATGGTTTTAGAGATGCAGTTGTATAAGGAGAACAGATTTCTTCATCTTCGACTGAAAATATTTGAAAAATGTTAGTTTTACATAGGTTGCATAGATTTCCTCATTTGTAATCATTAGAATGTGCCTATAAATCCACAAGTAAACCCAATGGATAGTAAAAGACAAGAAATTACACTTGGACATCATTAATAAAACAGGAACTCTAAAGCATTCACACAATGAAACCAAAGGAAGGTATTTTTAGGAGAGGACCATAAGGACTCAGTAGCTATTGTTGTGCCCAGAGGAGGGGTTCCCCCACTGAAGACCACTGAAATCAAGGCGTCCAAAATGCAATAGCAAAGGTTTATTGCAGGATACAAGCCAGGCAGGTAACTCTTCCGCAGACACTCAGATCAGCGAGGCCCGGAGGAGTTCCTGTTCAGGGTTCACACAATAGTTTTAAAGGCAAAAACCACAAACAGCTCCCAGGGCAAACAGGAACAGGGGTACTGAGTCGGAACCACATGGTATGCCTGCGCTGGCTGTTCTTTCCTATTTTTGTCCTTTTCTGCCTCCTTGTGAAACTGTTTAGAAAGCATCTTATAAAACTAACTAGCAAAGCTGTTTAGCAAGCTTATTCCTGAGAAGCCTTATGAAACTAATAAGCATATGAAACCCGGGTTAGTTTGAGGGGGTCATCAACTTAAATTGAGTCTGGGGTTTGCTGGTCCCTCAGCTATATGCATATGATCATATAAAATGTTTCTTATCGAAATGAAGTTTAAGAAATGGAAAAAAGACATTTTGTATTTTACTTTCTGTGGTTCTTTTCTTTTTTCCTGCCTTTTCACTTTTGTTTTTTTTAAATTTCTATACCCTTTGTCATTTTTTTTATTTAGTTGAATTACTGAGATAATGTACAGAGGAGTTACAGTTATGTATATGAGTACATGTCTTATCAAACATTGTAATTTCTCCCTCATTTTTCTCCCATTTTCCTTCTCCCTTGACTCCCCACCCCCAAGTTACAAAGTTCATTTCCATCACAGTATAGCTGTTGCATTGGTTCATCCTTTGTCCTTTGCTTACAATTTTATTGTTCCCCTTACATTCCCCAAGTCAGATAAACATATATACAAGACATGTGGTACTAAAATAAATAATAGTGACAAGGGATAAACCAAGAGGGGGGGAACAAAAAAAAAGAAAGGACTTCAAACATTACATTGAAAAACAACAAGAACACAGAAAATGCTCTTGTTTCCATATCTAGAGTTCATTTAGATTAGAAACATCTTTGTACATGGTCATATTCCATGTGACCATATACAAATAGCTACTGAGCTATTGTGATCCTCTACTAGTTAAGGGTGCCACAAAAAATAGGATGGGAGAGAGATAACCTCTTTAACAAATGCCAGTAGCAGAATTGTCTATACAGTTGTAGAAAACTAAAGTTAGATCCTTATATGTCAGCCAGACCTAGAATCAATTCCAAATGGATAAAAGACCTTGAGGTAAAAGCAGCTACCCTAAAAAATATTACAGGAAGGACTAGGAAAGACAATAGGGCTCCTTGGCACAGGTAGAAAATTTTAAAATAAAGACCCAGAAAAACAACAAATCAAAGAAAGATTGGATAAATGGGATGGAAGCTGACTGCAGAATTTCTACATAGCAAAGGACAAAGATAGCACACACATTGGGAAAAGCAAAAGGGTGGTAAAGCCTATCGATGTTTTAGTCACAACCCCTCTTCTTAACTCCCCAAAAGCCTGCTTACTTAGATGAGGTGGGAGAACAAATGCTTCTAAATACTTTGCCTTCAGTTTGAAGACATTAGACCCCAAAATTTTAATTTCTCATGCACTGGGGAAACAACTTGTGCAACAAGCACATCAAAACACCCACAAGGGGGAAACAAATCTTTACTGATTGTTGTCATGAATTTACTTTATTCCCCACCTGAAAAGTATTGTACATAGTATTGTTTCTAGGTATCAGCTGCCAGTGAGTAGATAACAAAACTACCTCTGTTCCAGAAGGAGTAAGAGGTATGGCACTTTTGCCTGGAGAATTTTGGCAAGTAGATTTCACCAAGGTAGAACTAGGTATTTTCTTGTCTTTGCAGAGACTTTCTCAGGGTTGAGGCTTACTCAACTAAGAGACCACACAGATGTTAAGAAGTTGCTGCAGGAGAACCAGAGCCAAGGTTTGGGCTGCTACAGGTAATTGGACCTGACAATAGGCCAGCATTTGTGGCTCATCTCACTAAATCTCCTGAGAAAAACAAATGGCCTTGACACTCAAAAAAAAGTTATCTCCTATTCCCTCTTGTAAAGCTTTCAGGGTATCAGCTTTTACCTCATTTGCTATTAATCCTGGTGCAGGGTGACATAGAAGGACCAACTTTCGTTTTCTGCAGGTGCTTAACCAATGCTGCCAGCACCACTTTTTGAAGAGGCTGTCTCTCTGCCATTCTATTTTTTGTCTCTCTTATCAAAGATTAGGTGGCCATAAGTTTGTGGGTTGATTTCTGTGTCTTCAGTTCTATTCCATTGGTTCTCAGACCTGTTCTGAGGATAAATCTGTTTCCAGGTGGTTGTTGTTCTTAATGTACTATGTTATTTCTTTTCTCATTTTTTGCTTTATGTTTAATTTCATGTTACTGAATCTGACTTTGTTACCTGGTGTATTATATATACGTTTATTTGTATATTTGAAATAGGGAAGGGAAGGAGTAAGAACAAGATGATTGGGTGGGTAGGGGGGCAACAGGAACAAAACCATGAGAAGGGGTATTAATGTTTGAGAAGTAATGCACCCTCTACCTGATGAATGTAACTGTTACCTCTGTATACATTACCCCAACAATAAAAAAAAATACTGGGCAAGGGTTGATCCTACAAGTATTAGAAATTTAAATGTGAAGGTCTATTGGTATCAAACGTTTTTCTTTTCATCTAAAACTGCTTAGGCATTTATGTATCAAAGAGGAAGGGACAGGCCTTAGGTGAAGTCCACACATGGTGGGACAGGCCCTAGGAACAAGCCACACATGGTTGAAGAGAATAAGCTGGCATGAAGATGGCTCCTTTAAACCTAGTTGGAGGGCCAAGTGGACCATCTTCATACTTTTTTCTTGTGGACTGACACTGGAAATCTGATGTGGATGATGATTGGTATTTCTAAAATTTTCCCCTTAGGAAACTTTTTTTAAAAAAGGGTTAAAATAGGTTTATCTGTATAATGTAATTTGTTCTCTATGATTTTGTAATTTAATATATTTCTTTTTAAAAAGAGCTGTAAGCTAGCTGGAATTTTTAATTCTCACATTACCAAAAAACTGACATTTGAATTCAAAGATTCTCTAAGAGTTAAACTGGGACAAACGTCTATTAAACTGGAAAAAAATCTGCTTTAAATAAAAGAGGTGATCCACAAGGCAGTGTGCTATGTCTAGTGCTTCAAGGCTTCAAATGAAAAATAAAAGCTGAAGCATAACTGTTAAAGCAATTAACAAAAATAGGTTAAGGCTTATTAAGTTTCTAGCTAGGAAGAGTCACCGCCCCTGTGTCAGCTGGAAGAAGATGAGAATCTTCACCCATCAACCCAACAGTGAAAGAACCAGAGTCATTTTTTTTTAATGAGGCAGGAGAGAGAAAAAGAAAAATGTAAGATGAGACAAGGAAAATGACAATTGGCATGAGTCTTCATTTTTGTGGAAGACTTGTGGAAGTCACTATAGCTTTGACCTGGCCTACTGTGTTATTTCTATCAAAGATTTGATTATTTACAAAGAAGAAGTAGGGATGTAACAACTTGGCAGGCTTAGATGCTAAGTTTTGGGGGTTTTTTTGTAAAAATGCTTAACATATTCAACTGTGAGTGGTTACAACCACCTGTGTGTGGTTTCTTCCTTGTAGTTTTTGACTATGGGCATTGTAAGTCATATGGTGACTACCAGAGGAGTGTGGTGTTCACCTTTAAAAGCTCAGCCCCACTGAATGTTGGGGCTGCTCTCTATCAGCCCAAAAGTGGAGAGTAGCTACTGCACTGCTATTAAGCTGACTCCTAGCTCCATTCACTGAGTGCTGGTGATTCTATTTCTGGGTAGTCTGGGTACCCCCAAAGTGGCTGAGTTATTACAGCCACAGGGTGGGGAGTTGTTCCTCCCTTATATGTATACTACATGTAACTGAGATGCTAGAACTACATGTAACTCAGCTACTACAGTGTTTCCACCTGGTTAACACTCAGAGAAACTGGGTAGCTTCCAGCCACCAAGTACATTGTGCAAGGCATTTGTTACAGACACAAATACTATAGACTACTTAGACTATAATATGGCACCCAGCTGGGTCCCAAGCCAGTCATGCATACTGAACTGACACCCTAAAACAACCTAAGTAAAAGCTTTCAACTATAGATTCAAATGTTTAAAAAGTGCAAGGAATAGCCAACCCGTCAGACTCATGATTCTCAATGTAGAGTCACAAAAAATAATAAAAACCAAGGTACTGCATGATGCCACTAAAACAGCCCAGTGTTATCATTTCCCAAAGAAAATGATACAATAGGAAATGAATATATTTCTGAACAAGAAGTATGAAGACAAAGATAATTGAGCATCCTAATAATGAAGAGTGAAAGTGAATAAGCTTCACATTTTACCACAAAGAAATGTTTAGGAATATTTGTCCTCACTGCTGTATTCTATCAAAATTTTAAGGAAGAATTAATTCTAATTCTTAAACTATTCTTAAATTTTGAAGAGGAAGAAGGCTGCTAAACTTAGTCTACATAGCTAGCATTTCTATACCCTCAAACTTGGCACAGACATACAAAAGGAAAACTATAGAGAATATAGATGAAAATATCAAACATTAACTAATAGGACACATTATTTAAAAAATAATTCATAAACTATACCCTTTCTATACCCTCAAACTGGACACAGACATATAAAAGGAAAACTATAGTGAATATAGATGAAAATACCATCAACTATTAGCACATAGGACATATTATTTCAAAAAGTAACTCATAGTCATTTGAATTTATGTAAGAGCAAGATTAATACACAAACACCTCTTTAGATATAATACATCACAACCACATTATAGACAAAATTTTGATTGATCTAAACAAATGCAGACAAATGCATTCAATACAACTGAGTGTTTTTATCATTATCAATTCTGAAAATATACCAATAAAAGAGTTCATATAAAAATGAGCACTGGGCCTAGTGGTAGAGTGCCTGCTTAGCATGCACAAAGGCCCAGGTTTGATTCCTCGGTACCACATACATAGAAAAAAGCTGGAAGTGATGCTGTGGATCAAGTGGTAGAGCTCTGGCCTTGAGAAAAGTCCCAGGACAGGGCTCAGGCCCTGAGTTCAAGCCCCACAACTAGCAAAAAATGAACATTAGGTTATACTCAATTACCAAAATTAACAGCTTTTTCTCTAAAATTCAGAGCAAAACAATAATGCCCACTCTTTCTTTGGATGATTAGAGAAATGAACCTCATTGGGCTTTTCTTCTCAGGCTGACTTTGAACTTTTTGAACTCAGATCTCAGCCTCTTGAGTAGTTAGGAATACACCAGCCCCCAACTACACATCAAAATTTGAATAGACCTATATTCAAATTGTTAAGGAGAAAATTTTTACTGAAAATAAATACACAAAGAAAACTTCACTCCAAAATATACACAGGGATAAGTTTAGCAGGGAAATGAAGGACCTCTACACTGAAATTGAAAGCCTCTGAAGAAAAAAAAATTAAAAGACATCAAGGAAGGGAAAGATATTTTTCCCAGTTCCTTAAGGGGGAATTAATATTGTTAAAATGTCCAAACTTCCAAAATAAATCTACGTATTTCATAAAATTCCCCTGTAAATATCAATTACAATTTTATTTCTGTAATTTGGATGATAGCACAAAATAGCCCAAAAAGCCAAAATTAAAGTTAAAAACAACTGCCTCCAAAATAGACTATAAACTTCAAAATAGATGATAAACTTGCAGTTATCAAGCTATTATGATATTTTCTTAAAACCAAACACATTGACTAGTAGAAATCAAGTGTTTCACATTATCTCTGGCCAACTGAGCTTCGACAAATTTCCAAGAGTACACTCTTGAATAATGTTGGGTGTTTTAATACATGGTGTGGATAAAAAAGGCACCCAAATGATGAAAAGACTCTAATGCATCACAAGTTACAAAAAACACTTACAATAAATGAAGGATTTCAATGTAAGGCATTGAAAGAAGAAAATATTGGAAGAAAATAATGAGAGTAAATATTGAATCACTCCGAAACTAATCTCCAAAGAAGTAACAATCCCATTAAAAGACAGGCCAAACATTTACTCTAAAATCAGGAATGAGACAAGGATGCCCACTCTCTCCACTCCTCTTTAACATAGTATTAGAATTCATAGGCCAGAGCAATAAGGCAAGCAGCAAGCATACCAGGGATCTAAATAGGGAAAGAGGAAGTGAAATTTTCCCTCTTTGCAGATGACATGATACTGTATTTAAAGAATCCTATAAACACCACTCCCAAGGTGCTTGAGCTGATTCAAAACTTTGGCAATGTAGCAGCATATAAAATTAACCCTCAGAGAGTGGTGGAAGATGGTGGAGGTTCAATGTGATTCTTTCTGAGCTCTTGCCAAGATACCAGTTTTGGCAGCATAGGGGACAGTACATACCTCAAATCGATCCTAAGTAAGCTTTAGTGACACAGAGATCTCAGTCACAGAGGAAAAAGCCAGAAATCCAGCACAAAGAAGACAGCGCCAGCCGCTCGGGGCCACTGTGGAGACAAAGCTGCTCTTCTGAATCTGAGCAGACAGTGCTCAGCTCTGAATACCTGCCTGCTGCAGACAGAGCCACACAGAGCCTGCACGAGCCCAGAGCCAACACCGGACTGTGCACGGACCTGCCAGCTTCACGGAACCAGCGAACCCAGCAATTTGTGAGTACCTCCGAGAAGAAGTTTCAACTTCTGCTCACGGATCGGCATTGGGAGGGAGCCCCTCCCCCACAAGCTGAGAGCAGCGCCATCTTCACTGCTGGCAAAGACCCTGCCAAAGCAATTGGAGCATGAGAGGTGTTGCTGACAGTGCCATGAATCTATAGGGCAAAGAATTTCCGAGAGATTCCTTAGCTGGAAATCCGGCCCCAGCGCTGCTGAAGTCTGTCCCCTGTGCTGGCCACAAGCCTGGTAAACAAAACCAACCCGACAATCTTTCAGCTTTGTTTTCTCAAACAAGCAATCGGATCAGAAAAACCTTATAGCCAAATCACAAGAGAAAAAGACTGAAGTGTTTGGATCCCTAATTTAGTGGAGACACAAGTTTCCTATCCTGCCCCCCCCCAAAATACCCTGAAGAATGCCCTTTTTTTGCTGTTTTCTTTTTCTTTGTATTTTTTTTCTTTTTTTCTTCTACCCCTTTCTTATTTGCATTTTTAGGTGCTCTTATTTTCTCTTTACCATTTTACCTACACCTTTTTTAATGTTATGATTCTTTTCTTTTTTTCTTTTCTTTCCTTTCCCGCATCCCTCTGTCACTGTGGTTGTTCCTGGAAACATAGTGACAGCTCTGGGTACAGTCTGAATACAAATGATATCTATAGTGATACAGTCACCTGCTTTTTAATTTCCTGTTCTCAACCCTAGTATTTCTTAGGTAAGAGCTCACAATAGTGAAAATCTCCCCCAACTTTTTCTTTTCTTTTTTTTTAGTTTCGTTTTTGTTTTTTGTTGTTGTTTTTGCTTTTTTTGCTTTTATTCTTTGTTTTTCTGTTTTTTGTTCTCTATTGTTTTGTTGTTGTTGTTTTTGTCTTACTTTGCTTCTTTTTTTCTTTCTTTCTTTTTAAAATTTTTCATCATTGGAATCTCCTATATCTACCTCCCTCTTTTCTCGATATATTCTTCTTATTACCCTTCTTACCTTCATAAGTTTTATCTAATCCTTTCCAAACTGTGTACTCAAATATGCTACCTGCTTACCAACTTAGGTACGTCTTTTCTTCATTACTATAATAATCTTACATTCCTATGTTATTCTTTTTATACCTCCCTGTTGTCTCTCATACTATTTTTCTATCTCTGGTCCTCTGCTCATCCTTCCACTCTTATAATGCATGGATCTACATTTGATGATTGTTGAATAATACTGTATATTTAGGTGTTCAATTATACTCTAGGTCCAGAGGGACTTAAATACAATAGAGATTGGATTGAGAGGCTTATTGTTTTGGTCATAAATTGGTTATCAGTGGTTGTATTAGATTGGTCTGTAAGTGCACAAAAAGAAAGAGAGAGTAATATTACCAATTTAAAAGAGCAAACATCTATTGTCAGCCAACTATAAAAAGGTCTAGGTTAGTTATATCTGAAAAACTATAATCATGTTTAGTATTAATCTTGCTCCCATTTTCAAATGGGCAGAACAAGAAACTCAAGGAAAATGTCAAATCAAGGAATAACATCCCCCACCCAATATAAACAGACAATGGAACAGTCACTGGCAAACCAAGAGGAGAGTCTTCCAAGTGCTATACAGAGGCAATTGATAAACATCATTAATGAAAAATGTGAAAATATAAAGAAAGAGATAAGGGAGGAAGCCATAGCTAAACAAGAGGAAACCATAAACAAGGTGATATGTGAAAAGGGAGAAGCCATAAATGAGTCCATAATAAAGGTTTTTCAAAGAAAAATGGATGAATTCATAGAATCCACAAACAAAAAGGTGACCGAACTCCAGCAAATGTTCCAAGAAAATAAAGCTACTGAGCTAACCACTCAAATGGAAATCAAGGAGTTAAAGAAATCCATACATGATCTAAAAGAAGAGATGAAAGGCATCAAAAATGAACAATTAGAAGCAAGAGAGATGAAGAATAAAGCAGAAAGCTTTGATAGCAGGTTAGACAATGCAGAGGAGAGAATTTCCGGGGCTGAAGATAATTTAGTTGTTACAGAGAAAGAACAGAAAATGAGTCAATCCAAATCTAGGAAATATGAGAGAGTGCTTCAGGAGGTCCAAGATACAATTAGGAAGCCTAATTTAAGGCTAATTGGTATTGAGGAGGGTCTGGAGAAAGAGGTCAATGGTATTGGAAATATACTTCAGGGAATCATCTCAAAGAACTTCCCAAATATCCAAAGGGGCATGCCCATCCAGATACAAGAAGCTTTCAGAACCCCAAACAGACCTGACCAGAAAAGGACATACCACCGCCACATTATAATCTGAATTGGATGAGTCTATACCAAAGAAAGGATCCTACAGGTGGCCAGGGAGAAGGGATCAATCACCTACAAGGGCAAACCAATCAGAATAACCCCAGATTTCTCAGCAGAGACCATGCAAGCAGGAAGAGACTGGAAGCATATATGTCATGCCCTTAAGTCAAATAACTACCAACCAAGAATACTGTACCCAGCTAAGCTCTCATTCATAACTGAGGGAACAATAAAAACATTCCATTCCAGGGAAAAGCTGCAACATTAAGTAGAACCAAACCCACATTACAGAAAATTCTCAAAGATGTTCTACACATTGAAAACCCACACAAATGTAATACAGAGAAAGAAATGTCACCAAAACATCATACCAGCTAAGTACCACAAGAACTGTCAAGACATAGGCCCTAATGAACACTTGTAAAAATGGTAGGAACTAATAAATATTTCTCAATCCTAACTCTCAATATCAATGGACTTAACTCTCCAATTAAACGGCATAGACTGTCTAGTTGGATCATAAAGCAAGGTCCATCGTTCTGCTGTCTTCAAGAGACATATCTTGCCCAAAAACACAATCATCTTTTGAAAGATAGAGGTTGAAACAAAATTTATCAAGCTAATGGCCCCCATGTACAGGCTGGAGTTGCCAACCTCATATCAAATAAAATGGACTTCAAACTAAAATTAGTGAGAAAAGACAAAGAACGTTACTATATAGTAATAAAGGCATCTCTCCTCCAGGAGGACATAACCATCCTAAATATCTACACACCTAATCCCAGAACACCAAACTTCATCAAGCAAACTTTATAGTCTTTGAAACCATACATAGATCAAAACACAGTGATTGTTGGTGACTTTAATACACGACTTTCACCTATGCACATATCAACAAGGCAAAAACTCAACAGAGAAACCCTAGAATTGAACAACTGTATAGACCAACTAGATCTAACAGATATCTGCAGATTATTTCACCAAACAACAACACAATATATGGTTTTTCAGCAGCACATGGAACATTTTCCAAAATAGACCACATTTTAGGGCATAAACAAACCTGGGCATATTCAGAAAGACTGAAATCATTCCCTGCACTCTCTCGGACCACAAGGGCATCAAATTGGAACTGAACACCAGTCTCCACCAACGAAAACCCTGTAACTCATAGAGATTGAACAACACACTGTTGAACAACAATGGGTCATCGAGGAGATCAGAACAGAAATCCAACAGTGTATGAAATTCAATGAAAAGGAGCACACAAAATACCAGCTCCTCTGGGACACAGCAAAGGCTGAGTGCCTACAAAAACAAATTGGAAAAATTCTCAAACCAACAATTTAATGTGTGAGCTTAAGCCCAACAAATCAACCCTCATCCCAGTAGAAGGAAGGAAATTATTAAAATCAAAGCAAGATTAAATGAATTGGAGTCCAAAAAAACTATAGAAAGAGTCAACAAAACAAGGAGTTGGTTCTTTGAAAAAA
This sequence comes from Megascapheus bottae, assembly GCF_031878675.1. NCBI lineage: Eukaryota > Metazoa > Chordata > Mammalia > Rodentia > Geomyidae > Megascapheus > Megascapheus bottae. Next base: position 218,206 of record NC_143517.1, read on the forward strand.
TGAACAAAATTGACAGGCCCTTACCAAATCTTACCAAAAAAAGAAGGGGGCATACCAAAATAAACAAAATCAGAGATGATAATGGTAATATCACAACAGAAATTACCAAAATCCAGAGGATCATGAGGGAATACTTTTCAAACCTTTATGCCAACAAATTTGAGTATCTAGAAGCAATGGATGAATTTTTAGCCAATATTAACATACCCACACTAAACCAAGAAGACCTAAACCAACTAAACAGGCCTATTTCAAGCACTAAAATAGAAATGGCAATAACAGAACTTCCACCTAAGAAAAGCCCAGGGCCAGATGGATTCACAGCTGAGTTCTATGAACTCTTCAAAACAGAGCTCACACAAATACTCAAGTTCTTCAACGAAATTGAAAACGAAGGCTCTTAGCCAAACTCATTCTACGAAGCCTGTAAAACCCTCATCCCCAAACCAGACAGAGATACATCAAAGAAAGAGAACGATAGACCCATTTTCTTGATGAATATTGATGCAAAACTTCTTAATAAAATACTAGTCAACTGTCTACAACAACTCATCAAAAACATTACACATTATGATCAAACAGGATGCATCACAGGGAGGCAAAGCTGGTTCAACATACGCAAATCAATTCATGTAATTCAACACATCAACAGGAGCAAGGACAAAAATCACATGATTGTATCAATAGATGCAGAAAAGGCATTTGATAAGATCCAACACCCCTTTATGCTAAAAGCTCTGAAGAAACTAGGAATCCATGGAACATTCCTCAGTATAATAAAGGCAGTCAATGACAAACCCACAGCTTGTATTATACTTAATGGAGAAAAGCTAAAGCCATTCCCTCTAAAATCAGGAATGAGACAAGGATGCCCATTCTCTCCACTCCTCTTTAATATAGTATTAGAATTCCTAGCCAGAGCAATAAGGCAAGAAGCAAGCATAAAGGGAATCCAAATAGGGAAAGAGGAAGTGAAACTCTCCCTCTTTGCAGATGACATGATTCTGGATTTAAAGAACCCTATAGAATCCACTCCCAAGCTCCTTGAGCTGATTCAAAACTTTGGAAAGGTAGCAGGGTATAAAATTAACCCTCAAAATTCAACTGCCTTCCTCTACGCCAACAGTGAGAGGAACGAGGCAACAATCAGGTAAGCAACTCCTTTTGCAATAGCCTCAAAGAAAATAAAGTACCTAGGAATTAACTTAATTAAGAATGTAAAGGGCCTTTTTGATGAAAACATTAAAATCCTGAAAAAGGAAATTAAAGCAGAACTGAGGAAATGGAAAAACCTTCCATGTTCCTGGATTGGAAGAATCAACATCGTGAAAATGACAATCTTGCCAAGCCTAACTACAAATTCAATGCAATACCCATCAATACCGCAAGGTCATTCTTTAAAGAAATAGAAGAGGTAATCCAAAATTTCATATTGAATAATAAAAGACCCCGTATATTAAAAGCACTTCCTAGTCGAAAGAACACCACAGGAAGAATTTCAATACCAAACTTTAGACTCTATTACAGAGCTATAACAATCAAAACAGCATGGTACTGGCACAAGAACAGGCCTGAAGACCAATGGAATAGAACTGAGCACCCCGATATTAAACCACAGACCTATGGCCACCTAATCTTTGACTATGGAGCCAAAAAAATAGAACAACAAGTTGTGCTGGCAGAACTGGTTAAGCACCTGCAGAAAACTAAGGTTGGATCCTCATTTGTCAGCCTGTACTAGAATTAACTCCAAATGGATCAAAGACCTCGAGGTAAAAGCTGACACACTGAAAACTTTACAAGAAGGAATAGGAGACACATTAGGCCTCTTTGGCACAGATTGAAACTTTCTTAATAAGTACCCAGAAACACAACAAATCAAAGAAAGGCTGGATAAGTGGGACTGCATTAAACTGCAGAACTTTTGTATGGCAAAGGACATAGCTAGTAAATTAATTAGGAAGCCTACAGAATGGGAGAAGATCTTCACTAACCATACAATGGCCTCATATCTAAAATATTCAACAGCTCAAAAAACTGAATCATTCCAAAACTAATCTCCAAACAAACAACCATCCCATCAAAAGATGGGCCAAAGTCTTAAAGAGAGTCTTCTCTGAAGAAGAAATAAGAATGGCCTATAGACACATGAAGAAATGCTCAGCATTTCTGGTCATAAAAGAAATGCAAATAAAAACAACTCTAAGATTCCACTATGGAAAGCAGTATGGCAATTCCTCAAAAGACTAAACATAGAGCTCCTCTATGACCCAGCAATTCCACTACTTGGCAGTTACCCAAACGTCCAGAAACAAGGGCATACTAAATCCACTAGCACAACAATGTTCATTGCAGCACTATTTACCATAGCAAAGATATGGAACCATCCCATATGTCGCTCAGTTGATGAGTGGATCAACAAGATGTGGTATTTATACACAATGGAATTCTATGCTGCTGTCAAAAAAAGACAACATTGCCCCATTTGTAAGGAAATGGAAAGACTTAGAAAAAAAATCATAGTAAGTGAAGTAAGATACACTCAAAGGAATATAGGCTCAATAGTTTCCCTATTTTTCATAAGAAGTAGAAACCTTGGGCTCTCCTAGCACAGATTTTATAATAGAATAAAACCTGGATACATTAGGCCATATAGTATGAGGCTAAATGAAAGGACCTACTGGATATAGAAACAAATGCATATAATGAGTGATTGTTGTTATTTCTCTTCTCTTTTGCTGTCTCTTGGTTATCTCATATTGTCACAGTATTTCATCTTGTTATCTGATATATTGGATATATGTGTATTTGGTTATTTAAAATCAGATAGTGAAAGGGAAACCAAGATGAGTGGTAGGGGTTGGGGATGGATAGTTGGGAACCAAGATATGAGAAAAGTTATCAAGGTTTGTGAAGTAATGCACCTTCTATCTGGTGAATATAATGTAACCCTTTTATTAATTATAATAAAAGGTATGGAAAAAAGTATAATGGTATCTTAAGAACAACAAGAAAAGAAATATGATGTCAAAATCAATGTTCCTAAATTATTTAATAAAATATGCTGGGCCAAAGACTTAAAGAGAGTCTTCTCTGAAGAAGAAATAAGAATGGCCTGTGGACACATGAAGAAATGCTTGACATCTCTGGCCATAAAAGAAATGCAAATCAAAACACCCCTAAGATTTCACTTCACTCCAGTTAGAATGGCTAGGATCAAGAAATCTAATAACAACAGATGCTGGAGGGGATGTGGCTAGGAGGGATCATTACTACACTGTTGTTGGGAGTGCACATCCTTCAACCATTATGAAAAGCAGTATAGCTCATCAACTATAATTAGTACAAACCTAGGACTCTCTTAGCAGAGGATCACACTAGCTCAAATTCTAGATACACAAGGCCATATAAGATGAGGCTAAATGAAAGGACGTCCAGGATATGGAAACAAGAGCTCTATTATATGTGATTGTTTTTCTTAATGTACTATGTTACTTCTCATCTCTTTTGTTGTTCCTTGGTTATCCTCATATTGCTACAGCAACTTACTTTTTTATCTGGTACATCCTCTAAAAGTTTGTTTATTTGAGATAGGGAAGGGAAGGGGGGAAAACAAGAGGGAGGGGTTGAGAGGAGGGGAATGAGGACAAAACCATGAGAAAGGGTACAAATTTTGTGACATAATGCACCTTCTTTCTGGTGAATATAATGTAACCCTTCTATTAATTACTATAATAAAATTAACCCAAAAAATAATAAGAATGTGCATTAGAGTAATGTGATGAGCCAAAATCTGAAGATGAGAAAGCTTAAAAACACTTAAAATTAAAGCAAACATAAACAAAGATGATCACCTCATACTAAAGAACTTCATATCAAAGGAAACAATTTTCCAAGTAAAGAGACAACGTGAAAAATACTTTTTTTGTGTGGGTCATGGGGCTTGAACACTGCCTGGGTGCTGTTCTTGAGATCTCCAGCTCAAGACTACCACCCTACCCTTGAGGCAATCTCCGTTTCCCATTTTCTAGAGGTTAATTGGAGGTGAGTCCCAGGTCCTTTTGTGCCCAGGCTGGCTTTGAACCTTGATCCTCAGATCTCAGCCTCCTGGGTAGCAAGGATTTCAGGCTTGAGCCACCCTGCCGGCTTGAAAAAATACTTTTGAAGCATATGTTTTACCCAACTAATAAACAAAAAGAAACATACAAAGATAGTAGTTATCCAGTTAACAATGAGCAATAAACTTAAATAGATATTTCTCAATGGATGTTGAAAGCTCTCGCCTATAGGAGACTTAGGTTGAGTTTTGAGACTATTACTTTGAAGTCAGCTCAGTAAGGAGTTTGTGAAGTTCTCATTGTCAGTCAACAAAAGTATGGAAGTGGAGCTGTGACTTAAGTGGTAGAGTTCCAGTCAGGACAAAAGGAAAACCAAAAACGCAGTACCCTGAGATGAAGGAATAGTACTGCCATATATTCGTATCAAGCTATATCTATATTGATGTCTATGTCTTGACATTACAAAATTGACTCAGGGTCTTACACGTGCTAAATAAGGGGTCCTTATTACTAGCCCTTTTGGCTTTATTTGATGTAATACAAGCTTTCTCATTCTCTTAAAAGTGAAATCCTTCTGCCTCTATATTCTGACTATCTAGGATTATACCAATAGTTGTAATCATTCTATGATCCTACAGTTCACTATACTTGATGCAGTAAACGTACCTGCATATAATATGTACAAAAATATTTTAGATATGACATATAAAGGTACATTTGGTAGTAGTAAAACTTTTTTTAAAATGTTGTCAATAGAATAGTGACCCAATAAATATTATAAAAAATACTATGCTGGCAGGAAAAAGAAAAAATTAAACTCATTTAATTCTGAATCATGAAACTATTTCTCTTTCATTGAACAAAAGGATAAGATTCAAAAAGAGCAAATGTAAAAGCATATTTTAATACTACTATACAAGTTTATACTTATTTTATATCTTTATACAAATACTTTACCTTGATTGTAAAAGAGTGTTAAATTGATCACTCTTACTGGAAATTTTGTTCGTGTGATTTGTCGTACTGACCTATCTTTATGTTTTAATAAATTCATTCCTAAAATGTAATTTAGAAAGGAAATTCACATGAGTATTCTAATTTTTGCACAATTTCCCCCAAACTATGTTTGTCTTTATTTATATATTTATACTTTTCTTCCTGTATGATGTTGAAAAATAAGTGTTTAATTTCTATAAAGACAACTGTCATTTTCCCTTTCATGATTTAGCTAAGTCTTATTGTAGTAATATCCTTAATTTTGACTTTTACCATATCATTCTACTTTGCAAGAAATAATATTTAGAATGATACTCTTAGAATACAAAGCTTAGAATACAAATTCATCTCTTCTCCAACTCAACCGAAGTCTGTTAGCTTACCTTTTTTCATCCTATTGGTTCCAAAATTAAGAAAACTTTTACAGAATAGTCTCATCAAATGGAAAATTATAAAACATATTATTTAATAATTTCCTTGAGTTATGAAATCAGAAAGTAAGAACTATAGTAAAAAATGGTAATTCCTCTGACAAAAAAATAATTGACATAACTTAATTTAGAAATCATAGTTTAAGCTGGCCTTTCACACTTATCAGAATAGGGGGAAAGGTGGATGATAAATAGCTAAAAGTTGAAAGAACATATTTGGTACTCAAATTTATGCATATTCTGTATTCATGAAAATGTTGCTGTAAAAAAGCCGGTAAGAAGACATTTTGATACATCTGGATATATCAAATTGAGCATAATTTTATATATAGGTGATTTAGAAGACTATCTTAGATGGCACATCTAATTTAAAGAACTTAACTACCAAATTCAAACAATTTCATATAATGTAAAAGTTAGAAGATGAAGACCAAAGCAAAGGGAAAACTTTTAGCATGACAATTTCTGTAAAGATTATGTATATATATATATAGATATTTGCTATGAAATATGGCCAACTTGAAGTGATATAGGTTATTAAGGAGAAGATGGAAGGAATCCACCTGGAATCAGTAAAAAATAAAGTAGCCATTACAATATTTTAAAGAAAATGTTTAATAAAATAATATTATATATAATTTGTGACTGAATAAAATAAAATCCGAGATTATAATAGCATGTAAAAGTTAGTATTTGTTGTGCAAGTTAGTAATGGTGCAAGTATTTGTGCAAGTTAGTGTTAGGTATGCAGTCTTTAGCAGGCATCTCTCTTTAATGGACTAGTACTCTCATAAATGGAGGTTTTGAGGGGTGGTCATTTGGCTTAATGGTTGAGTGCTTGCCTAGCATGCACTAAGAGTCATTTTAGATTCCTCGGTACCACATATATAGAAAAAAGCAGGAAGTAGTGATGAGGCTCAAGTGGTAGGGCTCTAGCCTTGAGAAAGTCCAACGACAGTGCTCAGGCCCTGAGCTCAAGCCCAGGACCGGCAATAAAAAAAAAAAGATTTCAGACATCTGTCGTGTCTTTCAGCAGCATGGAAAGACATGTAAGAGTACAACATATGAGTTCAATAACTTGCTCCTACATTTTCTAGTTACTAAAATGCAACAAAATATTTCTGTAAATAGAAAAGTATTTGTTATAGCAACTTTAAGACAGTTCATATTTCTTGAATTTTTGAAATATTTCATCAAAAGTAAAAAAGTCTGCCATGAGAACTAATGAAATGTTTTTGTCATTTGATAGGATTGTGTGTTACCTTTACGTTGGTGTTCCATAGATGATTTTGTTTTTTATTTATTTTGCATAATGTAGGTAGCACCAACATGTTATTGAGCTTGTTTTAAAATGACTCATATTTGAAATTCCAGATTTTGATTTATAATTTTTCTTTTCACATTTTATAAAATACCACTATTTCATACTCTAATTTTATAAGCCTTTTTGTCATTTTCTTGTCCTTAATAACATTTTTAATAATTTTACCTTTATTCAAAATTCATTCTATTTTAATAAATATTCATTTATGTATTTTCAATGTAGTCATATTTTTAACTTTCATTTTTATTTTTATGAATTTGTATCTTTACATTTTATTTAGATCATTTTTATCCTAGCCTAATCACTAATAACATAGCCACAGGTCTGCCTGATATATTTACCAAATGAAGAAGAAAACAGTGGTATTTATTGGAAGCTCAAGCTCACACATTCCCTGCCCCCCCTCTCAGTCTCTCTGTGTATTTATGTCTCTTTCACTTTTACTATATCACACCAGGACCATGCTACAATATATCTATGATTCAAACAACTTTAAATTTCACCCTTAAAACTGTGCCTTAATAAATCTCTTTTCTATATAAAAATTCTAACCTCAGAAAATTTTATTGTATCACATAAAACAAAGACATTAACAAGTAAAATCATCATCATATTTCATTTTGTCAGCTATATTTTCTGCATTAATGAATTCAGCACAGCTTTTTAAAAATTAAAAAGCAGTTCAATCATATTGGAAATACAGATAACAAACCTGTTGCTAAAACATTGAATTTCTCATGTTTATTCTTTCTAAAAGGGTGGGTTTTAAAACCAGCAATGTCTAGCCAATATTTTTATTATATTGGGTATATCTTACTATACAATGATGTTAATAAAGAATTTTACTTATAGAATATTTGCATGCATATAAAATTGTTGAAGACATAGATCATTTGTTTCAGAATTATTCATAGAATGTAAATTTCAAGATAGACATTTCTTACGTTTGTCAGAGATATTCTTTGTAGGAGAATTGTCCTCCCCCTTTTTCATAACGCTCACAGCATTGTCTGCGAAGAGCTCTGTGGTAGTCACTAGAGAATTGAAGTATATTTCAAAATACTTTTTATGTTTATGTGTATAACACTAACTACATTTATTATGATTGGAGGCTTATAATATAGTGTCCTGAAAAATTACCAAAGCTTAGAATTGGAAGGGCATTTAGCAATCAGATAGAACTCATTGTGCTGAAATATACATTATTTAGCAACTTGATAATTACTACAAGTTGAAATAATGAAAGAATTGATACAACAATAATATTCCATAACTGCTTAGTGTTTTGTCATATAATACCATCTCTCACACAAATTTAAATGAAATTTTAAAAAAGTTAGATAGCAATTTCATATCAGGAGAATACACTAGGTTGAATGGAAGCAATATACATTTACATACACATATAACTACTACACACATACATACCATATATGTACATATCTATAGTAAATAATTTCAAGACTGAAAATACTGAATTATATTACTATTTTACTATATCTTAAATAGTGTAAATCTTGCTGCCAAGTTATTTTATTGAAAAACCAATGAAGTTAATCCATGTGATTTTTGATTATTTATTCTGTTTCATTAAAGAATAATATTTGGATATTGATTGGTATTGCATTGAATTTGTAGATAGCTTTTGGCAGTATTGCCATTTTCATGATATTAATCTTCCCAATCCAGGAGTATGGGAGGTTTGTCCATTACCTTAGACATGTTTTAATTTCCTTTTTGAGGTTTGTAAAGTTTTCATGAAAGAGGTTCTTCATTTCTTTGGAGTTGCTTTCCTGAATTTAGTCTTGCTGTTGTCACTATCAGCATATGGAAAAGCTATTGATTTTTGTGGATTAATTTTATATACTGCAACTTTGCCAAAGTTTCAGATCAGCTCAAGTAACTTGGAGTGGAGTCTATGGAGTTCTTTAAGTACAGGATCACGTCATCTCTAAAGAGAAAATTTTTACTTCTTTTCCTGATTAGATCCTCTTTATATTTACCTCTTGTCTTATTGCTATACATAGGATTTCTAACACTCTATCAAGGAGAAGTGGAGAGAGTAGACATCCTTGTTTCATTCCTGATATTAGAGGAAATGGCTTTAATTTTTCACGAGGGACTAGGGTGGTACTTCCGTAACAGATCACTTCCTAAACTAATGCAAGTCCTTGAATTCAAAGTATTACTGAACCAAAATTATTTGCACTAATTATTTGAATATATTTCCAATAAATACATTTCAATGATTGTTTCTCTTAACAGTGTTATATATATGCATATATTCCTAAATTCTTTCTCTTTTGCTGGTTATAGGGCTTGAATTCAGGGCCTGGAATTTGTCCTTGAGCTCTTTTGCTCAAGGCTGGCGCTCTATACCAGAGGGTCACTTTCAGTTTTCTGGTGGTTAAATGGAGGCAACTCTTTTTTTCTTTTTTTCCATATATACTTCATTGTAATTAATACAAGGGTTACATTATATTCACCAGACAGAGGGTGCATTACTTCACATACCTTGATATCCTTTCTCATGACTTGGTCCCCATTTTGCTCCCCACAATCCGCCTTCCCTATCTGACTTCAAATAACAAAATAGGTATATATCCAATATATCAGATAACCAGGTGAAATACTGTGACAATATGAGATAACCAAGGGACAGCAAAAGAAATGAGAGATAACACAGTACCTTAAGGACAACAATCACTCATCATATGGTTTTTCTTTCTATATCCTGGAGATCATTTCATTTAGCCTCATACTATATGGCCTAATGTATCTAGGTTTTGTTCTATTATAAAATCTGTACTAGGAGAGCCCAAGGTTTCTATTTCCTATGAAAAATAGGGAAACTATTGAGCCTATGTTCCTTTGAGTCTAGCTTACTTCACTTAATATGATGTTTTTCTAAGTCTTTCCATTTCCTTACAAATGGGGCAATGTTGTCTTTTTCTGACAGCAGCATAGAATTCCATTGTGTACAAATACCACATCTTGTTGTTGATCCACTCATCAACTGAGTGACATATGGGTTGGTTCCATATCTTTGCTTTGGTAAATAGTGCTGCAATGAACATCATTTTGTTAGTGGCTTTAGTATGTCCATGTTTCTGGACGATTGGGTAAATGCCAAGTAGAGGAATGCTGGGTCATAGAGCAGCTCTATGTTTAGTCCTTTGAGGAACTACCATACTGCTTTCCTTAGTGGTTGAAGGAGTTTGTACTCCCACCAACAGTGTAGTAGTGATCCCTCCTGGCCACATCCCATCCAGCATCTGTTGTTATTAGATTTCTTGCTCATGGACATTCTCAAAGGAGTGAGGTAGAATCTTAGCGTTGTTTTGATTTACATTTCTTTTATGACCAGAGATGTCGAGCATTTCTTCACGGGTCTATAGGCCATTCTTATTTCTTCTTCAGAGAAGGCTCTCTTTAAGACTTTGGCCCATCTTTTAATGGGATGGTTGTTTCTTTGGAGATTAGTTTTGGAGTGATTCAATTTTTTGAGCTGTTGATATATTTTAGATATGAGGCCATTGTATGGTTAGTGAAGATCTTCTCCCAATCTGTAGGCTTTCTAGTTAATTTGCTAGCTATGCCCTTTGCCATACAGAAGCTCTGATATTTAATGCAGTCCCACTTATCCAGCCTTTCTCTGATTTGTTGTGTTTCTTGGTCCTTATTAAGAAAGTTTCAACCTTTGCCAAGGAGGCCTACTCTGTCTCCTATTCCTTCTTGTAAAGTTTTCAGTGTGTCAGCTTTTACCTCGAGGTCTTTGATCCATTTGGAGCTAATCCTGGTGCAGGGTGACAAGGAAGGATCCAACTATAGTTTTCTGTAAGTGCTTAACCAGTTCTGCCAGCACCACTTATTGTCTTTCTTCTATTCTATTTTTTGGCTCCCTTATCAAAGATTAGGTGGCCATAGGTCTGTGAGTTAATATCTGGGTCCTCAGTTTTATTCCGTTAGTCTTCAGGCCTGTTTCTCTTTTTTTGTTGGTTTTGTTTTTTCTTTTCTTTTTTTTTTGCCAGTACCAAGCTGTTTTGGTAACTATAACTCTGTAATAGAGTCTAAAGTTTGGTATTGAAATTCCTCCTGTGCTGTTCTTTCTTCTAAGTATTGTTTTAGCTATATGGGGTCTTTTATTATTCCATATGAAATTTTGGATTGCCTCTTCTATTTCTTTGAAGAATGAAATTGGAATATTGATGGGTATTGTGTTGAATTTGTAGATAGCCCTCGGCAAGATTGCCATTTTCACAATGTTAATTCCTCCAATCCAGGAGCATGGGAGGTTTTTCCATTTCCTCCATTCTGCTTCAATTTCCTTTTTCAGGTTTTAAATTTTCATCAAAAAGGACCTATACATTCTTCGTTAATTCCTAGGTACTTTATTTTCTTTGAGCCTATTGCAAAAGGAGTTGCTTTCCTGATTTTTGCTTCGTCCTCTCATTGTTGTCATATAGGAAGGCAGGTGATTTTTGAGGGTTAATTTTATACCCTGCTACATTGCCAAAGTTTTGAATCAAGCAGCTTAGGAGTGGATTCTATAGGGTTCTTTAAATATAGAATCATGTCACCTGAAAAGAGGGAAATTTTCACTTCCTCTTTCCCTATTTGGATCCCCTTTATGCTTGCTTCTTGCCATATTGCTCTGGCTATGAATTCTAATACTGTATTACGGAGGAGTGGAGAGAGTTGGCATCCTTGGGAGACAACTCTTACATATTCTCTGCCCAGTGTAGCTTCGAGCTGTAATCCTCATGTCTCAGCCTCCTGAGTAGCCATGATTTCATGCCTGAGCCACGGGTGCCTGGCTCTAAAATAATTTTCCTTTCCTGCCTTCCTTTCTGTAAGTTAAAGTTTATAATTTGTTACAATGTATGAATTTACTAAAATAGTTGAGCTACATATTATATAACAAAGCTTTCAACCTCTCACTCCTGTCTATCTTACTACATTACTGACAGGCATTAATTTCACTAACAATATCAAAAAGATCAGTTAGTTTAATCAGTTCTCTGGGGAATTTTTTTGTTTATTCTGTATTTTCCATTGTGTTCATCACAATATTCATAGGCTTGAAAGCTGGTCCATTCGCTTTGAGTATTTTTTCTTTTTTTACATTTGAATTATTTAGCACAGAGACAGCACTAAAACACTTTGTTAATGTAACTATCATTTAGTGAATTTTTCTTTGTGATTCCACTAGTGGATCCTTGTTTGTTTGTGGTACTGAGTAGCACAAAGACAGGTAATTAATAGACGGATTGGCTATTCCTTGCACTTTTTAAACATGTGAATGCATAATTGAAAGCTATTACTTAGGTTGTTTTAGAGTACCCCAATAGGTACAACAAAACACAGAACCATTATTTCTAGGTAATCTTAAATTTTGACACTAATTTACTTTCCTTTTTTGTGAATTCTCTATTTCCTTGCTTGTCTATTTCACTTTAGTTCTTTGGAAAGTTATTTTACTTAAGTCTTTCCCAGTTGTTTCTACCATCCACCTTGCTTAATATGCAAACTACTTACGTTATGACAATGATTTTAGCAAAGTTTCTTTAACTGTCTTTTCCATTATTTCTTTGTTAAAATGACTTCATTTATGATTATTATTATGATAAGAAATATCTCTAGAAATGTAAATCCAGCATGAAATTGACTTGTGTAATCTGACAAAATGCGAGTAATTCTGTGCTCTTGCCTGACCATCTTTAGCAAATGTATTTATTTTAAGTAGGCCTTTCCAAACTTATAAATTCAAAAGAAAAACATGTAGTGGACAGGTAAAATGGGATATATTTTATGTATCTTCTAAGATTATTTTACAATTGTTTTTTACGAGATTATAATCTATATGGATAAGTTAATCATTAATATTTTACCTGTTACAAAACTTTGTATCTACTGTTCTTGTTAAAGCTCTATAACACTAGATAAAATAAATTGGCTAAAAATTAATTTTTTACAATTATTGTTCTTACAAGAGGGACTCCTTAATATTGTTTTAAATTCTTTCTTCATTTCCACTCTTGGGAGTGCACCTGTTAGTTGATCCATACCAATTTCTATAAATAAACATACCAAAACATTTTTGTAAGTATGAACATCCAAATATACATATGTGTTTATATAGTATTGATGCATAATATTTGCATTTACAGATTAGAGAACAACAAAATCTTACAGTTCTGAAACTGCTAGAAAGGACAGATATTACATTATTTTCAGCTTTAAAAATGTTTACCAATTAGCCAATAGATATATCTTTTCAGGAATAGGCAAAACTGAAACATATATTGTTGCTACCTGATTTCTATACAATGATATCTTTCAGAAACTTTTAAATAGTTCTAATGTTGTTATAATGACAATATAACTTTCAAATTTACAATGAAATCGTACTATTTCAGTATAATGTACTTGATGAAATGGAATTGACATTATTTTTCACAGACTAAACTGTAGTTTTCCTAGTCACAGAATTTATTAAGAGGTAGACCTTTCTTAATTTATCCAGGAATGTTGTCACTTCTCTTTAGAAAAATTTAACTGCAAATTTTGTACATTCACTGAGGAAAATGACAAAATGTTTGTTGAACTGAAAGTGAACTGAATTTGTTGAACTCTCTTGTGTTTTCTGCATGTATAAAAATAGAAATAATTTTCCAAAATTACACCAGACCTATCACTCGGTCTCTTTGACATCAATGTTTATATATTTTTATATTTTTGGCTAGAATACATTGACTAGGTTCAGTAGTAAAAAAGATATGAAAACTCATATAAGAAAAGGGATGATTAGGTTTGGTGACATGAAGTCATTGACTGCTCTTAATGTTTTCTGGATGAAACATATATTTGTGACTGGAAAGCTGTCATGATTTGAAAATTATAGAGTGGCAATTTTCTACTGTGAAGGATGAATGAACTAATGAATCATTGTTCAAACATACTGCTTACCACTAAAATGTACTACAACTCTTTTCTTCTGAGTGATACATCATTTCAAAATATGAATCAAAATATGAATAAAGAATTCATGAGTTTGATAAAAGTATAGTTTTCATACTTGAGAAAAATTATTTATTCAATACAATATACATAATTTGAAACTTAGAACCTCAGCAATTGATTTTAGTTTCTTTGTATTTTTTTCCTCTAATGGGGATACATGAATGGGTTAGAATAAATAAATATGCTTTATATAATCAGGGAACAATGAGATGGACTGAAGAAGGACCTGTTTATACATACTAGGAATTTAAAGGTATGCTCTGTAGACATTTCTGATCTTGTATATAATGTCCAAACCTTGCTTTAAGTAATTTTATTTTATTTTTCCTTCAATAATTAAAGCTCTTTTCACTCTATTAATGTATTAAACTCCATAATGTGTCATGAAATGTATCCACTTAAAATGTCTAGCCTTTTGGCGTTTTGTTTTTGTCTTGGTGCTACTTATATTAGAGCTCAGAGATCTCTGGGTTCAAGCACTCTACCACCAGCCCTATTTTCAGTCTTGGTCTGATTTTTCTGTTTAGTTTTTAAAATTTATTTTGTTGGTCCTGGGGCTAGCACTTAGGGTGTGGCTGCTGTCCCTGCATTCATCCTATTAAAGACTAGTGCTTTACATCTTTGAGCCATAGATCTACTTCTGGTTTTCTGGTATTTAATTGGTAAAGAAAGTATTATGAACTTTCCTACCTGGACTGATTTTGCACTGTGGTCCTCAGATCTCAATCTTTGGATTAGAGATGTGAGTTGCCAGCAGTGGGGTTGTCTCCTTATTTTTTATGCCTAATACTTTATGCCTAGATATTCCTGCATTGTTATTCAACTTATCTTTCTGCCATAGCTGAAATGACAGGCACATGGCATTCTGACCACATTTTTCTCTCTTCCTTTCTATGTCTCTGTATCTACTTCTTTTTTTAATCTGTCTTTGTATTCATTTCTTTCATTCTATCTTTTTTCCTAAACTAAAATTCTATAGATTCTTTGAACTTTGTACCTTAATTCTTACACCAGGGGCCTCCTAGGTTCTCAGTCCTATTGAACTGAGGTCTTCTACCAGCATTCCAAGGCCTTTGTAGAAAAGTCTATTTGTGATAAATCTCAGTTTTGATAACAATGTAAGCCAATGCCTTTAGTGATCATCTCTCATATATATTTACATATAATCTATATCTACCTTTCTTCTTCATTTTTTTTGCCAGCCCTGGGCCTTGAACTCAGGACCTGAGCACTGTCCTTTTGCTTTCTCAAGGCTACAGTCCTACCACTTCAGCCACAGCACCACTTCTGGCTTTTTTCTATGTATGTGGTACCAAGGTATCAAACTCAGGTCTTTGTGCATGCTAGGCAAGCACTCTACCACTAGGCCAAATTCCCATACCCTCATTGTTCTTTATTTTACTGGTTTTAGGATTTTTTTCTGTTGTTTATCTTTCTACATTTGATAGACTTGGTAATGGATTTCTCTATTCATTGCACTTACATTTCATTAACATGGTATGGGAAGATTGGTATTTATCATTAAATATTTTTAAATATCAGCTATACTTTCCTTAGATATATTAAAATTATTTCTCTCATTGCTTTGACTAGTGTCCTATATATGTATCTCTCTTCTAATGACTTAAATGTACTTCAACATTTGTGAATATTTTTCTTAAAGTATTTGACCTTTTGTTAACATTAATTCCCATTTGGCCTTTTAAAAATATTTTCTATGTCGAAAATCACAATCACATATTTTTTAAATATAAGATTCCTTGGAGATTTTATTTTATTTTATTTTGCCAGTCCTGGGGCTTGAACTCAGAGCCTGAGCTCCATCCTTGGGCTTTCCTCAAGGCCAACACTCTACAACTTCAGCCACTGCACCACTTCTAGCTTTTTTCAGTGTATGTGGTACAGAGGTATCGAACCCAGAACATCATGCATGCTAGGCAAGCACTCTACCACTAGGCCAAACTCCTGACCCTCCTTGGAGATTTTATAGGGACATTCTGGTTGCTACAAATGAGGCAAAACATGCAAGCTATGTTTCTCTAGGACTGGCTTACTTTGTCTAAAACAATGTTTTCCATGCCTTTTCATTTCCTTACAAATGGTATAACATCATTTATTTTTTCTGATGGATGAGTAGAATTTCACTGAAGGACATTTAGGCTGATTCCATATCTTGGCTGTGGTAAAAAATGAACATGGTTGTGCTAGTAGTTTTAGTGTAGACTTGTTTTTTGCTTATTGTGTAAATTTCAAGGAAGGAATTGCTAGGTCACAGAGTAGCTTTATGTTGTTTTGAGGACCCTCCAGACTGATTTCCACAGTGGCTGAACACGCTCACATTCCCAATAAAAGTGCAATAGAGTTTCCTGTTGGCCCACCCATGCCAGCACTTGTTATTGTCAGTTTTTTTCAGTATTGGTCATTCTAACTGGAGTAAGGTGGAATCTCAGTGTCATTTTGATTTATATTTCCTTTATAGCAGAGATATTTAACATTTTTCTTCATGTGTCTTCTACGCGTTTATGTCTAAAAGCAAACTCTCTGGTGATAAGCAAGGATTACAAATGAATTAACTGAAGTGTAAGAAATTCTGTGGAGATTGTAAATAGTGTAATTTTTAAAAGCCTAACAAAAAAAGTACCTGGAAATGACTATTTGCAAGAGGGGAGAGTAGAGCCAAAGGGAGAGGGGTAGAAGAATGAAGGAAGTAATTGGGGAGAATGTAAACAAGACTTCATCACATATACCAGAGAATTGAGAAATAAAAAGTGAACCAAAGGAGGATGAAGATACTGAAGTAATAACAGATCAAGATCCATTGTATACATAAACAATTTTATTACATAGCAAGATAAATAATGTCACCTAAAATTAAGATGAGAGAAGAATGGATTGGGAAGATGGATGACAATGTTGAAAGGGATAGTATTGTTCAAAATAAACTGTATTCATGAATTGTCCTGAATGGTCAGCTTCTTTGTATAACCACAAAAAGGTAATAAAAGTACTTTGTAAAGTAAAGTTTCCTTCAGGTTTTCAAATATGTATATGATAATTGCTCTATGCTCTTTATCTTTTGATTGTAACAAGTAAGGATTGTCTCAAATTAATTTTGTGCCCTCCATTTTCCTGTTTCAGTTTCCAGTGTATGAGTTTCTTCAAACAATTAATTATGCTAAAACATGAGTATTTTAGATATATAATGGCTCAATTTGGGGTATTGATTTTCTCTTCATGAAGAATGTGTTAGTTTTTTTCTGTGAATTTGTTTAGTAATTTGGCCGGATTCTTTTACAGACTATTGTTATACTTGTGAGATGAAAAGGTGTTATTTTCCATGAGCAGAGTTTGGTATGGACACGCCAATTTTATTCTAAATTTGGTGTCAGTCCTGAGGTTTGAACTCAGAGCCTAAGTGCTGTCCTTGAGTATTTTTGCTTAAGGTTTATGCTCTACCGCTTGAGCAACTTCGTTTTTTAATGGTTAATTCAAATAGGAGTTTCAAAGACTTTCCTGCTAAGGATAGCTTTAAACTGTGATTCCCAACTCTCAGTCTCCCAAATAGGTACTATTACAATTGTTAGCCACCAGCATTTGGCATCACAGTCACTTTTGAATGAGTGTGGTTTATAAAGTTATATCACTTAGGTTCCTCCCCATATATATCTTATATTGTCTCAGTCCTTTTGTGTCAGACCAAAACTCAAAGATTATTTTTCTAACACAGCTACTCCAAGACTAAAAACAGTAGTATAATACCTAAACATTCTCAATTAAAAATTCCTACTTCAGCTGAGATATTATTACTATGCTTGACAATGTTAATGCACATAGGGAATGGTTAGGTAATGCAATACTGCTAGTTTTCTTTTATCATTTAAATCATTCACCCTAGGGGCCAGGAGTTTGGCCTAGCGGTAGAGTGCTTGCCGAGCATGCACGAAGACACGGAATCTATTCCTCCATAGATAACAAAAAGCCGGAAGTGGTGCTGAGGCTCAAGTGGTAGAGTGCTAGCCTTGAGAAAGTCCAAGGACAGTGCTCAAGCCCTGAGCTCAAGCCCAGGACTGGCAAAAAAAAAAACAACAAACCACAAAAAACAAACAAACAAAAAAATCATTCACCCTTTCTATTTTTGTAAGTCAGAGCAACTTTCTACCTAATCTGGATGTAGAAAGTGAATAATATAGAATTATATATTGTTCAATAATTTTCTAATATTTGATATGGAAAATAAAAATATATAATTTTCACTTTTAACAAAAATAATAGTGTATAATTATATGAGTGTACACATGAAGACTTTTCCCATGGCACAATATTACATAGGAATCATTGCTATCAAAAACACATTAATTAAATTCCATATAAGATAAATGATAAAATTAGATGTATTTTTCTTACCAGAAATAAATTTTGGTAGTTTCTGTAATTTGCATTTTAACAAATGCTGTTCCAAAGCACCTCTCAAATATTCTAGATCATTCTCTATAAAAAATAAACATATTTTTATACAGTTAGTGTTAATTATAATAGGAATATGAAGTGTATATGTATGTGACACTATCTCAATTAGATTTTATTAATGTATAGATTGCTAAATCACTGAGCATGAAAATTATAATGAAGCATATAAATTATCAATTAATTTATATTACAAGTCAGAGAGCTATCTTAGTATACTGGGGCTTAAATATTTACAGATTAGGATAACACTGTATTATCAAATGATAATTAAATTGTCATACAATTATTTTCTATTCAATAAGTTTCTTCCCTCCTCCTTTTTTCACTTTTACTGTTTTAGCCCTCTCTTTTCTCAGTTTTTAACTTATCAGTCATATCTCTAAAAAGAGTTTTAAAGCGATCTGTAAATTTACAATATACTTTTACACTTAATAAAAGTTCTTTTTGTAAATTTCTTTTCCACTTTTAATTATAGTCAGGCTTTATAGAAGAAAATGTATTATTAATCCACAAATATGTAATGTAACTGTTATTTCCAACAGTTTTTATGTGCTAGAATAATAGACAAGAATGGTGAAAATGTATACTTTTACTAGTTATTTTTATATTGAAAACTACATGAAATTAGATAAAATCATATACATCAAATAGTTTCAGTTTACTGACTTTTTCTGTTTTGCTTTATATTTGATTTTTGGGATTTCTTCTTACTAGTCAAGCATTCATTACATTATTCAAACTCCCAGATGGTTTTACATTTAATTGATTTTGGTAGGAACTCACTTTTTTTTTTGGCAGTCCTGAGATTGAGCTCAGGGCCTGAGCACTGTCTTTGGACTTTCTCAAGGCTAGAGATCTACCATTCAAGCCTCAGCACCACTTCCAGCTTTTTTCTACATATGTGGTACCAAGGAATTGAACCCGGGTCTTCGTGCATGCTAGATAAGCACTCTACCACTAGGCCTAACTCCCAGTTCAGGACCTCACTTTTGCACAAGGTACATATTGGAAAATAATCCTCCTACCTTTGCCTCCTTAGTAGTTCTTATTTATTTACTTACTTATTTAGGTATGTTGATTGTGGGGCTTGAACTGTCCCTGAGCTCTTCAGCTCAAGGCTAGCGCTCTACCACTTGAGCCACAGCACCACTTCTGGTTTTCTGGTAGTTAATTGGAGATAAGAGTCTCATAGACTTTGGTGCCAGACTGGATATGAACCACCATCCTCAGATCTCAACCTCCTGAGTAGCTAGGATTACAGGTGTGATCCACCACACCTGGCTCCTCCTTAGTATTTCTGTCCGTACCAACATGAGAGACTTATTTTAAAGTTTAAGATAGGTAATGTTGGTTTTTTTGGGTGCATTTGTTTTAGGGATGTTGCAATAGGGCATGCCTCTAACCCTATTTGAGAAGCTTAGAAAAGTGTTGGTCTAATTGTAAATACTTATGTCCAAATAAATTAAGACAGTTCTCTTATCTGTAATATAAATTATTTGAAAATTTATACATTGCAGCATTATTCTCATGTTCAGTGAACTTGAACAATTGATACATTCATTAGTAAAGTAATTGTGATATCATCATACATTTAAAAAACCTTGTATTTGTGAATAACAAGTACATGAAGAGGGATTCTATTGTTACATGTCCTCGCATATTTACACAATATGACAACCAACTTCAGTCTCTTTTTTTCCCCCAAGAGGTGTACTTATAGTTGTAAACAATCTATTTCAAAAGCATTCAGTATCCTTTATCTTCCATAACAGCCCTACCTTTCCTAATAATCCTTATCCATCTACAGGGTCCATTTCTTTCCTGATCTCACTTTTGATGGGGAAAAGCAATGCTGAAACAGTTTTCTAGGCTTTACTTCCTTGTGGCTAAATATGAAGCTAAGAATAAAACTCAGAATATAAATAACTTAAAATAGTATTTTTTAAGATTCTGTTTATAAATGTATCAGTTTATAATTTGATCATTTCTGGAAAGTATACCCCTTGATATTTAACATGTTTTTCTCCATGGGTGTAAGGTCACTTATAATCAAATCACTTATATAAATTTAATATTGCTGTTGAAAACAGATGTTTGGTTAGCTCCTAAGAGTTACACACACACACACACACACACACACACACACACACACACACACACACACAAATGAAATGTATTTACTCCAGTCTCAGAGACTAGTTCTTTGTGTTTCTCCCTTGTAGATGGAATATTGGAATATTTCACTGGTAATTTCTCAGAATTAAATCCTTCCATGGGGAATTCAGAGCAGTGAAAATAAATTTCTTACCATAGGTTTGAAAATGCCAAACCAGCTGACAGGATCAGATCACTTTTTAACTGGTACTGACCTTGGCTTACTATACTCTGCATCACAAAGTCCTTTAAGATTCACAGGTTCTAGAATTTTGTCAATGACATTTTTGCCAAGACATAAGACTCACTCATGTCATGTGGTTCCACATGTGATTATATGGGATCCTATGTCTGTGTTTTACATCGTGAAGCTGAGGTGTAAGCCCAAGTAAAAGCACAAGTGGAGCTGGAACTTAGTCTAAACTTAGGAGGTGACTCAGTTTATGTAGTTTCTTTGTTCATCCTTTTCTCTCTCACACTGCTTGTTGATGTCAATGATTGGGAATTGCTACTCTCCTCCATTCTCTGTAAGTGCATAGTGTGATCAGTTTTTTGTTTTATCAGTATTTCTATTAAAAACATACAAAATTTTGTATATCCTTCAAGAGCTGAGGCAGTAACTCTAAATTCACAACTACTGTAGTGTCTTTCATTGCACCTGGAACTC
Source organism: Megascapheus bottae (assembly GCF_031878675.1). NCBI lineage: Eukaryota > Metazoa > Chordata > Mammalia > Rodentia > Geomyidae > Megascapheus > Megascapheus bottae. The sequence goes on from NC_143517.1 coordinate 239,326, forward strand.
TTACACTCTGTTGAAACATCTGCTACCTCCTCCTATACCTTCAGCCTTTTCCTGACAACTACACAGCCTCCTCCAATCATAAACTCAGTCCTATCTATATCGTAGCAACTCTAGAGCCTCCTTAGTCTCAGCCTCCTTCCATGTCATTGCTGTCACCTCCCCTCAGCCTTTTCCTACTTCTGCCCTGTCATCTTAGCTTTAGCCTTCTCCTGAATTTCTGATTGCTCTTTGGATGTCTCAGTCTTGTCAGACATATGGCTGCTTCAGCTAAAACTTAGCTCTGCATATATTGAAGCCCCAGGTATGACACCCAACTTGTCCTCTATTTCTCTGCAAATTCCATATTATTCTTTTTCATAATTAAGTAAAATTCTGTTTTACATTAATACATACATTTTCATGACCCATTCATTCGTTATAAGGAATCTGGCCTTTTTCCTATGGAAACATGACCATAGTGAATAGAATACAAATAAACAAATCTATTATTTGCTGTCTAGTATTCCAGCGGTATCACTGGATTTGTGTTCTATGTTTATTTTTTTGAGGATATCCAAAGTAGCCCATGCAGTAGTTTACATTCTAAGCAACAGTATAATAGGACTTCTTTTCCCCAACACCCAACCCCTCCCAAAATTTATTGTTCACATTCTTCACTGTCATTCTTACTGGGGTTAGATGGAATCACAACGCTGTGTTAATATGAGATTTTTATGGCAACATATGATTTCTTTATGTGTTTATTGGTCATTTTTACTTCTTCTGATAAGTTTCTATTTAGCTCGCAGTCACTAATTGGGTTTTTAATTCTTTGAGGGTTTAGTTTCTTGAAATCTTTGTGTATTTGATATTAGGCCTTTATCAGTCATATAGCTGGCAAAGACCTCCTATCCTGTAGGTTGTAAATTTATTCTAGTAACTACATCCTTAGCCATGTAGAAACTTTTAGCTTGATGCAATTATATTTATCACTTTGTCCCACAAGTCCTCTGGGCTGTGTTCACTTTATCATTTTTTTCTTTCTTTCTGAGTTACTTCCAAAGACTTGTCTGTGCAACAACCCATAGTATTTCTTCTATTTAGTTGAAATAGAAGAAATTGCTGTAACTGAGCTGTATTTTTAATATCAATTATTAACTTTTTCAGGTCTAAGCTTTCTGATTGGATCTGACATGTATTTCATTATAAATAGTTCTTTATTGAACTTATGATTTAGAATATTAATTTTCCCCTTAGTATTATTAAATTTTTTGTCTTAATGTTGATTGTGAGTAGCAATACAATATTACTAATTATTACTTTATACATTATTAATATCATACAATGGCTATAATTATTGATATTTAATACTGTTAATAATTAATATCAATTAATTATTTGTATTTGAGTTAATTTTCAAGTATTATGAAATTTCCATTAGTTTGTTTTTCACTAATGTAAGTACAAGAAGTGATATTAACAAAATTTACAATATTATTGATTTGTGGGAGGTGAAAGGATGCTAGGGTTCAAATTGAGGGACTGCTAATGTTTAGCTTCTTTCACTCATGTCTCCAGTGCCAGTTTAGTATTGGTTAGTTGTAGATCAATAACTCACAGATTTCTCTACACAGACAAACTTGAATCTTGAAATCTATGCTTTCTCAGGTAGCTAGGACAAGGAGCCATTAACACTGCTCAGCTTTTGTTGTTGGCTTTTTTGCAGTTCTTGATTTCTTTACATGTTTCATTTTCTCTCTGACATGTTTGTTTTAATTTGAAAGATTCTCTGTAGTATTTCTTTTATGTTAATTGTATTTTATTGTCAGGATAATGTATAGAGGGGTTATAGTTACATTCATCAGGTAATGGGTACATTCATTTTTGAACACTGTACCACTTTCTCATGTTTTAGTCCCCCTTTCTCCCCTCTTATCCCCCCCAACCATAATTTTTCCCCTTTCCTTTCCCTATTTCAAATAAACAAATAAACCATACCAGGTAACAAAATCAGATACTGTAATCACATGAGATTAAACATTTGGGGAAAAAAAGAGAAAGAAAATAACTTCACCGAGTACATTAAGAACAATAGTCACATAGATAAAACTCTTGTTTCCATATGCTAGAGTTCATTTCATTTAGGCTCATCCTGTGGACCATATAAACATAGCTTTTGAGTTATTGTGATCTTCTGCTGGAATAATCCCAGATGTGTACTAATTACAAGTGAGAGAAGTCATGCAGCCTATGCTCCTTTGGGTCTTTCCATTTCCTTATGAATGGGGCTAGGTAATTTTTTCTGATGGCAGCATAGAGTTCCATTGTATAAACACATCTTTTTTTATCCATTCATCTACTCAGGGACATCTGGGTTGGTTCCATATCTCAGCTATGGAATTATGCCGCAAGGAACATCATTGTGCTGGTAAGTTTAGGATGCCCTTGATTCTGGAGATTTGGGTAAATGCCAAGGAGTGATTTTGCTGGGTCATAGTAGAGTTCTTTGTTTAGTAAACACCATACCTCTGTGATATTTTCCCAGGCAATATCATGAATGTCAAGATTCTTCCCATTCTGTTTATAGTTATTGAAATACTTTCACAAAAATATTCTCATAGTTTGGGGATAATTATTCCCATTATCTTGATTACTATAAATCTTTGACTATGCTAGAGAGTTACAAAAATGTTAGTCCTAATGAGTTTTGCATTATATATGTTTTTCAAATTATCAATAGTGCTCTCAGGGAAAGCCAGCTCAAATATTCCTAGTATGGAAGTGTGTTTATATTTCCTTGCTATTTTTTCTATTTTTTTAAATTTGCACACTTCATTTTATTCATCCACACATACAAACATTGGAAACAAGAATAAAGAACATATGGCTTTTGTACATTTAGCACCATGAAACAGCCAGTGCACTTCCTTGCTATTTTTTCCATATATTTTTATTGTAATTAATAGGAGGGTTACATTATATTCACCAGATACAAGGTGCATTGGTTCACAAACATTGATACCCTTTCTCATGTCTCGATCCCCATTTCTCTCTCCCCACCCATGCCCCTCATCGTGTTTTCTTCCTTTCCTTTTCCGACTTCAAATAACCAAATATGCATATGTACAATATATCAGATAATCAGGTGAAATACTGTGACAATATGAGGTAACCAAGGGACAGCAAAAGAGATGAGCGGTAACATAGTACATGAAGAACAATAATCACTCATCATATGGCTTTTGTTTCTGTATCCTGGAGGTCCTTTCATTTAACAACATGCTATATGGCCTTATGAATCTAGGTTTTGTACTATTGTAAATCTCTGCTAGGAGAGCCCAAGGTTTCTACTGCTTATGAAAAATAGGGAAACCATTGAGCCATGTTCCTTTGAGTCTGGCTTACTTCACTTAACATGATTTTTTCTAAGTCTTTCCATTTCCTTACAAATGGGGTGATGGAATTCTGACAGCAGCATAGAATTCCATTGTGTATAAATACTACATCTTGTTGATCCTCTCATCAATTTAGGGGCATCTGGGTGGGTTCCATATCTTTGCTATGCTAAATAGGGCTGCAATGAACATCATTGTGCTAGTGGCTTTAGTATGTCCTTGTTTCTGGACGATTGGGTAAATGCCAAGTAGAGGAATGCTGGGTCATAGAGCAGCTCTATGTTTAGTCCTTTGAGGAACTGCCATACTGCTTTCCTTAGTGGTTGAAGGAGTTTGTACTCACACCAACAGTGTAGTAGTGATCCCTCCTAGCCTCATCCCTTCCAGCATCTGTTGTTATTAGATTTCTTGATCAAGGCCATTCTAACTGGAGTAAGGTGGAATCTTAGAGTTGTTTTGATTTGCATTTCTTTTATGGCCAGAGATGTCAAGCATTTCTTCAAGTATCTGTAGGCCATTTCTTATTTCTTCTTCAGAGAAGACTCTCTTTAAATCTTTGGCCCATCTTTTAATGGGATGGTTGTTTCTTTGGAGATTAGTTTTGGAGTGATTCAATTTTTTGAGCTGTTGTATGGTTAGTGAAGATCTTCTCCCACTCTGTAGGCTTTCTAGTTATTTTGCTGGCTATGTCCTTTTCCATACAGAAGCTCTGCAGTTTAACGCAGTCCCACTTATCCAAACTTTCTCTGAATTGTTGTTTCTTGGTCCTTATTAAGAAAGTATCGACCTGTGCCAAGAATACCTAGTGTATCTCCTATTCTTTCTTGTAAAGTTTTCAGTGTATTTGCTTTTACCTCTAGGTCTTTGATGCATTTGGAATCAATTCTGGTGCAGGTGCTTAACCAGTTCTTCCAGCACCACTTGTTGAAGAGGCTGTCTTTCTTCCATTCTAATTTTTTGCCTTCCTTATCAAATATTGGGTGGCCATAGGTCTTTGGGTTAATATTTGGATCCTCAGTTCTATTCCATTGGTTCAGACCTGTTTTTTGCCAATGCCAAGCTGTTTTGGTCACTATAGCTCTGTAATAGAGTCTAAAGTTTGGTATTGAAATTCCTCCTGTGCTGTCCTTTCTGCTAAGCATTGTTTTTGCTACATGGGGTCCTTTATTATTCCATATGAAACTTTGGATTGCCTCTTCTATTTCTTTAAAGAATGAGATTGGGATATTGAGGGGTATTGTGCTGAATTGGTAGATAACCCTTGGCAAGATTGCCATTTTCACGATGTTAATTCCTCCAATCCATGGGAGGTTTTTCCATTTCCTCCATTCTGCTTTAATTTCCTTTTTCAGGGTTTTAAAGTTTTCATCAAAAAGGTCCTTTACATTTTTAGTTAATTCCTAGACATTTTTTTTCTTTGAAGCGATTGCAAAAGGAGTTGTTTTCCTGATAGTTGCCTTTTTCCTCTCATTGTTGTTAGGTGCTCAGGTGCCAGAGAGAGGCTTTTTCTCCACGGTGGCTCTGAGCTGCTATTGCCGCTCCATGCTGTCTTCTTCCACCAGTTTTCTGCCTTTTTCCTCTCTGATTGAGATCTCTGTGGTGCTACAGCTTACTTAGGATTGATCTTTGAGTATGAACTTTCCCCTACAATGCCAGAACTGGTATCTTGTTGAGAGTTCAGAAAGACTCACACTGAACTGCCTCCATCTTCTACCTATCTCTTTGCTTGCTATTTTAAAGCTTATTGTTTGAAAACGAAATAAAACATTTCTACTGCCTTTTTCAAATACTTTTTTCTTGATCATGTCCTAGCTTCAGCTTTAGCACGTCATAATTCTTTATTATTTTAAATATATTATTCATTATTACATATTAACTATTTTAATGATAAGCAAGGCAGCAAAGTTGCCTGAATGGCAATGATTTGTTCTATAATTACAACTTATTACATAAAATATGGAAATGGTAATGAACATATGTTCTCAAGGAGCTAATCATATGTATCATATATTTTACTACCACTTCCCAAAATTCATAATGAAATCAAATATATTCAATATATACTAAGCATTACATTTATTTTTCTTTTTTTTAATACCAGCTCTAGTGTTTGAACTTTTAGCCGCAAATATGATAGATCAGTGCTATACCACCTGAAACATGATTTTCTTCCTGAACATTACATTTTTGTTATTGCATAAGCATTTTATAATTCACAAATGTATATTGATGTAGCTGGGATAGCTCTTTTTTTCCATTTAGTGTGGTTATACTGTGTAAAACTTCCAGTATCATATAGTTTTAATAATTACAATCCTTAGACTTTGTTCCATTCTTCTACTGTTTTCAAACAAATTTCTATGTACTTACCAACAACTTTGTCTAATTCAAACAATGATATTATATCACTAATTGATGGATTTAATAGTATAGGACTTTCAGGTGTATCTTCAAGTTCTGCAGCTTCTTTTTGTTTATCTGTAAAAAAGAGATTTCTGAATTTATTCTTATGTTAAAAAGGTAAAAAATATATTTTTAAGCCATTTATCTCTTTTACATTATAATTTAATATGCTAGTATTCAATTGGGTGCAAGTAAGAAAAACAATATTTATACACTTATAAAATGACAAATATTATACTATGTAATTATTGTATATTATGTCAGCCATAACAACAATTGAAAATAAGTTTTATTTCCTTTTACAAAATACTGAAAATAAGACTTAAAGATAATTTTATATTGTAGTTCTATGGTCATTAAACGAAGAAACACAATTATTTTCTTTATATATGTTTGTGATCTACATAAAGGTAAGCTCAAATATCTGTTGTGAATGAGTGTTCAATGAGTGAAATGAGTCTACTGATGATCAGGCAGCATAAACAACCAAGGTAAACTGGATGTAACTGTTTTACTAAAAGAAATTGCTCTCACTAATTTCTGGAAATTGCAACACTGATGTTATGAAGTGTTAGAAATTTTAAAGAAAACTTAAAGCTCTATATATTCACAAGAAATCTCAAGATTCAAAATATAAGCAACTTAAACATTTTAATCATGTTTGTAAGGCAAAAATATCCACTTAATACCATAGAATTGCTTTACAAAAGATTAATTGTAATATATCATTTAGTGTGAGAGCTAATGACTGATATATCCCTTTGAACCACTATATTCCTAGTTAATCTACATCAACAAGGAACACCAAAGCAATTTGTATTGTATCTCCCAGATTTTTTTCTGTTTCTCAGTCACTTCTGACACACAGTATTTTGTTTTTCAAGAGATAGTTAATTTCATATGTATTTAAACTGTGTTACTTTTTTGTGGCAGGTCATAGTCTTTTAGTAAATTAACAAATGCTTTTCTTCCCATTCCTTTAGTACCACAAATGTTACTCGATTTTTTAATTTGCCTTTTTATCAAATACAGGGTTCATCATGTTGATATTAGTATCACCCTTTATCTATTTCCAATTTACAACATAAAATCAGAATTCTTTGAAAATAATATTCATTCACTACAACACAACTAATAAATAAATTAGAAGATTAGCCAACAATCGTAGTTAATTATTATAATCAAACATTTCATAAGTCTTATTTGTAAACAAATATTCTTAAATATTCACATACATGTGTAATAATCAATTTTTCCAAAAACACACAGAAAGATGAATCAACTTACACAGCAAGAGATATGGGAAAAAAAAACATCAAAGAAGATTTGGGGAAGATGGCAGAGGTTCTTGAGCTCTCACCAAGATACCAGGTTTAGCATTCTACTGGAAATTTATAGCTGAAGAGTGACATCAGGCTGGAATAGAACAGAGATCTGGGCCAAAGAGGAAAAAGTCAGGCAGCCTGTTTAAGAAGACAGATTTGAGCCCACACCAATGGCAGTGGCAGCTGTGGTGGTAGTGGCAGTGGCAAGAGCTGAGGCAGCAGCAACAGCAGTGGAGACCACAGCGGCAGTGGCTACTGCTACTCCGCAGAGCAGCTGCAACAAGAGAAAGGCACTGGCGCCTGACCAATCACAGCCTCTATTACTGGCAGCACAGACCAGGTGACTATGAACAGAAATCTTCATCCTGCCGGCTACAAAAAGATGCAGATGGCTCAAGGAACCATAAACAAAAAGGCATTCTCACTCATTCAATCTGCACAGCATTGGGAAATTAGCCCATCCTCCACCAGCCAATTACATCACCATCTTGCCTACTGGCAAAGACCCTGCCAGAACAACTAGCAGATGACTGGATCCTGAGAAGTGGTGTTAGTAGCATCATTGTCTAAAGGGCAAAGGGATCTCACCTGTGTCAGCTTACCCTTAGCCGGGCAATTGGTTTCCTGCCCTGGAGGGAGTAATTCCTCCCTGTCCAGGGGGATTCCTTCTCCCAGTAAACAAAGTCAGAGGTGGTCCCACCCCTAGGCCACTCTTAGCTGAGGTGGCAAAAACAATAGTGGCTCCAGGCTGGTTCAGAGTGATTTCTGAAGCTCACCATTGATTCCAGACAAAATACATCTCCACTCACATTCAAACTACCAAAAACAGCCAACTTTCTCCTGAAGTACACATAAAGCTCATTGCCCTGCCAGTAAATTAGCCTGGGTGGGCAGTCACAAAGATCCCAAATCTCTAAGGCAGAACTTTTTCTGCCCACTCAAGCAAAGTGATTGGAAAAACCAATTAAGCCAAAGGAAAATGAATCATCACAGAAGATAAGAAACTTCATAAAGACACTGGATCCCAAATAAAGTGGAGACACAAGTTTCTCCCCTAAAACTGAAGAAACTCAAGAAAAAATGGTATATAAGGGAATTACATCTCTCTCTCAAACAGGCTAAAGAACAGTCAATGGGAAAACTAGAGGAGAATCCACTATATGCTCTACAAGTGCTACCGGTAAATATGGTCAATGAAAAGTTTGAAAGCATGAAGAAGGATATATGTGAATGAGATGAAAACAATCAAAGAATAATAGAGGAATTCATCAAATCCACAAACGGAAAGCTGAATGAATTCCAACAAATGTCCAATGAGACTACAGCCTCTGAGCTAAAGGACTTCAAAGAGAGCATTCAAATCTAAATCAAGGAAGTAAAGAAGTTCATACAAGATCTAAAAAAGATGCAAGCAATCAAAAATGACAAACAAGAAGGATGGGAGATGAAGAACAAAGTAGAAAGTATTGATAAGTAGAAGAATCTCGAGAGTTTAAGATAACCTAGAATTCATAGAGAAACACCAGAAAATGATTCAAACCAAGACCAAGAAATATGACAGATCTCTTGAAGGGCTCTAAGATATAATTAGGAAGCCTAATTTAAGGCTAATAGGTATTGAGGAGAGTCTGGAGAAGGAGGTTAAAGGAATTGGAAATATACTTAGGGGAAACACCTCAGAAAACTTCCCAAATATGCAGAAGGACAGGCCTATCCAGATAAAAGAAGCTTTTGGAACCCCAAGCAGACCTGAGCAGAAAAGTACATCCCACTACCATATTATAATCCATACAGGATGAATAAGGACCAATGAAAAGATCCTTAAAGCTGCTTTGGAGGAAAGAACAATCACCTACAAAGGAAAACCAATCAGAAAAATCACAGACATCTCAGCAGAGACTATGCAATCAAGAAGAGTTTGGAATAATGTATGCCATGCTCTAAGGAAAAATAACTACCAACCAAGAATACTGTGCCCAGCTAAGCTCTCATCCATAGCCGATGAAAAAATAAAAACCTCCCATAGCAAGGAAAAATTGAAACAGTATACATAAATGAAACCAGCTTTACTGAAAACTCTCAAAGATATTCTACACATTGAAAATCAACACAAACATGATATTGACAGAGAAATGACACATAAAAACATATCATATAATTACAGGCAAAATGGACAAGTCACAGGCCCTAACAAAATAGAAAAAATTCTAGCCTTCTATGTCTATGGACTTAACTCTCCAATTAAACAACATACACTGACTAGTTGGCTCGAAAAGCAAGATCGATCTTTCTGCTGTCTTCAAGAGATACATCTTACCTCCTCCCCCCAAAAAAACCCAAACATATTCTGAGAGTGAGTAGCTAGAATAAAATCTATCAAGCAATTGGCTCTCATAAACATGCTGGAGTGCCCATCATTGTATTAGATAACACAGACTTCAAACAAAAGTTAGTGAGAAGAGACAAAGAAAATTATTACATGCAAATAAATGGATCTCTTTTTCAGGAGGATATAACCATCCTAAATATCTTCACACTAAACGCCAGAGCACCTGACTTAATCAAACGCTTTATTCACACTAAAAACACACAGATATCCAAACACAATGATTGTTGGTGATTTAACACACTACTGTAACCTCTGGATAGATCAACTAGGCAGCAACTCAAGAGATAAGCATCAGAATTGAAAAACTGCATTGACAGACAAAACCTAACAGACATGTGCAGAATACCAGAATATATGATTTTTTCAGTTGTGCGTGAAACATTTTCTAAAATAGTCCACATTTTAGGGCATAAAGCAAACCTGTGTAAATTAAGAAATGCTGAAATTATTCCCTGCATTCTCTCAGACTACAACAGCATAAAATTGGAACTGAATAACAATCTCCACCAAGAAAAACCCTGTAACTCATGGAGATTGAACAACACATTGTTGAATTACCAGTGGGTCCTTGAGGAGATAAGAACAAAAATTCAACATTTTATGATTTTTAACAAAAAGGACAACACAAAATACCAGCTCCTTTGGGACACAGCAAAGGCAATACACAGAGGAAAATTTATAGCTCTGATTGCCTACATTAACAAATTAGAAAAAAATCTCAAACCAACAATTTAATGATGCACCTTAAGCTACTCTAAAAAAAGCAACAAACCAAACCCAAAGCATAATTAAATGAATTAGAGTTCAAAAAAACATGAATGAATCAACAAAAGGAGTTGGTTCTTTGAAAAATATTTTAAAAATTGACAGACCCTTAGTAAATCTTACCAGAAAAAGAAAGTAGTATACTAATGGACTAGAATAGAAATATCATGACAGAAATTATGAAGATCCTGGGCATCATAAGGGAATATTTTTCAAACATTTATGCCAACAAATTTGAGAATCTAGAAGAGATGGAAGAATATCTAGACAATATTGACATACCCAAACAAAACCAATAAGATCTAAACCAACTAAACAGACCTATTTCATGTAAAGAAAAAGAAATGGCAATAAGACATGTCCCATCCAAGAAAAGCCCAGGACCTCATGGACTCACAGTTTAACTCTATAAGGCTTTCAAAGCAGAACTCACAACAACACTCCTCAAACTCGCCAGTGAAATTGAAAGTGAAGTCTTTTTATCAAACTCATTCTATGAAGTCAACATAAGCCTCATCCTAAAACCAGATAAGGACTCATCAAAGAGAAATATAGATATATTTGTTCAATAAACATCAATAAAAATCTTCTCAACAAAAGTCTGGTCAATCTGCTTCAACAACTCATCAAAAAAATTATACCTATGATCAAACAGAATTCATTACAGGGATGAAAAACTGGTTCAATATACAAAAGTCTACATGTACTATGTTATTTCTCATCTCTTTTGCTGTCCCTTGTTTATCTCATATTGTTTCAGTATTTTACCTTGTTATTTTACATATTGTACATATGCTTATTTGGTTATTTGAAATCAGACAGGGAAGGGGGAAAAACAAGATGAAAGATGGGGGTGGGGGGAAGGACATGGGGACCAAGACATGAGAAAGGGTATCAATGTTTGTGAAGTAATGCACATTCTATCTGGTGAATATAATGTAACCCTTCTATTAATTATAATAAAAATATATGAAAAATAAAAGCTGTGTATGATAAACCTAGTGGAAAAGCTAAAGCAATTTCATTATTTAAGGAACAATACAAGGATGACCAATCTATCCACTCCTTTACAATATAGTATTAGAATTCTTAGTCGAGGTATAAGGCAAGAAGCAAGCATAAAGAGGATCCAAATAAGGAAAGAGGAAGTGAAACATATCCTGTTTGCAGATGACATGATTCTGTATTTAAAGAATCCTATAGACTCTACTCCCAAGCTCCTTGAACTGATTCAAAACTTTGGAAGGGTAGCAGGCTATAAAATTAACCCTCAAAAATCAACTGCTTTCCTTTACGCCAACAGTGAGAGGAACGAGGCAATAATCAGGAAAGCAACTCCTTTCACAATAGCCTCAAAGAAAATAAAGGACCTAGGAATTAGCTTAACTAAGAATGTAAAGGACCTTTTTGCTGAAAACTTTAAAAACCTGAAAAGGTAAATTAAAGCAGAACTAAGGAAATAGAAAAACATCCCATGCTCCTGGATTGGAAGAATTAGCATCATGAAAACAGCAGTCCTGCCAAAGGCTATCTACAAATTGAATGCAATATCCATCAATAACCCAAAGTCATTCTTTAAGGAAATAGAGGAAGCAATCCAAAATATCATATGAAGTAATAAACACCCCTTATAGCAAAAACAAATCTTAGCAGAAAGACCACCAGTGGGGGAATTTCAATACCAAACTTTAGAGTCTATTACTGATCTATAGTTACCAAAACAGCACAATAACAGGTCTGAGGACCAATGGAATAGAACTGAAGACCCAGAAATCAATCAACATACCTCTAGCCACCTAATCTTTGATCAGGTAGCCAAAAAAAAAGAAAATAGGATGAAAGACAGCCCCTTCAACAAATGGTATTGGCAGAATTGGTTAAACACCTGCAGAAAACTAAAGTTGGATCTTTCTATGTCACCCTGCAGCAGGATTAATTCAAAATGGAGTAAAGACCTTGAGGAAAAAGCAGATACCCTGAAACATTTACAAGAAGGAGTAAGAGATATCCTACGACTCCTTTCTTAATAAAGGTCTAGAAACAACAAATCAAAGAAAGTTTGGACAAATTGGACTGCATTAAATTGCTGAGCTTCTGCATGGGAAAGGACATAGCTAGCAATTTAAGTGGAAAGCACACCGATTGGGATAAGATCTTCACTAACCACACAGCAGACAAGGGCCTCATATAAAAAACATACCTATAGATAAAAAAATTGAATCTCTCAAAAACAATGCCTCAAAGAAACTACCATCCCATTAAGAGGTGGTTAAAGACTTAAAGAGAGATTTCTCTGAAAAGGAACTAAAAATGGCCAGGGCCAGAAGTTTGGCTTAGTGCTTGCCTAGCATGCACGAAGACTTGGGTTCAATTCCTTGGTACCACATACATAGAAAAAAAACAAAAGTGGTGCTGAGACTCAAGTGGTAGAGCTCCAGCCTTGAGAAAGTCCAAGGACAGCAGGCCCTCACCTCAAGCCCAGGACTGTCAAAAAAAAGTGTGGGGGGACAATAGACTCATGAGGAAATGCTTAACATCTCTGGCCATAAATAGAATGTAAATCAAAACAACTTTGACATTCCACCTTACTCCAGTTAGAATGGCCATTATCAAGAACTTTCATAATAACAGATCCTGGCAGGGATGCGGACAGAAGGGAATGTTACGTCACTGTTGATGGGAATGTAAACTGGTTCAACTACTCTAGAGAGCAGTATGGTGATTCCCCCCAAACTAAACATAGTATTCCCCCATGACCCAACAATCCCCTACCTTGGCATTTACCCAAATGTCCAGAAACAAAGACACTAAACTTACTAGCACAACGATGTTTAATGCAGAATTATTTACTATAGCTAAGATATGGAAACCAAACCAGATGCCCCTCAGTAAATGAATGGATGAATATCTTGTTTCCTGGACACTCTGGTTTTGCCTCCAGAACTCTACAGAGCCTTGCCTTCCTTCTTTGGCTGGTGTACCTATGTTGACTTAAGATCTGTTAACTGTAGCTTTCCTACACTAGTGTTTCTCACTTGCGTCTCAACAGTTAGACACCATTGCCTTTGCAATGCCATTGACCAATATCCTAGTGGATGCATTTTATACTGGCCTTAACCCTAAGCCACCCTCTTTGTAGGCTCTAAGGCTCTCTGAGACTTGTGTGAAATCTAGGTGATTTCAAGGTCCCCTAGTCCTTGTAGTGTTTGTTTGCAGAATCAGTAACAGTTTATGAACCAAACATTATGGCATATGTCTTGTGGAGTGATGCCCTTGATCAAGTTTGTGCCAGCTGGAGCTATATTCATGGCATCCAAGGAGAACTACACCACAAGGCAGGGAGCTGAGGTTTGCAGTGGCACCAGGCAGTGAATAAGCTCCATGTTTCTGAGGGTAAATTAAGCTGCACTTTGAACATGTCGCTCAGACTGTATCACTCTAGGCCTGTGATGGAATATGATGTCATTGATATAAGGAATGTCTTGAGTCATTTTCTTATTGACTTCATGAATAACATATGCTTTCCTTCCATCAACACTAACTAATCTCCTTATCCACACTAACTAATCTTCTTATCAAAAGGCTACTGGGTTAAGTTTTATGTTCTCTCCTAAGCATGGGTATTCAAATAAATATGAATGAGATAAAAAATTTTCAAACCCTTAAGTTTATTTTCCTTTTCATTATAAATTCTTCATTAGTAGAAACAGTCATGAGCACATAAATTGCACTCTAAGGGTTGTTCTGTATCTATAGAACTCTAGATTTCTCTATACAAAATATGTCATTTGACTTAGGATACTTAAAATTCTACTTTATCATAGTGTCTTATGAATGCCTATCCGACGTGAATGAAACCTGGTTTCTTCACAGGCCAGAAAGCAAAAGGGACAATGCACTCACATATAAGGACACTAGGCTCATTTAGGAGTTTGCATTTTAAGAGTGTTCACAAATCTTGAAATGTCTTATTTTTGTATTGGAATTCTTATATGTGTAGTTAGATAAGTACCATTATCATAACCTTATCCTATGTTTTTTATTCAATTATGTTATTATTGAAATTAGCCACTCTTTTTCAACATAAACTTTGGAGTAAATTTGGCAAAATATAAAAACCCAAAAATAAATTATGGTCATCTCCCTAGAAAAGAGTTATGTACACATTAATTTGGTATATTTTACTCAGAAGAATGGATAGCTTCCAAATTAGGCATTTTGTTTTGTTATAAAATTTGTCATTTTATAATTGTGTTGGTTTATCTATCATATGATTCTAATATATTTCCTCATTGTTATTATATATTCTGTCTTATTATTTTAATTTATTTTATTATTCTCAGTGCTATTTGGGGATAGTCTTGTTCTTTAGTAAAATTTCAGCCACTTTATTGAGAATTCATATTGTTAGAAAACATTTTGCTATTTTAGTTAATAATACAGAAGTCCAGCAATCTGTGATAAGAATGTTTCATAGTCTCTTCTAATAATAATAATAAGTAATAACAACAACAGGTTTTTTTTATTTTTATGCTACATTGCTAAAGAGTGTACAATGACACTGAATGTCAAACTCAGGGACATGCATGGACTAGGCAAACACAATACTATTGACCTATATCATTGACCTTTATTATTTTTATTGAGATAGAGAAAACTTTAATTGCCCATAATGTCCTCAAATATGTTATCCCCTTGCCTCAGCCGCCTGAGCAGTTAACTGAATGCAAAGCTTAATTAGACCTTTTATAATAATATTTCTTTAAAAATCATGAGACAGCAATATTCTTACTTCCTATTTTAATATATTTTATCTTATTTCCTACTTATATTTTTATTATACAATGAAATATAAAATTTTGCATTAGTTATAGAAAGGTATTCTTTCAAATTAAGAAAGGATTATTTGCCCCAAAGACTATTTATTGATATTTACAGGAAAAAATAGAATGCACAAATTGTTTTTCCTTCCACCAGTTTATCAATACTTATTGTCACATAAAGATTTGAAATTGAACTAAAAGAAGATTGGTATATGCAATGGGGAGAAGGGTGGAAGTGATGATTCTGGGTAATATAAATTATTTACATAAATGAAATGTTAAACTAAAACCCTTTCATATAACTACTTAAAGAAAACAAAGGAAAAAGTGAAAACAATTAGAAATTGAAGACTGTACTATCATCTCTGTGATGGTCAATGATAATTACATGCTATAAGAGAGAGAAAAAGAGAGAGAGAGAATGTATATGTGGAAATACTGCTTGTGAGAGAAATAGTACCAGGAGAGAGAAAGTATAAAGGAAGGGCTTGGGGGCTGGGAGTATGGCCTAGTGATAGAGTGCTTGCCTAGCTTGCACAAAACCCTGGATTCAATTCCTAGGTACCACATATATAGAAAAAGCCAGAAGTGGTGGATAATCCTCTTTTGATATTAAGCCTACTGGCAAAATCTTTTCATCAGTCATCTGAACCATTTGCTTTTCTATAAAACAAATAAATGAAATTCATGTTAAGCAGTCATATTTCCAATATTAAAAATTATTTAACATATGGGTAATTCTTTTACTAAGATGGCAATTTGCTTTTCCTACTTGTATGGTAAACATATATATCCATGCACATGTGTCATTTCTGTTGTTTGGACATAATAACTGATAAAGAAACTGTTAAGCTTTTGTTGGGTTATAGGTGCACTTTGAAAAAATTACTGAGACTGTACTAGTAGCAACAATTAAAGGCTGTATAAAAAATTAAGAATTCACTACATAGCTGGATTAAGACAAAAAAGTAAATGTTTAAAAAGCAATAGTAATCTCTTTTGCCATTCCTTGGTATCTCATATTGTTACAATATTTCACCTTGTTATCTGATTATTTTATATGTGCTTAATTGGTTATTTGAAATTGGATAGGGAGGGGGAAATCAAGATAAGCGGGGAGAGGGTGGGAGGAAAATGGGGACCATGTCATGAGAAAAGGTATCAATGTTTGTGAAGTTATGCACCTTCTATCTGGTGAATATAATGTAACCCTTCTATTAATCACAATAAAAAATTATTTAAAAAGAGCGATATTCACAAAAAATAAATAAAAAGCAATAGTAAACAATATTAAACTACTTCTACAGAGACATACTCTTAGTTTACTAGATAAACATACCATGTACATATTTCCATGATAAATTACATAGTTTCCAAATATGCCAACCAACATGACAGCACTAAAGAAGTAATTAAAAGTTTATAATCACAGCGGAAAACTCAAGCATGCATAGTTTCTATTGTTTACTTTCTGTTGGAGAAGTAATGTGAGTGATATAATAAAAATATTCAAAGGACACAATTAGTTCAATAGACAAAGCAATGGACTAGATTCTTCCTGATACTTTAAAAAATAAAATTATACTAGTATATATTATGTATTGTATTATAAACATTATATAATATGTTACACTGGTATAATTTTTGCCAGTCCTGGGGCTTGAACTCAGGGTCTGGGCACTGTCATTGAGCTTTCTCAAGGCCAGTTCACTGCCATTTGAGTCACAGCACCACTTCTGACTTTCTCTGCATATATGGTACTGAGGAATAAAACCTAGGGCTTCATGCATGTAGGCAAGTACTCTACCACTTAGCCACATTCCTGGCCCTATAATAGTATTTTTAATTAGAAATATTTGAGATATTTACTTTCAGATTAATTTCATCTTTGCATAAAAATTATTTATTTTAGTGTTTTTTTAAGTTTTTTGAGACATACATATAAATAAGCATATCATTTCCTCATCAATGCAAGTGTTACAACTGATGCGTAGAAAAAGAAAAGCAAAATAATTGCATAATTTTATTTAATCAATATTCTGTGAGCTTTCAAAATGTTATCCCAAAGACTCAGTGAAAATTGTATATTTTTGTCCTCATAAAAAATTAATTTTGTGGCCAGGGGCGTGGTCTAATGGTAGAGTGCTTTGCCTAGCATGCACGAAGCCCTGGGTTCATTTTCCTGGTACCATACATATATACCACATATACAGAAAGTGGTGCTGTGGCTCAAGTGGTAGAAGGCTAGCTTTGAGAATGCTCAAGGACAGTACTCAGGCACTGAGTTTCTAGCTCCAGGACTGACAAAAAATAAAGTAAAATAGAATGGACATTTCTGTCAAAAAAAAATCTAACTTTTTCTGGGTGCTGGTGGTTCACACCTGTAATCCTAGCTACTCAAAAGGCTGGGATTTGAGGATAACTGTTCAAAGCCAACCCCGGCACTGAAGTCCATGAGACTCTTATCTCCAACTAACCACCAGAAAATCAGAAGTGGCACTGTGGCTCTAGTGGTAGAGTTCTAGCCTTGAACTGAAGAGCTCTGGGACAGCACCCAGGCCCAAAGTTCAAGCCCCATGACCAACCAAAAATACATATATAAATACAAACTTAATTTTTATCTCATATAGCATACAAAAACTTCTACATATAAATTTCCAGCAATATTTTATTAAGTGAATGTATTAGTTGACATTAATTTAGAATAAATTAATCTAATCCTTCAAGCACTTATGATTTCTCTATAACGAAATGATTCAGTATCTTTTCTTATATTTTTGGTGAAAATACTAAACTTTGTATGCAATGGATACCAGCATTTCTGATACTGACTCTCTAAAAGCACAACTTTATCTCCAAGAAATAATTTTCATCTAACACACTTCCCCTCTCTAAACTTATTATTTATCAAAAATGTTTGAAGTTATTGAAATCTAATTTATAATTCATATTTATAAATTTTTGAAATATATTGGTTTATTTAATTCATTGACTTACAATTTATATTTATAATTAATCTCTGAAATATATTGTTATTGAAATTTTCTGTCATTAATAGTTATGTCACTTATTCAGCAATATTTCCTTTAATGATTTCAATAAACACTACATTATTGAAGGGATAGTGATAGGCTTTATATAAGTACTTAAAGGACATTTTAAAGAAAACAGGCAATCATTGAGCTGGGAATGTGGGCTAGTGGTACAGTGCTTGCCTAGCATTCATGAAGCTCTGGAAGTGGTTCTGTGGCTCAAGTGGTAGAGTACTAGCCATGAGCAAAAGAAAAACAAGGACAGTGTTCAGGCCCTGATGTCAAATCTTAGGACTGGCAAAAAGAAAATAGGTAAAAGTAATTTATAATTTTAAATATTTTCTTTATTTTTTACCAGTCCTGGGGCTTGCACTCATGGCCTGAACACTGTCCTTGGGCTTTCTCAAGGCTAGTGAACCACAGCACCTC
This sequence comes from Megascapheus bottae, assembly GCF_031878675.1. Lineage (NCBI taxonomy): Eukaryota > Metazoa > Chordata > Mammalia > Rodentia > Geomyidae > Megascapheus > Megascapheus bottae. The sequence goes on from NC_143517.1 coordinate 257,866, forward strand.
TTCTGGCTTTTTTCTACATATGTGGTACTGAAGAATCAAATCTGGGTCTTTGTGCATGCTAGGCAAGCACTCTACTACTAGGCCAAACTCCCAGCCCTATAATTTTAAAGCATATACACATAATACAGACATTATGATGTTGGGTATATAACCATGTACTGGCATGAGGGCATCTAGTCAGTCCTTTGACATTTTGTACTCAAAGTTGGTTCTCTATCACTACAGCCAAGCCTCTAATCTTTCTTTATACTTGTTAATTGGAAATAAAAATCTAATAAACTTTTATGCCTGGGATAGATGTGAAACATGATCCTTAGATCTTAAACTCCCATGTAGTGAAGATTAAAGGAATAAACCACTGATAACTGGCATAAAGCAATTTTTTTAATTTTAAAGAATATTTTTAAAACGTAGAAGTTAATAAAGACAGAAAATAGAAGAGATGGTATACTACCAGTCCAAATATTAGTTTTAATATTGGTTATAGCATGTTATATTTACAATAAATATTATAAAATTATGTTTTGAAAACACTAATAATTTAATTTCCTTGAAAGGTGTACAAGTAAGTTATTATATTATTGAGAGCTGAAAATAAAGTAGTAAAATTATAAATACAAATTTTTATGTAAAGAGGATGCTAGGGAGAAGATGGTGCCAAAACAATAGAGACCCAACCTAGCTCTCTCCCATAAAAAGAGAGAGTTGGGGAGACCCAGGAGCCAACCATCCTAAGAAATCAACAACTACAAATTTCTGAAGTAACAGAGAACTCTATGAACAAGGAAAGAAAAACAGATAAAGCTTATAACCAACTCTAAATGAATTAGGACCCCCTCCCCCACCCTTCACTGCAGAGCCTCGGAGATGTAAAACTAGTGGTGATGGGAGCTGGTGGGTACCAGGGCCAGGGCCAGGAAGTCCAGCAAGCTGCAGAATTCAGATACAGGAATGTCACACAGCCCGGGTTCATGATAGCACAAACAGCAGCTAAGATCAGAGGGAAGGCAAGCAGCCCTTTAACAACTGGAGAACAGCCTACCGCCAGACTCCCTAAGGGTAAGTAGCCCACTGGGATCCTTCCAGCCCCTTCGGGAGCGGAATGCTACAGGCGAGATACAAAACTTAACCCAGACCCCCCTCATTCCTGCCCATGAAGGATCAGCAAATGTTGGAGGGGAAACAAGGACCACAGAGTCCTGCCCCTTTCCCCCAACACCCCTCTCCCCAATGCTACTAAGACTAGAGACTGATGGGCACTAAGACCCAGCACCCCAAAAGTGGGTGTGGGGGCATGCCTACTCATACCCTTCCCCACTGAGACTAGAGACTGACAGCACTAAGACCCAGCATCACAACAGCGGGAATAGGGGTCTGTGCACCTGCTTGTGCCACTGGACAACCCCCTACCCCAGGCCACTGAGACTGGAGATTGATGGGTGCTAAGACCCAGCACCTCAACAGTGTGTGTGTGTGTGTGTGTGTGTGTGTGTGTGTGTGTGTGTGTGTGTGTGAGCATGCACCTGTGTAAGCCAAAACTTAGTGGGCAGCTCTACTGCTGGAAGCCTTGGGAAAGCCAGCACCAGGGGGTGGGAGGACACCCAACTGAGACACTGAAAGACACTCAGCCAATAACGGCCCTGTCCCCCAGTAGAAATCAGGGATGAGTTCTGTACTACTACGGAAAAACAGAAAGAACAGAGATAGCAATCCTGAACCACCTCGGGGAACTGGAGGGCAGAATGGCAAGAACTGAACACTCATTCTGAGAAGCAGAGCGTGTTGCTTTACCCTACTTTGAAAATCCCCAAAGTGCACATCCTTTTCTGGGCCTGGCCTCTGGAAAGAGGTCAAGCAAACTAGTACCAGTTGGGCTAGCTAGCTTAGACCCAGGTGTGCAATAGAGCACACCAGCAAAAGCTGCACACTCAGACCCAGAATTGGGAGTACACTGCACTCCGATACAGTAGTGCTATCTAAATGAGACACTAGCCTGGGCACAGCCAGCAACTATGAGCCTCCACTGGGAATCAGTGAGAGTGTCAGCCATAGTCACTCAGTTCTATTGGGAACTGAGAACATGCTCCCTATTGGGAATTGAGAACATGCTCCTCCTAATGGCAGAAAAATCAAGAGCACCTACAGCTGGACCTTACTGCTGGTTGTCAGGTGTGCAAGATAACCACAGTTGTTCTACCCAGCTGAGACCTCAGCAAGCACATGAAAAGCAAGTGCCAGTCACAATTCAGAAAAGGCAGGCATACCAACAACAGCAAGCCAACTATACCAGGAATCAGCTGTGTACTCTGCTGTAGTAAAACCAAAGGTGCACATCAACAGCTGCTCCCTGCTGCTAAGAACCTGGTGGACAAGCCCCAATAGCTACTCTATCTAGTTGAATCCCAGATATACACACAGATAACTGTGAGCCAATGCTGGAAACCAGCTGTACATTCCTCCTGACCCCAGTAACACCAAAAGTGCAAATACACACCTGGACTCGCTACCTGAAGTCAACGATAATAAGAACTTCATTACTGGGCTGAGAAACACACATATAAAGACACCCAGAGAGAACCACCAGCCCCAAACCAAGTAAAGCCTGCCACCTATTGGGCACCAACAGAACAAACTTATTGCAGTAACTAGCAAGCCTTGAAGTCCCAATGTGGAAATCACAGAGACATCATGAAATTTATAAATAATCAGGGTCCCACAGGAATCCCGAAAGCAAATAAGAGTGGAGATGAGAGAGAACACATCATGCAAATAGATGACAACTAAATAGATGGGAGACAAGACACCACTCAAAGAGATGATACTAGACCTGACCAAAGAACTAAAAAACGGGAACTCCAAAAACAATTCCAGGAAAATGAACAGGAAATTGCCAAGGAATTTATTGATTTTAAAAGACAAGGAGAGACAAAAATAGACAAAGTTTATACTTCTTTAGATGGAGAGATGAACCCCCTCAGAGCAGACATGATGGGCTCAGTGTCCACACTCCAAACCAAAATAGAAGTGATAGGCAATAAAAAAAAAACTGAGAACTTAGGATAGAATATTAGTAATGGGAGAAAAACACAAGAGCTGGAACAGAGAGTCATCAATTTGGGAAAATTGGTCAGAATTCACCAAAGAGAAGTCCAAGAATGGGCTGACACAGCCAAGAAATCAAACATTCATATAATAGGAATTAATGAAGGGGAGGAGTTTCAAACAAAGGGAATGCACCAAGATTATACCAGTAAACTTCCCCAGCCTTAAAAGGAAAAATCTCAACGATATAACCAAATCCTATAAAACACCTAATAAACAGGACACCAGAAGAAAGTTTTCCAGACTCATCATAGGAAAAACCATTAGAACAGAATACTAAGGAGCTGATTCTTAATCCTGAAAAAAAAAGAAGAACGATAATACAATGGAAAAAAAGTAGAATCACTGTAGACCTCAACTCACAAACCCTTGATGCAAGAAGAGCATGAAGAAAAACATCATCCAAGCCATGAAGACCAACAAATGCCAACCCAGACTGATATATCCAGTGAAAATATTTCATAATTAAGAGAAATTATATAAATTTATGTGCACTAAACCAGCATTGCAAAAAATATTAAATAATAAAAAACAAAGAGCAGAATAGCAAGAAATCCCATCAAGAAGCTATCACCTATATATCATTAAGCACAAGGGTGGGGAGGGGAGTGGGGAGAGAACCACAGAAGGAAAGCTAAATAATCACAAATAATAACAAGGGATGCTAACCACGTTTCCATAATTACCCTAAATCTAAATGAGCTGAACAATCCAAAAGAAACAGCAGACGTTTGGATCTGAAAACAAGATTCTTCAACTTGTTGTCTCCAAGAGACCCACGTCACAGCCAAAGACAGAAACGAACACCAAGAGAAGGGATGGAACCGAATTTTCCAATCCCATGCAAGGCTCAGAAAAGCAAGAGTAGGAAACCATAATCTCTGACAAAATCAACTTCTCAGTAAAATCATTACATAAAGATAAAGATGTCTCTTTGGAGATTAGTTTTGGAGTGATTCAATTTTTTGAGCTGTTGATATATTTCAGATATGAGGTCATTGTCTGTTGTATGGTTAGTGAAGATCTTCTCCCACTCTGTAGGCTTTCTAATTAGTTTGCTAGCTATGTCTTTTGCCATACAGAAGCTGTACAGTTTAATGCAGTCCCACTTATCCAGACTTTCTCTGATTTGTTGTGTTTCTGGGTACTTATTAAGAAAGTATCGACCTGTGCCAAGGAGACCTAGTGTATCTCCTATTCTTTCTTGTAAAGATTTCAGTGTATTTGCTTTTACCTCTATGTCTTTGATGCATTTGGAGTCAATTCTGGTGCAGGGTGACAAAAAAGGATCCAACTTTAGTTTTCTGTGGGTGCTTAACCAGTTCTGCCAACACCACTTATTGAAGAGGCTGTCTTTCTTCCATTCTATTTTTTGGCTCCCGTATCAAAGGTCTGTGGGTTAATATCTGGATCCTCAGTTCTATTCCATTGGTCTTCAGGCCTGTTTTTTTGCCAGTACCAAGCTGTTTTGGTCACTATAGCTCTGTAATAGAGTCTAGTTTGGTATTGAAATTGCTCCTGTGCTGTTCTTTATGCTGAGAATTGTTTTTGCTATACTGGGTCTTTTATGGGACAAAGATTTAAAGAGAGACTTCTCTGAAGAAGAAATAAGAATGGCCTATAAACACATGAAGAAATGCTCGACATCTCTGGCCATAAAAAGATGCAAATTAAAACAACTCTATGATTCCACCTCATTGCAGTTAAAATGGCTAGGATCAAGAAATCTAATAACAACAGATGCTGGAGGGGATGTGGCTAGGAGGAATCACTACTACACTGTTGGTGGGAGTGCAAACTCCTTCAACCACTATGGAAAGCATTATGACAGTTCCTCAAAAGACTAAATATACAGCTCCCCTATGACCCAGCAATTCCACTACTTGGGCATTCTGACCCAGCCGTCCAGAAACAAGGGCATACTAAATCCACTAGCACAATGATGTTCATTGCAGCACTATTTACCATAGCAAATATATGGAACCAACCCAGATGTCCCTCAGTTGATGAGAGGATCAACAAGATGTGGTATTTATACACAATGGAATTCTATGCTGCTGTCAGAATTCCACCACCTCATTTGTAAGGAAATGGAAAGACTTAGAAAAAAATCATATTAAGTGAAGTAAGCCAGACTCAAAGGAACATAGGCCCAATGGTTTCCCTCATTTGTCATAATCAGTAGAAACCTTAGGTTCTCCACTAGCAGAGATTTACAGTAGAGCATAACCTGGATATATACGACCATGTAGTATGACACTAAATGAAAGGACCTCCAGGATATAGAAACAAAAGCCATATAATGAGTGATTGTTGTTCTTAATTACTATGTTACCTCTCATCTCTTTTGCTGTCCCTTGGTTAGCTCATATTGTTACAGTATGTCACCTTGTCTGATACATTGTATATATGCTTATTTAGTTATTTGAAATCAGATAGGGAAGGGGGGAAAACAAGATGCTGGGGGAGGGAAATGGGGACCAAGTCTTGAGAAAGATTATCAATGTTTGTGAAGTAATGCATCTTCTATCTGGTGAATATAATGTAACCCTTCTATTAATTATAATAAAAACATATGAAAAAGATAAAGATGTCCATTACATATTAGTAAGGGGTCAATTCATAACCAGAATATTACAATTATAAGCATTTAATCCCCCCAACATTAGAGCACCTAATTATATCAAGCAAACTCCCATGAGTTACAGGACAGTACTCAGGCCCTCAATTCATGCCTTGGGACTAGTAAGAAAAAAAGAAGTAAAAGTAGAATAAGAAGGAGAAGAAGGAGAAGGAGGAGGAGGAGGAGAAGGAAGGAGAAGGAGGAGAAGGAGGAGAAGTGGAGGAGGAGGAGGAGGAGGAGGAGGAGGAGGAAGAAGAAGAAGAGGAGGAGGAGGAGGAGGAGGAGGAGGAGGAAGAAGACGATGGCGACGTTCAGATTTAATGGAGCTGTGGCTCAAGTGGTACAATGCAATCCTGAAACAAAATAAAACTCAAAGACCAAAGGAACAAAAGACACATGGTATCCTTAATATGTGGCTATTAGATCCAAACAGTGTAAGAGCAAGGACTCAATATTTGTTTACCCAATGCTATGGACATGGTATTGGAAATACAAACACAACTACATACATATAGAAATCTATGACTCTGTAGTCATAATGTTTTATTACATAGATCAGTATGTCTCTATGACATACAAACCCTCAGCCTAATTTTAATTATGTTCTAAAATCTAAGTGGCATTAATTTTATATAGAGATTCCCTTCTTGAATACTTGTTTGTTAAACATGTCATTTGAAATATGATGTAAAAATCAACGTTAATAAATTCTTTAATAATTAAAAAAATTTAAAAACACCTCAGGTACCACTGTTCAGGCCCTGAGATCCAGCTTCATTATCATCACCAGAAAAACAACAAGTCCCACCTATGAATGATTCATTAAATTGAAATTAAGTGATCTAAATATGTAGGCTCTACTGTGTGACAGTACTAAATTTCTTAATTTTATATGAAATTTTCAGAGTCAAGCTAATGACAAACAGAATATTTTCATCTTAATAATACTTGATAATATTTTGTCAGCTACAAGAAAAAAAGTTTTTAGCTGGGTACTGGTGGCTCATGTCTGTAATCATAGCTATATAGGAGGCAGAAGTCTGAGAATCATGTTTCAAAGCCAGCAAGGGCAGGATAGTCCTTGTGAGACTTTTTCTTTTTTTCATTTTTATTTTTTGCTGGTGTAGTGAATGAAGGACTTACAGTTACATTCATCAGGTTGTGCACACATTGCTTCTAAATATTGATACCCCTTCTGATGTTTTTATCACAGTTACCTCCCCCACCTCCTCCCAATCATCTTGGTTTTTCCTTCCCCTTCCCTATTTCAAATAAACAAATAAAAGGATATACAATATATCAGGTAACAAAGTCAGATACAATAACAACATGAGATAAAATATAAAGGGACAAAAAGAAAAAAATAACTTCATGTAGTACATTAAGAACAACAATCACAAAGATAAACCTCTTTCATTAGACATGGTCATATTTGGTCTTATATACATAGCTTTTGAGCTATTGTGTTCCTCCACGATGAGAATCCTAGATGTGTGCCAAATATTATACATGAAGGTAACCATGAAGCCTATGTTTCTTTACAATTAGCTTACTTAACCAAATGTAATTTTTCTAGGTATTTCCATTTCCTTACAAATGAGGCAATGTTATTTTTTCTGGTTGAAGGATAGGATTCTGTTGTATATAAGTACCACATCTTCTTGATCCATTCATCTTCTGAGGGGCATCTGGGTTGGTTCCATATCTTAGTTATGGTAAATAATGCTGCAATGAACATTGTTGTGCTAGTAGCTTTAGTATGACCTTGTTTCTGGAAATTTGGGTAAATGCCAAGTAGTGGGATTGTAGAGTTAAAGTGGAACTCTATGTTTAGTCTTTTGAGGAAATACCATACTTCTTTCCAGAGTGGTTGAACAAGTTACACTCCTATCAGCAGTGTAGTATGTATCCCTTCTGTCCCCATCCCTAGTAGCATCTGCTGTTACTGGATTTCATGATAATAGTATTCTAACTGGAGTGAGATGGAATATCTAAGTTATTTTGATTCATATTCCTTGTATGGCCAGAGATGTTGAGAGCTTCTTATGAGACTATTGGCTATTCTTATTTCCTCTTCAGATAAGTCTCTCTTTAAGTCTTTAGCCCAACTTTGAATGGGATGGTTGTTTCTCTGAGGATTTGTTTTTGAGAAGTTCAATTTTTTGAGCTTTAGATATATTTTAGATATGAGGCCCTTTTCTGTTATTTGGCTAGAAGATCTCCCATTCTGTGGGCTTTCTATTTAACTTGCTAGCTATGTCCTTTGCTGTACAGATGCTCTGCAGTTTTATGCAGTTCCATTTTTCCAAACTTTCTTTAATTTGTTGTGTTTCTAGGTCTTTATTAAGAACATTTCAACCTGTGCCAAGTAGTCCTAGAGTATCTCCTATTCCTTCCTGTAAAGTTTTCAGGGTATCTGCTTTTACCTCAAGGTCTTTGACCCATCTGGAAATAATCCTGATGAAGGGTGACATACAAGGATCCATCTTTATTTTTCTACAGGTGCTTAACCAATTCTGCCAATACCATCTGTTGAAGAGGCTGTCATTCTTCCATCCTATTTTTTGGCTCCCTTATCAAAGATTAGGTCTGTGTATTGATTTCTGCATCTTCAGTTCTATTCCATTGGTCCTCAGGCCTATTCTTCTGTAGTACCAAGCTGTTTTTATCAATATAGTTCTGTAATAGAATCTAAAATATGATATTGCTATTCCTCCAACACTGTTTTTTTCTGCTAAGAATTGTTTTTGCTATAAGAGGTCTTTTATTATTCCATATGAATTTTGGGATTGCTTCCTCTACTTCTATTGCCATCCTCAGATCAGATAAAATAAGGAGTTCAAACTAAAATTAGTGAGAAGAGATAAAGGTTATTTCATACTACTAATGGGATTTCTCTTTCAGGAGGATATAACCATTCTAAATACCTATACACCAAATGCTGCAGCATCCAATTTCATAAAACAAACTTTATTTACTCTAAAAACACACATTGTAGTGAACTGGTCCACAATGACATATAAAAGAGGAAAAACGGATGGAGAAAAATGGGCAAAAAAATGAAAACACCGAAGAAAGTAAAATTTCAAAAATTACAATTAGAAAAAATAATTACAAAAATATATAATGTATGTTTATATATATACATATACACACACACTATATATATATATATAACATTTATATGATGCATTTACATGATGCAAATACTAACCAAAATGACTTCCTAACAGATCACACAAAATAGACTTTTAGAACTTTCCATAGATAAAGATTGGTACATATTTATATAGTGCAAAAATTTTGCTCAAAAAAGATTAATCTGTTAATTTGTATGCACCTAATGTAGAAAATAAGAAAAATATGCATAATCATAGTAAGAATAATCTCAATGGGAAAAGTCACTGTGTCTGTTCAATATAAAAAGTGTGCATAATATATATCTAAGAATGAGCAAAACCTATAAAAAATAATTGTAGCTATTTACTAAGGATTATAGGTTCTGCATTAGAAAAATATTCAAAGAAATATAAAATAGGAAATAAAATTATCACAACAAAAAATACTTCATGTCTATATGATTGTGGTGAGAAAAACTTCACTAATAGATATTTAATCCATACAACTGAAATTATTCACAGTTAAACACACATTTTACTACACTTTCTTTTATGGTTTATGATTCCAGTTTCAGGAAAAGACTTTCATCTGGAATTTGGGGTTTTAAGGAAAAATGTTCTGGAAAAGAAAGGAAACAAGATTTTTAGTATCTGACATCTATCTGTCTGTCTATCTATCTACCTATCTATGTATCGATCCATTTTTCTATCTACCTATATGTCCATTACATAGAATTATTTAGTTTCACTTTTAATGGTAGTAAATCATTGTCTATTTGAAATGAAATGTAAATTTTAGTTTATGTGTATATAAAATAGTCATTATTTATAAATATAGTCATTAAATATTTTAGTTTATAAATATAAATTATTTTGTTTATTTAATGTTAGAGACATTATTACAAATACTTATATGTTTAAATTCATTTTTAATTGAGAATTAATATTTTAAGTTTAAAAATATTTGTCATTAAAAAAGAACAACAGGGGCCAGGAGTTTGGCCTAGTGGTAGAGTGCTTGCCTAGCATATATGAAGACCACATGCATAGAAAAAAGCTGGAAGTGGTGCTGAGGCTCAAGTGGTAGAGCTCTAGCCTTGAGAAAGTCCTAGGACAGTACTCAGGCTCTGAGCTCAAGCCCAGGACTGTCAAAAAAAAAAGAAAAGAAAAACAGGGTCATGCATGTAATCCTAGCTACTCAGGAGGCTGAGATCTGAGGATCAAGGTTCAAAGCCATCCCGGGCACAAAGGGACCTGAGACTCATCTCCAATTAATCACTAGAAAACAGGAAGTAGGGCTTGTCTCAAGAGTTGGGTGGTAGCCTTGGTCTGAAGAGCTCAGGAACAATACCCAGGCCCTGGGGTAGGGCAGTAGCCTTGAGCTGAAGTGCTCAGGAACAGCGGACAGGCCAAGTTCAAGCCCCATGACTCACAAAAATTAAAAAAAAAAAGGAAAAATGTTGTCTTTCCATAACTTGGAGCTTATTTCAATTAGCACCATTTTTATATGGTTATAAGTACATAGCTAACAGGGAAGGGGGGGAAAACCAAGAGGGGGGTGGGGGGAGGGTAATGGGACTAAGACATGTGGAAGGGTATCAATGTATGTGAATTAATGCACCTTCTATCTGGCAAACATCATGTTACCCTTTTAGTAAATACAATAAAAAATATGATTTAAAAAAAATAAGTACAGGGGCCGGGAGTTTGGCCTAGCGGTTAAAGTGCTTGCCTAGCATGCATGAAGACCCTGGTTCGATTCCTCGGTACCATATACATAGAAAAAAGCCAGAAGTGGTGCTGAGGCTCAAGTGGTAGAGCTGTAGCCTTGAGAAAGTCCAAGGACAGTGCTCAGGCCCTGAGCTCAAGCCCAGGACTGGCAAAAAAAAAATAAGTACATAGCTATTGAGCTTTTGTGATCCTCTGCTAGGACTATCCTAGACATATACTAATTATTACAAATACGGGAAACTATGGAGACTCCGGTTTCTTTGGGTATGGCTTGCTTCACTTAACAGATTTTTTCCAAATAGTTCCATTTCCTTACAAACGTTTTTTTTTTGTCTTCGTTTTTCTCCCTCTTTGGTTTATCCCATGTTACCACTGTATGTACCCTGTGACTTGTATATATGTTTATCTGATTTAGGGAAAGGAAAGAGACTAACAAAACAGTGAGACAAGGGGCAAAGGGTGAGCTAATGCAACAGTGATACTCACAAGGTACTATGTTGGTACTATGAACTTTACAACTTGGGAGACGGGCTTGGGAGGAAGAGAAAGTGGGAGAAAATGAGGGGGGAGTAACAACATTGTTTCATAGGAAATGTACTCATTACCTTACTTATGGAACCATAACTCCTGTGCACATCATCTTTACAATGAAATGAAATTTTTAAAAAATTGGCATTTAGTAGAGCTAAGAAAATATATTTTATGCTAAAAAATAGAAAGAGCAGATAGTAAAAGGAACATATAAAGTAAAAAAATGTAAAGAGACAAGAAAATGGGGATAATGGCACCTATATATATCAAAAGACTATGTATGGTTTAACAGCTAATTTAAAAAACAATTATCAGGCTAAATATAAAGAAATAACAATTCTTATTAGATTTTCATATGAAAAACAGCAAAATCATTAAATAGAGAAAAAGGATGCAGGAAGAAAAAGTTACACACATATGGCCAGAAAAGTTATTGAGTTACATTAATTAATTAATTAATTGTTAAAAATAAAACAAGAACTGAAGTCAGTTGGTCCCTTCACTAAGACAATCTGTTCTAACACTGAAGAAAATGAATTTAATTTATATGCACTTGTGTATTATAGCTTATAAGTTATAAAGTGAAATGAAGAAAAGGGGAGATTAACACATGCAAATCATTAGTAATATATAAGAAAGATATATAGGAAAGATGCAGAAATATGATATAAATAATTACCAGCAGAAAATATGACTGAAGGCACATTCATGATCTGAAAATAAACTTCTGAATTGAATTAGAAATAGTTCATAAAATTTATAATTGAGTACTTACTGCCAAGTTTCTTATTTAGAAGATCTTTAAGTCCCTCAGTTGTAGAATGGCTTTTTGTTTTAAGAACTTCCTTCTCAGGCAATACATTCTGAAATGATACACTTTCCTTCTGAATTTCAAAAGCAAGTGCTAAATAGAAAAAAATAAATATGTGGAATGGAACTTCTGCATATTCAAACTTTGCATAGATGAAACTGAAACTAGGAAATATATGTGTGTAGTTTTCATGAGTATGTGCATAGGCAGAACTAGTACTTTGCAATTGCTGACTAAGCAACTGACCACCAGAAGCTATTAATCTTTTTAGTATTGTTTTCTATTTACCCTAGCATATTTGCATTTGAAGTTTAGCTCAAATACTATTAGTGAATCAAATAAAATGGTATTCTATAGGCCCAATTTACAAGAACTTAAAGTTGATCATTAGTTTAGTCTTCCATCTTCAGTCATAGTTGCTCTACTTGAATCTGGGATTTTAGTTCTTATTATTGATTTGCAGATGTACTACTACAAAATTAACTCAAAAACTCCGGATTTGATTATTAAATAGAGAAATCAGTCCACTATAAATTCTCTAGATTTCAAAATCATAAGTATACTGTACAATATTCTCTTCTACAAAATTACAAGTAAGTTACTATATACTATATCTGCCATAAAAATTATAAAAATCCCATTTAGTGAATACTAGGAATGTTAATTACTTTATAAATTTTGACTGAGATCAAATACATTATAAACATAGACAAAACGAAGAAAATGTATATAAAAATGGTTACTTACTATAGCATTTTTGCAACCGCAAAATATACTAAACCTTCTAAATGATAAGAGAGACTGAAAAAATGATATATGCTATCAATTATGAGATAGCATAAACTATTACATACAGTGTATGAGTAATAATGTATATTTACATAAGAGCGATGAAAATTATTTATATAAACTGAGATTTCTAGGATATAATGGTAAATGAAAAATACTTATGGGCCAGGCATTGCTGGCTCATGCTTGTAATCCTAGCTACTCAGGGCTCTGAGATCTAAGGATTATGGTGCAAAGCCTACCTGGGCAGAAAAGTCCATGAGACTCTTATCTCCAATAAACTACTTTGAAAACACTGGAAGTGACACTATGGCTCAAGTTATAAAGCACTATCCTTGAGAACAGAAAGTCTCAAGGAGTCTTGATTTTAATCCCCAGGACAGCAAAAATACAAGGAAACAAACAAAAAAAAACCCATAAGGCAGTGTTATCTACTGTAGTTATTTTAGATGAAAGGGAAAAACTGAAAATAATAGATATAGAAATATATTATCAAAATGAAATACCAGAAAGACAAGAAAACAACATATACAATGTTCTCAAAGTACTAGAATAGTTGAAATACATAATATTGGGTTTAAGCCTCTAGATTTATGTTACTTAATAAGTCTAGAGTAGTGTGGTTTATAGGATGAGATGGAATCTCAACATGTTTCCAACAAAATATTGAGACTCCATCACAAGGTATAAATAATGTTGTATCACACGTCTAGTATATCAGATATATGAGAGATACAGGGAGGATAAGCATGGCAAAATCGTGAAACCCTATTTTAAAAATTGAAAGAAAGAAGAAACATAATATAGTCATCAGGGAAATTTTCTCCTCTGCTGAGACTTAGGTTGTTTAAATTCAAGAGGAAGAAGTAGTAATATCTTTGAACTTAAAAAGTGAGCATTCTTTAATTTTAGAGATCAGTAACAGCAAGCCACTTGGCTTAAGGAGGAAAAAGAGAAATAGTTTTGAGATGGAGAAGTGCAAGCACCCAAGAATATTTACAATCATATTGATGTATTATTTGGGGTTAGAGACATTTGGTCCACATATGATAACTTTGATAACATTGAATAACATACAAAGACCATCCTTGTTAGAGATGTATAAATTCCTTGTAAATCCATCTGCTGTTCTCTTAGGTATAATGAGGAAAGTAAAAGGAGAATAAGCTGATTCAGGTTACTCCTACTGGTTATAGGTTCAACCAAATTTTTTGATAAGGCCATGTTTATTAGTCTTCAAACAATCCAGCCATTTACTGCCAAATACTTATGTTTGGGGAAAGTAATTGTTAAAGAGATAGCAAAGAAATGTATTGGTGTAATCTTTCACCAATGAACTCATGGCCCAATAAGCTGCTCTGCTACAATCTGCAAATGTAATGACACTATATTGTCTTACATTTGCAGATTGTAGCTGAGGAGCTTGTTGGGTTCCATGGCCCTGTACATTGCAATGAGTTCATTTGTGAGAGATTCCACCAAAACTGTTTAGTAGCCTATTATTGAGTAAGGAGGCCCAGTAATATATTTCTTGATGTTTATTCAGATGAAGGGCTACTAATTATGGTCTTACATATCCATTTCTGGTATTTATGTTCTAGATGATTTAGCATTTGAGGATGATATCTAGGTGATACTTGGAGTTACAGCTGAAATTTGGGACAACTTGATATGGTTTCACATATTTTGCATATAAAAAAGAATATAACCAGGAGATTGAACTGTGTCACACCTGCAAATTCCTGAAATATGTAGAATTCTAATCTCCAGTACCTCAAAATATGAGGTACTAGAGGACAGGTTCTCTTAAAGGGTAATCAAGTGAGACTGAGGTCATTAAGGAGCCATCTAATTGACTACAAGTAATATAACTGAATAATATTTGGGGCAAGAGACATTTACACTGACAGACCATCACATTAGGATGGTGGAAGAGACAGGGTACTATGACAATAAATACCTAATACTGTCTAATGCAGACTTGAATACTGAAGTTATAACTTCATGTTCACCATAAAACAAAACAAAAACAGAATACAGAATTTTAAAGTACATAACAACTAACATTTTAAATATTCATTGCAGCATTCATATTCTGTTCATTAGCAGCAGCAATTTTCACTTATTGAAACATATTAAAATGTATCACACTGTTTCTCAACAAAACTACTCAAATTGGCTGAATTAGTGATATCAATGGACAAGTAATAATATGGAAAACTTCTTCATTCCAAAGGACAAGTTCTGGAAGACTCAACCAGTTGCTCATAGCACCAAACAAAGGCTCTTGCCTTGTTGGTTCACATGGAACACTACTGCCAGTCTAAGAAATCTCAAGCAAAATTGGGACAGTTCTACACAATGATCACAAAATTCAGTGACAGGAAACAAGCAAAAAAGTGAATAGAAAAGACAATAAAATTGTCTATAAGCTCAGGGCATTGAAAAGTGGGACTGGTTTGTTACCAGAGCATATGTTCCCCTTGTTTTGAGAAGTGTCGGAGTCACCAATTTTAAGAAAGCTTCTCTAGGAGCAAAGGGATCAAAGGCAATAGCAATTTGACAGTGCAACAGTCATCAGCTATCAGCTTGAACTCTAAAGGCCCTCTTTCTCACATGTGAAGTCTTTTGAGGAAACTGAAACTGCCACACTTGTCCCATAACTCTTACAAATATGTCTTTATACAAATATAGAGATTTGGACATATAAGAATAACTAACATCTGAAAATTGCTATAAAAAATCCAATTGTTTTTGTTCTTGCATTGTTTCAAATATTTTTAATGTCTTATTTGTTTAATTCTGAGGTTTGCCTCATCTCTAAATAAGAAAAAGGCCATTTTCCTTTCAATTTTATCATTTTAGCATAGATTACTATCTCTCATTTAAATGAATTTGGAGATTATTTTGCCCTCTCCATTTTAACCATCACATGTGAACCATGTTACCCATCTTCTAGTCTCTCTTTCAAGTAATCATTTTACATTCCTATATCCCCATCCCATTTATTCCTCATTACATGTATGAGTAAAACTCTATGAACTCATACTCTCGCCTGCCTATATGCTTACCTAGAAACTATACAGACCAATGGAGAAAGGAAGATTAAAATGGCAATTACTCATTTCTACTGGACATTCCAGGAAATGGCATTATAGAAAAGACTCTATAGTATTGCTTAACAAGCAATGGTATATGAAAGGAAGACTAATGAGCTATCCACAAAAAGCTAAAGATAGATCGATAGTGAGCTTTGGAAAGTCTCAGATGCCAATAATGCTCTTAAGGATAATATGGCATTGTTTAATACAAGTACTATATTTCCTCCATCCTTCTCTGTGAATCTGAGGTTTAAGTTTGCCTTCCTTGATGAAAGAAGTAATTTTTTCTTTCTGGTCAGTCATGGGGCTTAAACTTTTGGCCTGGGTGTTGTCCCTGAGGTGCCCCTTGAGCCACAGTGCCACTTCCAGTTTTCTGGAGGTTAATTGGAAATAAGAGTCTCCCATTCTTTAGTGCTCAGGCTGGCTTTGAACTGTGATCCTTAGATCTCAGCCTCCTGAGTTGCTAGGATTATAGGAATGATCCATCATGCCTACCTAAGGAGTGAGTAATCTTAATAGTTCCTTATGAAGTTAGTCATTTTAAAGTCTACTAAGTTTACCTAGATCTATTGCTTCATAAACTAGAATGACAAGCAGTTAGGCCAAAGTCTCTGTTTCCCCAGAAACCTGAGAATGTATCAAAAAGTTGAAGCTCAAAACAGAGGCAGAAAAAGATACCATTTCCTGAGCTTTTCACATACTATCAAACAAAATACTGTAATATTGCGATCTCCATCACAATGACAAGAGGAAACATAATTCCCATTCTAGTATTTTTTCTCAGGGGCCATCACAAACAGAGCAATTTTTCATTCTGAAATATGGATGAAACTCTTTAGACCATTATAAATCCTAATGATCAGAGTACTATTGCTGAATAGATTTACTCCCAGTCTCTAATAGGAGTAAAGTCTTATCTTAGATAAGACATGGAGAAAATTAAGTCCAGTATTCCTCTAATACTCAGTACCACTGTTTGACAAAAATAGTATTGATATCCAGACACTGATGGCTTATGCCTATAATCCTAACTACTCAGGAAACTTCCATCTGAGAATTAGAATTCAAAGCCAACTTGAGCAATAAAGTCTGTGAGACTCTTATCTCTAATTAATTACCAAACAGCTACAAGTGAACCTGTGCCTGAAGTGAGTGCTAGCCTTGAGCAAAAATGTTCAGGCATAATGCCCAGGACCTATTACAAGCCTCAGGATTGGCACCAAAAAAATCAAACCAAAATAAAATAAAATAAAATAAACTATGTTGACAATATGGGTTCTTTGATCAAGTTATCTGAAATAATTTGAAATTTCAGTAATAGACATCAGCTATGCCTCTGTCTACTAATGGAAGCCTATCAGAGCAAAACACTGTTACAGATCAGAGGGGCTTATAAGTACTAGACTAAGTAAAAATGCTTAACCCTTACAAGCTAATTATTGTCACATTAAGAGACTTGGTGAGGTCTGAAATCTTGCTGAGATCACTGAATACTCAATAATATTATGGCAAAAATTATATAAAAATATATACATATCTATACTTGTTCTTTGAAATTGGTACTCCAATTTTGTGTGGAAGTATGTTTTCTATAAAACAAATTTTCAAATATGAGCCAAAGAAAAACATTTTCCTGATGACTTTGATGACAATATAAAATGGCAATAATCATTATACTTACTTCTAATTTTTTTCTGTTCTGTTTTTTGTTTCATTAATTTTTCTTGGGTATTAAATTTTAATTTTTCCTCTTCCAGCATAAGATTCTTATCTGGTATTTCATCATGATCTGAATTAAGAGAAAAATTCTAAAGCAATCTGAGAAATGAGGAACTGAGAAATTACAAATGCTAAAGTTGGTACAGAACTTTTATGTATCCAGACCTCTGATTCTATAGAAAGAGCCGTTTGGGGGTTACCTTTCTGCTTTATCAAATGGGTGCTAATCCATGTAGTCTTCACTATAGCTTCTGGTCCTTTTAGAATACTCTTCTGTGGCATAAAACAGAGCACTGGTAGAGCTGTGACTGGCTCCTGTCTAGACTGTACCTTTTAATTACTCCAGTAAGTGATTCATATAAATTCTAAGCTTGAGTTTGGTTTATTAATAATAGATAAATTAAAAAATTAAACTCCAAGCTGGGTGTGGAGCTCATGCCTATAATCCTAGCTACTCAGGAGGCTGAAATCTGAGGTTCGTAGTTCAAAGCCAGCCTGGGCACTAAAGAACATGACACTCATCTCCAATTTACCCCTAGAAAACAGGAAGTGGGCCTGTGGCTCAAGGGGTAGGACAGTATCCTTGAGCTGAAGAGCTCAGGGACAGCACCCAGGCCCAGAATTCATGCCCCACAACTGGAAAAAAAAACTCTGTCTCTGTTTCTCTCTGTGTGTGTCTCTGTCTCTTCTTGTCTCTCCTTTCTTTGTCTCTATCTCTGTGTCTGTGTCTCTGTATCTGTCTGTCTTCTTTCTTCTCCCTCCCTCTCTATCTATCTCTATATATTTTTTTTCTTCAACAAAGAAGTGCTCAATCTCGGGTCAGACTTAAACCTTAGCTACCTTATGTATTGTACTGCTTCCATCCCAGAACTGAAATCACTCTACCATCCTGATTATGATCCTTTGGAACCATGTACCCGGAATCAGTTATCTTTAGAGCTGGAAAGAATACTATTTGTTCTGCAACCTGCACACCACTGGCAAATTATCAGCATGCATGCAGCTTGGTTCCCACATATGGCCAGTTTTTGTGCAGTCTCCTGGTTATGTGCTTGTATATCATTGTATCATTCCATCAAATCTTCACCAACTCATTAGGACAAGAACTAGCCATTATAGTCTGGAACTGCTCCACCTCCACCTCCACCTCCACCTAAAGTGGCCCTAGAATGATCCAGCTGTACTAACTGACTGTTGCCTTCATTGTTCTATGATCACTAGCTCCCAGTGATCCTCCCAGTGATCCATCAGGTAGACAATAAACTGTTCAGAGACAAAAAATTATAGAGTTGTCAGCAAAGAAAAAAGACTTTATGGAAGAAACACTGGGAGATGCTGATCAGTTTGCAACAAGCTTTCAAGAGAAGGGAAGTGAGAATGCTTCCTTAATAGGGGATAGATCTCAGAGGACACTTTGGTAGTTATACAAGAGTGTTCTGGCATTCTCCAAGAGGCTTTCAGGAATGTTACTTTATTGTTTACATAAGCTTTTCAAATCTGAGAGGAACAGCATCCCATCTCTCTTTCATGGTCCTCTTAGCCAGATGCCATAGAAACTAAATAAGAGTTTTGACACATAGAGTCTAAGATGGTAGTAGAAGAATTCTGTGTTTATGGTTTATAGTTCTAAATTCATGGATTAAAAAACTTTAGAAGTTGTGTACTGTATTTCATCTGATGAACATTATTGATGTCAAATAGCTCCTTAAACTGGGAGTTAATGAAACACACAAACAACAAAGACACCTCAGAGCCCTGAATTATTTTCCTCTGCAATAAATGAGGTAGTTTTGTTTAATATAGTAAAGTTTATTTTACACTTTCTTTTTAAGTTTTTATTATCTAATTTGCAAGTTTCACATTTAGAATTAACATCTAAATTAACTATAACTAGCTGGAAGTTTGGCCTAGTGGTAGAGTGCTTGTCTAGCATGCACGAAGAAGACCTGGGTTTGATTCCTCAGTACCACATACATAGAAAAAAAGGCAGAAGTGGTGCTGTAGCTCAAATGGTAGAGATCTAGTCTTCAGAAAACCCAAGGACAATCAGGCCCTCAGCCTAAGTCCAGACCTGGCAAAAATAAATAAATTAATAAATAATAACTTAATTTACCAAGTTTAATATGGTGGGTCTTGTCAATGTGTGTGTTTATTTTGTTTTTTTGTTTGTGTTGGTCGTGGGGCTTGAACTCAGACTGAGTGCTTTCCTTGAGCTCTTCAGGTCAAGAGTAGTGCTCCACCACTTTGAGCCATAGTGCCATTTCCAGTTTTCTGGAGATTAACTGGAGACCCAAGTCTCTTGGATTTTCATTCCCAGGCTAGCTTTTGAACTACGATCCTTAGATCTCAGCCTTCTGAATAGCTAGGATTACAGATGTGATTCACCATTGCCCAGCAATATGTATGTTTATTTCGAGAATCTTTATGGTGTTCACATTGCCTAAGAAGATAAACATGATGTAAACTATATGAGACTTTGAGACCCTCTTGTTCCTCAGACTACTGTGTGCTGAGACATGCTAGTCATCATGCATTCCCTGTAACTTGAAAATCATGTTTGAAATATCCTTTTCAGAGACTCCCTTATCACCTTGTTATTCTCCATGATGGAAGGAGAACAACAATGATAAGATTTATAATTAGAATCAGATTTCTAATCTCCGCAACATTTTCTGGCTAGCTGGCTCAATTAAACCTCTCTGTAAGTTAGTATCAAGTGATTTTTGGCACAAACAAAAATTCTTGACTAATTTCTGGGCATGAGAAAAGTGGCAATCTATTGGGTAGTAGGCAGAGCAACTTGAAATTTGACATTGGATAACAATTTCTAGATAATCTAGTTAACAATTTCTTTAGGAAGCCTCTGATTCTGGTTAATGGCTTTTCAATCAAGACTCTCTAGGCTAGGAAGATCATTTGTTATATATATAGAACACATTTATATTTTATGTAATATATATACACTTATATACACATATATATTATACACATATATACACATATACATTATATGTAATATAGAACACATTATATTATTTATTATAATATATAACATCAATGAAATACAAATTCTGATGACTATTACATGTCATAAAATTGGTCTTGATGATGCAATTGCTTTTGAAATGAATCATAAATTTTCCACAACTTTTATTCAATTCTCTCAACTTTAAAAGTCAAATAAGAATTGTGTAAAGTCTCTATGGCTCCAGTCTCAATGTATAGTCAGAATTCAAAGAATCAAGAAGAAAATGCACCATAAGGCTAATTCGAACCTGGCACAGATGTTTCTGGGATCATAGCAACTTGTGACATGTAGAACCTGGAGAAAGGAGCTGATAATGATCTCTGGTTCTGTTTATATAGCATCTACCATGTCATCTCTGGTCTACTACTACTAACAGTGCATCCTTTTGGGTCACTATAAAACTCTATTTTTATGAGACTTTTACTGAAAATACTATTTGGATATAATTACTTTCTCTATTTTCTTTGTTATTTTCTCTTTTCTGTTATGCAACCTTCAGTAATATCCATTCCAATATATGTATTTGATTATTGAGCCAATAGAAGAAGGGTACAGTACAGGTCAAATATCCATTAGTATTTTAGATGCACAGTTATCTAGGAGCCTCTGAAAATACATTACTTTAAAGACAATTATTCACCAATTCTTGGCTTATGGGATACCACAAGCTCTATAACAATAAAAAAAATCCTAAGAGAAAAAAAACCTACTGAAGTCTATCAGTTCTTCATGGGAGAAAATTCCTCCTTTACTTAAGGGATAAAATTTCTCTACACCACATGATTATATACAAACTGAAAAGACCTTCTAATGAACTTAATTTAAAATGAAATTATGGTTTTTCTACTTACCTATGAGTTTTCCGTTTGTGGTACATGGTTGTTTCTGTATTTGTATTTCTACTTTTGCAAATGATTCTTGAAGCTTAGCAATAAGCTTCTCATATGGGTCTATTTCAGTAACTACAAACAGAGACACATTTAGTTCACCAAATAAATAAGAAATGTGCTTAAAATTATTGTCTCAAATTTGTGACAGATGCACAGTAATATTTTGCCTTATTTCATGAATTTTAAAAAGAACACAAATCTGTCAGATTCATTACACCAATGACTTGATGAGACTGTAAAAACTCAGGTAGTTTTCTTCTGTTATCAAGCATGTAATGAATGTGTGATAGGGCTAACTTCTACCAGCCATCTAATAATATAATACAGAATTCTTCTAATAGGTCCAAGTGAGTATAGCAGCTTTGTTGACAATATGGATATTAATACAGATGAGGTACAAGTGCCTTAAACAAAAGTGAAATCCCTGAAGCAAACTGGGATTTTCAAATTTATTCCAGAAGATGAAACTCCCAAATTTGCTGTTTTCACTATAACAAAGAAGATGAACAATTTGTGTGCCTATTACACTATAGTCATTCTCATTCCTCTTGGTGGAATCCTGATTGCAACTCTTAATATCAAAAGTTCTTTTAATTGGGCAGGCCTGAACAAACAACCCTTCATAGAGGCCATGAAATAGGCCTCCAAGGCCTCCATTTCCCCTATGATCTGCAAATGACTTACAAGTCTATGTGATATTTTGGTTCACAAATAAAAGTATGACAAACTTTACTAGACACGTCAGTGGGATGAATGAACACTTTTAGACCTTTACATTCTTGGATTTGGCTTAAGGATGAACACGCTGCTCAAGACAAACTACACACCCGAAACTGTAAAATATTGCAATGGTCAGAAAAACTATGAAACAAAATAGGGTTATACCTGTAGCCTTGACATTTGCAAGGCTCAGACAGGAGGCTCTTGTGCTTCATGGTAGTCTAGGCTACAATACAAGTTCTAGAAGGCCATGGGATAAACAGTATGATTATTTCTCAAGATAAAAACTGAATTAGCAGGATGTGGGTGACTCATGCTGAGATCTGAGGATCAAGGTTCAAAGCCAGCCCAGACATGAAAGTCCGTGAGAATCTTATCTCCAATTAAGCAGAAAACTGGAACTGGTGCTGTAGCTCAAGGAGTAGGCTGGTAGCTTTGAGCTGAAGAGCTCAGGGACAGCACCAGGCCCAGAGTTCAAGCCCCATGGTTCACTTTAAAAAAAAAGAAAAAGAGAAAAACTAAAATAAAATCATCTATAATTTTATACTTACCAACTTGTTTTCTTATAAAAGTCTGACGTTTCTTCACTGTCCATTTATTTTTTGGTGTCAATTTTTGAGTTTCAGATGTGAGATTCTCAAGAGATGCTTCATCTTGTGCTGTATAGAAAGAATTATTTAGTCCACCAAAGAGAATTACTTAGTCCACTAAAGAAAAACGTCTGTGATTCAAGCAAAACTCCAATCCCTTTCTCAAAGCAATAAATTTTGAAGCATATAAAAAAGAAAAAGGTTATAAAACCATTACAAATTTAGAATAAATTTCATCAGTGTCATCCTAGATGTTACTAGATATGATGAAATGAGTTTCTATGATTTTGTGTTAAACTTTCTCATTTCATAAATACTTCTGGCATTATATAAAGTTATTGTTATTTTCTATTTTTAAGTTTAATATAGTGACTAACTTTTCCCCTTCGTCTCTATACCCATCAACCCCCTCCCCACCCTTTTTCTCCTTGGTTTCCCTCGTGGCTTTCTGGTATTTGCTTTGTTTGTGAGCTCATTTTTTTTGCCAGTCCTAGGGCTTGAACTCAGGACCTGGGCACTGTACTTGAGCTTTCTCAAGACTAGAGTTACACTTGAACCACAACACCACTTCTGACTCTTTCTGTATATGTGATCCCAAGGAATAGAGCCCAGTGCTTTGTATATACTAGGCAAGCACACTAAAGCTGGGCCTTGGTCGCTGCCCCTGTGAGTTCATTTTTTATGTAATTACAACTTTTAAACTCACTCCTTCTCACAGAACAGCACTAGCAAGGTAGCTCCTCTCCCGTCAGCCAAGAACAGCGCCAACTTGGCTACTGTCAAAGAACCTGCCAGACCAGCTGCCAGATAACTAGAACCCGAGAAGCAAAGCAAAGTCTACAAAGGCCATTTTTCAAAAGGTCAAAGGAATCTGACTAGTGTCAGCTCAGCCTGGGGATGGGTTCCCTGCCAAAAGAAGAAATACCTCCTTCAGTGGGGCAGGCTGAGGCAGTCCCACCACTCAGCCACTCTCAGCTGAGCTAGCAAAAACAATAGTGGCTCCAGGCTGGGTCAAAAAAAAGGTCTCTGAAGCTCACCTTTGATTCCAGATAAGATACAACTCTACTTACATTCAAAAGCTATCAAAAACAGCAAATATTCTGCAGGACATTGCACATTGCCCTACCTCTAACTTAGTCTGGGAGGACAATCATGAAGTATGTTAGGAAGAAGTTTTCTGCTTTATGAAACAAACTGATTGGAAGAATGACATAAGCCTCCATCTGGATCCTGGCACAGGGTAGATACAAGTTTCTCCTAATAAACTGAATAGTGTTTTCTCTAATTATATAATTTTTTAATTTTACTACTTTTATCATCATTATTATTTTTCCTTTTTGCCCAATTTTCTCCTTATTTTTGTCCCTTTTCTACTATATTGTGCTTCTGTTTACTCCTAGAAACACAGAGTGATTAGTAGGCTTTCTCTTTTATTATGCACATACTTAATTCAGATTACATTTTGATTTACTTCATCCCTTATTTTTCAATCTTCAATATTTTTAATAGTATTACTTCTTTAAATTCACATAATTTTAATTGTATTATTAAACACATGTTTTCTATTTCTCTTTGAATTTTCTAATTTTCTTCTCTTTTTTTGAATTTTTAAAAATCTTTGTATTGTATTTTACTGTCAGGATAATATATACAGGGGTTACAGTTACATTCATTGGGTAATGGGTACATTACTTCACAATTACCCCTTTGCATGTTTTGTTCCACTTTCCCTTCCCCCACCCCCTCTCATTGTTTTCCCCCATCCCTTCCAAATTTCAAATATACAAATAAACAGATATGCAATATACCAGGCAACAAAGTCAGATACTGTAACTACATAAGATTAACAATATGTGGGAAAAAGAGAAAGAAATAACTTCACATTGTACATCAAGAACAATAATCACATAGATAAAAACTTGTTTCCATATCCTAGAGTTCATCCTGTGTGACCATATGTACAGAGCTTTTGAGGTATTGGGATCCTTTGCTAGGAGAATCCTAGAGGTATACTAATTGTTACAAATGAGGGAAGCTATGGAACCTATATGCTCCTTTGGGTCTGGCTTATTTCACTTAATATGATTTTTTCCCCAAGTCTTTCCATTTCCTTATGAATGGGGCAATATAATTCTTTCTGGTGGCAGTATAGAATTCCATTGGTTATAAGTACCAAACTTCTTGTACTATTCATC
Organism: Megascapheus bottae; assembly: GCF_031878675.1. Classification (NCBI taxonomy): domain Eukaryota; kingdom Metazoa; phylum Chordata; class Mammalia; order Rodentia; family Geomyidae; genus Megascapheus; species Megascapheus bottae. Next base: position 282,815 of record NC_143517.1, read on the forward strand.
TACTGAGGGGTATCTGGGTTAGTTCCATATCTTAGCTATGATAAATAATGCTGCAAATAATATGTTGGGCTAGTAGCTTTAGTATGCCCTTCTTCTGAACATATGGGTAAAAATGACCAGGAGTGGGATTGCTGGGTCATAGAGGAGCTCCATGTTTATTCTTTTGAGGAATCACCATACTTCTGCAGTGAGTTTGAATGAATTAACAACCCCCACTAACAGTGTAGTAGTGATCCCTCCTGGTCACATCCCCATCAGCATTTGTCAATAGATTTCTTGATAATGGCCATTCTGAGTTGTTTTGATTTGCATTTCTTGTATGGCCAGAGATGTCCAGCATTTCTTCACATGTCTATAGGTCATTCTTATTTCCTCTTCAGAGAAGTCTCTCCTTAAGCCTTTAGCTCACCTTTTAATGGGATGGTTGTTTTTTTGAGGATTTGTTTTTGAGAGATTCAATTTTTTGAGCTGTAGGCATATTTTAGATATGAGGCCCTTATCTCTTCTAAGGCTAGTGAAGATCTTCTCCCACTCTATGGGTTGTCTATTTAATTTGCTAGATATGTCCTTTGCCATACAGAAGCTCTGCAGTTTAATGCAGCCCCATTGTCCAAACTTTCTTTAATTTGTTGTGTTTCTGGGCCTTTATTTAGAAAATTTCGAGCTATACCAAGGAGTCCTAGGGTATCTCATATTCCTTACTGTAAAGTTTTCAGGGTATCTGATTTTATGTCAAGGTCTTTGGTCCATTTATTATTAATTCTGGTTCAGGGTGACATAAGGATTCAACTTTAGTTTTCTAAAGTTGCTTTACCAACTCTGCCAGCACCATTTGCTGAAGAGGTTGTCTTTCTTCCATCTTATTTTCTTGGCTCCCTTATCAATGATTAGGTGGTCATAGGTCTCTGGATTGATTTCTGTGTCTTTGGTTCTATTCCATTGGTCTCAGGCCTGTTCTTGTGTCAGTACCACACTTTTTTTTATTACTAAAGCTCTGTAATGGAATCTAAAGTTTGGTATTGCCATTCTTCCAGCACTGCTAAGAATTTCTTTTTGCTAAAAATTGTTTTTGCTATGCGGGGCCTTTTATTATTCCATATGAATTTTTGGAGTACTTCCTCTATTTCTTTAATGAATGACATTGGGATATCGATGGGTATTGCATGAATTTGTAGATAACCCTTGGCGGGATTGCTGTTTTCTTGATGTTAGTCTGCCCAATCCAAAGTATGGAAGGATTTTCCACTTCGTCAATTCTGCTTCAATTTTCTTTTTCATGTTTTTAAAGTTATCATCATGAAGGTCCTTACATACTTAGTTAATTTCTAAATATTTTATTTTCTTTGAGGCTCTTGTGAAAAGAGTTGTTTTCCTGATATCTGCCTGGCTCATCTCAGTTGGCATAGAGAAAAACCATTGATTTTTGAGAGTTAATTTTATAACCTGCTACTTTGCCAAAGTTTCAAATCAGCTCAAGTAACTTGGGAGTGGAGTCGATAGGGTCTTTAAATACAGAATCATGTCACCTGCAAAAAAGGAAAATTTCACTTCCTCTTTCCCTATTTGGATTTCCTTTCTGTTAGCTTCTTGTCTTATTGCTCTGGCTAGGAATTTTAATATTATATTGAAGTGGAGAGGACAGAGTGGGCATACTTGTCTCGTTCTTGATTTTAGAGGAAATAACTTTAGGTTTTCACCATTAAGTATATTATTTTTTCTTTTAAATTATTTTTATTTGTTATATTTATTCATTCTTTTCCCTTTTACTGACTTTGGGTCTCAGTTATCTTCATCCGATTTCTTTTTTTCCCTACATTACTCTTCTCTTATTTTCTCCTCTTACTTTTTATTATACCTCTCTATTTCTGGTCTTTACTTCTTCATTGATTTCCATAGTTAGTGAATCTTCAGTTAATGGCTGTTAACCCAGACAGTTTTTCTTTTTGTTGAGTTATAATGTAGGTCCAGATTGATTTAAACTTCATACTTATTGAGTTGCTTTTTGCCTTAAAAATGTCTTGGGTAGTGGTACTGGATCACTTTTTAAATGCACAAAATGAGAAAGAAAGTGAAAATACCTGTCTAAGATTGTGAACATTAAGTGCATGCAGTGATAGAACACTGGGTTGGTTCTTATCCTAATATTATAACCATAGGTGGGATTAGTATTGCTTTCATTTCCAATAGGGTAAAATAAGAACATCAAGAGAATTTCCTCTCCCATTCAAAATAAACAGGCAACAAAATAGTCAATGAAAACACTAGAGGAAAGTCCTCAAAATGTTCTATAAAAAATCTTAGAAGAGTCCTCAAAATGCACTACAAATGATACTGGTAAACATGATGAAAAGATTAAAAGCATGAATAAGGCTGTATCTGAGCCTAATTAAAGATTAATAGAGGAATTCATGGAATCCACCAACAGAGAGCTGAATTAATTCCACCGCCCCCCTGAAAAAAAGTTCAATGAATGTATAGACACTCAGCTAAGGAATTTGAAAGAAAGCACCCAACCCAAATCAAGGAGATAAGGAGGTCTAAAACAAGAGGTGGAAGTCATCAAAAAATGACAAACAAGAAGGGAGGGAGATTTAAAAAGTAAAAAGTGATAGCAGGCTGCTGACTTCCTGTCAGGTTTTTGACAACTACAGGTTATTACCAGGTTCAGGCAGGTGATTTGTGGTAAGGGTACATGCTGTCGTTCAAGAGGAGAGGGGGAAAGTTGCTATTCTCCAAGAGAGACATAACAGTGACATGGATCAACATGCAACATGCACATAAACCGACATGTTGAATTGATAAAACTGTATTCAAAGTGAAAGTGACATTTATCATATAAATAAAGAGCAGGTAAAATCAAGCAGTATAGTAATAATCATGATGGTGGTGCCTTTTGGGAGAAAGTGATTTATTGTTATAAGAAGACATCTGTAGACCAAGCAGCGAATAGCGGCTTGAGCGGGCACCGGCTCCACGCGGGGAAAGCGGGGGCGGGCACCGGCTCTAACCCACGAAAAGCGGCGGCAGTGGAGGGCGCCAGGCTGGGAGCCCAACGGCTGCAGAAACCAGCACAGAACCGGGCCAGCGAACGGCGGAAGCAGCGGAACCCAGACTCGGAACGAGAACAGCAAGCGGTGGAACCCAGACCCAGAACACAGGCGGCGGCAGAGACCCGAGGGGAGTGAAAGACTCCCCACCACCGAGGAGCTCCCACAGACAGACGCAGAGGCGTGAGTAATACAGCCCATCCCCAAACACATCGGGAAAGCGGAGCGGGTGCCAAGCAATAGAACTTAACTCAGACCCCAACACCCTGCCCGAGAAAGACTGGCGGGAGCAGGGGGGCAAGGAATTTAGAATCCTGTCCCTCCCCTCAACAGCCCCCTCCCTCAGGCCATTGACTGGAGATTGACAGGTGGGCTACCCATAAGTCCCAGCACCCCACCAAGGGAGGCGGGGCTGCCCCAACTCCCACCCGCCCAACGGGCTCAACCCCCAGCCCTCTGATTGGAGACTGACGAGCGGGCGGACCCTAAGACTCAGCACCCCACCAGGGGAAGCGGAGCTGTCCCAGCTCCCACCCGCCCACCAGGCTCCTCACCCAGGCCACTGGATCTGGAGAGTGGAGCGCTTTGGGACCCTGCCTTACAACAGTGGGTAGGGGGTGCGGGTAAATAGGAGCCAGCATCTGCCCCCCCTCAATTCTCGAGCGGGGCATCCTCCAGCTGGGAATCCTGAGCAAGACACCACGGAGGGCCGCCCCCACAGTCACAGACTCTGACAAAGCAGTGGAAACACAGCAGGGATCTGAAGGGCCAACCAGCAGCCAAGCTCCCCTTCTGAGAACCAAAAAGGCACAGCTCCGCACTTGGAACCCACATCCCCAGCTGGGCCCCGCCCCTGGGAACAGAGGGGCCTCCTGCTGGTCCTGCTGAGAGCTCCTGAAACTCTCAATCCCTACACCCTTGGGGCCGCCCCTGGAAGCAGCACAGGAAAACGTCCTCCAACCACGCTCAGACGGAAGCTCACAGATCCATCCCATGGTCCACTGTGAGGCCACTGGTTGGGCTAAGAGCTAGTCGTGCAGCAACACATAAGTTTTATTCTAATACTTTCCAAACATTGTACTCAAATACTCTACCTACTTACCCCCTGACCTCTCTCATTCTATTTCTCTATCTCTGGACCTCTGCTCCTCTTTCAACCCTTATACTGCATGGATCTACACTTGATGGCTGTTGAGCAACACTGTATATCTAGGTGTTTAATCATTCTCTAGGCTCAGAGGGACTTAAAGACAATAGAGATTGGATTGAGAGGCTTATTGTTTTGGATATAAATCGCTTATCAGTGAATAATTAGACTAGTCCGTGACTGCACGAAAAGAAAGAGTGATAACACCAATCAAAACTTGTGAACATCTAGAGTCTGCCAGCTACAGAGGTCTAGGTTGGACATATCTGAAAAACTATAATCGTGTTTAGTATTAATATTGCTCCCATTTTCAAATGGGCAGAACAAGAAACTCAAGAAAAATGTCAAATCAAGAAACAACACCTCCCACCTCCCCCACCCAATGTAAACAGCCAATGGAACAGTCACTGGCAAACCTAGAGGAGAGTCTTCCAAGTGCTGTACAAATGCAATTGATAAACATCATTAATGAAAAATGTGAAAATATAAAGAAAGAGATAAGGGAGGAAGCCATAGCTGAACAAGGGGAAACCATAAACAAGGTGATAAGTAAAAAAGAAGAAGCCATAAAGGAGGCCATAATAAAGGCTGTTCAAAGAAAGATGGATGAATTCATAGAATCCACAAATAAAAAGGTGACCGAACTCCAGCAAATGTTCAAAGCAAATAAAGCTACTGAGCTAACCACTCAAATGGAAATCAAGGAGCTAAAGAAATCCATACATGATCTAAAAGAAGAGATGCAAGGCATCAAAAATGAGCAATTAGTAGCAAGGGAGATGAAAAATAAAGTAGATAGCTTTGATAGCAGGTTAGACAATGCAGAGGAGAGAATTTCTGGGGCTGAAGATAATTTACTTATTATAGAGAAAGAACAGAAAATGAGTCAATCCAGATCTAGGAAAAATGAGAGAGCGCTTCAGGAGGTCCAAGATACAATTAGGAAGCCTAATTTAAGGCTAATTGGTATTGAGGAGGGTCTGGAGAAAGAGGTCAATGGTATTGGAAATATACTTCAAGGAATCATCTCAGAGAATTTCCCAAATATCCAGAAGGGCAGACCCATCCAGATACAAGAAGCTTTTAGAATCCCAAACAGACCTGACCAGAAAAGAACATCTCACCGCCACATCGTAATCCGAACTGGATCAGTAGAAACCATAAAAAGGATCCTAAAGGCAGCCAGGGAAAAGGGTTCAGTAACCTATAAAGGAAAACCAATCAGAATAACCCCAGATTACTCAGCAGAGACCATGCAAGCAAGAAGTGACTGGAAGCATATATGTCATGCCCTTAAGTCAAATAACTACCAACCAAGAATCCTGTACCCAGCTAAGCTCTCTTTCATAACTGAGGGAACAATAAAAACATTCCATTCCAGGGAAAAGCTGCAACAAAACCAACACTACAGAGAATTCTGCAAGATGTTCTATACATAGAAAACCAAAATAAATGCAATATAGGGAAAGAAATGGCACCTAAACAGCATACCACCTAAGGACCACAAGAACTGTCAAGACACAGGCCCAAATAAAAGCTTTTAAAAATGGTAGGACCTAATAAATATCTCTCAATCCTAACTCTCAATATCAATGGACTCAACTCTCCAATTAAACGGCATAGGCTGTCTAGTTGGATCAAAAAGCAAGAGCCATCGTTCTGCTGTCTTCAAGAGACACATCTTACCCAAAAAGACAAGCATCTTTTGAAAGTGAGAGGTTGGAATAAACTCTATCAAGCTAACAGCCCCCATAAACAGGCTGGAGTTGCCATCCTCATATCAGATAAAATAGACTTCAAACCAAAATTAGTAAGAAAAGACAAAGAAGGTTACTACATACTACTAAAGGGATCTTTCCTCCAGGAAGACATAATGATCCTAAATATTTAAACACCCAATCCCGGAGCTCCAAACTTCATCAAGCAAACTTTACTTACACTGAAACCATACATAGATCGAAATACAGTGATTGTCGGTGACTTTAACACACCACTTTCACCTATGGACAGATTAACAAGGCAAAAACTCAACAGAGAAACCTTAGAACTGAACAACTATATAGACCAACTTGATCTAACAGACATCTGCAGAATATTCCACCCAGCAACGACACAATATACGTTTTTCTCAGCAGCACATGGAACATTTTCCAAAATAGATCACATGTTAGGCCATAAAACAAACCTGGACAGATTCAGAAACACTGAAATTATTCCATGCACACTCGCAGACCACAAAGGCATCAAACTGCAACTGAACACACATCTCCACCAACGAAAACCCTGTAACTCATGGAGACTGAACAACACATTGTTGAATCACCAATGGGTCATCGAAGAGATCAGAACAGAAATCCAACAGTTTATGAAATTTAACAGTAAGGAGCACACAAACTACCAACTCCTTTGGGACACAGCAAAGGCAGTACTCAGAGGAAAATTTATAGCGCTGAGTGCCTACAACAACAAGTTGGAAAAATTGCAAACCAACAAGTTAATGTCTCACATTAAGCTCCTAGAAAAAGAGCAACAAACCTACCCTAATCCCAGTAGAAGAAAGCAAATAATTAAAATCAAAGCAGAATTAAATGATTTGGAATCCAAAAAAACTGTAGAAAGAATCAACAAAACAAGGAGTTGGTTCTTTGAAAGAATTAACAAAATTGACAAGCCCTTAGCAAACCTTACCAAAAAAAGAAGAGAGCATATCGAAATAAACAAAATCGCAGATGAAAATGGTAATATCACGACAGAAATTACCAAGATCCAGAATATCTGAGGGAATACTTCTCAAACGTTTATGCCAACAAATTTGAGAATCTAGATGAAATGGATGAATTCCTAGCCAATATTAACATACCCACACTGAACCAAGAAGAACTAAGCCAACTCAACAGGCCTATTTCAAGCTCTGAAATAGAAATGGCAATTAGAGAACTTCCACCTAAGAAAAGCCCAGGGCCAGATGGATTCACAGCTGAATTCTATAAGGTCTTCAAAGCAGAGCTCACACCAATACTCCTCAAGCTCTTCAATGAAATTGAAAATGAAGGTTCCTTACCAAACTCATTCTATGAAGCCAGTATAACCCTCATCCCCAAACCAGACAGAGATTCATCAAAGAAAGAGAAGTATAGACCTATATCTTTGATGAACATCGATGCAAAACTTCTCAACAAAATACTGGCCAACCGTCTACAACAACTCATCAAAAAAATTATACACTATGATCAAACTGGATTCATCACAGGGAGGCAAAGCTGGTTCAACATACGCAAATCAGTTAATATAATTCAACACATCAACAGGAGCAAGGACAAAAATCACATGATTGTCTCAATAGACACGGAAAAGGCATTTGACAAGATCCAACACCCCTTTATGTTAAAATCTCTGGAGAAACTAGGAATCCACGCAACATTCCTCAATGTAATAAAGGCTGTGTATGAGAAACCTACTGCTAGTATTACACTTAATGGTGAAAATCTAAAGCCATTCCCTCTAAAATCAGGAACAAGACAAGGATGCCCACTCTCTCCACTACTCTTTAACATAGTACTAGAATTCCTAGCCAGTGCAATAAGGCAAGAAGCAAGCATAAAGGGGATCCAAGTAGGGAAAGAGGAAATAAAACTATCCCTCTTTGCAGATTACATGATTCTGTATTTAAAGAATCCTATAGACTCTACTCCCAAGCTCCTTGAACTGATTCAAAACTTTGGAAGAGTAGCAGGCTATGAAATCAACCCTCAATAATCAACTGCCTTCCTTTATGCCAACAGTGAGAGGAACGAGGCAATAATCAGGAAAGAAACTCCTTTCACAATAGCCTCAAAGAAAATAAAGTACCTAGGAATTAGCTTAACTAAGAATGTAAAGGACCTTTTTGATGAAAACTTTAAAACCCTAAAAAAGGAAATTAAAGCAGAACTAAGGAAATGGAAAAACCTCCCATGCTCCTGGATTGGAAGAATCAACATTGTGAAAATGACAATCTTGCCAAGAGCTATCTACAAATTCAATGCAATACCCATCAACATCCCAATGTCATTCTTTAAAGAAATAGAAGAGGCAATCCAAAATTTCATATGGAATAATAAAAGACCCCGTATAGCAAAAACACTTCTTAGCAGAAAGAACAGCGCTGGAGGAATTTCAATTCCAAACTTTAGACTCTATTACAGAGCTATAATTCTCAAAACAGCTTGGTACTGGCACAGGAACAGGCCTGAAGACCAATGGAATAGAACTGAGGACCCAGATATTAAACCACAGACCTATGGCCACCTAATCTTTGACAAGGGAGCCAAAAAAATAGAATGGAAGAAAGACAGCCTCTTCAACAAGTTGTGCTGGCAGAACTGGTTAAGCACCTGCAGAAAACTAAAGCTGGATCCTTCTTTGTCACCTTGCACTAGAATTAACTCCAAATGGATCAAAGACCTGGAGGTAAAAGCTGATACACTGAAAACTCTACAGGAAGGAATAGGAGATACACTAGGCCTCCTTGGCACAGGTTGAAACTTTCTTAATAAAGACCAAGAATCACAACAAATCAGAGAAAGGCTGGATAAGTGGGACTGCATTAAACTGCAGAGCTTTTGTATGGCAAAGGACATAGCTAGTAAACTAATCAGGAAGCCTACAGAGTGGGAGAAGATCTTCACCAACCAAACAACAGACAAAGGCCTCATATCTAAAATATATCAACAACTCAAAAAATTGAATCACTCCAAAACTAACCTCCAAAGTAACAACCATCCCATTAAAAAATGGGCCAAAGACTTAAAGAGAGTCTTCTCTGAAGAAGAAACAAAAATGGCCTATAGACACATGAAGAAATGCTCAACATCTCTGGTCATAAAAGAAATGCAAATCAAAACAACTCTAAGATTCCACCTCACTCCAGCTAGAATGGCCAAGATCAGGAAAATGAATGACAACAGATGCTGGAGGGGATGTGGCCAGGAGGGATCACTACTACACTGTTGGTGGGAGTGCAAACTCGTTCAACCCCTATGGAAAGCAGTGTGGCAGTGCCTCAAAATGCTAAACATAGAACTCCCCTATGACCCAGCAATTCCACTACTTGGCATTTACCCAACCACCCAGAAACAAGGACATACTAAACCCACTAGCACAACAATGTTCATTGCAGCACTATTCACCATAGCAAAGATATGGAACCAAACTAGATGTCCCTCAGTTGATGAGTGGATCAACAAGTTGTGGTATTTGCACACAATGGAATTCTATGCTGCTGTCAGAAAGAATGACATCGCCCCATTTGTTAGGAAATGGAAAGACTTAGAAAAAATCCTATTAAGTGAAGTTAGCCAGACTCAAAGGAACTTAGGCTCAATGGTTTCCCTCATTCGTCATAATCAGTAGAAACCTTGGGCTCTACTAGCAGAGATTTGCAATAGAGCAAAATCTTGATACATAAGGACATATAATGTGAAGCTAATTGAAAGGACCTCCAGGATAGTGAAACAAAACCCATATAATGAATGATTTTTGTCCTTAATGTACTATGTTGTCTCTCATCTCCTTTCTGTCCCTTGGTTATCTCATATTGGTATAGTATCTCACTTTGTTATCTGAGAGATTGAACTTATTTGTATTTGGATATTTGAAATTTGATAGGGAAGGGGGGAAAACCAAGACGGGTGGGGGGTGGGGGGGGTAGGAAAACGGGTACCAAGACATGTGAAAGGGTATCAATGTATGTGAATTAACGCACCTTCTATCTGGCAAATATCATGTAACCCTTTTACTAATTACAATAAAAAATATATGTATGTATGAAAAAAAGTGATAGCAGGTCAGATGATGTAGAGGAGAGAATCTCTGAAATTGAAGATAGCCTAGAAACTGTAGACAAAGGAAAATAATTCAAACAAATCCAAGAACTATGGCAGACCTTTTCAGGAGCTCTAAGATACAATTAGGAATCCTAAATTAAGGTTAATTGGTATTGAGGGGGGCCTTAAGAAGGAGGTTAATTGTATAGGAAATATGCTTAATGGAACCATCTCCAAGAACTTTCCAAATATCCAAAAGGACAGGCCCATCCAAATACAAGAAGCTTTTAGAACACAAAACAGACCAGACCAGAACAGGACATCCCACTGCCACATTATAAGCCATACAGGATCAATACGGACCAAGAAAAGGATCCTTAAAGCTGTGAGGGAGAAGATAAAAATCACCTACAAATAAAACCAATCAGAATAACCACAGATTTCTCATCAGAGATTATGCAAGTTAGAATAGCCTAAAATGATGTATGCCATGCCTTAAAGACAAATAACTATCAACCAAGAATACTTTACCCAGGTAAGCTCTTATTCATAGATGAGGGGAAAAGAAAAATCTTCCACAGTAAGGAAAAAGTGAAACAGTATATGTTGCTCAAACAAGAATTACAGAAAAGTCTCAAGAATGTTCTACACATTGAAAACCAACATGAGCATAGTACAGAGAAATGACATCTAAACAAAATACCATATAATTACAAGAAGAATTGACAAGACCCAGGCACTAAAGAAATAGTTAAAATGGAATAGAACTGAAGACCCAGAAATCAAGCCACAGACCTATGGCCACCTAATCTTTGATAAGGGAGCCAAAAAATAGTATGGAAGAAAGACAGCCTCTTCAACAAGTGGTGCTGGCAGAATTGGTTAAGCACCTGCAGAAAACTAAAGTTTGACCCTTCTATGTCACCCTGCACCAGGATTAACTCCAAATGGATCAAAGACCTTGAGGTAAAAGCAGATACACTGAAAACTTTACAAGAAGGAATAGGAGATACATTAGGTCTCCTTGTCACAGGTTGAAACTTTCTTAATAAAGACCCAGAAACAACAAATCAAAGACAGTTTGGATAAGTGGGACTGCATTAAACTGCAGAGCTTCTGTATGGCAAAGGACATACCTAGCAAGCTAAACAGAAAGCCCACAGAGTGGGAGAAGATCTTCACTAACTATACAACAGACAAAGGCCTCATATCTAAAATATATCAACAGCCCCCAAAATTGAATCACTCCAAAATTAATCTCCAAAGAAACAACCATCCCATTAACAAATGGGTCAAAGACTTAGAGTCTAATAACAACAGATGCTGGCAGGGGTGTGGCCACAAGAGATCACTACTACACTGTTGGTGGGAGTCTAAACTCGTTCAACCACTAGGGAAAGCACTATGGAAATTCCTCAAAAGACTAAACATAAATCTTCCCCATGACCCAGCAATTCCACTACTTGGCATTTACCCATTCGTCCAGAAACAAGGGCATGCTAAATACAGTAATACAATGATGTTCATAGCAGCACTATTTACCATAGCAAATATATGGAACCAATCCAAATGCCCCTCAGTTCATGATTGGATCAACAAGAGATGATATTTATACACAATGGAATTCTATGCTGCTGTCAGAAAGAACAACATCATCCCATTTGTAAGGACACGGAAAGACTTAGGAAAAACCCTATTAAGTGAAGTAAGCCAGACTCAAAGGAACATAGGCTCACTGGTTTTCCTCATTTGTCATAATTAGTATAAACCTTGGACTCTTCTAGCAGAGGTTTACAATAGGGCAAAACCTAGATACATAAGGCCATATGTGATGATGCTAAATGAAAGGACCTCCAGGATATAGAAACAAGAGCCATATAATGTGTGACTTTTGTTCTTAATGCACGATGTTATTTCTCATCTCTTTGGTTTTCCCTTGGTTAACTCATATTATTACAGTATTTTACCTTGTTATCTGATATATTGTATGCATGTTTATTTGTTTGTTTAAAATATGATAGGGAAGGGAGGAAACAAGATGAGAGGAGGAGGTGGGGGGAAGAAAATGGGGACAAAAACATGAGAAGGGGTAGCAATTATTGTTAAGTAATGCACTTTCTATCTGGTGAACATAACATAACCTTTCTATTAATTATAATAAAAATATATTAAAATGAAATAGTTAAAATGGCAGGAGCTAACAAACAACTTTCAACCTTAACTCTCAATATCAGTGAACATGACTCTCCAATTAAATGACATAGACTGACTTGTTGGATCAAAAAGCAAGATCCATCTTTCTGTTACATTCAAGAGACACATCTTGTTAAAAGAAAAAAAGAAAGAAATTCCCACAAACATTCTGAAAGTAAAGGCTGAAATAAAAGCTATCATACAGTCTCCAAAACTGGCTGAAATTGCCATCCTTATAAAATAGACTTCAAATTAAAATTAGTGAGAAGAGACAAAGAATGTTATTTACTAGTAAAGGGATTTCTACTTCAGGAAGATGTAATCATTCTAAATATCTATATACCAAATGCTGGTGCACACAACTTGAATTCATGTGGAATAATAAAAGATCCCTTATAGCAAAAACACTCCTCAGCAGAAAGAACAATGCTAGAGGAATAGCAATACCAAACTTCACAATCTATTAAAGAGCTATAGTAATAAAAAAAAGGCCTGGTACTGACACAAAAGTAGGCCTGAAGACCAATTTAATAGAACTGAAAACACAGAAATTAACCCATAGTCCTGTGGCCACCTAATCTTTAATAAGGGAAGCAGAAAAAAAAATAGGATGAAAGAAGGTTAGCCTCAACAAATGATGCTGACAGAATTGGTTAAGCACCTGTAGAAAACTAGAGCTGGATCCTCATATGTCACCCTGAACCAGAATTAATTCCAAATGGATCAGATATTGAGGTAAAAGGAGATGCCTTGAAAACTTTACAGGATAGAATAGTAGATACAATAGAACTCCTTGGCACAGGTCGAAACTTTCTTAATAAAGGCCCCAAAACAAACACAACAAATTAAAGGAAGTTTGCACAAAGGGGACTGCATAAAACTTCAGTGCTTCTGTATGGAAAAGGACACGTTAACAACTTAAATAGCCCACACAGTGGGAGAAACAACCGTCGCACTAAGTCTTTAGGGTACCTTTTAATGGTATGATTATTTCTTTAAGTATTTGTTTTGAGAAATTTAATTTTTGAGTTGTAGGAGTATTTTAGATATGAGGCCCTTGTGTGTTGTATGGCTAGTGAAGATCTTCTCCCACTTCCTTGTTTAAATCTTAAGGTTTTTTTGAAAAAAAAAACCTTGAAAAGAAGCTGCTATTGCAAAAGTAATTGCTTTCTTGATATCAGCCTTGCTCTTCTCATTGTTGTCATACAGGAAAGCCATTGAGTTATGAGCGTTAGTTTCATACCCTACTACTTTGCCAAAGTTTCAAAGCAGCTCAAGTAACTTGGGAGTGGATTCTACAGGGTTCATCAAATACAGAATCATCTCATCTGCAAAAAGGGAAAGTTTTACTTCCTCTCTCCCTATTTGGATGCCCTTTATGTTTGCTTCTTGCCTTATAGCTCTGGCTAGGAATTCTTATACTATATATTGAAGAGGAGTGTAGAAATCAGATTCGAAATTTTTAATAGTCTCCTTGTAACTAAATAGGTAAAACTATATATTCAGTCTTTCCTATCCTACAAAATACGATAAATTTCACTTGTTCTAAAATGTTTTAGTCACCCTTAGGACCTACCTTGAAAAACAAGAAAGTGGGGGAATAGGGATATATTCTCTGGAGATACATTAGCTAAAGTTCTATTTACTGAATTTTTTTAAGTGACCATGATTTTGATAAAAGATACTTTCACATAATTTCTTCCTTCACAAAACATAGATGGGGAGACTGTATGTTTCTGTATTATTTCCTACAAAACCACACTGGCTGTTTGTTCCCTATGCCAAACTCAAGATCAACCCTTCAAATCTCTCCAACTCATGGAAGATATGACAATACAATATCACAAAAATCCAGCTCCTTGGTTTTCTAAAAATTAGTTTTCAGTTTATGCAGCCACTATGGATAATAATTCAATTCAGATATCTTACATCCTTGGGCTATTCCTTGTTGCTATAAGGAATGCTAAATAGTCCTACCAGATAACAAGTTTTAAAGCATTCCAGGAAAAGTTTCCTTCAAGATATTATTCACAAGCCACTGAATCATTCAAAGAGTGCCAAAGGCTTCATTTGAGAGACAGCAATGTCAATGTGATCCTAGTTTTGAAAAATTTTGTGTACCTTATCTACCTTGTAATTCTTCCCAACATGATTGGGAACTGGTGAGGAGACATCTTTGTTGTGTCTTCTCTGATTCATTCCACCAGGTTCTCTGATTATCTCCATCAGGAAGTAGGAAAGTATCATTCCCAATTGTTATCACAACTGAGTTACAATATTCCAATAGACTACTACCCTATCCTACCCACAGGGTGTTTTAATTTTCTCTCATTTTCTATTGGAGTTAGATTTCAGGAACATATCTGTCACTGATTGGAAATTGTAACAGAAGGTCACTAATATAGAAAAGAGACCTTAGATGGGATTTTGAATCCATAATCTTCAAAGTCACAATTTTTCAGATCTTTAAGAGTCAATGGCTGGTATTTTCTGCTTCTTAATCAGCATATTAAGGTATTTGATTTTTTTCTTCTCTACCTTGATGAACTAACCCTGTATAACTTCAAACCTAGAGTAAATTTGTTCTTCCTTAGTTTGTTTTGTCAGCTATTATGACAGTGATAAACTAGCAGAGAAATTTAGTATTAAGCTTATGATTCCATGTACTCCTTAAGCATTTAGAAATAAATAACGATCTATTTTGGGGGAAAAATACCAAAGGAATGTTTTATAGTTCACTATTCTGTGTATGGGGAGTTGTGATCAACTTTCTTTTTTATCTTGAAGCTCACAGTTAATGCCAAGATTCCTGTGGTCAACCCAAGTGCTATGAGAAACAAATGAGTTCTTTGTAGATTTGCACAAAAGATTCTTAATAGGTATCCGTTGAGCAGAATGTAAAGACCCTGAAACTGCTTCCAGAAAAACATGGAGAATTTTTATTCTTCCTTTTCATTTCTTTCTTTCTTCTTTACTTTCTCTTTCCTCTCCTTTCTTTATCTTTAATCTATTTTATCTTTAAAACTTGGTTTCTTTCTCTTCTCTTCTGTTCTCTTCTCTTGGTTCAGGTGATATTGTAGGCAGCACACAGCTTTTTTCCCCCTCGGACAGTGCTCTCCCACTTGAGATACACCTCTCACTTCAGGCTTCTTTTTTTGATGGTTAATTAAACATAAGAGTCTCCCGCCCTTATTTATTTGGACTGGCTTTCAAACACAACCCTCATATCTCAGTTCCCTAGGTAGCTAGGACTATAATCTGAGTCATTATGCCTTATTTACTTACTGCTGAAAGATAGTCAAATCCCATTATCCAAAATGAAACAACTGTAATTTTTGTTTTTTGTGATTGATTTCCAGTTTTGCTAAAGTGTAGTCTGATACAATAAAGGAAGTAGATAATTTTCTTATACTTGCTAAGGCTTGCCATATGTCATAAAATATGTTCTATTGGTTAGTGAAAAGTATATGTATTGTATAGCTGAGACATGAAATCTTATATAAATGTCTACTAAGTACAATTGGACTATAATGTCATTTAATTCTGAAATACATACAAGAATGTTTGCATATTTGTAAATATTAGAATATTTTATAGTATTAGAACTGGGTAGGAAAACATCGTGCTAGAATGTGAACAATATCAAATAACATTACATTTGTGAATGTACATTCAATGTTCAATCAAACCTCACTGAAAGTTGTTAAAAAAATAGAGGATAAGAGGTTGGAAAAGAAACTGTAGGCTAAAGAGTCAATAGTATTAAAGCACAGTATAGTCATTCTGAACACCACAAGGAAATCCTTTTGAATAATTATTATAAATTGTACTTCTTAATATATAAATAAGAATGTTGACAAGATAAGGTGTAATGGGTGGAGTGTGATTCTAGTAAGAGGATGAACAGCAAGTGAGGGAGAGGGAATATATTCAACATCTTTTATATCAATAGGTGAAGATGGAGCAAGGGAATTGAGATTAGTTTGGGAATGGAAGAGAGGATGAAAAAGAGTGACAGAGGGGTTTTTTTGTTTGTTTGTTTTTGTTGTTTTTTTTGTTGTTGGTCTTGGGGCTGGAACTCTACGCCTGGGTGCTGTCCTTGAGCTCTTCTGCTCAGAACCACTTCCTGTTTTCTGGTAGTTAATGGGACATAAGAGTCTCATGGACTTTCGTCTCCAAGCTGGCTTTGAACCATGATCCTCAGATTTCAGCCTCCTGGGTAGCTAGGATTACAGGCAAGAGCCATTGGCACTTGGCTTTGTCTGAAGGATTTTAAGCAAATATAAATGTCAAATTGAAACTCCTTTGTACAACTTAGTTGATACTACTAATACAAAAATAAATCAACTCTAAAATTTTCTCCACAATTTTCTTTTTCATATTATATTTTATAAATTTCTTGGAATATTTTTAATTTTCAAGTCTGTGTCACAGCTTGTTTCTATCATAATAATTGAAATATCATTTATTCTGACACCATACATTAAATATGCTATTGCCATCATTTATTGAGAATTTCTCTTCATAATATTTTCCCTTTTATTTAATTAAATTTGTTGTTAATTTGTTCCAGATAATATGTAAACATGCAAAAATAAACCAACAAAAATAAGTGTTGATTAATAATCTAGTAGCATGATATTGAATGCTTCTTATAACCACGAAGTAACCATGAGACCAGAAATAACAGTGAAAGGTTTGGATTACATTCACATTATATTCTAGTTTGCTTAAGGTATAAGACATTAGGTCTAGGTGTATGTTTCTATTAGGTAAATATTTCTATAGAAATATAGATATTTTTTCAACAAACAAATATTATTGAGCGCCTACTGTGTGCCAGGCACTGTTCTACACCCTACCCCCCCAAAAAAACAGAGGCAGCAGAAACATTCTGAAAGAGGAAAACGGGCAGCTGAAGAAGGCTGAGGGAACTGAGAAGCTTGAGGTGATGGGGGGTGTCTCTTCCTTAGGCCCCCTCTTCTGCCTCCTCACCGAAATCCTCTCCTCTTCTGCGGTGCCATCCTGGTACTGCTGGCACTCAGAGACGAGGTCATTCATGTTGCTCTCTGCCTCGGTGAACTCCATCTCGTCCATGCCCTCACCTGTGGAGGAAAGCCTTTCTGCGGAACATGGCAGTAAACTGCTCAGAGATGCGCTTGAAGAGCTCCTGGATGGCTGTGCTGTTGCCAATGAAGGTGACTGCCATCTTGAGGCCACGAGGTGAGATGTCACAGACAGCTGTCTTGACATTGTTGGGGATCCATTCCACGAAGTAGCTGCTATTCTTGTTCTACACTTTGAGCATCTGCTCATCTACCTCCTTCATGGACATGTGGCCATGGAAGACGGCAGCCACAGTGAGGTACGGGCCATGGCGGGGGTCACAGGCAGCCATCATGTTCTTAGCATCGAAGACCTGCTGGGTGAGTTCAGGCACAGTGAGGGCCCGATACTGCTGGCTTCCATGGCTAGTGAGAGGGGCAAAGTCAGGCATGAAGAAGTGGAGACGTGGGAAGGGCACCATGTTGACTGCCAGCTTGCAGAGGTCAGCATTGAGCTGGCCTGGGAAGCAGAGGCAGGTGGTGACGCCGCTCATGGTGGCAGAGACGAGGTGGTTGAGGTCCCCGTAGGTTGGTGTGGTCAGCTTAAGGGTGAGGAAGCAGATGTCGTAAAGGGCCTCATTATCGATGCATTAGGTCTCAGTAGTCTCTACTAACTGATGGACAGAGAGGGTGGCATTCTAGGGCTCAACCACAGTGTCAGACACTTTGGGTGAAGGTACTACACTGATGCTGTCAGGATACTCTTCACGGATCTTGCTGATGAGCAGGTGCCCATTCCAGAGCCTGTGCCACCACCCAGGGAGTGGGTCAGCTGGAATCCTTGCAGGCAGTCACAGCTCTCCGCCTCCTTCCGCACCACATCAAGGACTGAGTCAACCAGCTCAGCCCCCTCCATGTAATGGCCCTTGGCCCATTGTTGCCTGCCCCAGACTGATCAAAAACAAAGTTGTCTGGTCTGAAAATTTTGCCAAAGGGTCCTCAGCGCACAGAGTCCATGGTGCCAGGTTCTAGATCCACCAAGATAGCGCAAGGAACATATTTGCCACGCGTGGCTTCATTGTAGTACACAGAGATGCGGTCCAACTGCAGGTCGCTGTCCCCCAACTGCAGGTACCGGTGGGGTCGCTGCCATGTTCATCGCTGATGACCTCCCAGAACTTAGCACCGATCTGATTGCCACAGCCTAGATGTGCATGATTTCCTTCACGGTTAAAAATTAATTTTTCTTTTTGCTCGCCTTAAGTTATATGCGGGGCAAGAGAATGTTAAAGGTTTTTTAGTTGTTTGTTTCCTTCCTGTGCGGTTCGTGGGCTGAAAGGATGCAACGCTCCCCGGAGGCCAGAGCAGGGAAGTCCGCACGCGATGGCAGGAAGATTCTCGAAATATAGATATTTTTTATACTCAAATACATACTCTTGAAAAAAGAAAAGATGTTCTAAATTACTTTAATTGAAAATACTTTTTGTATTAACCTGTAATTATTGTACTTACTATCAAGCATTTCTATACTGGACAACTGGCTCTCTAATTCTGTGTCAGGCTTCTCAATCACAAGACGTTCATGTGATTCTTCATGAGCTACATAAACAAATACATTCAGAGTACAAAACAGAAAATTAGTTCTCTTATAAAAAGCCTTTCAAATTTATAATCATTATACTTTGATCTAATAAGAAAATGAACATGAGAGGTTCAGTGGGCAAATATGAAACTTGTTTCATAAGTTTTAAAATCTGTCTTTCTTTCTCTCCTGCCACAGTGGGTCCCCTGCATTAGTTGCCCCCATAATTTGTGAGATATACAATGTGAAAAATACTAGTTATGAATGTCACACCCAGATGATTAGCTTGAATTTCTATCTCAACTTCTCTCTGGAATACTTGTACCTATCCCTACCTTTAATCAGAAGACAAATTCTTTGCATTCCTCACCACTATTGGAAAGTTAGTACTAGAGAGCTATTTAAGCAAACCAGGCAATTTAAGCAGTCCTTGAGGGGATTCCTATATCCTGATAAGGGACTACCATTATGAACACACAGTGTTTCCCTCATACTCTCATACTTACATTAACTGCTGATGTAGTCTTATCTTTTGCACAATTCATAGAACTCTTTAATAACAACATACTAAAGCTATATGCATCCAAACTATGCAATAAAAATTAAACAAATTATAGGAAAATTATAGTAGAAATTGTATCTCAAAATAAACTTTTCAGAGAAAATTACCATCATGAGAAATTCACAAGAAATTCATTTCATAGAAGGAGTAGAAAAATACACTCCATCTGATTTGCATATGTCAACACAGGAACACAGAAGAATCATGGGATGCAAAAGGTACTATGATACCAACTAAAGATCTGAACTCCAGGAACAGAATCCAAAGTTACTGAAGTGGTTAAAATGTCTGTTAAAAAAATCAAATAATCGGGCTGGGAGTTTGGCCTAGTGGTTGAGTGCTTGCCTAGCATGCACAAAGACCTGGCTTGGATTCCTCGGTACCACATACATAGAAAAAAGCCAGAAGTGGTGCTGAGGCTCGTGGTAGAGCTCCAGCCTTGAGAAAGTCCAAGGACAGTGCTCAGGCCCTCTGCTCAAGCCCAGGAGTGGCAAAAAAATTTCAAATAATCTGAAATGAGATGCAAAATGTGTGTGTGAAATGAATTTAGAAGATAATTTAGAAGATAATGAAGGCTACAAATGAGAAGCTTAACAAAGAAATGCAAATTTGCGGGGGGGAAAAGAGTCCAGTCAGGTATCTTTGGAAATAAGAGATCAATATATTGAGTATTAAAACTCATTTGAAACCTTTAAAATCACATTAGAGCAAATGAGAGACAGCACATCAAAGGTGGTGAACATCAATGAAATGTTAACACTTTTCAGTGATGACTCACACTCTTCATGCACTGAGCAGTCTACTAAAACTTATAAACTGTACCAATATGCTTCTGATAACTGTCTCTTTAGTTGTTGCTTCCAATTAATCATCAAATAGTAGTGGAGCTCTACCTCAAATGGTGGAGTACATTTTGAGCAAAAAGTTAAGGAACAGAACCTAAGCCCTAAGTATAGTTAGATAGTAGATAGACAGATAGATAGATAATAAAAAGCAACTAAAATATACCAATATATTAATAAAATCCAAATGCTTAAGCAAAATAGCCACAGAGAATTACAATGATAATAGAAAAGATATTAACTAGAACACAACTAAATGTATCAATAAAATCTAGACGTATAAACAACAAATACAAAACATAAATTTTATTTAATTTCTCTTTTTGTCTGTCATGGGGCTTGAACTCTGGGCCTGGGTGCTATCCCTTAGCTCTTCACTCTACCCCTGGAACCACAGTCCCACTTCCAATTTTCTAGTGATTAATTGGAGAAAAGTGTCTCAGGTTGTTTAGTGCCTGGGCTGGCTTTGAACTGGGATCATCAGATCTCAGCCTTCTGAGTAGCTAGTATTATAGGCTTGAGTCACCGTACCCAGCCACCAAATAGAAATTTTAAATATAATTGAAAACATTTTACCAATGATGGAACAAAGTCCTGAACTAAGATGAAGCTAATGTATGGTATTCAAATAGCTTACTGTGTAAATTCTCATTTCTGGTAGGTTCAGTTTCTCAGTCTTAAGATTGTGTTCTAGAAACTGACTCATTTTCTTGGGTGATTTAGTGTATACAAAAATTACTAAATTGAAAAATATCATGCTTCTTGATATGACAAGTAATTATTTGCTCTCATTTGTGTACAATGACAAAGGACAAGGACTGCAAAAACATCCAAGGATTATCTACTACATCAGACAGTAAACAACAGAGGAATTTGTAGGATTGGTTTATATAAAATTATATGGAGACAGATTTGCCAAAAAATAGTAATTAATCATATAAATATCAAGGGAAATATGTTTCCATTTCCATTATATCTTGTTATCTTATAGAGATCATATTATATCAAAATATAAAATTTCACAAAATATTTCTACACTAATATTCACCACCCTAGAGAATGAAGAGTTTCTGATAATTTTAACTTAAAGTAATTTTAAATATCTATATTAATTCACTTACCTTTGGAGCTATACACCTTAGAGGTGCTTCTTTTTGCTATTTTTATCATACTTCCTAGTTCTGAATCTTCAGTTTGAATTATAGGTGTTTCAAGAGACTCTTTAAAAGGAGATATTGTTTTTAAAAAGTTTATTTAGTATACTAAATAGAAAAAAGATTCATTTTAAAATACTTAGATTTAAATTTTAAAGCAAGCTTACTACAGCATTTTCTTTCATGTTTACATTGGTACAAGTAAATTGCCATAATGCTAAATCTAACATTAAAATTGCGAGAATTATTTGAAACTGTCTCCTTACCATAAGGCTTAATATTAAGGGAATATAACTGAAAAGTGCAATGTGTAATATGTTTCAATTGTCTAATAATGAAAAATGTATAAAATAGAAATAGTTATTTACAGAAGGAAGCTATACAAAAAAAAAGCCCTTTTCTTGGATACTTACCATAAAAGTAGGGAGAAGACATAGGAAATTCAATAGGAAGAGGTGCTGATAATATGCAACATCTCAAAATATAATTTTTACATATTTTTTACTTAAACAATGGAGGAGCAATTTCAAGTCTCATAGTAGAATTATAATTTAGAATTATAATTACTTGGAAACTATAAATGCAATTAAACTGAAGCAAATAAAAACAAATATTTATTCAAGTTACTAGTGAAGTCAAATTTAAGACATATTTTCAATCTTAGCCAAGAGTAAAATATTATATAATAATATATTAATACATAAAATACTATATATAATACAATTATAAAATCTTTGTGATGAGTTTAATTTTTTATTACATAGCAAAGAATATATATGTTTCAGTGTTCCACCAATTTCAAGTGACTGGAGAAATATACACACAAAGAGGAGGAGATATGTCCAAACCAAGAAGATATGGAGTACAATTAAATGAGTCTATAAGAATTTGTTTTTTAAATATAATTATAAATATTTCAAGCTAGACAAAAAGAGAGAACCAGGAAGTCCCACGAGCCAATTATCTAAAGAAATCCACAACAACAAACTCAAAAAGCAACGGAGAAGGACTCAAACCGGAAAAGAAATCCAGATAAAGCTCACATCCAACTTTCCCAAAGAATTCAGAATGCGAGGACCCCTCCCCCACCTCTCGCCCAAAGCCGCGGAAAGCCCCACCTGACCAAGCCATGAACAGCTGCTTGAGCGGGCACCGGCTACACGCGGGGAAAGCGGGGGCGGGCACCGGCTCTAACCCACGAAAACCAGCGGCAGTGGAGGGTGCCAGGCTGGGAGCCCAATGGCTGCAGAAACCAGCACAGAACCCGGCCAGCGAACGGCGGAAGCAGCAGAACCCAGACGCGGAACCAGACAGCAAGCAGAGGGACCCAGACGCAGAACACAGGCAGCAGAAGAGACCCAAGGGGAGTGAAAGACTCCCCACCACCGTGGAACACCCGCAGACGGACGCAGAGGCGTGAGTAATACAGCGCATCCCCAAACACATCGGGAAAGCAGAGCGGGTGCCAAGCAATAGAACTTAACTCAGACCCCAACACCCCGCCCCGAGAAAGACTGGCGGGAGCAGGGGGGCAAGGAATTTAGAATCCTGTCCCTCCCCTCAACAGCCCCCTCCCTCAGGCCATTGACTGGAGATTGACAGGCGGGCTACCCATAAGACCCAGCACCCCATCAAGGGAGGCGGGGCTGTCCCAACTCCCACCCGCCCAACAGGCTCAACCCCCAGCCCTCTAACTGGAGACTGACAAGCGGGCGGACCCTAAGACTCAGCACCCCACCAGGGGAGGCGAGGCTGTCCCAGCTCCCACCCGCCCACCAGGCTCCTCACCCAGGCCACTGGATCTGGAGAGTGGAGGGCTTTGAGACCCTGCCTTACAAAAGTGGGTAGGGAGTACGGGTAAATAGGAGCCAGCATCTGCCCCCCCTCAATTCTCGAGTGGGGCAACCTCCAGCTGGAAACCCTGAGCAAGACACCACCCCACCGAGGGCCGCCCCCACAGTCACAGACTCTGACAAAGCAGTGGAAACACAGCAGGGATCTGAAGGGCCAACCAGCAGCCAAGCTCCCCTTCTGAGAACCAAAAAGGCACAGCTCCACACTTGGAGACCACGCCCCCAGCTGGGCCCCGCCCCTGGGAACAGAGGGGCCTCCTGCTGGTCCTGCTGAGAGCTCCTGAAACTCTCAATCCCCAGACCCTTGGCTTGGGGCCGCCCCTGGAAGCAGCACAGGAAAACGTCCGCCAACCATGCTCAGACAGAAGCTCCCAGATCCATCCCATGGTCCACAGTGAGGCCACTGGTTGGGCTAAGAGCTAGTCGCGCAGCAACACATAAGTTTTATTCTAATACTTTCCAAATACTCTACCTACTTACCCCCTGACCTCTCTCATTCTATTTTTCTATCTCTGGAACTCTGCTCCTCTTTCAACCCTTATACTGCATGGATCTACACTTGATGGCTGTTGAGCAACATTGTATATCTAGGTGTTTAATTATCCTCTAGGCTCAGAGGGACTTAAAGACAATAGAGATTGGATTGAGAGGCTTATTGTTTTGAATATAAATTGCTTATCAGTGAAAAATTAGACTACTCGGTAACTGCACGAAAAGAAAGAGTGATAACACCAATCAAAACTCGTGAACATCTAGAGTCTGCCAGCTACAGAGGTCTAGGTTGGTTATATCTGAAAAACTATAATCGTGTTTAGTATTAATCTTGCTCCCATTTTCAAATGGGCAGAACAAGAAACTCAAGAAAAATGTCAAATCAAGAAACAACACCTCCCACCTCCCCCACCCAATGTAAACAGCCAATGGAACAGTCACTGGCAAACCTAGAGGAGAGTCTTCCAAGTGCTACACAAATGCAATTGATAAACATCATTAATGAAAAATGTGAAAATATAAAGAAAGAGATAAGGGAGGAAGCCATAGCTGAACAACAGGAAACCATAAACAAGGTGATAAGTGAAAAAGAAGGAGCCATAAAGGAAGCCATAATAAAGGCTGTTCAAAGAAAGATGGATGAATTCATAGAATCCACAAATAAAAAGGTGACCGAACTCCAGCAAATGTTCAAAGCAAATAAAGCTACTGAGCTAACCACTCAAATGGAAATCAAGGAGCTAAAGAAATCCATACATGATCTAAAAGAAGAGATGCAAGGCATCAAAAATGAGCAATTAGTAGCAAGGGAGATGAAAAATAAAGTAGATAGCTTTGATAGCAGGTTAGACAATGCAGAGGAGAGAATTTCCGGGGCTGAAGATAATTTAGTTATTATAGAGAAAGAACAGAAAATGAGTCAATCCAAATCTAGGAAAAATGAGAGAGCGCTTCAGGAGGTCCAAGATACAATTAGGAAGCCTAATTTAAGGCTAATTGGTATTGAGGAGGGTCTGGAGAAAGAGGTCAATGGTATTGGAAATATACTTCAGGGAATCATCTCAGAGAATTTCCCAAATATCCAGAAGGGCAGACCCATCCAGATACAAGAAGCTTTTAGAACCCCAAACAGACCTGACCAGAAAAGAACATCTCACCGCCACATCGTAATCCGAACTGGATCAGTAGAAACCAAAAAAAGGATCCTAAAGGCAGCCAGGGAAAAGGGTTCAGTAACCTATAAAGGAAAACCAATCAGAATAACCCCAGATTACTCAGCAGAGACCATGCAAGCAAGAAGTGACTGGAAGCATATATGTCATGCCCTTAAGTCAAATAACTACCAACCAAGAATACTGTACCCAGCTAAGCTCTCATTCATAAGTGAGGGAACAATAAAAACATTCCATTCCAGGAAAAAGCTGCAACAATATGTCGCAACAAAACCAACACTACAGAGAATTCTGCAAGATGTTCTATACATAGAAAACCAAAATAAATGCAATATAGGGAAAGAAATGGCACCTAAACAGCATACCACCTAAGGACCACAAGAACTGTCAAGACACAGGCCCAAATAAAAGCTTTTAAAAATGGTAGGACCTAATAAATATCTCTCAATCCTAACTCTCAATATCAATGGACTCAGCTCTCCAATTAAACGGCATAGGCTGTCTAGTTGGATCAAAAAGCAAGAGCCATCGTTCTGCTGTCTTCAAGAGACACATCTTACCCAAAAAAACAAGCATCTTTTGAAAGTGAGAGGTTGGAATAAACTCTATAAAGCTAACGGCCCCCATAAACAGGCTGGAGTTGCCATCCTCATATCAGATAAAATAGACTTCAAACCAAAATTAGTAAGAAAAGACAAAGAAGGTTACTACATACTACTGAAGGGATCTTTCCTCCAGGAAGACATAACGATCCTAAATATTTACACACCCAATCCCGGAGCTCCAAACTTAATCAAGCAAACTTTACTTGCACTGAAACCATACATAGATCGAAATACAGTGATTGTCGGTGACTTTAACACACCACTCTCACCTATGGACAGATCAACAAGGCAAAAACTCAACAGAGAAACCTTAGAACTGAACAGCTATATAGACCAACTAGATCTAACAGACATCTGCAGAATATTCCACCCAGCAACAACACAATATACGTTTTTCTCAGCAGCACATGGAACATTTTCCAAAATAGATCACATCTTAGGCCATAAAACAAACCTGGACAGATTCAGAAACACTGAAATTATTCCATGCACACTCTCAGACCACAAAGGCATCAAACTTGAACTGAACACACACCTCCACCAACGAAAACCCTGTAACTCATGGAGACTGAACAACACATTGTTGAACCACCAATGGGTCATTGAAGAGATCAGAACAGAAATCCAACAGTTTATGAAATTTAACAGTAAGGAGCACACAAAATACCAACTCCTTTGGGACACAGCAAAGGCAGTACTCAGAGGAAAATTATAGCGCTGAGTGCCTACAACAACAAGTTGGAAAAATTGCAAACCAACAAGTTAATGTCCCACCTTAAGCTCCTGGAAAAAGAGCAACAAACCAACCCTAATCCCAGTAGAAGAAAGCAAATAATTAAAATCAAAGCAGAATTAAAGGATTTGGAATCCAAAAAAATTATAGAAAGAATCAACAAAACAAGGAGTTGGTTCTTTGAAAGAATTAACAAAATTGACAAGCCCTTAGCAAATCTTACCAAAAAAAGAAGAGAGCATATCGAAATAAACAAAATCGCAGATGAAAATGGTAATATCACGACAGAAATTACCAAGATCCAGAATATCATGAGGGAATACTTCTCAAACCTTTATGCCAACAAATTTGAGAACCTAGATGAAATGGATGAATTCCTAGCCAATATTAACATACCCACACTGAACCAAGAAGAACTAAGCCAACTCAACAGGCCTATTTCAAGCTCTGAAATAGAAATGGCAATTAGAGAACTTCCACCTAAGAAAAGCCCAGGGCCAGATGGATTCACAGCTGAATTCTATAAGGTCTTCAAAGCAGAGCTCACACCAATACTCCTCAAGCTCTTCAACGAAATTGAAAATGAAGGTTCCTTACCAAACTCATTCTATGAAGCCAGTATAACCCTCATCCCCAAACCAGACAGAGATTCATCAAAGAAAGAGAACTATAGACCTATATCTTTAATGAACATCGATGCAAAACTTCTCAACAAAATACTGGCCAACCGTCTACAACAACTCATCAAAAAAATTATACACTATGATCAAACTGGATTCATCACAGGGAGGCAAAGCTGGTTCAACATACGCAAATCAATTAATATAATTCAACACATCAACAGGAGCAAAGACAAAAATCACATGATTGTCTTAATAGACGCGGAAAAGGCATTTGACAAGATCCAACACCCCTTCATGTTAAAAGCTCTGGAGAAACTAGGAATCCATGGAACATTCCTCAATGTAATAAAGGCTGTGTATGAGAAACCTACTGCTAGTATTACACTTAATGGTGAAAATCTAAAGCCATTCCCTCTAAAATCAGGAACGAGACAAGGATGCCCACTCTCTCCACTACTCTTTAACATAGTACTAGAATTCCTAGCCAGTGCAATAAGGCAAGAAGCAAGCATAAAGGGGATCCAAGTAGGGAAAGAGGAAATAAAACTATCCCTCTTTGCAGATTACATGATTCTGTATTTAAAGAATCCTATAGACTCTACTCCCAAGCTCCTTGAGCTGATCCAAAGCTTTGGAAGAGTAGCAACCCTCAAAAATCAACTGCCTTCCTTTATGCCAACAGTGAGAGGAACGAGGCAATAATCAGGAAAGAAACTCCTTTCACAATAGCCTCAAAGAAAATAAAGTACCTAGGAATTAGCTTAACTAAGAATGTAAAGGACCTTTTTGACCAAAACTTCAAAATCCTAAAAAAGGAAATTAAAGCAGAACTAAGGAAATGGAAAAACCTCCCATGCTCCTGGATTGGAAGAATCAACATTGTGAAAATGACAATCTTGCCAAGAGCTATCTACAAATTCAATGCAATACCCATCAACATCCCAATGTCATTCTTTAAAGAAATAGAAGAGGCAATCCAAAATTTCATATGGAATAATAAAAGACCCCGTATAGCAAAAACACTTCTTAGCAGAAAGAACAGCGCTGGAGGAATTTCAATTCCAAACTTTAGACTCTATTACAGAGCTATAATTCTCAAAACAGCTTGGTACTGGCACAGGAACAGGCCTGAAGACCAATGGAATAGAACTGAGGACCCAGATATTAAACCACAGACCTATGGCCACCTAATCTTTGACAAGGGAGCCAAAAAAATAGAATGGAAGAAAGACAGCCTCTTCAACAAGTTGTGCTGGCAGAACTGGTTAAGCACCTGCAGAAAACTAAAGCTGGATCCTTCTTTGTCACCTTGCACTAGAATTAACTCCAAATGGATCAAAGACCTGGAGGTAAAAGCTGACACACTGAAAACTCTACAGCAAGGAATAGGAGATACACTAGGCCTCCTTGGCACAGGTCGAAACTTTCTTAATAAGGACCAAGAATCACAACAAATCAGAGAAAGGCTGGATAAGTGGGACTGCATTAAACTGCAGAGCTTTTGTATGGCAAAGGACATAGCTAGTAAACTAATCAGGAAACCTACAGAGTGGGAGAAGATCTTCACCAACCAAACAACGGACAAAGGCCTCATATCTAAAATATATCAACAACTCAAAAAATTGAATCACTCCAAAACTAACCTCCAAAGTAACAACCATCCCATTAAAAAATGGGCCAAAGACTTAAAGAGAGTCTTCTCTGAAGAAGAAACAAAAATGGCCTATAGACACATGAAGAAATGCTCAACATCTCTGGTCATAAAAGAAATGCAAATCAAAACAACTCTAAGATTCCACCTCACTCCAGCTAGAATGGCCAGGATTAGGAAAACGAATGACAACAGATGCTGGAGGGGATGTGGCCAGGAGGGATCACTACTACACTGTTGGTGGGAGTGCAAACTCGTCCAACCACTATGGAAAGCAGTGTGGCAGTGCCTCAAAAGGCGAAACATAGAACTCCCCTATGACCCAGCAATTCCACTACTTGGCATTTACCCAACCATCCAGAAACAAGGACATACTAAATCCACTAGCACAACAATGTTCATTGCAGCACTATTCACCATAGCAAAGATATGGAACCAACCTAGATGTCCCTCAGTTGATGAGTGGATCAACAAGTTGTGGTATATGTACACAATGGAATTCTATGCTGCTGTCAGAAAGAATGACATCGCCCCATTTGTTAGGAAATGGAAAGACTTAGAAAAAATCATATTAAGTGAAGTAAGCCAGACTCAAAGGAACTTAGGCTCAATGGTTTCCCTCATTCGTTATAATCAGTAGAAACCTTGGGCTCTACTAGCAGAGATTTGCAATAGAGCAAAATCTTGATACATAAGGACATATAATGTGAAGCTAATTAAAAGGACCTCCAGGATAGTGAAACAAAAGCCATATAATGAATGATTGTTGTCCTTAATGTACTATGTTGTCTCTCATCTCCTTTGCTGTCCCTTGTTATCTCATATTGGTATAGTATCTCACTTTGTTATCTAATATATTGAATTTATTTGTATTTGGATATTTGAAATTTGATAGGGAAGGCGGGAAAACCAAGACGGGTGGGGGGTGTGGGGGGGAGAGAAATGGGTACCAAGACATGTGAAAGGGTATCAATGTATGTGAATTAACGCACCTTCTATCTGGCAAATATCATGTAACCCTTTTACTAATTACAATAAAAAAAAGAAAAAAAATATTTCAAGCTATCTTAACAGTATTTAATTTAGCTAATGGATGAAATGACATATATAATAAATAACAAAAGATTTAAACACTTCAAGTGCAAAAAATGCATTCCAAAGTGATCAGTGAGTCAGAGAAAACCTCACTTGAAGCACTGGAAATTAAACACACCAGCTCAAAACCCATATGCAGCATTATTTACCATTGCTAAGATATGGAATCAACCTTGATTCCTAGATGACCCTCAGTAGATGATTGGATCAAGTTGAGGTGGTAATTATATACAATGGAATTCTATGCTGCCATCAAAAAACATGATATTGCCACGTTCATAAGGAAATATAAAAACTTAGAAAAATCATAGTAAGTGAAGTAAGCTAGACCCAAAGAAACATAGGCTCCATGGTTTCTAGGATTTTCATAGCAGAGGATCACAATAGCTCAATAGCTATGTACACACAATCATATAGGATGATGCTAAGCAAAATGAACTCTAGGATATGGAAACAAGAGGTTTTTCTTTGTGTTTTTTTTTAAACTATGTGAAGTTATTTTTATTTTTTAACTTTTCCCCTTTTGCTACCTGTTGTAATATATATATATATTTGAAATATGTCTCTATATGTCTATAGACATATTTCAAATATATATATATATATATATTAATTAGGAAAGGGAAAGAGAAATTCAAGATGAAGAGACAAAGGACAAAGGGTGACCCAATATAACAGTGATAATCACAAGACAATTTTTGGAAATGAACTTTACAACTTGCGGGTGATGGTGGGAGGAGGGAAAGTGGGAGAGAAACATGGGAGATAACACTGTTCAGGAAGAAATGTACTATCTTATGTACATAAATGTAACCCTTCTGTACATAAACCACACAATACAATTAAATTTAAAGCAAAGCCCATAAGATGCAATTAAAGCAAGGCTTAGAAAAACATATGTGGATAAAAAGTCTATATTAAAAGATTGAAAGAGACCACAAGAAGAAAAATTGAACTTCCACAATATCCAAGATAAATTTAACTTCCATTTTAATACCCAAGAAACAAATATACTTTAAATAATAAAAGGCAGTAAACAAGAGAAAATTAGATACATTGCAAGCAAATGCCAATTAGAATGTAAAAAATAAATTAATAAATAGGAAAATAATAAAAATTTCAGAATCCCCACAATGGTACATTGTTCAAAAATGGTACATTTTGTTTAATAACAAAAACTAGTCAATAGATCCCGCCATACCACTTCTGGGCATCTATCCTAAACATTATGACCCAAAATATTACAAGGACACCTGCTCAGCTATGTTCGTCTCTGCACTATTCACAATAGCCAGGTGATGGAAATAATGCAGATGCCCTACTGCAGATGAATGGATACAGAAAATGTGGTATATATATACAATGGAATTCTACATAGCCAACAGACAAGATAAAATAATGGCATTCACAGGGAAGTGGATGAATCTAGAGTGAATCATGTTGAGTGAGACAAGTCAAGACCTAAGGAACAAAAGGTGCATGGTATCCTTAATATTAAATCCAAAGAGTACAAGAGCGAGGACTCAATAACTGCATACCCAAAGCTATGGACATGGTAATGGAAATATAAACGTAACTATATAGACATAAAAACCTATGACTCTATAGACATGTTTTATTTCTTAAATTAATATGTGTCTATGACATACAAACCCTTAGCCTAACTTTGATTAAGTTCTAAATTCTAAGTCCCAGTGATTGTAAATAGAGATTCCCTCTTGTTTGTTAAACTTGTCATTTAAAAAATGATGTAAAAATCAACATTAATAAATTCTTTAAAAAAACTAGTCAATAAGTTAGTGTACTACATAGGACTATAAAGTTCCTTATGCTTCTTGCCCCCCCCAAAAAAAAACCAATCCCAAACATCCCATCTGTTTCAGCAGATGGAACAAATAGATAAAACCAAATTCTTCACTAACAAAAAGCACTCAAAACATGAGACACAGAAGAAAATGTGAACTGAGGATCACAGTTCAAAGCCAGCCCAGGTACTCTAGAACCTGAGACTCTTGTTTCCAATTAACCTGTAGAAAACCAGAAGTGGTGCTGTGCCTTGAGTAGGGCAGTAGCCTTGACCTGAAGAGCTCAAGTACGGCTCTTAAGCCCAGAATTCAAGTCCCATGATCACCAACAAATAGTTAATTTTTAAAGGCTGACCGATAACATGATACTTAATAAAGCATTCCCTACCGGGATAAATGTAATAAAAATTTTTTTCTAGTCAAGGAATTTTGGGCAAGAAAAATAAGAGACTAAGAAAAATAAAGCAATCTCAATTTAGAAATACTATGTACAGAAATCTTAAGAAAAGTGCATACACATGCTTACAACATACAGACAAACATGCTTATGCATACACATAGGATAATCAATTAAAATAAATGAATGGTATTTCCTTCAAAGAATTTGAGGAACATTTGTAAACTAGTACATGTATGAATCATAAAAATTCACCTTAATATTTGGGGAACACATTATTTAGTATTATATAATTATTAATTAAAATATAGCATGTAATAAAATTATGCTTCAATGCCAGAATTTACTAACAAGTAAATCTATTCACCTTAATCCATTAGAAAACACAATTTAAAAAAGTATTTAAAAGATGAGATATAGTTTACATTTCAGATTGAGATTTTACTACATAGTTCAGCATAAGCAGTATATTGTTTTATGGTTTTTTTGTTGCCAGTCCTGGGCTTGAGCTCAGGGCCTGAGCACTGTCCTTGGACTTTCTCAAGGATACAGCTCTACCACTGGAGCCTCAGCACCACTTCCAGCTTTTTTCTATGTATGTGGTACCAAGGAATCGAACCCGGGTCTTCATGCATGCTAGGCAAGCACTTTAACCACTAGGCCAAACTCCCGGCCCAACAGTATATTGTTTTATGAATTAATATTTTAAATTCATTTAAGTTAACGTTAAAACAAAGTAACAGGTTATTACTATTCAGTGTTTGAGTTTCATTTGTAAGCCATGGGATGATAGGATATGTTTTATTTATTTGTTGGTTCATTTATTTATCTATGACTCATTGTCTTATGCTTCTGCTTGGCTTTTTTGCTAACTGCTATTTTTCTGTCATTGGGTCACAGCTGTAGTTTCAGCTTTTCAGTCATTAATTGGATATGAAAGGCTCATAAAGAAAAACCTGTTTTTTTTTCTTTCCTTTATTTTGCCAGTCATGGGTCTTGAACTCAGGGCCTGGGCACTCTCCTTGGACACGTTTTGCTCAAGCCTAGCACTCTGCCACTTGAGCCACAGCACAATTTTCTGTTTTATTCTGTGTATGTGGTTTGGGGGAATCAAACCCAGGGTTTCATGCATGAGAGGTGAGCACACTACTGCTAGGCCATGCTCCCAGCTTAAACATGGTTTTTCTTTAAACCACATGCTCAGATTTTTTTCAGTCCTGAGTAGCTAAAATTACAGTCACGAGCCACCAGCACCTGCCAAAAGGGTACATTTTAGACATTTCTCTATAACATTCAGAGTGCATAATAGTAAGGCCAAAATATATACAAATTCCATGCTTTTCCCCTGGCATACTTTAGTACAATACTGTTTCTTATTCTTCTTATGTTTTTGGATGTAAATTCAAAAATACATAAACAAAAATACTAACATCTTAAAACTTGGTAAGAATCAAAACAACTGATGTATCTAACATCACTTGCCCGTAACACAATAAAGAATATACTCATTCTCATTTCATCTTTCACTGAACTGTATTTTTTTATCTCAACACATACTGAGTTTTTACTCTGAGTTTTGTGATAAAAATGTTTGTCATATTTACTATGATTTTAAATAAGTATCATTGCTATATTTAATTACTTGAATGTTCTTATGTAGTTTGGTGACCTTCTTAGGCTTAAACAAGTAATTTGCTGAAAATATTACAAATAATATAATGCACTGAAGATGTAGGACATTGGAAAGATGATTGTTTTCTATGTGTGAAGTCCTAGTTTCCAATACCTCAAAATATTTAAGTTGAATATTATACATTAAATATAAACAATTGCTAATATTCAAAACTAGCACTTAATTCACTATAACATATTCACTTATAACAAGGCTATTATTAAATATCATTCTGTTCTTAATAACATTTGTAACAAAAAACTGTCATGAAAGATTGTATATTTATGAAGATAATTGTGGTTTTGACAGATTTATAGGACTTGATTCCTTAACAAGCTTAAGCTTAACTCAATCATTTAAATCATTTAAATATACTTCTATTTAGATCTTATAAATGAACAGAATGTAACTGTGGTTAGTAAACAGCTATTATTTTTAAGTAATTAAGACACATAATATATATCTGTGACTGTAAGTATGTACAGCTATGTCCAGACTGTATCTAATATATTTCAAGCATTTTAAAAATTAAAATGGTATTGCTATAAAATATGTAATATGTTAATATCTAATGTGCTAATATCTAACATCTAATGTATTCTTTTGGCTAAATTTCACAACATCTGAAACCTTTGACATTTGGAAACAGTACACTTTTGGTATTTCTGTTGTATGGAATCAGTACCATTCAGATGAAAATAAAAATCTATGCCATTTCAGAAGATGCAATGTTACATTAAATTTATTGAACATGAATTAATTGTCAAATGAATTTAACATAGTTGTCAGCATACTTCTTATCTAATTGACAACTACATTTTTTGGTTATGCAAAATTTTTTTCTTTCATTTTCTTATACCAAGGTAATCCAAAAATCATTCAGATTTCATTTTATACAACAAAAAATCTTTTTCACCTTCAACGATTTCTTCCATTGGGGAACTCTGGATTTCACTCATTCTTCGAAAGCTTTCTGATTCATCACCCTTAATGACAAAAGTTGTAATAAGTTAACTACACATTACGTATCAAAAAAGTGTAATTTCCTTATTTTAGCAAGAAGCCTAGCTTTTTAGTCTTATGTACAATCTCATTGCAAAAACACTTATACAAAATCTCCTGAATGCATCAAATTAATATAAATATTTAATATACTGTATTTGAAAATGTGCTTGTTAACACTGAAGAATAAAAAGGGAGATCAATGAGTCTTGTGATTCTAAACAGCTCCCAAATAAATCATGGTAATGATGATTGATTAATATATTTGTTTACATTTATATTTTGTCTGTTTCAATCTTTAGACAAGGTAATGCCTTATGAAGTCTTTTTGAAAACACAACTTCTGTGATAAAAATGCACAGAGTTTATATGCTATTGTTACATAGCCTGTTTAAAAATTATTTTTTCAGTATTTTTGCCCAAAGAATTTCCTAACAAAAGATTTGGGTGAGTAAATTCTTATGTTTGTAAACTTTTAAGTATATAAAATTATGTTTTAAGTATTTAAAACTATCTCAATATGAATCTGTTTTTAAAATCAACTTAATATGTAACTATTTTAATAAATGAGCCTAAAATTTAAACAAAGCAATTTATATCCAGGGATCATATACTTTTGATTTTATCATTAGATTATAATATAAATCACAATTTTTGCCATTATCAATGAGAAATTTTTATAACTCTTATATTTCAAAATATTGCTTTTGTTTAATAAGAAAATTAAGAGGGAAACAGATGAAATAAAAATATACTAGTTTAATTAGCAATTATTCAAAGTATTAAGAGTTTATTAATTCAAATTAAGTATCTTTCACTTTATTATACTGTATCACACCTGTGCAATTTCTTCAGTAAGAAGTGGAAGTGAGGTTAATGATGTTGCTGTCCCCTGAGATGATGTTGCAGCTGGTAGTAAATCTTGACTTTCTTTGCGATATAAGACTATTATATGTGTCTGTGATGAAGATGTGTGGAGTAGGTCTTCACCATCTGCATCAAAATCTGGACTTTCCCAAATAGTTGATACTTCTTGAGACTTGGATAACAATGAAAAATCTGAAATAGCAGAGGTAGGCCTGTATTCCTGTGAGCTTTAGAATTACAAAATACTTGGTATTAGGCTACATGAAAATTATTTTTTTGCATTTTAAAATCATTTTCATAATTGGAAAAATGTTGATTAGCAATTATAATTAGCTGTTAAATAACAGAAATACAAATGTGAAAGGAAACTTGGACAATTAATTGTAGACACTAAAACAACTTCTGGGATTTAAAATATACAAATAGCCATAATTGTTTAAAAATATACCAACACAGTTGTGTTATATCACAGAACACATAAGATTTAGCAAAAGGAACATAGGTTGTGATTTATTTAGATTATTTCACCCCATTTTAAACAGAATACATTTTTTAAATGGTTCCATAATACTTTAGCATCAAAATATTACTCTACAGGTTCTGACCTTTCTTTAAGAAAGGAAATGTATATTTTCCATCAGTTGACAAAGGGTTAATTTACCAGATGCCATAACTAAAGTGATCATATGTCATGGTGCATCTACAGTTCCATTTTATACTTGTCCCAACATTTTAAGTTAGATGACACTGAAATAGTTAAAGTCTTTACGTTACATATAACATTTAAACTTTAATTCAGATGTACTCACTACCTTACAAATTTAACTGTAACCCCTCTATACATCACCCTGATAAATTAAATTTAAAGAAAATCTTACTCATCCTAATACTCATTTGTCTAATAAATTTTTTGTACAAAGAGCTTGGTGTTCCTACATCTAATCAGTTAATGCTTCAACTGATATAAATTAAAGAAGGCTTATATCAGTTTCTACA
Source organism: Megascapheus bottae (assembly GCF_031878675.1). Lineage (NCBI taxonomy): Eukaryota > Metazoa > Chordata > Mammalia > Rodentia > Geomyidae > Megascapheus > Megascapheus bottae. The sequence continues at coordinate 319,154 of NC_143517.1, forward strand.
TTCTTTTAATTTAGCTCTCACAGGAGCTAAATCTTCAAAGGTAAATATTGCTACAAATCTTACAATTGTTAGTTTAGAATGGATTTCAAGTATAGGAGTTGGAATTACAAAAAGAGAAGTAAAATGGTAGTATTCCTGAGAATAAATGTGGTTAGTGGCTAAATAAATACATGCATATTACATATAATTATATATCAATTTTATATATATAATTGACAACACATTTGTAGTGCAGCTATGATGTAGATTTTGATATTAAACAGAATAACCATTCTTCTAAATCATTAAAAATAATACTTCACGTTAAAAATGACTTTATTCTAGCAATTTCAACTTAAGATATCTTATTATCAATTCTAGTGTTCTCCTACATATCCTTTTTTTCCTGCCCTGGGGCTTGAACTCTGAGCCTGAGTGATGTTCCTGAACCTTCTGTGTTCAAAGCTAGAAGTTTATCACTTGAGCCACTGCTCCACTTTCTGCTTTTTGTGGTTAGTTGGAAATAAGTTTTTCAAGAACTTTCTGGAATTGTCTGTCTTGGAGCTGAGATTTGCAGACCTTAGCCTCTTAAGTAGCTATGATTACAGATGTGAGCGACCAGACCCCAGCTTCCCTAAACAGATTTTTAAAAACACATCTTGGAAGAACACTACTGTCAATTATTTTTGCCTGTATGTGCCAATAATAGAGCTTGAATTAAGGGCCTTGACAATATCCCTATGCTTTTTTTCCCTTTTTTCATATTTTTATTGTAATTAATAGAAGGGTTACATTATATTCACCAGATAGAAGGTACATTACTTCACAAATATTGACACCCTTTCTTATGTCATGGTCCCCATTTCTCTCCCTTCCTCCTCTCGCACAACTTGATTTCCCCCTGCCCTCTCCTATTTCAAATAACCAGTTAAGCATATATAAAATACATCAGATAACAGGGTGAGTAGTTAAAATCAAACTACCAAATAGACATAAAATAATTGAAGTGCTTCGAGTCATTGCTACCTACTCACAATATGTGAGCAAGCTGTGACTCGAATTAACATCCCCATTCTTAAATTCAAAGTAATTTTAAAACTATAAGTAGTCTTCTGATTTAATTTAGCGATAAATGCAAATTTTAGTAGTGTATACATACATTTATATTTTCACGGAATACTTTATTTTAAATAAAAACATTTAAGATTGCCTACTGACCATACAATCAAGACAAGAAAACCACTAGAAACATAGACAAATTTCTCTCCCAAGAAGCATTTTTAAATTTTTACTCTCTTCTCTCTATGTAAAAATCTTTAATTTGGTTTTCATAACATCATTTTGAAAAATAAAGTTAGGAAATACTTAGAAAATCACTTTATAACAGAATATTTTTTGCACTTATTGACACACTGTCTCTGCTAATTTTACAAAACCCAAAGTAACTAACCCTCTCTCTGTCTGTCCTTTTTATTTCAGTATCGGTACAACAGGTAGAAAGATTTCAGAATCAAACCCCATTCAGGTTCTTAGAAACCTTAATAGAGACATTTGCTAAAAAATGGCTTACAGCCCAATCTTTGGGGCAAGAGATATGAAAAGTATGTTTTCCCAAGAAAATAATACACTTTATTTTCAGGTATAACTGGAAAGACCAGAACATATGATATAAAAAGCTTACATTTGTGCTGCTGTATCATATACAAAGGAATATGGTGGCTGTGAGTTTATGTAAATCCCAAACTTATGAACAGGAAATGTGTACAGTGCATGATAGGTTAGGTTTTCTTTGTTGTTGTCCAACGTAGGTCCTTTGGAGAGAAAAAAAAAAGATCACAGTGCTGACCAGGTAACTCAATAGGTTAAGTCAAGTTAACTGTTGAGAGATAATAGGCATCTTATTTTATGGCATCTTCTCTCATGGAGTTCTTAGCACTTCACGCAGCTCCTCCTTCCCCCACTTGTAGAGCTGTTATGTGTAGTTCACCAGCCGACTATATTTAACTTGCCTACTGAGGTGGACTACTGGCCAGGGGAAGGGCCAATGGTAAGAGAAAGGTACAATTCCTTGGACATTCTTTTCAAAGTACTGAAATGGCCTGTACCACCACACTCTGGCCAGGAGGTTCATCCGGGAAGCTTCCTTTAGCACTTGCTGATTGGCCATTGTGTGATACCACCAGAAGAGTCTCGTAGTGATGTAATATGCCACCACCACGTCCACAGTGTAGTGGTCATGCGCTAAGAGAATACCGAAGATCCCAACGACACTAAGAAGCCAGCAAATTCAGTGGTATCACCAGAGTCGTCGAGGGGAATACTCTTTGATAAATAGGTAGGTGAGTGTAAGCATGACTGTGTGGCCACTGTACAGATAGTCCCCTCACATGTTGTGATAGCCAGTGATAGATAAGCCTCCTCCAGGAATGAGTTTCATTATTCTCCGCACTTGGGCTTCCCAGTCTCCAAAGAGCTTTGGCGAACAGTTGAAATGCATACCAGGTACTGGGAGTGTAGTTACATACATTGTAATACACCGATACAGGTACAGGGTGCCAACTATGCAGAAAAACCTTCTGCTGATAATAGACTTGTATTTTAAGAGTAGCCACTAAATCAGCCAGAGTCCTACAAGGATCGTGCCATTAATTTCGCAAATAGAAAAGGCCCACTGCACCCGGTTAAAATGGTCAAAAAATGTGTCCGGTAGTGGAGGCTGCACCTCCTTAGGAGGCACTCGTTCATGGACGACCGAGATCATCACTGTGGTGAGAGCAAAACAGGAAAGTGCATAAAGAAAGGTCAGAAAAGTCTTGTCCACTCCATGCGGTATTGCGAGCGCTCCGGTTTCGGCATGGGGATCTTGATCATCTCTTTACTGTACCCATTTGGCATCCCATTGGGTTTAATCTTAATGCTGAAGCTGCCGTCAGGGGTGCTCCATTTTCAGGCTTTCTATCATGTCCAAGAGCCGCTGTCTGTTTTCAGAAGAGACTCGGCACAATGGGGTTTTTTTTGAAGTCTTCTTGAGTTAAGTTGATCAAGTCCTGGCCTGTGAAGTGTTCCAGAGGGTCACAATATTCTGGCATAGCATTCACCAACCACCAGTCTGTCACCTTCTTGGGTGACCAATAAATCATTTCCTTCATGGTACTGGCCCAATCTTCTCTCTGTGGTCAGCAGTCACTGTTCCTACAGGGCAGGGCACTATCCTTTCTTGGCTGGTTCATGTTGTTAAGCCTCATGAACAGAGACTCGTTTGGCAAGATGGTCAGGGCAATTTTTAAACACCTCATGTAGCTGTCCAGGGTTCCTGAGTACCCAAGCATTAATTCACCTCCTTTCAACAGGCTTCTTCCTTGTGCAGTCTCTCCTCCACAGTCCAGCAGCCACTGGTCCAAGCCGCTGGCCCTGAGCCCTGGGCCCCTGGCCGCTGATGGGCGCTGTGCCCGGACCCGCGGGTCTCTCTGCCGAGCTCTCCCTTCCAGTCCTCCCGGCTCCTTGGAGTGATTCAATTTTTTGAGCTGTTGATATATTTTAGATATGAGACCTTTGTCTGTTGTATGGTTAGTGAAGATCTTCTCCCAATCTGTAGGCTTTCTAGTTAATTTGGTAACTATGTCCTTTGCCATACAGAAGCTCTGCAGTTTAATGGAGTCCCACTTACCCAGTCTTTCTCTGATTTGTTGTGTTTCTTGGTCCTTATTAAGAAAGTTTCAACCTGTGCCAAGGAGAACCAGAGTATCTCCAATTCCTTTTTGTAAAGTTTTCAGTGTATCTGCTTTTGCCTCCAGGTCTTTGATCCATTTGGAGTTAATCCTAGTGCAGGGTGACAAAGGAGGATCCAACTTTAGTTTTATTCAGGAGCATAACCAGTTCTGCCAGCAACATTTGTTGAAGAGGCTATCTTTCTTCCATTCTATTTTTTTGGCTCCCTTATCGAAGATTAGGTGACCATAGGTCTATGGGTTAATGCCTGGGTCCTCAGTTCTATTCCATTGGTCTTCAGGCCTGTAATTGTGCCAGTACCAGGCTGTTTTGGTCACTATAGGTCTGTAATAGAGTCTAAAGTTTGGTATTGAAATTCCTCCTGCGCTCTTCCTCTGCTATACGGGGTCTTTTATTGATCCGTATGAAGTTTTGGATTGCTTCTTCTATTTATTCAAAGAATGACATTGGGATATTGATGGGTATTGCATTGAATTTGTAAATAGCCCTTGGCAAGATTGTCATTTTCACGATGTTGATTCTTCCAATCCAGGAATGTGGGAGATTTTCGATTTCCTCAGTTCTGCTTTAGTTTCCTTTTTCAGGGTTTTAAAGTTTTCATCAAAAAGATCCTGTACATTCTTAATTATGTTAATTCCTAGGTACTTTATTTTTTTGAGGTTATTGCAAAAGAGTTGCTTTACTGATTGTTGCCTCGTTCCACTCACTCTTGGCATAGAGGAAGGCAGTTGAATTTTGAGGGTTAATTTTATACCCTGCTACCTGCCCAAAGTTTTGAATCAGCTGAAGGAACTTGGGAGTGGAGTCTATAGGGTTCTTTAAATACAGAATCATGTCATCTGCAAAGAGAGAAAGTTTTACTTCCTCTTTCCCTATTTGGATCCCCTTTGTGCTTGCTTCTTGCCTTATTGCACTGGCTAGGAATTCTAATACTATGTTAAAGAGGAGTGGAGAGAGTGGGCATCCTTGTCTCATTCCTGATTTTAGAGGGAATGGCTTTAGCTTTTCGCCATTAAGTATAATGCTCTCTGTGATTTTGTCATAAACAGCCTTTATTATACTGAGAAATGTTCCATGTATTCCTAGTTTCTCCTGAGCATTTAGCATAATGGATGTTGAATCTTGTCAAATGCCTTTTCTGCATCTATTGAGACAATCATGTGATTTTTGTCCTTACTCCTGTTGAAGTGTTGAATTATATTAATTGATTTACGTATGTTGAACCAGCTTTGAATCCCTGAGATGAATCCTGCTTGATTTTTTGGATGAATTGTTGAAGACGGTTGGCCAGTATTTTGTTGAGAAGTTTTGCATCAATATTCATCAAAGAAATGGGTCTATAATCCTCTTTCTTTAATGAATCTCTGTCTGGTTTTGGGATGAGGGTTATACTGGCTTTGTAGAATGAGTTTGGCAAGGCAACTTTGTTTTCAATTTCGTTGAAGAGCTTGAGGAGTATTGGTGTGAGGTCTGCTTTGAAGACCTTATAGAATTCAGCTGTGAATCCGTTTGGCACTGGGCTTTTCTTAAGTGGAAGGGCTCTTATTGCCATTTTTATTCCAGTGCTTGAAATAGGTCTGTTTTGTTGGATTAGGCCTTCTTGGTTCAGTGTGGGTATGTTAATATTGGGTAGAATTCTTCTCGATTTTCAGATTTGTTGGCATAAAGGTTTGAGAAGTATTCTCTCATGATGCTCTGGATCTTGGTAATTTCTGTCGTGATATTACCATTCTCTGTGATTTTGTTTATTTGGATATGATCCCTTCTTTTTTGGTAAGATTTGCTAACGGTCTGTCAATTTTGTTCTTTTTTCAAAGAACCAATTCCTTGTTTTGTTAACTCTTTCTATAGTTTTTTTTACTCCAATTCATTTATTTCTGCTTTTATTTTAATAATTTGCTTCCTTCTACTGGGATTAGTGTTGGTTTGTTGCTCTTCTTCCAGGTGCTTAAGGTGACACATTAAATTGTTGGTTTGCGATTTTTTTCCAATATGGTTTTGTAGGCACTCAGAGCTATAAATTATCCTCTGAGTACTGCCTTCGCTATATCCCAAAGGAGCTGGTATTTTGTGTGCTCCTTTTTGCTAAATTTCATAAACTTCTGAATTTCTGTTCTGATCTCCTCAATGACCCATTGGTGATTCATCAATGTGTTGTTCAATCTCCATGAGTTACAGGGTTTTCGTTGGTGGAAATGGGTGTTCAGTTCCAATTTGATGCCCTTCTGATCTGAGAGAATGCAGGGAATAATTTCAGTGTTTCTGAATCTGCATGTTTGTTTTATGCCCTAAAATGCGGTCTATTTTAGAAAATGTTCCATGTGCTCCTTAAAAAAATGTACATTGTGTTGTTGCTGGGTGGAATAATCTGCATATGTCTATTAGATCTAGTTGGTCTATACAGTTGTTCAATTCAAAAGTTTCTCTGTTGAGTTTTTGCCTGGTTGATCTGTCCATGGGTGAGATTGGTGTGTTAAAGTCACCAACAATCACTGTATTTCCATCTATGTGTGGTTTTAGTGAAAGTAAAGTTTGCTTGATGAATTTCGGTGCTCTGGGATTAGGTGTGTATATGTTTAGGATGGTTATGTCCTCCTGGAGGAGAGACCCCTTTATTAATATGTAAAAACCTTCTTTGTCTTTTCCAAATAATTTTAGTTTGAAGTCTATTTTATGTGATATGAGGATGGCAATGCCAGCCTGTTTATGGGGGCCATTAGCTTGATATACTTTATTCCAACCACTCACTTTCAAAAAATATTTGTGTTTTGGAGCAAGATGTGTCTCTTGAAGACAGCAGAATGATGGATCTTGCTTTTTGCCCCAACTATACCGTCTATGTCATTTAATTGGAGAGTTAAGCCCATTGATATTGAGTGTTAGGATTGAAAAATATTTACTAGTTCTGCCATTTTTATAAGCATTTATTAGGGCCTGTGGGTAGACAGCTCTTGTGTTACTTAGGTGGCATGAGTTTTAGGTGCCATTTATTTGTCAGTATTACATTTGTGTTGGTTTTCAATGTGTAGAACATCTTCGAGAATTTTTTGTGATGCTGGTTTGGTTGCTAAGTACTGTTGCAACTTTTCCTTGGAAAAAGGTTTTTATTGTGCCTTCAGTTATGAATGAGAGCTTAGCTGGTACAGTATTCTTGGTTGGTAGTTATTTGTCATAAAGGCATGACATATATCCTTCCAATCTCTTCTTGCTTGCATGGTCTCTGCTGAGAAATCTGTGGTTATTCAGATTGGTTTTCCTTTGTAGGTGATTGTTCTTTCCTCCCTAGCTGCTTTTAGGATCCTTTCTTTGGTCTCTATTGATTCTCTACATATTATAATGTGGTGGTGGGAATGTCCTTTTCTGGTCAGATCTGTTTGGGGTTCTAAAAGCTTGTATCTGGATAGGCCTACCCTTTTGGATATTAGGGAAGTTCTCTGAGATGATTCCCTGAAGTACATTTCCAATATCATTGACCTCTTTCTCCAGACCCTCTTCAATACCAATTAGCCTTAAATTAGGCTTCCTAATTGTATCTTGGACCTCCTGAAGGACTCTCTCATATTTCCTAGATTTGGTTTGATTCATTTTCTGTTCTTTCTCTGTAATAACTAAATTATCCTCAACCCCGGAAATTCTCTCTTTTTTATTGTCTGACCTCCTATCAAAACTTTCTACTTTATTCTTCATCTCCCTTGCTTCCACTTGCTCATTTTTGATGCGTTGCATCTTTTGTTCTAGATCATGTATGGATTTCTTTAACTCCTTGATTTCCTTTAGTTTAGTTCAGCAGCTTTATTCTCATCGGACATTTGTTAGAGTTTGGTCATCTTTTTGTTTGTGGATTCTGTGAATTCATCCATTTTTCTTTGAAAAACCTTTATTACGGCCTCCTTTATGGCTTCCTCTTTTTCACATATCAGCTTGTTTACAGTTTCATCTCGTATGACTTCCTCCCGTAACTCTTTATGTTTTCAAGCTTTTCATTAATCATGTTTACTATTAGCATATGTATAGCACTTAGAGGACTCTCCTCTAGTTTTGCCATTGACTGTTCTATTGCCTGTTTATATTGAGAGGGAGATGCTATTCCTTGATTTGACATTTTTCTTGAGTTTCTTCTTCTGCCCATTTGAAAATGGGAGAAAGATTAATACTGCACAAGATTACAATTTTTCAGACATAACCAACCTAGACCTCTTTAGCTGGCTGACAATAGATGTTCACAAATTTAGATTGGTATTGTCACTCTCTCTTTCTTCTTGTGCACTTACAGATAAGTCTCGTACCACCACTAATCACCAATTTATGATCAAAACAATAAATCCTCAATCCGATCTCTATCATATTTAAGTCCCTCTGGACCTAGAGTATAATTGAACACCTAGATATACAGTATTGCTCAACAACCGTCAAATGTAGATCCATGCATTATAAGAGTTGAACGATGAACAGAGGAGCAGATATAGAAAAATAGTATGAAAGACAGCAGGGAGGTAAGAAAAGAATAATGTGGGAGTGTAAGATTAATGTAGTAATGAAAAAAAGGGATAGGGTAAGGATAACAGAGCTAAGGTGATAGAATATTTGAATACAAAGTTTAGAAAAATAAAATAAAACTTATGAAAATAAGAATGATAAGAATATACAGTGAAAAGAGGGAGGTATATATAGGGATTTAAATAATAAAAATTTTAAAAAGAAAAAAGGTGGGGGAGATTCCACACTACTGTGAGTTATTACGATGCATTTATATTTGTTGAAATTCGCCTTTGCGTTTTCCGAGGCATTGAGGACTGTTATTGTAGGTTTGCTCTGTGGTTGGTAGGTGGCAGTCTTTACTTGGTTTAGGATTGATGGTTCTGGGAATCTGTGTATACCTGTGGTTCTCAGCCAAATTGCTTCCGCTGCTGACTAGGTCAGAGTTTGCAGCTTTTGCCAGTGTTTGGCCTGTTCCCAGAGGCTGTGGGCTGCTGCACGGCTATCTCTCAGCCCAACCAGTGGCCCCACAGCGGGCTGTTGGATGGAGCTGCACACTTTAGTCTCTGCTAGCCCCAGCGCCGTGGGGCCAAGCCTAGGACTTGGGCTCAAAGGGCGGAGTCTCACCTTTCTGACTCTCAGAGGGTGAGCTTGTCCCCTGCTGGACTCTCCTTCAGTTCCCAGCTCTGTTTCTGCCGCTTTGGCCAAGAGTCTGTCTGTGACTCTGTGGGGGACCCCATGGTGCTGACTTGCTGGAGTCTCCCAGCAGTTGGGCACCTTGCTTAGGTTTGGGTGAGACAGATGCTAGTTCCCAGACTCCCATGCACCCCCACCTGCTGTTTAAAGGCAGGGTCTCAGCACCCCTCAGTCTCCAATTTCAGTGGCCTGGGAGAGGAAGCTGTTGGGCAGATGGGAGCAGGGACACCTCCACCCCTTTTGGTGGGGCGTTGGCTCTTAGGGCCCGCCTGCCTGTCAGTCTCCAGTCAATGGCCTGGGGGAGGGGGCAGTGGGGGAAGGGACAGCATTCAAAAATCCTTGGCCCCCTGCACTTGCCAGTCTTTCTTGGGCGGGGTGGAGGGGTTTGTGTTTAATTGAGTAACTTGCCACCAGATCTGCTTTCCCGATGGGTTTGGGGGAAACACGCTGGGCTACTTACTCCTGGCGTTTGGCTGTGAGCTGCTCCACAGTGCTGGAGGGTCTTTTGCCTCGCCTTGCCTCTGGTCTCCGCTGCCACCTAAGCTGTCCATGCCAGATCTGTTTGGGTTCCTGTGTCTGGATTCAGTCACTTGATGGCCTGGTCTGCGCTGGTTTCTGTGTCTGGATTCCGCCACTTGCTGGCATATTTTCTGGTCAGGGCTTCCTGGGCCTGGCACCCTCCACCAAGGTTTCTGCGGTTTGGAGCCAGCAGCAAGGTGTTGGGGAGTGGTCCTCGTGTTTCAGATTCCTTGAGAAAGTTGGATATAAGCTTTATCTGGATTTCTTTTTTGATTTGAGTATTTCTCCATTGCTTCTTGAATTTGTTGTTGTGGATTTCTTAAGGTAGTTGGCTCGTGGGATTCCCTGATTCTCTCTTTTTGTGGGAGAGAGCTAGGCTATGTCCCTATTGTCTCGGTGCCATCTTCTGACCTCTACCTAAGATCATCTTTTATTTATTCAACAAATGTGACATACAGGTAATATATTAAAAGCCATATATTATAATTAGAGGAAATTTTATTCAATTTAAAAATAATCTAATCATAATGGAAACATTGGATGGATCTTGTTTTTCTAACCCAGTCACAAACATCTGCACAAAATAACATACCTTTAATATGAATAACTATATGAATTATCTCAAATTCAAAAATAGAAATACCATGCCATTAATTCTCAGAAATAACTATCACTTTCATTAATACAGTGATTACACAATGAGTGTTGTATTCAAGGCCAACAATCAATGAGTGTAAATAAAATTGCATGCATACATCATCAAAAATAAAGGAAAAATTGGGACTGGGAGTTTGGCCTAGCGGTAGAGTGCTTGCCTAGCATGCACGAAAACCCAGGTTCGATTCCTTGGTACCCCATACATAGAAAAAAGCCAGAAGTGATGCTGAGGCTCAAGTGGTAGATCTCTAGCCTTGAGAAAGTCCAAGGACGGTGCTCATGTGCTGAGCCCAAGCCCAGGACTGGCAAAAAAAGGAAAAATTCATCCACATAGTTACATATAATATTATTTCAAAAAATATATCTATATCTTGAACTTGTCATTAGACACCCAGTTTTGGCCCTGATTTCTTTGAAAATCTATTAGTATTTGTTGATAAAGGGTTATCTCTGGGTGTCTTGGCTCAGGAAGGAGAAAATGACTTCATTTTTGTATTGCAGGTATTTAATAGACCTTCCAAATCAGCCTTCTTTGACTAGCTAAGACAGAGTTCTTAAGGTAAATTTATTAAAATTTTGGTTCCTCACCTGGACAATTCTTCTGGTGACCCACCTAACATCCTTAATTCTCCAAGACAGTGCCATGACAATTTGATCACAGCCTGAGATCCCAGGGCAAAAGAAGAGATGATGAAAGAGAAAAAGTATCTTAATTTTTGAGACTCAAGTATAAAAGGACAGATATTAGAGAAAAGAACTTTAATTTCTAGATGGCCCAGGAGATCTGTCTTTACTCTTTCATTGGTTTGTCAGAGCTGTCTTCCTATTAATGTTACTCAGGGAATTTGTTTACATTGGTACTATGTTTGTATGCAAAGTACTATTTCTTTCTTGCTTTTGCTTTGAACAACTTCATATCATAATAAGAAAATTACTGTTTTTATTTATTACTTTTCTCTCCTGTTAAAATGTGAGTACACAAGAGAATGAAACTTCTGCCTTAGTTTGCAATACAACCTATACCTGGCAACATATTTGCATATAACTCACAAACAACAGGAACCAGTAAGTATCTGTAAGTGTCAAAATATTTGTTGGAGAGTAACTTTGGCACATAAATTAAAGAATAAGCAATAAATAATCACATAATATATTAGGTAAATTGATATAAATATTGTACATTTCTGTGTTTTATGATAAATTTAAGTAGAATGAGAAGCCAAAGTCCTACCAAAAGATTTCCAAAAACTAAGTGGAATGTACATTATTCAAAAACAAAATATGAATCAATTCACAGTTTGATTTCTTTTTTTTTTTGCCAGTCGTGGGCTTGAGCTCAGGGTCTGAGCACTGTCCTTGGGCTTTCTCAAGGCTAGAGCCCTACCACATGAGCCTCAGCACCACTTCCAGCTTTTTTTCTACGTATGTGGTACCGAGGAATCGAACCCGGGTCTTCATGCATGCTAGGCAAGCACTTTAACCACTAGGCCAAACTCCCGGTCCCAAACACAGTTTGATTTCTTAAAAGTACAAATTTCAAAACACTGGGCATGGTGGCTCATGCCTCTAATCCTAGCTACTCAGGGGGCTGAGATCTGAGGATCAGTGTTCAAATCCAGCCCAGGCACTAAAGTTGGTGAGAATCTTATTGCTAATTATATACCAAAAAAACAAAAGTGGTGCTGTGGCTCAAGGTGTAGGGCAGTAGCCTTGAGCAAAAGAGCTCAGGGACAACACCCAGGCCCAGATTTCAACTCCCACAACAGACCCAAAAAGTGCAAATTTCAATGACGTAAAATATTTAAGAAAAGCTAAAAGGTCATGAAATGTGAAAAAATTAGTAAAACCTATTGTGTTGTTACATTTTTGGCAATACTTTATTCCCTAAGATGAAATAAATTGTCAAGTGCTTCAAGATGCAAAATAATTCAATTTTTGCAAGCAATACCATATAGCTGCTCAGATTGAATCTCCCTAATTTGCTATCATTTACCCTTTTAAGACTTTAATACTTCCAAAGTATTTAAAACTTCTATTAATATGTAAGAAGAAGCTCACGATGAAATTTGGTGAGTAATGTTGTGCCATGTGCTTAGCAGTATAAATTAAAGCTTTTCTGGATAATTCAACAAAACATCAATTGAAATGCCATATTTTATTCCATATTTCATATCACTGTCCTTAGCTTATATTTCAAATAAAATAAATTATAAGCTTTTCTCTGGGAATATTGTGCAATTTCTAAACACACTCCTCTTGGCTTCAACAAAGTTTTATACACTTAGAAATTCTTCCATATAGTGTAATTTTTTCTTAACCTAATATTTCTTAGCTTATCCTTTCTTTTGTGCATAAGCTGGGTTTTGAACTCTGGTCCTCACATTCTCACTCAGCTTTCTTGCTTTTGCTCGTATTTTACTTGTCATGCCTCCAGTCATTTTATCTCCAGTTCACTGGAGATAAATTTTGCTGTCCAGGCTGGCTTTGACTGTGGATTCTCCAAGTCTGACTCCTGGGTAGCTAGGATTAGAGGCAGGAGTCATTAGTGCTAGAAGTTCCTCCTTTTTGAAATAGTCTCTTGGTTAATACTTACAGAATGTAAGTATTTGCATTATACTATAATTATTTGTGTATATTATCAGTCTAATAGGTGAGTAATGAAGAGAGGATAATTTGTCATATTTAGATATTTATATTATTTGGATATTTATCCTCCTTTTAACCCATAAAACCTAGCACAATGTCTTGTATAGTCTGGTCATTCAGATTGCTCACTAGAACCAAAATGAGTTTGAATAACTTAAAATTATCTTTTTAAAAAAGCAATTAACTCTTTTTATCTTTTTGCCAGTCCTGGGGCTTGAACTCAGGGCTTGGGTACTGTCCTTGGACACTTTTTGCTCAATGCTGGCGCTCTGCCATTTGAGCCACAGTTTCATTTCTGGCTTTTTCTGAGTATGTGGTACTGAAAAATCGAACCCAGGGCTTCTGGCATGGTAGGTGAGCACCCTACTAATATTCTATCTCCCAACTCTACAATTATGTTCTTAAAGTCAGAAAATATTACGTAAAGCACTATTTCTAGGCAGAAAAGACAGGAACAACTATTTGATTATCATTGTGTATTTTTCTAACTTAGTGTCATATAATATCTGTAATCCTCAGTTTATTTTCCGTCATTGAACTCTTCTTCAAAGTTGCTAATGAGTCTGAAAAATCATATAGCATGATAGTTAACAGAGGTAGTAGTCCAGTTACAGTTTCAAAAGCTTTCTTAAGATTTCTCTGAAAGCTTTTGGTAGCTGAGAATGCTGTTCTTCATTCTGTCAAGTCTACAGGTTTTGTTTTGTTTTGTTTTTTTTACAAATTTTTCAATCTTTCTCCTTTTTTTTGATTTTTACATCATATTTTAAATGCCAAGTTTAGCAAACAAGTGCTCAAGGAGGGAATCTCAATTTACAATCACTGAGATTTAGTATTTAGAACTTATTCAAAATTAGACTAAGGATTTGTATGTCATAAGAACATATTAATTTATGAAATAAAACATTACGTGTATAGAGTCATAGGTTTTTATGTCTATATAGTTATGTTTATATTTCCATTACCATGTCCATAGCTTTGAGTATGCAATTATGGAGTCTTCGCTCTTATACTCTTTGGATTTAATAGCCACATATTAAGGATACCATGCGACTTTTGTTCCTTAGGTCTTGACTTGTCTCACTCAACATGATTTGCTCTAGATTCATACGCTTCACTGCGAATGTCTGTTGGCTATGTAGAATTCCATTGTGTATATATACCACATTTTCTGTATCCATTCATCTGCAGTAGGGCATCTGCATTGTTTCCATCGCCTGGCTATTGTGAATATTGCAGAGATGAACACAGGTGAGCAGGTGTCCTTATAATATCTTGGGTCGTGATGTTCAGGATAGATGCCCAGAAGTAGTATGGCGGGATCGTAGGGAAGGTCTATTTTCAGTTCTTTAAGAAACCTCCACACAGATTTCCAGAGTGGCTGAACTAGTCTACATTCCCACCAGGAGTGTAGTAGGGTTCCTTTTTCTCCACAACCCCACCAGCAACTGTCATTGTCTGAGTTCAAAAATCTTGGCCTTTCTTGTTGGGGTAAGGTGGTATCTTAGGGTTGTTTTTATTGGTATTTCCTTTATGACCATAGATGATGAACATTTTCTCATATGCTTTTCTGCCATTTTGATATCTTCTTCTGATAAGTCTCTCTTTAGTTCCCTTCCCCATTTAGTGAATGGTTTATTGGGTTTGGGGGGGGATTAGTTTCTTGGGTTCCCTGTAGATACTGGATATAAAGCATTTATCAGATGCATTGTTGGTGAATATCTTTTTCCCAGATGGTTGGCTGTCTCTCTACTTTTGTGACTATGTTTTTATCTGTACAGAAACTTTTTATTTTTAGGTAGTCCCATTTATCGAGTCCCTCTCCAATCTGTTGTGAGCCCCGGGGATTCTCTTCAGGAATCTTTCGCCTGTGCCTCTGAGTTCCAGTGTCTCTCCTACTTTATCATGTAGCAGTTTCATGGTCTGACACTGAGGTCTTTGATCCACTTTGATTTAATGCTTGTGCATGGCGAGAGCCTAGGGTCAATTTTTAGTTTTCTGCATGTGGCTACCCAGTTTTGCCAGCACCAATAATTGAATAGACTGTATTTGTTCCACTGTATATATTTGGCTCCTTTGTCAAATACAAGTTGACTATAGCTATGGTTCTATGTCTGGGTATTCTATTCTGTTCCACCGATCTTCTGGTCCGTTTTTGTGCCAATACCAAGCAGTTTTTGTTATTATGGCTCTACAGTAGAGTTTGAAAGTCTGATATTGTAATACCACCAGCATTGCTCTTTTTGCCTAGAATTGTTTTGGCTATTCTAGGTCTTTTCTTGTTACATATGAATCTTTGCATTATATCTTCTATTTCCATAAAGCATGTCTTTGGGATTTTAATGGGGATTGCATTGAATTTGTGTATCAATTTTGGCAGTATACCCATTTTCACTATGTTGGTTCTCCCTAGCCATAAGCATGGGATGTCTTTCCATTTCCTGGTGTCCTCTTTGAGTTCTTTCGTTAGGCTTTTATAGTTTTCATTAAATAATTCCTTTACAACTTTGGTTAAGTTAATTCCTAAGTATTTTATTCTTTGGGGGGCTA
This sequence comes from Megascapheus bottae, assembly GCF_031878675.1. NCBI lineage: Eukaryota > Metazoa > Chordata > Mammalia > Rodentia > Geomyidae > Megascapheus > Megascapheus bottae. The sequence continues at coordinate 334,403 of NC_143517.1, forward strand.
TTGTGAATGGGATCACTTTCTTGATTTGGCCTTCTGTTTGTGTATTGTTGGTGTACAAGAAGGCTACTGACTTCTGTAGGTTAGTTTTTATCCTGCACCTTTGCTAAAGCAGTTTATTAATTCTAGAAGTTTGGGAGTGGAGTTTTTTGGGTCACTCAAGTAGAGGGTCATGTCATCTGCGAATAGGGATAGTTTAATTTCTTCTTTCCCTATATGGATCCCTTTGATGTCCTTTTCTTGCCTTATTGCTCTGGCTAAGGGTTCCAGCACTATATTGAAGAGAAGTGGAGAGAGTGGGCATCCCTGTCTAGTTCCTGATTTTAAGGTGAATGGTTCCCGTCTTTCACCATTTAATATAATACTGGCTGTAGGTTTTTCATATATGGCTTTCACTATTTTGAGGAATGTACCTCTTATTCCTATTTGTTTCTGGATTCTGTTGCCTAATATTTTATTGAGGAGTTTTGTGTCTGTGTTAATTAGAGAGATAAGTCTGTAGTTTTCTTTTTTTGTTGGGTCTTTCTCTGGTTTGGGGATGAGAGTAATATTAAGTTCATAAAATGAGTTTGGTATTGCTCCTTCTGTTTCTACAGGAGTTTCAAGATTATAGGTGTTATTTCATCTTTTAAAGTCTTGTAGAATTCTGTGTTGCAACCATCTGGACCTGGGATCTTTTTGGTTGGCATTTCCCTGATTGCTTCCACAATTTCATGGTTTACCTCATTGTTGTTCAGTGTGGGTAGCCTATATTTATTTAAGAAATCATCCATTTCTGCTAGATTTTCTTGTTTCTTTGAATATAGGATCTAGTAGTACCTATTCATTATGGCCTGAATTTCTTGGGAATCAGTTGTGATTGTTCCCGTGGGGTCTCCAATCTTGTTTATTTGAGTGTCCCCTTTCCCTTTTTTTTTATTAATCTTGCCAGGGGTCTATTTTGTTGACTCTTTCAAAGAACCAACTTTTTGATGTATTCATTTTCTGTATATGAGATCTTATTGCAATATATATTTTATTTTATTTTTTTATTTCTGTCCTTCTAGTTGTTTTAGAATTAACTTTTTCTTGCTCCTCTAGGTGTTTCATTTTCCTTTTTAGATTATTTTCATGTTCTTCTGTCTTTTGAATATGCGCTCCTAGTGCAACAAATTTGCTCCTTAGAACTGCCTTTGCTGTGTCCCATAAGTTCATTTGTGATGTCTCTTGATTGTCATTACATTCAAGGAAGTTTTGAATTTCTTCTCTGATCAGATCTGCGACCCAGGAGTTATTCAGAAGGGTGTTGTTCAGTTTCCAAGTTATTGAATGTTTTTTGACTTTGACTGCATTATTCAGAATTAGTCTGACTCTGCTGTGGTCTGATAGAATGCATGGGATTATATCAGACCTCTTGTATCTGCTTAAGTTTTCTGTATGAACTATTATATGATCTATTTTGGAGTGTGTTCCATGTGCTGCTAAGAGAAATGTAAAAAGTTTGCCGTTGGGTGGAAGACTCTGTGTATATTTGTTAAGCCCAGCTGGGCTAAGGTGTCATTTAAGTCGATGGTACCTTTCCTTAACTTTTATTAAGTTGACTGTCATTTGTTGAGAGTGGTGTATTGAGGATGATTGTGTTTGAGTCCATCTTGTGCTGTAATTCTAAGAGAGTTTGTTTGAGGAATTTGGGTGCTCCCGTGTTGGGGGAGTAAATGTTTATAACTGTAATATTATGGGCATGGATTGTACCCTTTACTAATATATAATGGCCATCTCTATCTTTATGTACTGGTTTTACTGAGAAGTTAATTTTGTCGGAGATTTAGATTGCTACTCCTGCTTTTTTGCATGGTGCATTGGAGTGGAAAATTCGTTTCCATCCTTTATTTGGAATTTGTTTCTGTCTTTGGCAGACATATGGATGGGTGGTGTTTCTCAATCCAGTCTGCTGCTCTGTGTCTTTTGATTGGATTGTTCAGCCCATTCACATTTAAGGAAATTATGGAGAAGTGGTCAGTGTCCATTGTCATTATTTATTTTTACTTCTAAGTTTCTTTCTGTCTTTTTCCCCCTTTTGTGTTTAGTGAATTACAGATATTTGCTTCTTGATGGGGGTTCTTGATGTTCTACAATTTGTTCTCAATTAATTAATATTTTTTGTAATGCTGGATTAGTGTGCCATGTATTCGTAAAGCTTCTCTTTGCAGTGAAATATTCTTGTTTCTCCATCAGATGTAAATGCTAGTTTTGCTGGATATATCAGTCTGGGTTGGCAGTTGTTGGTCTTCAGGGCATGAATGATGTTTTTCCAAGCTTTTCTTGCATTTAGGGTTTGCGTGGAGAGATCTGCTGTAATTAGACATTTCTTCCCATTGTAGTATAGCTCTTTCTTTGTTTTTGCAGCATTTAAGATTCCTTGGTATTCTGGCCTATTGTCTTTACGATGATATGTCTAGATGACTTCCTTCTAGGATCTTGCCTGTTTGGAGTCCTGAATCCTTCAATAGTGTGGGTATTTTCCCTTTTGTGGTTGGGGAAGTTCTCTGCTATGATTTTGGTGAATAATGGTTGCATTCCTTTGTCCTGAAATTCTGCACCCTCGTCAATCCCTATTATAATAAGATTAGAATTCTTTGCTGCATCTGCCAGGTCCTGGAATTCTTTCTGGTGCATTCTGACTGATTTTTCCAAGGTAGTGATTCTCTGTTTCAGCCCTTGTGTTTTATCTTCTGTTCCTGATGTTCTATTCTCCATCTCAGTCAATCTGCTGCTTGATGCCTCCATTTTTGCTTGAAGTGTGGACACTGAGCTGATCATGTATTCTGAGAAGGTATTGAACTTTTCTTCCTCTTCTGAATTCAAAGAGTTCCTTGGAAATTTCTTGCTTATGTTTTTGGAATTCAGCCTTAATTTCGTTAGTCATTTCCAAAATCATCTCCTTGATTTGAGTCATATTTCTTGTCTCTTCAGGTGTCATTTCTTGGGATGGTGACAGCTCTCTCATCCCTTCGCTCTTGTTTCCTTTTGGGCTTTGCGTGAGACTTTGATTATCTATGTATGTCGTAATTCATCTTTGAGCTCTCCTAGGCATCGAGAACTGTTGTTGTAGTTTGCTCTGTGGTCACTAGGTGGCAGTCTTTACTTGGATTGGGACCGGTGGTTCTGGGAATCTGTGTACACCTGTGATTCTCAGCCAAATTGATTCCTCTATGACTAGGTCAGAGTTTGCAGTTTTTCCTGGTATTCGGCCTGTTCCTAGAGGCTGTGTGCTGCTGCTTTCAGCCCAACCAGTGGCCTCTCAGTGGGCGGTGGGATGGGTCTGTGCGCTTCAGTCTCAGCACGCTGGGCAGATGGTTTGTTTTCTTGTGCTGTTTCCAGGGACAGGCCCCCAGCCAATGGCCTGGAGTTTGGGAGTTTCCGGGACTCTGTACCAGCTGGTGTCTGCTCTGTTCCCCGGGGTGGAGCCCAGGTGAGGACGTGGGCTCCAAGGACGGAACCGTACCTTTCTGATTCTCAAAAGGCGAGCTTGGCTACTGGTCTGTCCTTCAGTTCCCTGCTGTGTTTCCGCAGCTTTGTCAGAGAGTCTGTGACTGTGTGTGTGGGGGGGGCCTTGGTGCTGTCTTGCTCGGGATTCCCAGCAGGAGGGTGCCCAGCTCAAGATTTGAGGGAGACAGGGGCTGCCTCCTAGACTCCCGCACACCCCACCTGGTGTTCGAAGGCGGGGTCTCAGCACCCCTAACTCTTCGGATCCAGTGGCCTGGGAGAAGAACCTGTTGGGCGGGTGAGCTGGGATACCTCTTCCCCCTTTGGTGTTGTGCTAGGGCTTAGCGCCCACCCTCCTGTCAGTCTTCAATCAAAGGCCTGGGAGAGCAACCTGTTGTACGGGTGAGCTAGGACACCTCTACCCCCTTTGGTGGGGTGCTGGGTCTTAGAACCGGCCCGCCTGTCAGTGTCAGGTCAAAGGCCTGGGAGAGGAACCTGTTGGGCGGGTGGTAACAGGGACACCTCTGTCCCCTTTGGTGGGGTGCTGGGTTTTATCACCTGCCTGCCTGTCAGTCTCCAGTCAGAGGCCTGGGGGAGGAGGCTGTTGGGAGAGTGGGGGCTGGGACACCTCTGCCTCCCTTGCTGGGGTGCTGGGTCTTAGCGCCCACCTGCCTGTCAGTCTCTAGTCAATGGCCTGGGGCAGGGGGCTGTTGAGGGAAGGGACAGGATTCTAAATTCCTTGCCCCCTTGTCCTTGCCAGTCTTTCTTGGGTGGGGTGGAGGGGTCTGAGTTAAGTTGTATAGCTCAGCACCAGCTCTGCTTTCCCGATGGGTTTGGGGACCCGCTGCGCTACGCACTCCTCTGAGTTTGGCTCTGGGCTGGTCTTCGGTGTTGGAGAATCATTCACTCCCCTCGGAACTCAGCCACCACCTGTGGTCCACATCTGGGTTCTACTGCTTGCTGTTCTGGTCTGCGTTGGTTCCCGCGTCTGGCTTCTGCTGCTTGCTGGCCCAGTCCTATGCTGATTTCTGCAGCAGTCAGGGCTGCCCAGCTCGGAGCCCTCCGCCGCAGCTTTTCCAGCTTGGAGCCAGCGGTGAGGGGAAGGGAGGGGTCCTCGCATTTGACATTCTTTGAGAAAGTTGGATGTAAGCTTTATCTGGATTTCTTTTCCGGTTTGAGTCCTTCTCCAGATTTCTTTTCCGGTTTGAGTCCTCCATTGCTTCTTCTGTTGTTGTGGATTTCTTAAGGTAGTTGGCTCATGGGATTCCCTGTTTCTCTCTTTTTGTGGGAGAGAGCTAGGCAGCATCCCTATTATCTCGGCCCATCTTTCTCTTTTATCAAATAAATTTAAATCATCTTTCAATTTCAAAAATAGTAACTAAATGTTCAATATATCAAGTATCATTTTCTTTTTCCTAATAGGTAAATTACTAGCCTTTCAACATTTTCAATGTCTGTACTTTGCTATAAAAACACAGCAATGGGCCACGAGATGGTCTAGTGGTAGAGTGTTTGCCTACCATGCACAAAGCCCCAGTTTCAATTTCTCAGTACTAAATACATAGAAAATGATGGACATGGTGCTGTGATTCAAATGGTAGAGAATTAGCCCTGAGAAAAACCTAAGGACAGTGCCCAGACCCTGAGTTCAAACCCCAGGACTGGCAAAAAACATATATAGAACTATATACAATAACAATATATTAAGTATCAATTAAAAAGATATCAAGAAAAGAGACTAATGAAAACCATAAATGTTTCTGGCTAACTCAACGAGTTCAATCATTTATATACATTCACATGCATGTATGTATGAAGTGTTTTAAGTAAGATAAGACCTAGTAAATAAGACCTAGATAGCTCTCATATCCTGATGATAACTGGATGCAAAATAAAAGTCAGTTCCTTATTATCTGGAAATGTGTTTGATAACATTAGAAAATAAACACTAAGTATGGTTATATTTTAGCACTGGATCAGAATTAAAATTATTTTTGTGTTTTTATCTTTTGACTACACCATAATTCTGCTCTCTTTGATATTTAGAACATTTTCTATTTAAAATTAGTTTTATGCCTTGTGTGAGAGCTTCTGCCTAGATATTAGTCCAAATATCTGGCCAGCCTAAAAAAAATGAGATCCAATCTTAACAAATTATATACAGTTGTATATTTCTGATTCCAGCTCTACAAGAAGAAGGAGGATCATGGTCTGATGCTTACCCAGTAAAAAAATGTGAATAACTACCTGAAAAATACTGAAAATCAAGAAGTGGCTTCATCATACCTCGTATGTAGAATGTTTTTCTATCATGCATAAAGTTCTGTATCCCCATCCCCAAATCACTAGGATGAATACATTATGCTTTTGGTGATAAGATTACAATATTGTAGCCAGCACTGCTGCTCATGTCTATAATCCTAGCTATTCAGAAAGCTCAGATTCAGATTATGGTTCTAAGATAACTGGGGCAGAAAAGCTGGCCACTCCCCATCTTTAATAACCATTATAAAGTAGAGCTGGAGGCTTGATTCAAGTGATAGAGTACAAATAAGCAAGCAAAGTAAGAAACTCAAAGCTGCTCAAACACTTCAAATCAAAACAAAAAGTCTAAATATTGTAAGCAAAGATATAAATCTAATTTTAGTCACGTGATGAATTTGCTATTTTTGTCATTGAAATGTAAGAACTGATAAAATTATGAAAGAAGAGAACTTAAGAGTTCTTACCTTCCTTCTGTTGTTGCTTCCATTTGAACAGATGATACCTGTAACATAATATTAAACAGAAATATATAAAATACTCCCATAAAAATATTAATAAAAACTTTAAAGACACTTGAAATAGTCTTTATAATATTCCTAAGAACAAGACATTTTAAAACCTAAGAAATTATGATGTTTTGACATTAAAAGAAATGCAATAGATTATTTCATAATCAGTAGAAACCTTGTGCTCTCATAGCAGAGATTTGCAATAGAGCAAAACGTAGATACATAAGGCCATATAGTATGATGCTAAATGAAAGGACCTCTGGGATATAGAAACAAAAGCCACATAATGAGTGATTGTTGTCCTTGATGTACTATGTTACCTCTCATCTCTTTTGCTGTCCCTTGGTTATCTCATATTGTTATGGTATTTCACCTTGTTATCTGATATATTGGATATATGCTTGATTGGTTATTTGAAATTGGATAGGGAAGGGGGAAAACAACATGAGTGGCGGGGGGACGGGGGGGCAGGAAATGGGGACCATGACATGAGAAAGGGTATCAATGTACGTGAAGTAATGTACCTTCTACCTGGTGAATATGATGTAACCCTTCTATTAATTACAATAAAAATATGAAGAAAATAAAATAAGAGAAATGCAATAGATTAGATTGTAAAATTATTTCTCATTTATGAGCATAATAGTTTACTTTTTCACATAATAAAAAGTATTGTAAACTGAACTATTATAAGTCTAATTCCATTAAATATTATTTTTGAAGTGATTATATTATATATATAGTTTCCTAACTTCTTAGTGCTTTTAAACTTTATTAAAATTTTAAATGTATATTAATATATTCTAAAATACATTTATTAACATGTATAATAAAACATTTTATGATGCCTGTGATCTCAAAATTATAGTTATATTAATAGCTTTCTCTTCTGAACAGTAACAGGTATTTTTCTATAGCACAAATATTGATTCTTGATTTTACACTCATCCTGAAATTCAACTTTATTTCTTTTATACAGAAATAAAATGGCTTAAATTTACTCACCTGAAATAAAGATTTCTGAATGTTTCCCAGACTTATGTTTTTCCGTTAGGTACATTGTTATTCTACATTTCAAAGTTCTTTTCTGTAGCAAATTGTTACCAACAGAACATGATATATGTACTACTTTCAGCTTACTAAATGAAAATTGCTCAATTCCTTTCTATATTCTTTTCTAACAGCAGTATGAGTATGCTGTGGCATCTTGGGTCACATAATATCATAGCAAATATTTCATATGCCATAGTGTCTTCATAATTTTTTCTCTCTACGTTGAATTTCCTTAAACTATTAGCATGAGGAAAAGAACAGTTTTCCCATAAATTGTGTATGTATACTGTGAGTCTCAGCTATATACTATTGTGACAAAGTCTATGGAAACAAATTTAATCTAAAATTAAAAGCGAAGTAATATATCCTTACTCATTATATACAAAAACTGAATAACGCACCTTCTATCTGGTGAATATAATGTAACCCTCCTATTAATTACAATAAAAATATATTAAAAAACAAAAAGTATGAATGCTTTAAAGGTTGCAAAGGAAAGTACCCAAAATTAATTATTAAAGTTACCTTACCTTTCTTACCTGAAAAAATTGGCTTCAAATAGCTCATTTTATCTCCACTGTATTCTGATGAGTAACTATAACTCACTACTAATTATTTGTAAATGATTTTGTTCAGTTACTAACAAAAATAATTTTATCATTTCCTATAGTTTAGTTCTCTGAAATGAAAACTTTAAAAATGAACTTTTTTTGCCAGTCCTGGGCCTTGAATTCAGGGCCTGCGCACTGCCCTTGGGCTTTCTCAAGGCTAGAGCTCTACCACTGGAGCCACAGCACCATTTATGGCTTTCTTCTATGTATGTGGTTCCTAGGAATCGAACCCAGGTCTTTGTACATGCTAGGCAAGCACTCTACCACTAGGCTAAACTCCCAGCCAAAAATTAACTATTTTTCTAAAATATCAAGATAAATATGATAGATCTTTTAAATCCTGTAATACTGATATAAATATTTTTTCTCCTTTTAGATTTTAGATTTCTACAAAGTCAAGTTACACTGCAAAATAATCTAGCAACTGGTAAAAAGCCTAGGTCTGAGAGCTCAAAAATACACTAACAATAAGGTGAGCATCATAGTCAGCTAAGGTTACCATAAAATATGGGAGTGTTATGGTAGAAAAGAAAACATGAAATAAAGTTATATTTATCATATGCACAAGCCTTTTGAACTAGAGGACTGATAGTATAATCCATCTACCTTACTAATATGTAATTATTTTAAAAAGAGAGATCACCTATTATTCCTCCTTTGCCCAAAATCTTTCCAGTGCTCCTTCATTTTCTGAATATTGAAGAACAAAAACTTTATTTATCACAAAATTCAGAAGTTTTTATAAACTCCTACAAATCTGTTTGTGCTAGAAAGCCTAGGAAAATGGCTCCCAGAAAGATAGCAGGTATGGTCTTGTCATAATGAATACTTCTACAATAAGAAAATAAGAGTCTTGAACAGCTGAGAAACATTCAGCCACCAGGCCATAGAAAGGCCCCAAATTATTTGATACTTGATGAGAAAACTCTTTGCAAGGCTCTTGTCAGTTGTTGCTGTCCATCTGCCTATTGTGCAAATCTTATGTGTCCTGAAAATGATGTTAGAAATATTCTAGTGACTCTTCACACAGAAAGTTTCTCCATCTCTGAATGAATATGACAAAAGTAATGAGATTTCATTTCTTTGTGCACGTGTGTGTTGTTGTTGTTGTTGTTATTGTTGTTGCCATCAATTGTGAGGCTTGAACTCAGGGCCTGGGTACTGTCCCTGAACCTCTTACCTCTTTGTGCTCAAGGCTAGTGCTCTGCCACTTGAGCCACAACACCATTTCTGACTTTTTCTGAGTAGTTTATTGAAGATAAAGAGTCTCATATACTATCCTGGTTTTGCTGGCTTCAAAGCAGGAGCCATTGTGCTCAGCTATGAGATGTCATTTCTAAGATTGGTTGTTTCCATCCCCTGTCTCTCACACCCATGCACCTAAATTAATGTTCATTCATTTCAGCTTTTAGTTTTTAAGAAGGTGTATGTCAAGCATTGTTTTCTGTGACATTTGCCTGCCACAATATAGATATCTACACACTTTTTTGTCTATGCTCATACCATCATTTTTATTTACTAGTTGGAGGAAATTAAGGAAAGTCATTGGTTTAATCAATAGTTCAAAGGGTACTGATGATAATAATATGTTCCATGGAGTTAGCAAAGCTAAATGTAGCAAAAGCAGAGTTAGTTATGTATTTGTGCACATACCTTCATGCGTGTGTGCCTCTGTGTGTGTGTGTTGTGTGTGTGTGTGCGTGTGTCTACGGGCTGTGTGCCCACACATGTGTAATGTACACATATTTGGGGCCTAGAAACAAATTAAACAAAGAGCTTCAATGTGAGGAATGTATTAAATCTCCCAAAGCAAAACAAATTTGAAGAAAACCCTTCGTAAAAATAGAAAGCTTCTGAAACTACTGCACAGCAACAAAAAACAGAAAATAAAGGATTTTAAGTATTTTTCCACATGATTTTCCATTTACAATTAATTTTGTTCAGAATATTTTTGGTCTTTGAAATCCAAACTTATCTAGCTTTCAAATCTTATATCGTTAAATCATTCAAAATTAATAGATAAGTCTGGACTCTGGTGGCTAATGACTATAATCCAATCACTTGGATGGCAGATATCTGAATACTGATGTTGAAAAACATCCCAAGCAGAAAACACCATAAGACTCTTTTTTTCATATATATTTTATTGTAATAAATAGCAGGGTTACACTATATTCACCAGATAAAAGGTGCATTAATTCATTGATACCCTTTCTCATATCTTGGTCCCTATTTCCCTCCCCCCCCACACCTACCCCTTATCTTGTTTTCCCCCCTTCCCTATCCAATTTCAAATAACCAAATACAAATATATTCAATATATCAGATAACAAAGTGAGATACTGTAATAATATGAGATATCCAAGGGACAGCAAAAAAGATGAGAGGTAACATAGTACATCAAGGACAACAATCATTATATGGCTTTTGTTTCTATATCCTAGAGGTCCTTTCATTTAGTGTCATACTATATGGCCTTATGTATCTAGGTTTTGCTCTATTGCAAATCTCTGCTAGGAGAGCACAAGGTTTCTACTGATTATGACAAATGAGGGAAACCATTGAGCTTATGTTCCTTTGAAGGACCATAAGACTCTTACATCCAACTAACCAGCAAAAAGTCAGAAGTGGAGGTGTGTGAGTAAAGATTAAAAAAAAAAACAAGTAAATGTATCACAGATTACTACAGTACCTCTAATAGTTCAAGGATTTGATCATTTGTCATTTGTCTAAATGAGGGTGAAATAAATGCTGTTTTTGAGTCTCTCCTAAATGATATGTCTCCTCAACATTTTATTTTACTAGCATCCATTTGCACTGATACCTTGCTCTTTGAGTCACTTAGAAGATATTCCATCTGCTGTGTTAGAACATAGTCAAGTTGTCTCTTATTCATATCGGATTCCTATTTTTAAGAGAACAGTGGGTCAGTCATTACTGCTGACATCTTATTCCCAATACTACAACCTTTCAAAAATCTAAATGTATTTATTACTATATTTCCCCTCAAATTTTATTTTCTAAAAAAAAAGCTAAAGAAAATCATTGGTATAATTGTTTAACAGCTTCATACATAACATTAGAAGTTGTACAAAATTAATTCTCTCATTTTAGGAGTTTTACTCAGAACTTCAATCAGTTGCTGCAAGAATGGCAAGACTAGAAATTATTACAAACAGGAAAACTAATATCCACAATATCAAAAATAAAAATATGCAAAACAAATAATTATACCAAAATGAAAGATTTCTTTAGACCACAACTTTTATAAAGAAATATATAGAAGAAAATGAGTACTATAACCAAATGTAAAAATATCACTACTAATATTTTATTTTGATCTCTTCAATTATTTGTAATATAGCTAATATATATTTTTTAATTTCATTTATATTGAGCCATGCTATATATATATATATCTATATATATCATAAATGCTATTTTTGTTAAATGCCACATTGATGTATTTGTTTTTTACATTGATATATTTCTATGACAAAAATAAATAGCTGACGGAAAACGTAAGAACATTTTAAAAGTTTTACTATTCAAATATCACAAATATTAGTAAAGCATGTACAAATTTTCCTCTTTGTAAGGTTTTAGGGTAGACTTATTTAATGAAATGGCTATATTTTCTGAGACTTTATATATTTTCTTTTTGAAAATTATCCATAGCAATAATTATAATAACAGTATACATAAAATTTCTCATGTCATCTCACATTCACAAATATTCAATGTATATGTTCCTCAAATTTCTATTAAAACAAGTATTTACAATAGAAATTCTGTTATTTAAAATTGTTTACACTTGGTAATTAGTGAGAGTAGATGCCTACATTTATTGGCCACATGTTTTTCTGAGTTATGACTTTCCTAGATGTGCCGTGTGTGTGTATTTCAGAGGAAAGCTCTTTTTGTTTTTTTTAATATACGTTTGTAAATATTGTCATATACAAATTTTATAAATACTTTTTGGTCTTTATAACATTATTTGTTTAGGATAAAAGCTTTAAAATTAAAGAGACCCTCATTAATTCTTCGGTGTATTGTTTAGAAGTGTTGCTTTGACCAAGATCATTTTTATCCTTATATTACCAACATTTATTTGTCATTTTAAGATTTTAAATAACTATGTCAGTATTTGGATTATTTTGTGAAAGGGAAAATTGAATATTCTCTCCAAAATCTACTTAGTCTGAATATTTTATACTTCATGAAATTCTTTAAAATTTAAAATATTATAAAATCGTAATTATTATACTCATTCAAATGTTTCTGTTCATTACCAAGACTAAAATTTTAATACTTTAATTATGAAACTTTTACACAGTGCATTGTTTATTTGAATAAATCAGTTTCAATTTTTGTCTTCTTATCGGATCCTTTTCTCTGCATAATGATTTTTGTTATGCCCAAATAATTTCAGGATATATAACAATTTGAAACTATGGTAAATTGATATACTGTCAATTTTCATATTTGAAGACCAACTTTATAATGCATTATTCTTTTTTCATGAAAGAATTCTGATTTTGTGCTAAATGTACTGAATTCTCTTTTGTGTTATGTTTTCTTGTGGGGAATGTCACATTAGGAAACTGGGCCGACCTGCCTGTCCCCTGTGGTTTGTGATGTAAAATAAGGCTACCTCAAACTCATGGGTTGGCCCCAACGGCCCGCCCTCTCTGACCGCACCTACCTCCCCTTGTCCTGCTCACCTTTATGTTGATAGTCTCCTGCATCTTACTTTAGCCCCTTGTACTTTCCCAATAAACAAGTTTCTGCTGTGGCAGTCTCCTTGGGGCGTCTGTGCCTTCCCTCTGGAGAGGGAGGGCTGGGTGAAAGTAGCCAGTCGGCCCTGACCTTTCTGGGTCTAGTCTTAGTCGGGGCGTGTTCTCCTTATCACTCCTGTGGGTCAGGGCACGAGGAGCACTAAAACCCCCAACATTTTCTGAACTAAGTAATTAAATAATCATTCATAAATCATTATTTTCATGAAATAAAATATTTGTTTCTGTACTGGTATTGGGGCTTGCACTCATGGCTAAGTTTCCCTAGGGTTTTTCATTCATGACTGGTACTATACAACTTGAGCCATGCCTTGAGTTCTGCCCTGCTGCTAATTTTTCAGATATAAATCCGAGAGATTTTTCTGTTGAACTGTGACCTTCAGACCTTAGCCAACTGGATGTATAACAAGTATCATAGGTTGTTTGTTATATATAGTATGTTTTTCTACTTTTTATTCCACTCTTAAATACATACTATATTACCACATATCACATTTTAAGTTGCATCACTAATAGCATTAGACATCAATCTTATATTCTTTAGCCTACATAAATTATATAACATGAAAGAGTGATATTTTGTGTCTATATGAATAGCTCTATAACTATTTCTTTGTTGCTTATTTTAGGTAAAAATTGAAAAAGAGCACTAATAGTTAATCTCCTCATTTAGCTCCACCTTAATTGAATGACTTAGATTTTATTTTTAATTTAAATGTCTATCCCTGAAATAGAATGTATAATTTAAATATGGAAATTCATTTTTTCCAGATTACTCTATCTATACTAATGAATATTCTATTTTATTGCTATAGTAGTTTAAGTAAAAAGACTTTATGTTGGGGGCTGTGGCTCACTCCTGTAATCCTAGCAACTCAGGAGGCTGAGATCTGAGGATCAAGGTTCAAAGCTAGCCTGGGCACAAAAGGACTGAGACTCATATCTCTAGCTAACCTCCAGAAATTTGAAGTGGGGCTGTGACTCCAAGGTAGTTCGGTAGCCTTGAGCTAAAGAGCTCAGGGGCAGTGCCCAGGCTGAGTCCAAGCTCCCTGGCCCACACAAAAAAATAACCTTTAAAAACTCACATTGTATAATATATATTCATTTATACAACTATATTACTCATTGAAACACTGAAATATCTATGTATTTCTTATTAATTTATAAGCATTCCCAAGAAATATGGTATAATTTACCAATAAGGCATTTTGAAGTTTATCCTTAAGGTTTTTGTTCTCCACTTTCAGATCATCTGCTTCTTTCTAGAAAGTAACAAAAAGAGGGAAAAAGTGTATTTGTTTTAGAGTATTGAAACTTTTACTTTTACTATTATTTTGCAAAATCTGTAAGTGGTCCAGATGATGATTTGAACATACATATTTATTTGTACACTCCTCAAATTAAATGATGGATAGTGATTAAAATTACAGCTTTTCACTGCTTTCAGAATTGGAAATAAGCCTCCAGTCCTATTCTGGGCAATAAAGAATACTGATATCATTCATCTTAGTTAATATACTACTGATTCATTTATCCAAATCTTCTATTATGACTAAACAGTGAATTTCTGAAATAGATTTTATTTCATGTCTATCCTCATACTGTTACTTTTATATTGAAATCCATGCTGTTTTGTAATTCCTCGTACTTAGTTACTTCAAGGTATTCATCTTTTATGTTGAGTATGTTGAAAATAACGGAGTCCAGTATGTTTCCAAAGGGGAAGAAAAACCAAGGGCCAGATGTGTGGCCTAGTGGTAAAGTGATTTCCTAGCACACACAAAGCCTTGGGTTGGATTCCTCAGTACCATATAAACAGAAAAAGCAAGAACTGGTGCTGTAGCTCAAGTGGCAGACCGCTAGCCTTGAGCAAAAAAAAAAAAAAAAAAAAAAGCTTTGTGGGCACAGTGGCTCACATCTATAATCCTAGCTACTCAGGAGGCTGAGATCAAAAGATTATGGTTGAAAGCCAGACCAGGCATTAAACAACCTGAGAGTCTTATCTTCATTTAATCACTACAAAGGGGAAGTGGAGCTGCACATCTAGGAGTAGGGCGGTAGCCTTGAGCTGAAGAGCTCAGGGACATCACCCAGGCCCAGACTTCTAGCCCCATGACCCACAAAAAATGTTATATTATGTAGATTGATATGTATTTATGACATACAAATCCTCAGCTTAATTTAATTATGTTCTAAAATCTATGTGCCAGTGATCATATATGGAGAATCCCTACTTGAATACTTGTTTGTTAAATGTGACATCTGAAATATGATGTAAAAAAAACCATGTTAATAAAATCGTTAAGAAAAGTTATTCCATTGATTTTACAGAATGTAATTACTATTTCTGTTCACATTTTCATTGTAGGTCTCACAGTTTGGAGAATAATAAAGAATTCCAACAAAAAGTGTCTTTAAAAAACTTTATCTTTATGCCTAGGGAGACAAAACAAAGGTACAGTCACTTTAGAATAATGAGTCTTGAAAAAAATAGCTAAATTTAAATTTATATTTGAGCTTATATTTTACCTGTTTTAGCCTCATCAATAAAAAGAAAAGTTCATTGGACTATCTTTTCCAATCAGTATATACTTTGTAACTGGGAAAGTGTGGCTCATTTATACTACACTTCTAAGTTCTCTCTTCTAAAGATATAATCATAATAATAATTACATCTAGGGTATACCTAGATGTGTACCCTAGATGTATGGGATACTAAAATAAATACTTAACATTTTCTAAAATTTTATGTAGTAAAATTTTTTTGTCTTATGTCCAGATGATAAAATTGCAGATGTTAAGTAGATGCTTACTTTGAGTTAATAACCTTCATTTAGATTACATAAAATCTGAAAATTATGTTAATTAGACTAGATTAGCCAAGATGGAAAATCAAGGCCATCTTGGCACTTTCCCAATAGCAACAATAATGGATTTGCAACTGATCAGGAGACTGATTAAAAATGAATCAGAAGGGGCATCAATGAAAACTAATGTACCTACTACCTGACAAATGTAACTGTAAGCCCTCTATATATTATTCCCAACAATAAAATACAATTTAAAAAAATGAATCAAGTTTCCTGGTCTTGGGAAAAAAATAATTCAGGAATAAGTGAACAGAAGTGTGGCAGGATTTATTTGCACCAAAATAAAAATACATACCCATGAAAGTACATAAGAGTACAGGATGACCAAAGAGTCCTGTCTATTGAGGTGTACTTACCTGGATTGCAATTTCCAGTTTCAGCCAGTTTGCAATTGAAATAGCAAGATCTATCTTCTTAGTAAGTTGAGTGACTCATATAACATATTAAATTTAATATTGAAAAAAGATTGGAGACACCTCGAGATTCAGTGCTGTGTCACAAGAGAAATTCAGGATGGAGGTAGTGTGAATATGTGACACCTGTAAGTAACCTGCTCATCACCTCCATGAGTCCATGGAGAAGAATGGGTATGAAATCCTGCAATCCAGGTCATAAATTGGTGGATGAGGAAGCTGAAGCAGGAAGAAAGAACTGCATTCTAACCCTAGAGAGCTGCCCAGGCCACAGTAGCAGATAGATCAGCTTTCAGCTAAGCTTTGAGTTATCAGGGACATAAACTGACTGTTGGCACCCCAACCCAGAGAACTGTCCAAGCTACAGCAATAAACCAGCTTTCCAGGAAGGCTTCAAGAAGCAAGGAGAAGTGCTCAGGATCTAGATACTACATGGCAAGTGGTATAAGAAATTAAGGAAATAAAATTCACAATAAAATTCACAATAAAATTCACAATAAAAGAACAAAAAGTTAGTGATCTAGAGGTAGCATGATATACTGGACTCAAAGATCGACTAATAAAAATACTTGATGAAAAGATAGAAAACGACTGCAAAATATTTCATGAATGTAATGGGAAAAATCAAAGACTAAGGAACAAATTAATGAAGAACAAAAAAGAAAAGATAAGTTAATTCCATGAGATTGCAAAAGAATCCAATGAAAAAAACAGCCACACATTTACAGTAGTGAAAAGTCAATACAAGACCTGAAAAAAGACTTTAGTAAGGAGATTAAATTGCAGAAAATGACCAAAACACAATGCAGATCAATTAAAAAATAATGCAGAAAGCTTCTGGAACAGATGACATGGAACACAGACGTGGGGTTTTGAGACACCATAAATAAATAATGAGGAGGCAAATATATAAAAATGTAAGAAGGAAAAGAGTTTGCAAGAATTTTAGGACTCAAATATCTGATAATAATTGTGGGAGGAGAGGAGCAGACAAGTAAGGACATGGGAAATAAATTTGACAGAAATGTAACAGAAATCTTTCAAATATTAAAAAAGAAATGTCTATTTAAATACAAAAGGCATTCAGAGCACCCAACAGCACAGAAAAGAAGTTCCCAATACCAGGTGATCAAAATGGGCACACAGACAATACATTTTAATTACTCAAAATTGAGAGAGAAATTATTAATTACTTTCAAAAGCAAAAGTATTTGAATAACAGAAAACTTAAAGGCAAGTAGGGTTTGGCATAATGGTCTGTAGCACAGAATGCAAACAACTACCAAATGAGAATACTGTATCCAGTAAGCTTGATGCTTTCATTCATAACAGAAGAGCAAATAAAACCATCCCATAATAAAAATTGTAACAATTTTTCACCAGTAAGCCAGCATTATAGAAGACATTAAAAATGTCCTGCACACAGAAGGTCAACATGACTACAAAAGAGACAGAGAAAATAGACCGTAGCATATAAAAATCATAGAACAGAAAAAAAAATTCCGAAGTGGGAAGGAACATAAATTGGCCTCAACTCTCCAGTCATTAAATATTATGGCCTCAACTCTCCAATCAAAAGACATTGACTGGCTAGTTGAATATAAAGGATAATACCCATCATCTGCTGTTTATGAGAGACATACCTAATTGCCAAACAAATATCTTCTAAAGGAGAAAGTCTGAAACAATCTTTCAAGCAAACAGCCCTAATAAATGGGACGGTAGCTATACTAATATTTCATAAAGGATATGTTAAATTAAAACTAATTAGAATAGGCAATATTATTAATATTTCATATTATTAAAGGAACACTCTATCAGAAATACAGAACAATTCTTAACATCTACACACCAAATGGTAATACTCCCAACTTTGTCAATCTCTAGTTGACCTAAAAACAAATCATATAGATTCAAGCACATATATCATTGAAGATTTCAACCCACGATTTTCACCAATCGATAGATCATCTAGGAAGAAAAATGCAGAAAAGAAACGAGAGTTCATTGCAATTAACTGGATCAACTGGGCACATTAGACATCTACATAACATTTCACCCAATAGCAACAAAATATAATTTTTCTAGGCAAACAAAAAGAAAAAAACCTCTGCAAATTTAAGAAAATTGATATTACCCATTTGCATCCTGTTAAACCACAAATGACTAAAATTAAACCTCAACAAAAAAGCCAACACAGAAATGTTTAAACGAGCCAGGGGCGGTGGCTCACGACTGTAACCCTAGCTACTTAGGAGGCTGAGATCTGAGGATCAAGGTTCAAAGCCAGTGCGGGCACAAAAGGACCTGAAACTCTTATCTCCAATTTATCTCTAGAAAATGGGAAGTGGGTCGAGGGTAGGGTGCTAACCTTGAGCTGAAGAGCTCAGGGACAACGCTCAGGCTGAGTTCAAGCCCCGTGACCCACAGCAACAACAAAAGAAGAAAAAAACTCTGAAGAGGGGCCGGAAGTTTGGCCTAGTGGTAGAGTGCTTGCCTAGCATGCAGGAAGTCCCAGGTTTGATTCCTATAAGGTACCACATACATAGAAAAAAGCCGGAAGGGGTGCTGAGGCTCAAGTGGTAGAGCTCTAGCCTGGCTTAAGCCCAGAACTGGGGAAAAAAAAAAAAAACACAACTCTGAAGAATCTAGGAATATACAAAACATTCCTAAACCTGATAAAGCCTGCTTAAAATAAGCAAACATTATTTAATGGTAAAAAGCTAAAGCTAAGAAAGGGAGAATCTTTAGGAGAGTGATAGGGGCTTGGGTGAAGTGAGTAGAATTTATTTTTGTGTAGAATTGCCGCAGGTAATTTCATTAATGTGTGTGATTCATACATATTAAAAACTATAGCTGTAAGACAGAGGGATGAGAAAGTAAGAAAGAGAAAGAAAGAGACTCAAAATGTATTTTACTTGAAGCTGAAGAAAATCTTCTGGCACTATCCTCCTGTAAGTAAAAATATTTAAAAATGTTTTATAATATTTGAAAATATATAACCATTTCTGTTTCTTGAAGACAATTTTAAACTTTTATAAAATAATACAATTTTTGAAGAAATTATTTTAAAGCTGTGTTATTTAACTTACACACAACTGAATATTTTTTCCCAAATAAACTTTCTTTGGCATGATAAAACTACAAATTTGACTGAGATTTTCAAACTACAATGATTACCTTTTCTTTCTATTTTTCTTCTTTAAGTCAGAGATCAAATAACATATTCAATTAATTTCTTTCTAGAATTTATATTAAAATATAAAGATTGAAATATTAGCTTCTATATAAATTCATGTTTTATATTAAAATGTAATCAAGTCAATTTCAAAAACAAAACTTATAATACTAGTATCAATAATTACTTAATAAAATTATTCATAACATAAAAATACTTGCTTTAGCAAAATAATTACAGTTAAGAACTAGAGTAAAAACTTTTTCAGGATATTTTATTTGGGGAGTTCTCAGATCATAGAATATTTATTAGGTGATTGAGGAACTAAAGTAAATAATTATTCAGAGACTTATTTCAGTTTATTATTCAAATGCCTATTGCTGCTAAGTCTTCTCTAATATTTTATCTTGTTTAGCTTTTTTCCATAATTATACCCTATTTTTATAATACTAAGTTTTTAAAATTTTTATATTTGTAGAATATCTTCAAATAAGGTAAGTTTACAGAGTCATTTGTTATGAGTTATCAAGGAAGAACATTATGAATCTTTGTATCTTACCATTTTGAGGCCTGAGATGGCGTTTTTTTCTTCACTTTTCCACCTTTTTTTTTCTTCATAATCTTATTTTTGCCAGAAAGAAATGGATGATACAGGTAATTAGAGTAAAATATATAATATACCACCACGATTTCCATATTTTTCTTTGAAAATTACTCTATCTCAAAAAAACTATCTGCCAAATGCAAAGCAAAACAAAGGCTATAGATTGAATGTTTTGTAGCTATGCAATACTGAATGTAAATTGTATTATGTTACTATATTCTATATGACAGTCTTTCTGTAATAAATTATAGTCACCTGTTCTTTAATGAGCAAATTGCTTTCTGAAATTCATCTCAGTGCGCAAATGCATGAAAGAATGCCTACAGTTAAGTGCACAAAATGGCTTTATCAAATTTATTTACAAGAATAGAAAAAGTAATATGCAGCTTTGCATAATTAAATGATTTAGAATATGTACAAATTTGGCAAAATCCATCCCTGCTTTTAAAAAAAATTTATTGTCAGGGTAATGTATAGAGGGAGGCTATAGTTACATTCCTCAGGTAGTGGGTGCATTACTTCTTACATATTAATACATTAATACGCCTTCTCATGTTTTTGTTCCCATTTCCCTCCCTCATTCCCTCATAATCATCTTGTTTCCCACTTTCCCTTCCCTATTTCAAATAAACAAACAAACATATATACACTCTACCAGGTAACAAAATCAGATACAGTAACCATATGAGATTAACCATAGGGGGGAAAAAGACAAAGGAAATAACAGTACATTAAGAACAACAATCACAAAGATAAACCTCTTGTTTCCATGTCCTAGAGTTCATTTCATATAGTCTCATCCTATATGACCTTATGTGCACAACATTTGAGCTATTGTGATCCATATCCCTGCTTTTTACAAGAAAAACTGAATTTTTATTTCTCAAAGTGAGCATGGATAGCTGTAGCTTATGATTTACTGTACATTGAAAGGATGATTACTGACAATTAAATTAATTTTGGTAATTAAAATGTATAGTTACTTTCTAATGTAATTAGTGTTTTTGAATACTGAAAACCAAATTTTAAATTAAAAACAATTTTAAATTATACTCAAATTGTGAAATATTTTGCACATAATTTGCATCTTGAAGCAAGTATCTCAGGACAACTGAACACAGGATTTAAAATAGTCTTTGTTTAAGAGAGGATTTCTGTGTAGCCACATCTGATCTCACATACATAATCACTTCATCTGTGCTTATCAAATAGTGGATATATACATTACTATGTTTATTTAATGATGATTATTTTATACTTGAAATTAGAGCAAATTGAAAATTGCATTATATTTCATGTGAGCTTAATAAGTTGCAATGAGTCTATTCTGTGGTTATTTTCTATTTTAGGATGCAATTTACAATCTATACAAAATCTGCTGGAATGCAAACTCATGACAATATAAACATGAAATGAAACAATTACTCAGAAAATATTGCAATTCAAAATAACAATAAATTTTAATACACTTGTTATTCATAAAAGTAGTCCAACCTAAAGCTGAGTTTGATTTTCTTTAAAAAAAATAACTACTATATAATGACAACCACAGAGAAAAAAATGGGAGAAAATGAGGTAGCAGGTGACACTGTTCAACAGGAGATATACTCATTACCTTACTTCTGCAACTGTAACCCATCTGTTTACCACCTTTATAATAAAGTTTAAATTTAAAAAGAATTACAAGCCCTGCAGGTGGCTCATGCCTGTAGTCCTTGCTACTCAGAAGGCTGAGATGGGGATCACAGTTCAAAGCCAGCCAGGGAACTACAAACCATGAGACTCTTATCTCCAATTAATCAGTAGAAAATGGGAAGTGGGGCTGGCTCAAGGGTAGGGTGGTAGCCTTGAGCTGAAGAGCTCAGGGACAACACCCAGGTTGGGAGTTCAAGCCCCTTGACTCACAAAAACAAACAAACAAACAAACAAAGAATAACCACAACTCCTAAACATAATATAAGGAGAAAAGAATAAAACACAGGCTGACCCTTGCCTAGTGGTAGAATGCTTGCTTAGCATGCACAAGTAACTCTGGGTTTGATTCCTCAGTACCACATACACAGAAAAAGCTGAAAGTGGTGCCGTAGCAGAGGGCCAGCCTTAAAAAAGCTCAAAGACAGTGACCAGACCCTGAGTTCAAACCCCAGGACTGGGTAATTTATTAATTTATTTATTTATAGAATGTCATTATGGGGTTGTAGAATGATTTTGAATTAACTAATATGCTTTTAATCATAATGTGTGATTGAAAGAAAAGTAGAGAAGTAAATATTTGGAGAAATTATCAGAGTTTTTTCTCCAATTTGATGAAATTCTTGTTTCATTTTCTTTTCTTTGTTTTTTTTTATTTTTTTTAAGAATGACAGCTATAACTTTCCTTAATTTAGAGGGAGGATCAAAGAAATTATAAGCACTTTATAAACCATGCACTTAAAATATGTATCTAGAATCACATTTTGTTCTTAGGTAGTCTTAGACCTGAATATATTCTCCATCTTCATAAAAATGTTTGGCTTTTAGATAGTTTTGTAAAACTCCCAAAGAAAATCAACTTCTCTCTGCTGTAGAAACTCATCTTCAGTGTGACGAGTTAAATGTCCAAAGGTTGTAACAGTTTAAGAGGTCAGGGGAAGGACGCCTGGACTCCGCCCTCCGCAGTTGACAGAGTCCAACAGAAGTTTATTTAAATTTTCCAGTAGACAGTGCTGGGCAGGGTAGGGCAGGGGCGGGGGTAGTGCTGAGCAACTGATATACAGTCTGCTGTATTTTAACCAGTGGTGGTTAGGGAGGGGTGTTTGGATAAAACAAAATTACTTCCCGTTTTTGGAATAAACTTTAAAAATGTAGTTTTTGTTTAGCAAAATGGGAGGAAATTCTGATGTCCCTCTCCACAGGGACCAGTTCCACTTGGAGGAGCAGTGGGAACTCAAAATTCTGAAACCATTTCGGGGAAAGGGAAAATTAGCTTTGTGTTAATTGGCAAATGTTCCAGTGGGGCTCTGTTTTCATTGGGATGTGTTTTGTTTTATGTACACATATATGGACCAGGGTCTAAAGGTTCAAAAAAAATGGTGGTAAAATCTTGGGGTTTTTTTTTTCTATCTCAATAAAAACCCACAGGAACTCCAAAAAAACTTTGGCTTTCAACTTTATTTATTACAATAAAATATTTCTCAAGTATTTTTTGAGATTTTTGAGTCTTGTGTGGGGGGGGGAATTTGGAACGTTAGCATTTTCCACATTTTTATTGCTATTAATTGGTTGTATAAGAGGGTTTCATTGTAACATGTCCACAAATGTACAATGTACCCTAATCAGGCTCACTGTACTTTGCCACTCAGCCTCATACTTGTCTATTTACCATACTCACCTTCATTCATCATGTCCATTTGCCCTTCCTTTAATAACTACAAATATGACGTTTAATATTCCTTCCACTTATTTTAGTTCATGCTGATTGTTTAAACCTTTTTCCAAATTTATAACAATATAAGTAAAACTACCTCAAGATACAAACTAATCTGCACATGAGAACCAAAGAAACACAGATTCCATGGTTTCCTTCATTTGCATTATTTAATATGTCTGATTGTCCTACCAGAGGGTCACAGTAGATCAGTAGCTATGCATATATGACCTTATAAGATGATGCTAAGTGAGATGAACTCCAAGATATGGACACAAGAGGCTTTTCTTTGTGTGTGTATGTTTTTTTAATGTACTATGTGAAGTGAGTTCTTAATTCTTTTGTTTACTTTTCCCCTATGGCTTACTCCTGTGGTCACTGTACTTAATTTTGATGTGCTGTGTATTGTATATACATTTATCTCAATTAGTGAAGGGAAGGGGAACAACAAAATTGTGAGAAAAAAAGACAAAGGGAGAAATAATGTAGCAGTGATACTTGAAACACGTTATTCTGGAAATGAATTTTACAACTTGGGGGGAAACTAGATGAGGGAGGGACAATGGGAGTAAAATGAGGCAGGGGGTAACAATGTTCAACAATAAATGTAACCATTCTTTACATTACCTTAAACATAGAATTAAATTAAATTAAATTAAAAAATTAAAAAGAAAATACCAATTAATTTAAAATGTAGAAAAATCTTAAAAGCAGACTTTATAAAAGCATATTAAATAAGAGAAGGTGATTTGTCACACAAACTACATGCTAGAAGAAAAAGTAGAAAAATCTATAAAGTACTAGAGTTGTCATTCTAGACTATTTGAAACATCTTTCAAATTGAATGATAAGGGTTGGATGAGTGGCTCTGTTGGGAGAGCACTAGCCAGTGAGAGAACAAACACATCAGGTACTAAGCTGGAGTCCCAGTCTCAGACCAAAAAAGATAAAAGAAAACTAAATAACAAATATTTCTAAAAATGTATGCCTAGGAGGGCAAATCTATAATATTTGAGAAGTTTTCTCCAAAGCAAGCACAAAGTACAGAAGCAAAATATTGGTACTCTAGCAAAGAACATAGTTGTTTACTTTGCCCTTCTACAAGACTTTAGAATATATATTAAGCATACAAAAATTATTTTAACATTGATACAAGAATAAAGGAGGTTAGGCCAGGAATTTGGCCTAGTGGTAGAGTGCTTGCCTAGCATGCACAAAGACCTGGGTTCAATTCCTCGGTACCACATACATAGTAAAAAGCCGGAAGTGGTGCTAAGGCTCAAGTGGTAGAGCTCTAGCCTTGTGAAAGTCCAAGGACAGGACTCAGGCCCTGAGCTCAAGCCCAGGACTGGCAAAAAAAATAAATAAATAAAAAAGAATAGAGGAGGTTAATGGAACAGAATAGAAGGTACAGAAACTAATCCATATGATAGGCTTTTTTCCAGCAACAGCATTTTAAAACAGATTTCTGGGGGATCCAAATTAGGAAGAACTGCAAAGCTAGATGGTGGCAGAAATAAAAATAAAATCAAATCAGGGATACAGTAACCCAAAACTGCCTTGTTGTCTTTCTTTGTAAATAAAGTTTAATTGTAGCTCAGCTATATTTGTTCATTTCCATCTAAACTATGGGGGTTTGATTGCCTGAGATCAAATGGTATGCAAAGCCTTAGTTAGTTATTTGAATCTTCAACTTAAGTATTTGTTAAAATGTGTTTTAAATTAGAATATAGAAACATTAAGGAAAAATTTCACAATACAAGTATCAAAATGCTTCTTTCAGCTTTCTATAAGAAATAGCATTACATTTTTTGGCATAGGTATTTCTTTTATTTTTAATTATGACAATGAGAAACTAAGCACCCCAGGAGGATATAGCACAAACAATATAGATCGTCTAATGTTTCTCCTGTTGTGTTCTCTGGAGATTAGAGGATAAATGGTTTGCTGAATAAATGGTCTGCATATACTAGCTCCTAGCATTACATTTAGAGGGCTTTAAAAGTACTTCTTAAATGCTTACATATCATAGTTACACTGGTCCTAGGACAGGCCTGGCAATATCCCATCTCCTAAAAACTATTTTGGAAGCAAAGCAGGTATAGCTGTGTTACACACACACACACACACACACACACACACATATACATACATAAATATGTGTTCTTTCTATATTTTTCTTCTAATAATCATCCTAAATGCTACAATTAATATCCATTGAAGAATGTAAAGCATGTAATTCATTGATTGCAGCATACATAAGTAACATTAGAAAGTTGCTACTGAGTTTTAGTATATTACAATTATGAAAGGTTTAAGTGGGAAGTGAAACAGGAAAGATGTACAAGGCTTCAGACCAGAATGAATGAAGTATAACGTAACCAAGGATCCATGATGGATCCTGAAATATGTGCAGAAGGTGCTTTGGAAAAATGAGAAACTCATTACTTTCAGGAACAAAATAAAAAAAAACTTAAAGGAACACATTTTAAGAAACAATACAATAAAGTAAAAGAAAAATAATAAAGTAAATGAAAAAAGCATTACAACATCAAGTATCTAATTAGCTAATAAATATTATCAAGGGAACTCAATGCAAAATTAAAAGGTGTTATTTTTTCTGAGTGATAAGGTCTGGGGTGATTGATGAGCCTGTTTCTTAGTTTTGTGAATTTTTAATTCTAGCTATATTTTTTATTGCTTGGTTTTCTTTTTTAATTGTCAGGATAATACATAGAGGGGTTACAGTTACATTTTTGAGGTAATGGGTACATTACTTCTCAAACATTGATACACCTTGTCATGTTTTTGTCCTCCTTCCCCATCCTCAACCCCTCCCAATCATCTTCCCCATTCTTCCCAATTTCAAATAAACAAGTAAACGTATATACAATATACCAGAAAATTAAATCAGATACATTAACCACTTGAGATTAACCATAAAGGGAAAAATAAGAGAAAAGAAATAACTGTGCATAGTACATTAAGAACAACAATCACAAAGATAAAACTCCTGTTTCCATATTCTAGAGTTCATTTATTCTCATCTGATATGACCATATGTACATAACTTTTGAGCTATTGTGATCTTCTGCTAGGAGTATCCTAGATGTGTACTAATTTTTGCAAATGTGGGAAACCGTGGAATTATTGTTTGGTTTCCTAAGTTTTCATTTTTTATTCTTAAATTGCTAGCATTTTCCCTTCTTTTTTTATTCCTCCTTACTTTTCCTCTCACTTTTATTCATCGTTCTATTACATTTCATTTCATTTCATTTTGTTTTCCTATATTTCTGGTCCCTCTCTTTTTCTTATTTTAGCTATGTGTTCCCTTTGTTTGTCCGTTCAGCTGACTGTACTTGTGTCTTTATTTTATTCTGTCTATTTCACTCACCCTGCTCTAATTTTGGTTTTGAGTGAATTGTCCTGACCCAAACCAACATATTCACTGAAAATAACTACGTATAATCTCTTTTTTGGAACCTAATACCCCACCCCAAATTAAAGTGAAAGAGCATTTAGACGGAGGAATATCTAACTATGATTTAAAAACCTCTGACTTAAGCTCTAAGCAATTTTAGCTCTCTGGCTTGGTTTTTGACATTATACTTGCTTCTGTTGTTTTCTTGTATTTGAGTTCTTTCGTCTCCAAATGGGTAGAAAAAAACCATAGAACATAAGAAAAATTGGATGTAAATGAACCTCAGCTCCAACAAAAAAAGCTCCAACAACAAAACAAAATGAAAGCATATATACAGCTATGTCTGAGAATAGTGAGAATAACCAAAACTTGTTTCAAAAATTTGTGGAATTCACAAACAGAAAACTATATGAAAGGAGAGTCCAATGACAAAATAATCACTTAGTTGAAGGATATGAGAGAAGGCACTGAAACTCAAATCAAGAAGGGAAAGAAGGGGTCAGGAGTTTGGCCTAGTGGTAGAGTGCTTGTCTAGCATGCATGAAGACCAGGGTTCAACTCCTTGGTATCACGTACTTAGAAAAAAGGTAGACATGGTACTGTGGCTCAAGTGAGAAAGTCCAAAGATAGTGCTCAGGCCCTAGGTTCAGTCTCCAGGACTGTCAAAAAAAGGGAAAAACTGCCCATACAAAACTTAAAGCAACAATAAAGAGACATAAGATAGCAAAAATAATCAATTAGAAGACAGGTTAAAAAAAAAACAAAGTAGACATGCATGAAGACCCAGGTTCAATTCCTGGTTGTACCACTTTCATAGAAAAAGCCAGAAGTGGTGCTGTTGCTCAAAGGTTTGAGCTCTAGTCTTGAGAAAGCCCAAGGACAGTGGCCAGGCCTCGAGTCCAAGCACCAAGATTGTTTTTTAAAAAAAGTAGAAAGTCTTTACAGCAAAATACATGACATGAGGACAGAGTTTCAGGAATCAAAGACAGATTACGTATTATAGAGAAAGAAGAGATAATTATCCAAAACAAATCTGAGAAACAAAAATGTTTGCAGGATCTTCACGACTCAGTAAGAATACCTAATTTATGCCTTATAGGTATTTAGGAAGAGAATAGAAACTAAGTAAAGGGATAGAAAACATTAAACAGAATTCTAGCAGACAATTTCCTGAAAATCCAAAATAAAAGACCTATTGAAATACAAGAAGCCCTTAGAACTTCAAACTGAACAGACCACATAGAACATGCCACTGCTACATTGTAATTCACAGATTACCAATATTGACCAAAGAAAAGAGCCTTAACTCTATCAGAGAAAATAAATTACTTATAACAGAAAACCAGTCAGAATAACTATAGATTTCTCAGCTGAAACCATGAAAGTAAGGACAGACAAAAATGATGGGTGCCATGGCTTAAAGGAAAACTATCAACCAAGAAAACTGTATCCAACTAAGCTCTTCTTTATAACTGGAGGAAAATAAAAATAAGGAAAACCATTTCTCTCCACCAAACTAGCATTGAGGATACTTTAAAGATGTCCTAAAAATAGAAAACCAACAAGAACACTATAGTAACAGACAAAAATGCCCCAAAAGAGGAAAACAAAAAAGATAAGGAACAGACAATAAGTTGATAATATGACTGGAACTGCCAAACAGTCATCAGTTCTAACTCTCAATAATAATGAATTTAAACCTGCAATTAAGCAACATAGATTGACCAATTTAATTTAAAAAAGAGGAATACCATCCTTTGCTCTTTTCGAGAGTCACATCATGTCCACAAAAGTAACCATATTCTGAAATTGAAAGGCTGCAATAAAATCTATCAAGCACATAAAACAGCCAGAATATATATATACACATATGTGTGTATATATCTATATGTACATATAGCCATATACATGTACATATATATATATACACATACACACAAATATGCATGTGGGGTGTGGTACCTCAAGCTCCTTAAAACCGAGGATCAAACCACACCCTAAGCCACTAAACAAATAATGAATATTAAATCATATATAAATGAATTAGAAGCTGGGCTCCAGTGGTTCACTCCTATAATCCTAGCTACTCAGGAGGCTGGGATCTGAGGGTCATGGTTCAAAGTCAGCCTGGGCATGAAAGTCCATAAGACTCTTATCTCCAATTATCTTCCAGAACACAGGAAGTGGCACTATGGCTCAAGGGGTAGAGAAGTAGCCTTGAGCTGAAAAGCTTAGGGAGAGGACCAGGTACAAGTTCAAGCCCCATGACTGAAAAAAAAATGAATTAGAGACTAAACAAATATAGAACTATCAATAAAAGAATAGTTGGTTCTTTGTAAAAATTAAACAAAAAATTTAACAGGGCCAGGAGTTTGGCCTAGTGATAGTGTTTGCCTAGCATGCACGAAGACACGGGTTCAATTCCTGAGTATCACATACATAGAAAAAAAGCTGGAAGTGGTGATGAGGCTCAAGTGGCAGAGCTCTAGTCTTGAGAAAGTCCAAGGACAGTGCTCAGGCCCTGAGCTCAAGCCAAGGATTGGCAAAAAAAAAAAAAAGAAATTAACAAAAATTGACAGATCTATAGCAAACATGATCAAAGAAGATGACACATCCAAATAAATAAAATCAGATATTTAAACAAGAATATCAAGAGAGAAACAAGCAAAAATCCTAACATTATGAGGGAATATTTTGCAAACATTTAGGCTAACAATGGAAGAATTTCAACTTAATATTTATATACCCAGAATAAACCAAGAAGATTTAAACCAACTAAATAGACACACAACAAGTAATGAAATATAAAAAATCTTCCATCCAAGAAAAGCCCAGGACTACATGGGCTCACAGCCAAATTCTGTAAGGTCTTCAAAAGAGAACTCACTTTAATACTCTTCAAACTGTGCATTGGAATCGTAAAGCTAAGACCGTAGCCAAATTCATTCTATAAAGCCAGCATAACCCTCATCCCAAAACCAGATAGGACCTAATCAATGAAAAAAAACTTTTCCTTTAATAGACATCGATGCAAAATTTCTCAATAAAATTTTGACCAAACAAATTCAAGAAGAAACAAAAAAGTATATCAAATAGCACTTATTCCAGGGTTGCAGAGTTGGTTCAATATAGGCAAATCAACATAAACAACACACTGAAAGAAACCAGGGAAAGAAAATAAGAGATGCATAAAAAAAATTTGAAGAGACTCACTAACCCTATATGATAAAAGGTCTTTATTATAGTAAAATTTCTCGTCCTTTATATTTAAAATGCTATATGTGGAAAACTTACAGGCAGCATTATCCTTAATTGTTCAAAATTAAAATCAGATACAAAGCAAGGATGTCCACTCTTTTTTATTTTTATTTTTTTGGTTTGGTCGTGGGACTTGAAATCTGGGCTTGGGCACTGTCCCAGAGCTGTTCAGCTCAAGGCTACTGCTCTACCGCTTGAGCCACAGTGCCACTTCCGGTTTTCTGGTGGTTAGATTGAGATTAGTCTCATAGACTTTAGTGCACAGGCTGGCTTTGAACCACAATCCTCAGATCTTAGCCTCCTGAGTAGCTAGGATTACACGCATGAGCCACCAGGGCCTGGCAGGATGTCTCTTGCAGTCCTCTTCAGTGTAGTACTGGAATTCCTAGCTTGAGCAAGAAAACAAGATTAAAATATGGAGGAGATCCATAGAAGAACACATAGATTCTTCTCCTAAATTATTTGAGTGTGGGGTCAGAGGTACCTTGGACCTGCACAACTGAGTACACAAGGAAGTAAGCCATTATCATGATGACTTTGGGCTATGTCAATCGCTTGTCATTTAACTTATCTGAGACTTGATTGCTGTTTTGTACAAATGTAACCCCTGGCAGTTTCCTGTTTTAAGAAAAGTATTTAAGATCGTTATGTCTTCCTGGAGGAAAGATCCCTTTAGTAGTATGTAGTAACCTTCTTTGTCTTTTCTTACTAATTTTAGTTTGAAGTCTTTTTTATCTGATATGAGGATGGCAACTCCAGCCTGTTTATGGGGGCCGTTAGCTTGACAGAGTTTATTCCAAACTCTCACTTTCAAAAGATGATTGTTTTTTGGGGTAAGATGTGTCTCTTGAAGACAGCAGAACGATGGCTCTTGCTTTTTGATTCAACTAGACAGCCTATGCCATTTAATTGGAGAGTTAAGTCCATTGATATTGAGAGTTAGGATTGAGAGATATTTATTAGTTCCTACCATTTTTAAAAGCTTTTATTAGGGCCTTCCCTCATTTGTCATAATCAGTAGAAACCTTGGGCTCTACTAGCAAAGATCTGCAATAGAGCAAAACCATGATACATAAGGCCATATAGTATGAAGCTAATTGAAAGGACCTCCAGGATATTGAAACAAAAGCCATATAACGAATGATTGTTGTCCTTAATGTACTATGTTATCCCTCATCTCCTTTGCTGTCCCTTGGATATCTCATATGGTTACAGTATCTCACTTTGTTATCTGATATATTGAATTTATGTGTATTTGGTTATTTGAAATTTGATAGGGAAGGGGGGAAAACCAATACGGGGAGTGGGTGGTGGGTAGGGGGAGGGTAATGGGTACCAAGACATGTGAAAGGGTATCAATGTATGTGAATTAATGCACCTTCTATCTGGCAAATATCATGTAACCCTTTTATTAATTACAATAAAAATATAAAAAAAAGAAAAGTATTTTTTAAAAAAGAAAAGTATTTAAGATTGGAACCTGAAATAAACGGGGCTACAGTCTTAAGCTCACAGCCTTCTTGGGCTGCTGGCTTGGGCTGTAGTCCTCCAGACCCCATCTTTTTCTTGTCTTCTTCTTTTCCAAGTCCTCACCCCCTAAATCAGGAATCCCCATTCACTGTTGGCTGGCTCTGGAACTTGCGCCGATGCAAACTTTTGCAAAGCAGCAGGGCATAAAATTCACCCACAAAAATAAGTAACTTTTCTGTATGCCAACAATGTTAAGAATCAGACTGAAATCAGGAAAGCAACATCATGTTAAATAACCTAAAAAATCCCTATGAATTAACTTAACCAAAGAAGTGAAAGACTTCTATCATGAAAACTTAAAAAGTCTGAAAAATGAAATTAAAGCATATTTAAGGAAATGGAAAATCTCCAATGCTCCTGGATTGGAAGGATTAACATCTTAAAAATGGCATTCCTGCCCTTTGGGCATCTACAAATTCAGAGCAATACCCATCAAAAACTCATAGCTTTCTTCAATGAAATAGAGGAAGCAATCAAAAAATTCATAGAGTAATAGCAAAACTAATCATTAGCATATTATATAAAATGATTATTGAAATAAACTCCAAGTATTGGAAACAAGAGTTTATTATTTGATTTTTTGTGGTTATGTTTTTCTTTCTCTTTGGTTTTTCCTTTTTTGACATTGTTTTTAATCTCTGTACTTTTTGTTTGTATATAAGTTTATCTGATTTGTTGAAGAGAAAGGGAAAGTACAGGTGTGGCATTACAAAGGCGAACTAATGTAGCCAGTGGTACTCACTAGACACTATGTTAAGAAATGAACTATAAAATTTGTGAGGGAGGAGGGCCAAGAGAGAAAATAAGGGAAGCAGTGACATTGTTCAAGAAGAAATGTATTCAATACTTCATGTAACTAAATCTGTGGCACATCACCTTTATAATAAATTTTGTTTGACATTCCTGCAGCTTGAACGGAGGGCCTGTGCATTGTTCTTGACTTTCTGGATTTTTTGCATATGTGGTAACGAGCTATCAAACCCAGGGCATCGTGCATACTAGAGAAGCACTCAACCACTAGGCCATACTCCCAGACCTGACCTTACAATCCATTTTTAAGAGTATTTTTCTTTAGTACTAAATCTTATCTTTATAGTAACTAATATAAATCAACATTTATTTACAAAATTGAGATGTCTAGAAAAATGTCAAGAAGAGAGAGCACCAAAGTAAACAAATGTCCTTTATGCTGACTGCATATATTTGTTTTCCTTAGTACAATAATCTGGAAAATATATATAACATGATTCCAGAAACTACCATAAAATTAATTTTAAACTTATATTATTTTTATATTCTACTAGTAATTAAGTTAAATAATTGACCTACAAAATTCATTCAGTATGTGTAAATTGATTGGCTATTTTTGGAACTTTCATTCCCTGGGTTTTGAGAACTAATATGAGTTTGATAGCTAATATGTAGAAGATACCATAATTTTAGAATTTTGTCATTATTGGGACATATTATAAAACATCTTAAGTGTTTATTCCTATCCTAGAATAATAAGCCTTAGTTTAAACTATATATATTCTCCTAGAGTGAATGGTGATATATTAAAACTTTACTAACCTCAGTTTTTAAGGTTTTCAGTTCATTTTCCAGCATTAACTTCTCCCTTGCTAATTCTTCAAAATTGCCTTCCATTTCTTTATATTTCTAAAAGCAAATGTCATCTTGTGAGTAATAATGATGGTTAAAAATCTTAATATACTTCACAGAAAAACCTCAATATAGAAGAGATATGTGGGTAATAATTAAGTTAAGAAAAACCTCACTAATTCAAGAGAACAATGAAACATTGGTTTTTGTTGTAAAAATATTGTCTAGTGTAGCTATTATTAGACTTAAATAAGGACAAGAAATTATGGTAAACAATAGAACTACTCAGAAGACTATAGAGAATTACAGGTTATTTCAGAAGACAAGTAAATATTAGCAATAGTGCTGCTAAAAAAATTAAAAAGAGCATAAAACATTCTGATTTACACATTTGCTAAAATTTCTTGAAGAAAATATATTCACCATTTGATTTCTACTTCAGATGGTCTTAAACGGCAAGAGATTCTTAGGACTCAAATACAAAGTTGAAATTTATTCAACTTTAGAGGGAGAATGCAGGCCCAATACCCAACGCATAAGAAAATGTTATAGTACATCCTTCCATAGGAAAGTTGGATTGAGAGGATGGTACAGAAATTATGAAAAGAGTGACAGTGATCAAGATATATTAAATTCATAAATTCATTAAATAGTGCCTCCTTTATATAGCTACTTAATGACAAAAAATAGAATTTTTAAAAGTTCAATTTCAGCCAGGTGCTAGTGGCTTACACTTATAATCCTAACATCTCAGGAGGCTGAGATCTGATAATCAAGATTCAAAGCCAGCCAGGGCAAGAAAATCTAAGAGGCTGATCCTCAAATAAACACCAGTAAACTACAAGTGGCATTGTGGCTCAAAGTGATAGAGCATTAGCCTTGAGAAGAAAAGCTCAGGCACAGTCCCCATGTCCTGAGTTCAAGCCTCACGATGGATAAAAAAGTACAATTTCAAATTGAAAGCTTTATACTTACAACTTCTAACAAATCCTGATCCTGTAGAGCTCTGAAAAATACACCATGTTTATATACACATAAATATATTTTAACACATTTATATACTTTATAGAGTCTTTTAAGAAATATAAATGTTAGTGTATATTTTATATATCACATCAAAATTAAGCCCTATTTTTGCCCAAAAGATACAGGATTATTATTTATTTTCCCAGTGCATATCAAATGCAAGTACATACTATTGTATGGAAACATTTTAATATGTAAGCTTTGTTAGTAGGTTGGATTTGTTTTGTTTTCTACATAAACTAACATATTTCTTATTTCTTTTTAATGCTACTTATTTTTCTACAGGAAGAAAGATCAAATAACAAATACTTTAAGTTCTTTAAACATGGTTGTTTCTGTCATTGCCATTCAACTCTTCAAATGCATGTGTGCATAGTAATGGTAAATATGGGTATATTCCAATGAATATTATGAAAGCAAACTACAGGCCAAGTTTGTCCCATGAATCATACTTTGTCAAAACTTTCATTTTGCCAAACCTTTAGTTGAGAAATGAGTTTCTTGTTAATTAATAAGAGTTTACAATTGGCTTTATAGAAATAATTACTATTAACTTCACTTTGTTTATTTCCAAAGCAAAATTAGCTGGCTTTTACAATAGCCAGTTGGTGATCTATCATCACCATTACCAAAATTCACAACTTCTTTTTGTTTCTAAGAGAAAAACTTACCTCAAACTCTTTAATACCCCATGTATTTGACTAGACCTGTACACCAATAAGCTATTCTGCTATACTGATTTTCATGCCTTGACTACGTCAGTATAAATAGGCCCACATAAAATTTAAGATTTTGAAACTACATAATACATGCTTTCAAAATTAATTTATTATGTTGCATGTACATTTATACTATTTCCTTTTGTCTTGTTAAATGACATTTTAGTATAGATAGTCAGATCATTAGCATAGAAATATAGATAGGTAGTGTATATATACCATATTTTGTTGATTCAAAAAATTTTAGATACTAAGGTTTGTTCTGCCTTTGGCTTTACCTATAATGCTGTTATATTCATGTAAAAGTGTTTGTGAGGATATGTGTTTTAATTTCTCTCCTGTATGAAGTTAGGTATTGAATTCATGAGCCATATCTTGGGCATATATTTAACATCTGAAGAAATTACTGCTTTCAGAAAAGAGAATATATCATGTAATTCCCACCTGTAAGAACAGGGAGTTCTGCCAGAGCAGAAAAGGCCAAGGGGAAAAAAGAAAATAAAAAGTCAAAGAAGAGTACTAGGTTCAGATTGAAGCTCAAGATTCTGCACAAAAACAATTTTAAAATAATTAAACTTACACAGTGATGCAAGAATGACTTAATTTCTCCACATGAGAATCATCAAAATATCTTAGAGAGCAAAAGCAAATCTAGGGAAAAGAATCAATGCTGAAGATATCATGATTTTACACCTCAAGCTTTATTACAGAGCAATCACAAAAACAGCTTGGGACTGACACGAAAAAGACCTAGGCAATCCAGAAATAAACCCCTATACTTACAGATATTTGCCAATATATTGTGCTGAAAATGTATCCTCTTCAATAAGAGGTGTTGGGAAACTGTAGAAGACTGACATTGGTTACCTGTCTGTTACCTTGCACTGTATCAACTCAAAATAGAACAAAGACCTTAATGTCATATCTAAAACTTTAAATTACTGCAGGAAAGAAGGGAAGAATTGGCATAAGCAGGAGTTTTCTACTAACTGAGAGATATTGGACAATGGGATTACATCAGACTAAAAGATCCTCCACAACTAAGATATACTTACTAAGCAGAAAAATTAGACTGCAGAATAAGAGGCCTTTACCAGCTAGACATCTGACAAGAGCCAAATATGAAGAATATACAAGATACTTAAAAAAAAAACTCCTCCTCCATTGACTCAATAAATGTGCTAAATAGACTTGGATAAAAGAAAGCAAATCAAAACAGCATTGAGATTCCATCTCACCCCAGTAAGACTGACCCTCATCAAGAATATGAGCAACAACAAATATTGGTGAAAGTGTAGAGAAAGAGGATCTATGTTGTGTGGTTGGTGGAAATACAAGCAGAGATACTACTCTGGAAATGTTTTGAAGACTCCTAAAAAATCTAAACAGAATTAACTATCATCTGGCAATACCACTTTTGGGCATCTATCCAGTGTGTAAATACACTTGCACATCAATGTTCACAGCTGCTG
Organism: Megascapheus bottae; assembly: GCF_031878675.1. Classification (NCBI taxonomy): domain Eukaryota; kingdom Metazoa; phylum Chordata; class Mammalia; order Rodentia; family Geomyidae; genus Megascapheus; species Megascapheus bottae. The sequence continues at coordinate 370,598 of NC_143517.1, forward strand.
TATTCACAATAAGGAAAATATGGAAACATCCCAGGTACCATACAACAGATGAGAGTGAATTATGAAAATATAATTGATAGATATGTTAATTTTACTCCTCTGTTAAAAAGAATACCCTTTCATTTGAACCTAGAAATTTTTGTTAAATGAAGTAAGTCAGGCTCATAGAGATACACAGTGGATATTTTCTTCATATGTGGAATTTTGATCTAAAATGATTTACATATAATTTTATATATATACATTTAAACAAATTGTAAAAAGTGGTATACTTAGGAGATGAGTCCAACTGGGTAACTCCCTTGAACAACTAACCACCTATTTAACAAAATGGATATCGGGTAGCAGAAAAATGTCATAGATGGGAGGCAATAAGAAAGGAACACTGTAGTAGAGAAGGAAGGGTGAGCAAATGTGCGTTGTATATATCTTGATGGTAAAAATGGGATAAGGGAAAATGGGAGAGTGGTGGAAAGATTGACTTTGATTAAGGAATTGTATTTTTAATCTGGACTTGAAACCCTTCTGTACATGTATTTAATAAAAGTACTTCTAAGTTCATTATGCAGCAGTATGTTAGTATTGAGGTTTGATATTAGAAAAAATTGTAGCATATCACTAAGGAAAATGTCATTCTCTTGTATGTCACTGACTACAAGTAATAATGCAAATCTGTGAGATGTTTATTAGCCAGTTTCTTTTGGTCAATGACATATTACACTTTTCCAAAGTGATCTTTTTCTTTTTATAGATGTTTAAAATAATCTAACTTATAATATTTGAGTAATATTTCATGGTGTGGTGATGTGGTATGGGTATATGGTATAGTGTGGAATGTGTACATGTTCATGTATGTATGTGTACATGTGTATGTGCATGTGTGTCAGTGTGAACACATTTTATGTATTTATTACTTGTTGGACATGTCAGCTGATTTTATAGTTGGGCTATTGTGAAAAGAGATTCCATAATCATTGATATGCAGTAACATTAAGGAATCTCTATTGTATATTTAATTATACTCCTTATACACCCACATTTGGTAAAAATGCAATCCCAAAGTAAATCTATTTTTAGGGTTTTGAGAAATGCATACTGAAATGTATACAGTATCCCAAGTTTCTTTTTCCCTCAAATTCTAGCCAGCATTCTTGTATGTTGCCTTGATCATTTGCTACTGCCACTGGGATGATATGAAATCCCAGTGACATTTTGAATTGCATTTCCTTTATGACTGAAAATATTGAAAATTTCTTCACATAACTTGGAGCCATTTATAATTCTTCTTCTAGAGACTATTCTCCTAATTTACACATTCATTAAATAGATTTTTATATTCTGCAGTCATTCAGTTTTCTGAGCTCTTTGTACATTATAGCATCAATGTTTCCTGTGATTAATATCTGGTAAGGCTTTTCTATAATTTTCTGAGTTTCATTGTCACTGATCATTTATTTTGATTTGTAGAGATTTTCTCATTAGATATAATTTCACTAATCAATTTTTGCTCTTGTTTTCTGACCTATTCAGCAACTAATTCTAGTGCTAATATCTTCCAGAATTTTTTCATTGCAGCATAAAAGTTGCAAGTTTTGTATTCAAATTTTGTCCGATTTGGGGTTGCTTTTTTTCAGGTGAGAGCAATGTGTCAGTATTTCTAACACCCTACCTTAATGACTCTGCTTTTCTCCAGTTTTCTTTGTTTTCCTCAGGTTTTGAGTCATTTATTTTGCTAGTACTGGGGCTTGAACTCAGGGCCTGGACAGTGTCCTTGGACACCCTTTGCTCAAGGCTAGTACAGTGCAACTTGAGCCATCGAACCACTTCTGGCATTTTTCTATGTGTATCATACCTAGGAATCAAACCCAGGGCACCATGCATGCTGGGTGAGCACTCTACCACTAGGTTACTTTCCCAGGTTGGTTTTTTGTAAATTTTTTCAAAGACCAAGGGCTAGCATTGTGTGCATTTATTTCTAAGCTAAATGTTCTTTTTTGTTTTGTTGACCATACAGTGCTGTTTTTTTTTATCAATATGGCTCAATAATATAAATTGCAGTATAGTTTTGTGCTGACTCAAGCTTTGGCACTTTTGCTGGAGATTATTTTGCTATTCAACAAAAGATACTTTAGGGATGACTTAGTTTTCTACAACTATTGTCAATGGGATTTTCATGGACATTGCATTGATATTTCAGATTACTTTGTATAGTACCGTTTTTTTCACCCTATTAATTTTGCCAGTGAAGTAGCGTGGGATGTAATTTATACTCTCATGTTTATTCAAATTCTTTTATCAAGATTTTATAGTTTTAACAGTAAAGTCCTTTCAAGCCCTTGGTTAATTTACACATTATTATAAGTTTATATTTTCTTTTTTCTTTTTAGTATATTGTGAATGGAATTATTTTCCTGATTTTGTTCTCAAGCTCTTCACTGTTGATAAATGCTACACATTTGTCTATCCTTCTGTATTGCTGGAAATAATTGATCAACATAGAAATTTTTTTCATGTATTTTATTGTAATTAATAGAAGGGTTACATTATATTTGCCAGATAGAAGGTACATTAATTCACATACATTGATACCCTTTCTCATGTCTTGGTCCCCATTTCCCTCCCCCCCACCCCTATCCCTCATCTTGTTTTCCCCCCTTCCCTATTCAATTTCAAATAACCAAATACAAATATATCCAATATATCAGATAACAAATTGAGATACTGTAACAATATGAGATAACCAAGGGACAGCAAAAGAGATGAGAGGTAACATAATATATCAAGGACAACAATCACTCATTATATTCATTATATGGCTTTTGTTTCTATATCCTAGAGGTCCTTTCATTTAGCCTTATGTATCTAGGTTTTGACATAGAAATTTTGGAAGTAATTTTTGAAGATGATTCTGAATCACTTTAATTCTTCCATGTTTGAATTTTTAATTACTATTCTTATTGGATTTTTGTTTGTTTTTGTCAGTAATGGGGCTTGAACAATGGGCCTGGATGCTGTCCCTGAGGTCTTCAGCTCAAGGCTATTGCTTAACCACTTTGAGCCACCACACCACTTCTAGTTTTCTGATGGTTAATTGAAAATGGATTTTCATACTCGGGGCTGACTTTGAACCATATCTTCAGATTTCAGCCTCCTGAGTAGCTAGGATTCCAAACAGGAGCCACTGGTGCCCAGCTATTTTTTGTACAGAGTTTAAAATTCAGCAAATTGGCTTATGAGTACAATGAATTTTGATTGATATCACCCCTTTCATTATTCTTTGCCATCCTTCCCAAATCAACTGTTCCTCATAATTTTCCTAGGACATATATTTAATATTATAATTGCATTCTCATGCCTTACTTCTCTTCAGTTTTCTACATTTCCTTCATACATCTCAAGCAATACCCATTTATGAGTGTTTATCCAAGAGTCAAATGAAGACACAGTAAATTCACTTGCACAACCACATTCATTCTTGCACTACCAACCATAAGCCATGCTATACAGCCTAGATGCCCTTCAATGGGTGACTGGATCAAGGAAATTCATAAACACACATTGGACCTGGGCTCTTTTTGGTTAGCATTTCCCTGATTGCTCCCACAATTTCATTGTATGAAATTGGTTTGTTCAACTTGTTTATGTCATCATTGCTCAGTGCGGGTACCCATTTCTACTAGATTTTCTCATTTCTTGAAAGAGGCCCTGATAGTACTTATTCATAATGGACTGAATTTCTTGGACATCGGTCATGAATGTTCCCATGGGGTCTCTATCTTGTTTGAGTCCCACCTCTCCTTTTTTTGATTAATCCTGCCAAGGGTCTGTCAATTTTGTTCACTCTTTCAAAGAACCAACTTTTTGATTTACTAATTTTGTGTATAGTGGATCTTATTTCAATCTCTGATATTTCTGGTTTTATTTTTGTTATTTCTGTCCTTCCAGTTGTTTTAGAATTAACTTTTTCTTGCTCCTCTAGGTGCTTCAATTTCTTCTTTAGGTTATTTACCTGCTCTTCCTCTGTCTTTTTAATATGGGATCCTACTGCGATAAATTTGCCCCTTAGAACTGCCTTTGTTGTGTTCCATAAGTTCCTTTGTGATGTCTCTTGATGGTCGTTACATTCAAGGAAGTTTTGAATTTCTTCTTTGATCTCATCTGTAAACCAGGGGCTATTCAGAAGTGTGTTGTTCAGCTTTTTTGACTTTTACTGCATTGTTCAGGACTAGTCTGACTCAACTGTGATCAGATAGATTGCATGGGATTATATCAGTCCTCCTGTATCTGCCAAAGTTTTCTGTATGAACTATTATATGACTTATTTTGGAGTATGTTCCATGTGCTGCTGAGATAAATGTATAAACTTTTCCTGTTGGATGGGAGACTTTGTGTATATCTGATAAGCCCAGCTGGGCTATGGTGTCATTTAAGTCGAGGATGCCTTTGCTTAACTTTTGTTGAGTTGACTTGTCATTTGGTAAGAGTGGCATATTGAAGTCTCCCACTATGATTGTGTTTGAGTCTACCTTGTTCTGTAATTCTAAAAGAATTTTCTTGTCGAATTTGTGTGATCCTGTGTTGGGGGATTATATGTTTATGATGGTAGTACTGAGGGTATGGCTTGTACCCTTTATAATATGTAGTGGCCATCTTTATCTTTATGTACTGATTTTACTGATAAGTTAATTTTGTCAGAGATTAAGACTGCTATTCCTGCCTTTTTGCCTGCTGTGTTGGAATGGAAAATTCTTTTCCAACCTTTCACTTGGAGCTTGTTTCTGTCTTTGGCAGTGAAAGCGGTCTCTTGGAGGCAACATATGGATGGGTCTTATTTTTAATCCAGTCTGCTGTTCTGTGCCTTTGATTGGATTGTTCAGCCCATTCACATTTAAGGAAATTGTCGAGAAGTGGTTAGTGTCCTTTGTCATTGTTTATTTTTACTTTTGAGTTTCTTTCTCTCTCTTTTTTTCCCCTTTTGTGTTTAGTGATTTATAGGTCATTGCTTCATGATGGGGGTCCTTGCTGTTCTGCCATTAGTTCTTGATTATTTAATACTTTTGTAATGCTTGTTTAGTGTTCATGTATTCATATAGCTTCTCTTTGGAATGAAATGTTCTTGTTTCTGTCTCAATTGTAAATGCTAGTTTCACTGGCTATATCAGTTTGGGTTGTCAGTTCTTGGTCTTCAGGGCATGAATGATATTTTTCCAAGCTTTTTTTGCATTTAGGGTTTTCATGAATAGGTGTGCAGTTATTCTAATTTTTCCCATTGTGGCATAGCTCTTTATTTTTTGTAGTATTTAAGATCAACTCCTTGGTATTCGGGTCTAGTGTTTTTACTATGATGTGTCTAGACGAGTTCCTTCTAGTATTTGCCTGTTTGGAGTTCTGAAGCCTTCAATAATGTGAGTATTTTCCTTTTTGATGTTGGAGAACTTCTCTATTATTTTGGTGAATAAGGGTTGCATTTCTTTATTGATGCACCCTGCCTATTATACAAAGATTAGATTTCTTTGCTGTGTCTGCCAGGACCTGAAGTTCTCTTTGGTGAATTCTGGCTGATTTCTCCAGACTGATGATTTTCTGTTTCACCTCTTATGTTCTATCTTCCATTCTTGATGTCCTATTCTCCATCTCGGTTAATCTGTTGCTTAATGCATCCATTTTTGCTTGAATTGTGAACACTGAGCTGCTCATGTCTGCTGAGTGGGTATTAAACTCTACTTCCATTTCTCTTTTGAATTTGAGGATCTCCTTGATAATTTCCTGCTTATATTCCTGGAATTGTTTTTGGAATTCTGCTTTAATCTCTTTACTCATGTTTACAATCATCTCCTTGAATAGATTCATATTTTGTGTCTCTTCCGGTGTCATTTCTTGGGATGGTGATGAAGGTTAAAAAGTTCTAAGAAGTTTCAAAAGCTGAAAAATGCGGGCCAGCCAGAGTTAAAACTACCAGCCCAACCTGTAATTATTAACTATGTGTGAATGAGTTTCGAATAAAGTTTTACAAACTGAAAAACAGGCAGAGTTCCAGAGATGATTGATTATGGATTGTGAGACTTGCAGCTGCAGATGAACAAAGATAAGGAAATTTACTCAGGGTTCTGGAAAACGGTTGTTTGTGCAGATGATGTGTGTAGATAATGCTCCAGCCCCTGAACTCTGTATGAATTTTGTTGTTTGTAAAGTACTATAAAAATCTTGCCTGCTTTGTGTTCAGGGCTCTCTGTTCCTGTGTGTTCAGTGAGCCCCATGCATGCTTGCTGAATAAATCCCCTTGCTTTTTGCATGAGAGAACGTCTCTTGGAGTCTTCATTTGTGCGGCAAGCTTCTCGACCCTTACAGTGACATCTCTCTCGTCCCTTTCCTCTTGTTTCTTTTTGGGCTCTGTGTGGGACTTTGATTATTTATATATGTGTAATTTGTTGCTGTGCTTTCTGAGGTATGAAAGACTGTTGTTATAGATTTGCTCTGTCATCAGTGAGTGGCGGTCTTTACTTGGTTTGGGACTGGTGGTTTTGGGAATCTGTTTATATGTGTGGTTCTCAGGCAAATTAGTCACGCTGCTGACTAGGTCAGAGATTGCAGATTTTACAGGAATGTTAGCTGGTTCCAAGAGGTTGTGTGTGCAGCACAGCTAGCTCTCAGCCCAACCAGTGACCTCACAGTGGGCCATAGAATGGAGTTGCGCATTTCAGTCTCAGCTAGCCTGGCAGATGGCTAGTTTGTCTACCCTGTTCGCAAGGGCCTGGGTTTGGGGAGTTTCTGGGAACTTTCAGCTGAACCAGCCGGGTTTCAGCCCTATTCCCAAGGGCAGGATCCAGCTGACACATGGGCTCTGAGGGCCTTTCTGACTCTCCCAGTCGGCTCCTGCTGGTCTGCCCTTCAGTTCCTTGCTGTGTTTCAGCTGCTTTGGCTGAGAGTCTTTTTGTGACCCCGTGGAGAGACTCCTTGGTGTCATCTTGCTAGAGGCTCCCAGCAGGAGGGTGCCCCACTTAGTTTGGTTCAGTCAGATGCTGGCTCCCAGATTAATGCACACCCCCACTTGCTGTTGGAAGGCAGGGCCTTAGCGCCCCTCAGTCTCCAGTTTCAGTGGCCTGGGAGAGGAAGCTGTTGGGCAGGTGGGAGCAGGGACACCTCCACCCCCTTTGGTGGGGTGCTGGGTCTTAGCGCCTGCCCATCTGTCAGTCTTCAGTCAATGGTCTTGGGAAGGGGGTTGTTGGGGGAAGGGACAGGAATCTCTGAATCTCTTTCTCCCCCTGGCACTTGCCAGTCTATCTTGGGCAGGGTGGGAGGGGTCTGGGTTAAGTTCTGTAGCTCACAACCAGCTCTGCTTTCCTGATGGGGTTTGGGGAACCCGCTGGAATATTTACTCATCGGGTTTGGCTGTTAGCTGCTCTGCTGTTGGAGGGTCATTCACTTCTCCTCTTTTCTCTGCCACCATCTTTGCTGCCTGTGCCCTGTCTGTGTGGGATTTCTGCATCTGGATTCCACCTCTTGCTGGAGTTCCGGGTTTCCTGGCACCAGCACTGGCCACCACAGCTTGTGTTCCCGGTCTGTTTGGCAATCCTGCTTCTAGATTCCACTGCTTGCTGGAGTTCAAGGCTTCCTGGGCCCTGATGCCCTCTGCCAGGGCTTTTACAGCTTAGAGCCCAGCAGCAAGGGGTGGGGGAGGGGGTCCTCACATTTCGGTTCTTTCAGAATGTTGAATATAAGCTTAATCTGGAATTCTTTTCCAGTTTGTGTACTTCTCCGTTGCCTCTAGAATTTGTAATTTTGGGTTTCTTAAGATAGTTGGCTCATGGGATTCACTGATTCTCTCTTTTTGTGGGAGAGAGCTAGGCTGAGTCCCTATTGTCTCGATGCTGTCTTCCGACTCTTACATGTCACTTTTTATTAGTCTATGTATTTCTCTCTTTTTTGACTTAATTACTATGATTACTTGTTTATATATTTAATGACATCATTTATTTCAGTACGGCAAAAATATCTTTTTGGTGAAATACCAAAAATCACATTATACATTTTGTGTCATAAATAGTTACTACAATATTTTACTTATAATGTAATTATTAAAATGGATGCACATTTTTGTCATTTTTTCTGTATTGAGATGACAATATGTTTATTCCTTGATTTTATTTATGTATTACATTTATTGTTTTGTATATTGCAAAACATCCTTATGAAGCCAAATTGACCAATTTCTAAAGACAATTTGAATTTTGTTTGGAAGTGTTTGAGACACTTTTCTTTTGTTGCATACCTTATCCAGTTTTGGAACGATTGGCTTAATCATGAGAGCTTTGTAGTGTTTCTTGTCTTTCTATTTTATAGAAAACCTTGAAGTGTTGATACTTTTAAAATGCTTGATATGATTTGTTAATGATTCCATCAGGTCCAGTACGTTACTCTGAGATTCATTATTGCTAACTTCATTTTAGTTGCTATTGTAGATCTATAGAAGTGGTTTATAGCTTTTGGTTCAATTTTGACACTTTAAATGCATCTACAAATTTAACAACTTTTTTAGATTTTTCTGGTTCAATTAAATATAGATTTTCAAAATATTCTGTTATTTTCCTCTAGGTTTCATTTTTATTTATTGGCTCTAATTTATTCATTTTTGTCATTACCCCATTTGTTCTAGTAAAGATTTTACCATGATTATCTCTTAAAAGAACTTTTATTTATACTTTGTAGAGCGTTAGTATTTTTCATTAATTTTTAACTTATTTGGAATTTTCTTTTTATGTGCTTTCATAAAAATTTAAACTATAAGTACTCTATTTATTTAAGATATATTTGGATGTTTTTTTGTTTGTTTTTGTCAGTCATATTGCTTGAAATAAGGGCCAGTGTGCTGTCCCTGAGTTTTTGTTTTCTTTGGGGTTTTTTTGTATCTTGTTTTGTTGTTTTGTTTTATGCAAGACTAGTATTCTACCACTTTGAGCCACAAATCCACTTCTGGGTTTCTGGTATTTCATAAGACATAAGACTCTCACAGACTTTCCTGTCCTTTGAACTTAATCCTCAGATTTCAGACTCCTGAGTAGCTAGGTTTCCAGGTGGGAGTCATCAGTGTCTAGTCTGTAGAATAAAATTCATTATTTTTCCTCTTACACTGCATTTATTTTGTTCAAAAAGTCTAGTAAGTTATGTTCTTGTTTTCATTATTTCTTTAATTTCTCTTCTTATTCAATAACCTACTAATGATTTAACAAGGTTCTTTTCAGTTTCTATTTTGTTATTTTCTGTAATTTTGGTTGCTGTTGAATTCTAGCTTTATTTTAATACTAGCTAATAAAATATAAGGGGTTCTGTTATTTTTTTTGCTTGATATCCCAAAATATCAAAGCATCACATTACATACCACAAATATACATAATCTTTAGGAAAACAGGGAAGGGAAACTGGGGAAACAAAAGTGATGAGGAAAAGTAACAAACAAGTTGAATATGACCCAAGTACATTATATGTAAGGTATGAAGCTTCCATGACAAAAGTAATCTTAGTATGTATAATTTAGTACACAAATTTTAAAAAATGAACTTATTTTAGAAAACAATCTATATAAATATAAATATATTTGTAAATATAAACAATCAACATGTATGATTATTTTAATATATCTTTTTATTGTATTTTCATTTTAATATTTCTTATGTTTTCAAAGTATCACAAAATAGAAGATGGCAGAAGATGTACAGTTGGTGTCTATCTAAACTCTTACCAAGAAACCAGTTTTAGCATTCTAGCAAAAATTTTATGGCTAGAGAGTTACACTAACTGAATCATAATATTACAGAGATTTCCGCCAGAGAGTAAAAAGTTAGGCAGCCTCCTTAAGAAGACAGACTTATGCACAATCAGCAGTAGAGATGGTGGGATCTGCCCTCCCTAGTTCCAGGACAAAAGTGCCAGTCTCAACTCAAGTAACAATCTTCCACATAAAGGAAAAAAATAAAAGAATATCAACCAAACAAGCATTACAGAAAAATACCAAAGATGTTCTACAAATGGAAAATCAACTGACAGAGAAACAGTCCTAAACAGACTACCAGGTAATTATAGCAAGAATTGACAAAACACAACCCCACCCACAAAAAAAAATGATAAATTGGCAAGAACTCACAAACCACCATGAATAGGCTGGAGTCACCATCTTTGTATCAGAAAAAAAATAAATTTCAGATTACATTCAGTGAGGAGAGACAAAGACGGTTATTGCATACTAACAAAGGAATCTCTCACAGAAGAATATAAGCATTCTAAATATCTATATATCAAATATTGAAGCACCCAACTTCATCAAGCAAACTTTCCTTTCACTAAAAACAGACCTATGTACAAACATAGCGATTGTTAGTGACTTTAACACACCACTGACACCTCTGGATATATCCACAATGCAAAAAATCAAAACAGAAACCTCAAAACTTAACAAATAGACCTAACAGAAATCTGCAGATATTCCACCCAGAAACACCAGAATATCTGTCCTTTTCAGTAGCATGTGGGACATTTCCCAAAAACTGATCATATTTTACAACACAAAGAAAATCTGTGAAAATTCAGAAACATTGAAATGTTTTACTCCATTCTCTCAGACTACAACTGTGTGAAATTGGAACGCAACACAAATGTCAACATAGAAAATCCTATAACTCATGAAGACTGAACAACACATTGTAGAATCACCACTGAGTTGTTGAAGGGATAAGAACGGAAATTCAGAAGTTTATGGTATTTAACAAAAAGGAGCACACAATACCAGCTCCTTTGGGACAAAGCAAAGTAAATACTGAGAAGAAAATTTATAGATCTGAGTGCCTACACTAAAAATTGAAGAAATCTCAAAACAATCATGGGCCTTAAGCTCCTGGAAAACTGAACAACAAACCAAACCCAAATCCAATTGAAGGAAACAAAGTAATAAAATTAAAGCAGAATGAAATGAATTAGAGTCCCCAAAAACCAGACAATCAAAAAATGAAAAGTTGGTTCTTTGAATAATAAACAAAATTGACAGACCCTTAGCAAATATAATTTTTTAAAAAAGGAAAAGAACACACAAAAATAAAATCAGGGATGAGAATGAAAACATCACGACAGAAATAACCAAAATTCAGAACATCATAAGGGAATAGTTTTAAAACCTTTATGCCAACAAATTTGACAATCTGGAAATAAATAGAATAATTTCAAGCAAATATTGACATACTTAAACCAAATGAATCTAAACCAACCAAATAAACATATTTCAAGTATTGAAATACAAATGACAATAAGATTTCTCCCATCCAAGAAAATCCCAGGACCTGATGGATTCACAGTAGAATTCTGTAAAGCCTTCAAATAAGAACTCATACCAACACACATCAAACTTTTCAATGAATGGGGAAGTGAAAATTCTCTACCAAATGGATGCTATGAAGCCAGTATAACCCTCATCCCAAAATCCACCAGGAACTCATCCAGAAAGAGAACTATAAATCCATTTCATTTCTTTGATGAACATCAGTGTAAAACTTCTCAACAAAATCCTGGCCAATCAACTTCAACAACTCATTTTAAAAAATATGCTATGATCAAACAGGATTCATTCCAGAATTCAGTCAGTCAATATGCCAGGGTCAATTAGTGTAATTCATCACATCAGTAGAAGAAGGATCCAAATGATCAGCCAGACTCACACCAGTAATCCTAACTACTCAGGAGGCTGAGATCTGAGGATCAAGGTTCAAAGCAAGCCCAGGCACTAAAGTCCATGACAATCTTTTCCCAATTAACCACTACATAACAGGAAATGGAGCCTGTGGCTCCAGGAGTAGGGTGGTAGCCTTGAGCTGAAGAGCTCAGGGATAGTGCCCAGGCCAGTTCAAGTCCTACAACTAACAACTAACAAACAAACAACTGTGTAAAAGCTAGCTCACTAGCTCACGACAGTAATCCTAGCCAATCAGGAGGCTGAGATCTGAGGATCAAGGTTAAAAGCACAATAGTAACTGAGACTCTTATCTCCAAATTAACCTCTAGAAAACAGGAAGTGGAGCTGTGGCTTAAGGGTAGGGTGGTAGCCTTGTGCTGAAGAGCTCAGGAACAATGCCCAGACCCAGTGGCAGGGCAGTAGCCTTGAGCTAAAAAGTTCAGGGCAATACCCAGTCCCAGAGTTTAAGCCATACTGACATGAAAAACAAAAACAAAAGACATGATCATTTCAATAAATGCAGAAAAAGCATTTGATAAGATTCAACACTCCTTTAGGTTAAAAGCTCTTACATATAATGAAGGCTGTGCATGACAAACTTACAGCTCGCATTATACTTAATGGTGAAACGTTAACACTGTTTCCTCTAAAATCAGGAACAAGACACGGATGTCCATTCTCTCCATTCCTCTTTAATATATTATTAGAATTCCTACCTAGAGCAAGAAGCAAGAAGCAAACATAAAGGGGACCCAACTAGGGAAAGATGAAATGAAACTCTCCTTCTTTGCAGAAGATATGCTCTTGTATTTAAAGAATCCTTTAAACTCCATTTCTAAGTTACTCAAGCTGAACCAAAACTTTGGCAAAGTAGCAGCATATAAAATTAAGCCTCAATGGGGCCGGGAATTTGGCCTAGTGGTTAAAGTGCTTGCCTAGCATGCACGAAGACCCGGGTTCGATTCCTTGGTACCACATACATACAAAAAAGCCGGAAGTGGTGCTGAGGCTCAAGTGGTAGAGTGCTAGCCTTGAGAAAGTCCAAGGACAGTGCTCAAGCCCTGAGCCCAAGCCCAGGACTGGCAAAAAAAAAATTAAGCCTCAATGGCCGGGAGTTTGGCCTAGTGGTAGAGTGCTTGCCTAGCTTGCATGAAGACACAGATTTGATTCCTCGGTACCACATACATAGAAAAAAGCCAGAAGTGGTGCTGAGGCTCAATTGGTAGAACTCTAGCCTTGAGAAAGTCCAAAGACAGTGCTCAGCCTCTGAGCTCAAGCCCAAGGCTGGCAAAAAATTAAATAAGTAAATTAAATTAAATTAACCCTCAAAAATCAATGGCTTTCCTGTATGCCAACAATAAGAACAGCTAGACTGAAATGAGGAAAGCAATTCCTTTTTTAATAGTATCAAAAAATGAAATACAATACCTAGATATTGAAAGAAGTGAAAGACCTCTATGATGAAAACTTTAAAAACCTATAAAAGAAAGTATACAAGATATACTAGAATTCCTTGGCATAGGTTGAAACTTTCTTAATAAAGGCCCAGAAATACAACAAATCAAAGGTTGGACAAATGGGACTACATTAAATTGCAGAGCTTCTGCATGGCTAAGGGCATAACAAGAAAGATAAATAGAGATCCCACAGAGTGGGAGAAGATCTTCACTAACCATACAACCAACAAGGGACTCCTATGGAAAATATACCTACAGCTCAAAAAATTTAATCTCCAAAAGAAAATAATAATAACCCTGAAAGAATCAGCAACCCATAAAAGGTAGGCTAAAAGAGAGACTTCTCTGAAGATGAAATAAGAATGAACAATAAGTACACGAATAAATGGTCAAGTATGTCTGGCCATAAAAAAAGCAAAGCAAGCCAGTGAGGGGAAATGGGGTTGGTATCATTGGTTTCATATCTTAGCTATGGTAAATAACGCTTCAGTGAACAAGGATGTACTCACTGGGTGATGTGTATATATATATATATATGAATTTCATGGTGGAATCAGAAAGAATGGGATCACCCCATTCATAAGGAAACAGCAAGACTTGGATAACAGCATATTAAGATAGTAAATGAAGTAAGCCAGACCCAAAGAAACATAGGTTCCATGATTTCCCTCATTTGTAATAATAAGTATATGTCTAGGATTTTCCTGGTAGAGGATGACAGTATCTTAATAGCTATGTTCACATGACTGTGTAGGATGATGCTATGTGAGATGAACTCCAGGATATGGAAACAGAGGTTTATCTTTGTGGTTACTGCTTTTAGTCTGCTCTGTAAATTTATTTCTTTTGTCTCTTTTTTTTTCTTTTAATCCATGTTATGGTTTATTACCTGTTGCTCCTGTATCTGACTTTAGTACTTAGTGTATTGCATATACATTTATTTTTTAAGTCAAATTGGGGAAGGGAAGGGCAATAATAATATAGTAAGACAAGGGACAAATGGTGAACCAATGTCACAATGATATTCACAGGACAATATGTTGGAAATGAACCATTATAATTTGGGAGGGGTTGGGTAGGGTAAGTGGGAGAAAAATATGGGAAGGTGTAAAAATGTTGGAGATGTACTCACTACAAACAAATATAGCTATGACCTTACTATACATCACCCTGACAGTAAAATTTAAAAAGAAAAAATATGATAAATTACATAAATTTTACCATCTTTGACATTATAGTGATAACAATATTAACATTGTATTAAACAAAACCTTAAACTTTCTAGTCATCTAATATTGAAAATTCGGTATGTACTAAACTGCACTTCCACACTTCGTAAGCCTTTCATTCCCTGAAGACATTGTTAGATTTTCTGACTTTATGAATTTTTACTAGGTATCTCATGTAAAGAAAATCATACAGTATATGTCCTTTTGTGATTGGCTTGAAAAACTTATCTTGAGGTCATTAAGTTTTATTTTAAAAAATATATATCTGAATTTCTTTAAGACTAACCAATAGTCCATTTCTCTGATGTGTATATATATCAAATATTTACATATATTTGAATACACATAATAAATTATATATATTATACTTATGAATACATATCACATAAGATCTATCATGGAGGTATCACAAATATATTATTCATATATAACAATATTTATAATATATTATAATTTATATACACATATATTTATATTTACCTATTCTTGGCCATTTGAATTATTTACATCTTTTGCAGTGAAATGGGCATTGAAGTCCATTTTCAATATTTTGGTATAAATATTTACAGAACAGTATTTGGATGATATAATATTTGACTTTTAATTTTTTAAGGAACAACGTACCATTTTCAAAAAGCATGTAGTTTTTATTTTATTTTGCATTCTATGTTTGTAATTTCTAATAAAAATTTATGTTGCATAAATACTATGTATGCTGATATATAATAATATACTCATAAATTATTATAAGAAAATTTGATGTTTGGGGCCGGCATCCTGGCCTAGTGGTAGAGTGCTTGCACGAAGCCTTAGGTTCAATTCCTTGGTACCACATACACAGAAACATCCAAAAGTGGCGCTGTGGCTCAAGTGACAGAGTGCTAGACTTGAGCAAATAGTGTCGAAGGTCAGTGCCCAGGCCCTGAGTCCATGCCCCAGGACTGGCCAAAAAGAAGAAAAGAAAAAGGAAAGAAAATTAGATATTTGATGGATAATTCTTTTTCTGTGTCCAATATTTCTACTGTAAATATATAGTAAACTTAATCATTGAAAATATTTTATTTAAAATCTTAAATTGTAATAAGAAAATTGGATATTTGATGGATAATTTTTTCTCTGTCCAATATTTCTACTGTAAATATATACTAAAATACTTTATTTAAAATCTTACCTCTCTAATTTCTTTGACTGTACATCATATATGTTAATCATTTCCTTCAGCTGTTTAGAAGCTTGAGCAGCTTGTGCTTTCAAAATAAAAAAAATGTAAAGTCATTAAAATGTCTGGGTTTACAGCTCTACCCTAATATAGCTAATTGTTAGATGTGTGAAAACTAAATAACCATAGAAAGGCCTGGAGGGACAACATTATTAAAGAACAAAATACTTCTGAATGATAAAAACTGATATCCTAAGCCCGGCATAGAGGTTCACACCTGTAATCCTAGCTACTTAGGAGGTGAGATCTGAGGACCAAGGTTCAAAAGCCATCCCAGGCACAAAACTACCTGAGACTCTTATCTCCAATTAAGCCCTAGAAAATGGGGATGTGGAGCTTGGTTCCAGGGTAGGGGAGTAGCCTTGAGCTGAAGAGCTCAAGGACAATGCCTAGGCCAACAAGTTGGGTGGTAGCCTTGAGCTGAAGAGCTCAGGAATAGTGCACAGGCCGAGTTCAAGCCCCATGACCGCACCCCCCACACCGACAAAAACCCCACTGATAGTCTATTAATAAAATATATGCAAAGGTCTATGTTACTTTAATCTTCATAATTCTTAAACTAACTCACAGAAGAATACATCTTGTATTTTGAAATGTAGACATTCATCCTCAAAGTATAAACTTTTGAAACCTATGCATCTGGCAAGTGACCAATAGGATTAAATTCCAATGTATAAAAGGTTAAAAATTACAGTTAGAAACCCTGGTGTTGGTGTCTCATGCCTGTAATCCTAGCTACTCAGGAGGTTGTAATGCTCTGGCTCAAGTGGTAGAACAATAACCTTGAGCTTAAGACCTCAGGGTCAGTGCCCAGGCCTAGATTTTAAGCCCCATGAAAGACATCCCCCCAAAAAAATTATAGTAAGAAAATGATCATTCTAGGGGACACAGAGGCATATCAATATTAGTACATTTTTTGGCCACAAACGTTGAACATTTCTTCATGTGTCTATTGGCCATTCTCACCATTTTTGAGAAAACTTTCCTTAACTCATTAGCCAGTATTAATTGGGTTGTTGATTTTCTAAGGATTTATTTTATTCAAAAGAATATGCCTAAAATATCTCAATACGAAATCAGTATTTTACATTTTGGTATTTGCATAAATCATTTAAAAAATTGTTTTTCAAGATTGGGAGGGGGTCCGGGGGAGCAAATGAGAGAAAAGCTTGAGAAGGGGTATCAATGTTCAAGAAATAATGTACCCATCACCTGACGAATGTAACTGTAGCCCCTCTGAATGTTACCCCAACAATTAAAAAGAATAAATAAAAATAAAGAATAACAATCACAAAAAAGTATTGTTATTATAAGGGTGATGAACGGTGTGGTTAAAGTTATATGAGAGAGATGAACAGTACTTTTTAAAGCAATGTCACCCCTTCCCTCACTGTTTTCTTCAGGTGCTTAACCAATTCTGCCAGCACCCTTTGTTGAAGATGTTGCCTTTCTTCCATCATATTTTTTTTGGCTCCCTTATCAAAGATTAGGTGGCCATAAGTCTCTGGGTTGATTTCTGGGTCTTCAATTCTATTCCATTGGTCCTCAGGCCTGTTTTTTTGTGCCAGTACCAAGCAGTTTGGGTTATTATAGCTCTGTAATAGAGTCTAAAGTTTGGTAATGATATTTCTCCAGTGATATTCTTTCTGCTAAGGATTGTTTTTGCTATATGGGGTATTTAATGAAAGACCATATGAAATTTTGGATTGCTTCTTCTATTTCCTTAAAGAATGACTTTGGGATATTAACGTGTATTTTACTGAATTTTTAGATAGCCCTTGACATTATTGCCATTTTCATGATGTAGTTCTTCCAATTCGAGAGCATGGGAGGTTTTTCTACTTCCTTACTTCTGCTTTAATTTTCTTTTTCAGGTTTTTAAAGTGCTCATCATACAGGTCCTTTACTTTCTCAGTTAATTTCTAAGTACTTTATTTTCTCTGAGGCTATTGCAAAAGGAGTTACTTTTCTGATTTCTGCCTTGCTCTTCTCATTGTTGGCATACAGGGAAGCAGTTGATTTTTTGAGAGTTAATTTTATACCCCTGCAATTTTACCAAAGTTTCAAATGAGCTCAAGCAACTTTGAAGAGGAGTCTATAGGGTTCCTTAAAGAAAGTTCAGCAGAAAGTAGCCTCAGGGTGGAGCTGCCTCTGACTTTGTTTACTGGAAGAAAAAAGCCACCCAGCCCAAGGAGGAATTGCTCCCTCCAGGGCAGTGAACCGATTGCTGACACTGGTCAGATCCCTTTGCCCTTTTGAGAAATGATGCTGTCTACACAACTTCTTAGGTTCAAGTTATCTGTTGGTGGGTCTGGCAGAGTCTTTGCCAGTAGCCAAGATGCAGCTACTCTTGGCTAGTGGGGGAGAGGCTACCTTCCCCATACTGTGCTGTGAGAAGTAGTGAGAATGTCTTTAATAAGGTACTCACACTTCCCCTTGGTTGTCTGCATGTGTCTGTAGTCAGCAGGATGAAGATTTCCACTTTCAGTTACCCAGTCTGTGCTGGAACTAAGTGAGGAGATGAGCACTCATGCTCTGGTGCCTTTGTCTTGGTGCAGCTGCTCTGGGGAGTGGCAGCTGTCTCTGCCACTGCTAACCCTGCCACTGTCACCAGTGTTGGCTCAATACTGTCTTCTTAAGCAGGCTGCTTGACTTTTTCCTCTCTGACTGAGATTTCTGTGCTACTGCAGCTTACTTGGTATGGTTTTTTAACTATAAGCTTTCCACTACAGTGCTAAAACTGATATCTTGTTGAAAGCTGAGAAAGAGTCATCCTGAACCTCAGCCATCTTCCCAGAATCCCTTACCAGTCCATGAGATTCTTATCTCCAATTAACCACTATAAACCGGAAGTGGTGCTGTGGCTCAACTGGTAAAGCCTAGAACTGAAGAACTCAGGGACAATGCCCAAGCCCAGAGTTCAAGCCCCAGGATCAATCAAAAAAACAAAAACAAAAACAAAAGGAATAAGAAATGTGGTAGTATTGGTGTTCTGTTTTACAGTTCTTACATGATTCAGCTGGGAAATCATTGGGGCCTGCACTTTTCTTTGTTGGGGTGTTTTTTATTGCTATTTCAATTTCACTCTTGTTATGGATCTGTTTGAGTGGTTTATAGTCCCGTGGCTCTTTTATTACATTTATTTTAATCATGAAGTCATCCATTTCTATTTTTCCAGTTTGTTTGCAAAAGATTTACAAACTCTTCCCTTCTAACATTTTGAATTTCTCACATATCTGTTGTTATGTCCCCTTTTTCATCTCTGATTTTATTTATTGGATGTACACTCTTCTTCCTTTGGTTAGGTTTACTAAGGGCTTACACTTTTGTTACTTTTTTGAAGAACCTATTCTGTTCTGTTCATTGATTGTATATTTGTTTTAGTCTCTAATTTACTTCTCATTTATTCATTAGTAATTATTTTATATGCTAGCTTAGGGATTGGCTTGTTCTTGATTTTCAACAATTTTGAGGTTAAACAACAGAGTACTAATTTGATATTTCTTTAGTTTCTTAATGTAGCTGCTTATAGCTATGAATTTTCATTGAGCAATGTTTTGTTCAATTCTCATTAGCTTAAGTATTTTCACTGGTGACTTTGGCTATTAAACTCTAATTTTATTTCATTATGTTCTGATAGGAAACAGGATAATATCAATTCTCTTAAATTTTCTCAGACATTCATGGGGCATTTATGAACTAGTATACTATTTTGAAGAATATTTCATGGACAGCTGTAAGGAATTTGTATTATACAGCCACAGAGTAAAATATTCTTTCTACATTTGTTAGATCCACTTGTCTATGCAGCTAATTAAATGAAGCTTTGACTGGATGAACTATCCATTTTTGACAATTGTGTATTGAAGGTTACATCATTGTGTTTGAATCTATGTGTGGTAAATTCTACTAGTTTTTGTTTGACAAAGATGAGTGCTCTAGCATTTGATGTACAAATGTTTGAAATTATGTAATTTTGATGGAAAGTTCCCTTTATTGACATGGAATGTCTTTTTTGTCTCTTCTAATTTTAATTTGAAATCTGCTTTTATACAATGCTTGGAAAACTTTGTTCAAGCTTTCCACCTTCAGTAGCTATTTGCTTGTGTTAGTTAAATATTTCTCTTTTAGACAGAAGATCATTCAGCCATGCTCTTTGACCAAATCATCCAATCTATATCTATTCACTGGAGAATTGGAATATGTGGTAAAATGTATGATATTTTTCTCCATTTGGAGATGGTGTCTCTTCTGTTCTTCCTGTGTTTATTTCTCATTTGGTAGGATCTATTTTCTCTGCTTGTTTTTTGCCTATATTAATCATTTTTATACAGAACATCTTTTACTGTCTTCTGTGTGCTGATTTGGTGATGATAAATTTTGTTTGTTCTGAAATGTTTTTATTTACCTTTTATATGAATGCTTGACTGCTTGATACTGTATTCTCATTGGCAGTTATTTGAACACAGAAACTTTGAAATTTAAGGTCAAGTTGAAATAGGACAGGATTACATATACTTCTTCTAAGTATTTGTATTTTCTTTTCAATTATAAAAAAATCTTTCTTGTATATTATTGCTTCAAAATTCTGTCCAATAATAAGACATAGTCCAAGAATTTATTTTATTTCCATGTAGTAAAAAATGTGTCATACAAAAATGCTAAATATTCTTGTATGCCAAACAAGTACACCCTAGTCAAATCATCAGCGTATTTAAGATATTTAAGATTTAGTATTAAATCTTACAATACATTTCCTGCATTTATCATTAGGCCATTATAGAGGCCTGCTGATATAATCACATTTGAAAAGTTCTATCCCAAGTCTTGTTTGCATACCACCATTCAAAACAATCATTAGGGCATTTTGTATCCTTAACTAGTCATTTCAATATTTACTTAACAGCCAGCTCAGTGATATTGCTTCTAATTCCGGGGTGTTTCTTTTGTTACACTAACTTGTTACTTTTAATTATAAGCAATAACTGAGCTAAATAGAGGTTATCAACATAATGATATAAAAGTTAATTAACACTTACCTTTTTGGGTTTCTAAAGTATCTGTAGATGCCTCTTCAGTGGAGTGGGATTTTATAAATTCTAAAACAATTAAAACACCTGTTACTATAAATGTCAAATGACATTTAAATATTCCAAGTTTAGATAATTTTGTTTTTGATATTGGCATGCACTAATTTTACATAAAGTTTCATAGTGATGTTGGCATTCCTGCACATCATCAAATTCCTCCTCTATTACTCTTTCTTACTCTCCCCTCTTCTGTTTTCAAAATAATTATCATTTATATTTAAATAATTTTATCAAAAGAAAGAAAAAATATTACAAATACTAGGTCCTCCTAATCTGACAACTGAATAGTAGTATCTCAAGCATATAATCACCATCTTTTCATCAAAATGTTAACCATAATATATCTTTGTATAATGCTGGAGATCAAATCCAGAGATTTGTGCATTCTATATAAGATTTTAAAAACAGCTAAACTATAGCCCCTATTTCCCTCTTTTATCCATTTGTATTTTGATAGTATTATCAACTTCATTTAATTTTATATTCAATAACTAAATTTTACCAATCACAACAAGTAAATATTCTCATTTTCTTTTTCCTCTTCTATTAGTGTTCTATCATTGATATATATCACCTATCAAAGAAAATAAAATTTTCTACTTCTTTCTGCCCAAATTTAGCCCTTACAAAGTGACCAAAATTATTTTTAATTAAATCTGTCCTTGTTCTTCAAAAAGATTTCACTGCTTCCCTGTTGCATATTCAACACTTCTATAAGAAGGCCCTCTCCTATCTTCACTTTTTTTATAAATACTTCATGTTCTAATCTACCAATTTATTTGTAAATGGTATCAATCCAGTTTATGTGTGCTATTATGATCTTTCTAAAATAGCAAATATTTTTGTCCTTCATTTAACTAAGTCGTATATCTCCTTTATAACTACATAAAATAATCCTAAATACCTTAGTTTGAATAAATTCCATCTTTACACGAACTCACTGAAAAACACACATACCTTTATCATGCATTACACTACAATTAAATGAATGATATGCTTGTATTCTCTTTAAATATGAATTTCTAGATTCAAGAAAGGAATACGATGTATAGAAATATCAAATTCACTAAAAATGCTTCCTGTTTATTATTTCATAATTTTGTAACTCTAAAAATTAAAAATAAGATGCAAATCAAAACAACTTTAAGATTCCACCTCACTCCAGTTAGAATGGCCAGGATCAAGAAATCTAATAACAACAGATGCTCGACAGGATGTGGCCAGGAGGGATCACTACTACAGTGTTGGTGGGAGTGCAAACTCGTTCAACCACTATGGAAAGCAGTATGGCAGTTCCTCAAAAGACTAAACATAGAACTCCCCAATGATCCAGCAATTCCACTACTTGGCATTTACTCAATCATCCAGAAACAAGGACATATTAAAGCCACTACCACAACGATGTTCATTGCAGCACTACCATACCAAAGATATGGAATCAACCCAGATTCCTCTCAGTTGATGAGTGGATCAACAAGATGTGGTATTTATACACAATGGAATTCTATGCTGCTGTCAGAAAGAACGACATCGCCTCATTTGTAAGGAAATGGAAAGACTTAGAAAAAATCATATTAAGTGAAGTAAGCCAGACTCAAAGGAACACAGGCTCAATGGTTTCCCTCATTTGTCATAATCAGTAGAAACCTTGGACTCTCCTAGCAGAGAGTTACAATAGAACAAAACCTAGATACATAAGGCCATATAGTATGATGCTAAATGAAAGGACCTTCAGGATATAGAAACAAAAGCCATATAATGAGTGATTCTTATCCTTAACGTACTATGTTATCTCTCATCTCTTTTGCTGTCCCTTGGTTATCTCATATTGTTACAGTATTTCACCTTGTTATCTGATATATTGTATATATGCTTATTTGGTTATTTGATATATGATAGGGAATGTCTGAAAACAAGATGAGGGGCAGGGGTAGGAGGAGGAAAATGGGGACCTTGACATGAGAAAGGCTATCAAAGTATGTGAAGTAATGCATCTTCTATCTGGTGAATATAATGTAACCCTTCTATTAATTACAATGAAAAATATGAAAAAAAGAAACCAGGAGCATGGCCTAATGGTAGAGCACCTGCCTTGCATGCATGAAGCCCTTAATCCGATTCTTTGGTACCACATACATAGAAAAGCAAAAGAAGAAGAAGAAGAAGAAGAAGAAGAAGAAGAAGAAGAAGAAGAAGAAGAAGGAGAAGGAGAAGGAGAAGGAGAAGGAGAAGGAGAAGGAGAAGGAGAAGGAGAAGGAGAAGGAGAAGGAGAAGGAGAAGGAGAAGGAGGAGAAGGAGAAGGAGAAGGAGAAGGAGAAGAAGAAGAAGAAGAAGAAGAAGAAGAAGAAGAAGAAGAAGAAGAAGAAGAAGAAGGGCCAAAAGTGGTGCTGTTGCTCAAGAGGTAGAGCGCTAGCCTTGAGAAATTCTAAGGATGGTGCCCAAGCCCTGAGCTCAAGCACCAGGACTGGCAAAAAAAGTTAAAACTAAGCCAGGCACCAGTGGCTCACACCTATAATTCTAGCTACTTCAGGAGATTGAGATCTGAAGACTGTGATTGAAAGCCAGCCCAGGCATAAGTTTATGAGGCTCTTATCTCCAATTAAACCAGGAATTTGGAAGTGGTGCTGTGGCTCAAAGTGGTAGAGCTCTAGCCTTAATCTGAAAAACTCAGAGACAGTGCCCAGGCTGAGTTCAAGCCCCATGACCAACAACAACAACACAAATCTCAAGTGTTAACTGTGAATGTAAAACACTTATAAAAAATAAATATTTACCTTCAATTTGTCGTTGTATAATTTCATAACTTTTCTTCTTTGATAACAAATATTCTTGTTCTCTGTTAATGCATTAATAAACATGTTTTAGTATATCAAAGTAAGAGTTTAAATTATGCATCGTAAGAATTGAAAGAATGACAAGAGATCAACTTGCATAAACTGCCTTCTCAAATATATGGCAGTTGTACCATCACTTTAAAAAAACATAAATCTAGTCAGAAAGCTAATAAAAATGCACAAGATTCCTTAAGTAAAAAAAGTAGAATTAGGATATACATTTAAATTCATTAAATGAAATTTAATGTCTTGGTTTTACTAATAATTACTATGGAAATACACTCATAATACTCATTAGAATAGTTCTCTGGATTCTGTGTATATCAGCAATATAATTGTACATATTCACAACATTAATAGCAAAATGAATAAAAAATAAATTGGCAGAAACAAGAGATTTATTTTAGCTAATGTGTACCTGCCTGCAGTATTATAGTTAACCTCTCTAATCTAAATTCTCCAAACATCAATTTCCTCATCTACTGAAATACAGAGAAAATATTATCATATTTATAAAGGAGGCAGTTGTAAGGATAACAGAAGAGTTAACATGTGAAGTTAGTAGAAAAATACCTAGCAACTACTAGACAGTAAAATGTCAAGTATGAATATATAGCTCAATTAAATTTATCTCTGAAATCAAGATTTAAATATACAATTCCCATGATAGTCATTTCATGGATACATAGAGATATCAATAAACTACTTGTGCCAACTTCCAATGGCTTATGTATATTATCCTAGTTACTCAGAAATTGGGACATGAATGACCTTGGTTCAAAGCCTGACTAAGTGGAAAGGTCAGTAGTCCTCAACTCCAATGAAGAATCAAAATGCCAGAATGGAGATGTGGCTTAAGTGATAGAGCATCAGCCATGAGCACTAAAGCAGAGTAAGGATATGAATATCTGAATTCAAAATAAGATAGTGACAATAAAATATTAAATTATGTAACATGAAATAGTAATGTCTTACTAAAAAGTAGCCCTCGAACTCTGGGTACTTTTTGTTAATAATATGAAATATAAGGTCCTTATGTATATATCATGCATATGTTAATTTGTCACAATATGTCAAATGGTTATTTGTAAATGAAAGTTTTCAGTTGGTTATATAATTTGATTGATGTTCATGTTCAAGTAAATATTTCATTATGACTTATTTTCTTTTTTTATATTTTTTATTGTAATTAATAAAAGGGTTACATGATATTTGCCAGATAGAAGGTGCATTAATTCACATATATTGATACCCTTTCACATGTCTTGGTCCCCATCACCCTCCCCTCCACCTCCCTCCGTCTTGGTTTTCCCCCCTTCCCTATCCAATCTGATATATTGGATTTATTTGCATTTGGTTATTTGAAATTATGACTTATTTTCATATTTATTATGAACATTCTTATTAAATTGAGATCTTATAAGGTAACTATGTCCAATAAATTTTTTTTCTAATGAAAGTATAGCTCCCAAGCAATTGAAAAATTACTAGTGGAAACAAAAAGTTCATTTCAAGTGAACTGAATTTTAAATTGAAAACCCACATCTGGGTACTCCACTATATACTGACATCAATATTCTTAAAATTATCAAACAAAATTGAGTAAACTAAATATTCTGGCTTTGTTTAGAGGCTCTATGTATAGTAATAATATGTAAACCACAATCTTTCATTTGATTCTTCTTATCTGTCCCTTGTTATAGCTTATTCAAGTATTATTCATTAACTTACATGGACTTTTGGAAAATTTTAGGCACATGTTTAGCATAATTTTTCAGCTTTTCTAGTTTTCCTATTAGATTTGCTATTTGTGTAAAGGTCACAGAAGCCTTTTCTCCAATTATGAAATCTTCTGAAGTGTTCTGATCTCTACTTATCTAAAACAGTAAAATTAACATGTTACTTAGAAAATACCCATTTGATAACTCAAACACATTTCATTATTCCCATTTACTGAATATGATTCAACTTTAAATAATATTGTTATTTCCAGATATAATCAGAGCCGGGGTCACATTTTCTATATGTGTTTCTATGATATTTATCAACAGAACTAAAGCTAACTGAGGATTTCACATCACATTCAGTTTACTGTTTGGATATTTAGAATCTTAAAGAAGCTCAATAACAAGAAATGCAACTCAAAATAACTAGAAAACTTCTAAAATAATTGCTTCACTTAAATTGCATAATCATAATTATAGAACACAACAGTTTTTCTAAAAAGTCTTCAACTACTAAATCCAAGAAGTTAACATGTAGCTGTGGAGCTTTATTCCGTACTGGTAAACCTAAGCCCTTTTAATTAGAACTAAAAAGAAACAAGTGGTGAAGAGAGTTAGTATGATTCATAAACTGGGATGACACATCATGATAAATAGTCTAGATAATAAAGCCCAACAAAAAAACATTTTATCCAATTTGTTATGGATTTAATCGTTGAAAAAGTTGCAAGATTAGAAATATAATTGTTTACTAAGATTTCTTCCAGAAATTAAATGATTTCTGGCATAATAAAGAATGATGTTCATGAACATTAAGATGTAAAAATGTAGATAACAAAGAGAAAATGGCATATTTAAAGAAAAGCAACTTGTTTTTGGATTGCATGTTGGAAAACTAACAAAATTGCTCTCCTTTATCTAATTTAGAAATGGTACTACAATTCACCAAGATAGGAAACACTGAAAAATGGTTAACTTGAGTATTAGGTTTTTTCCTAATATAAGAATTTTTATTTAAGGGCTGGGAGTTTGGCCTAGTGGTTAAAGTGCTTGCCTAGCATGCACGAAGGCCTGGGTTTGATTCCTTGGTACCACATACATAGAAAAAAGCCGGAAGAGGTGCTGAGGCTCAAGTGGTAGAGCTCTAACCTTGAGAAAGTCCAAGGACAGTGCTCAGGCCCTGAGCTCAAGCCCAGGACTGGCAAAAAAAACGTATTTTTATTTAATATCTTAAAATGTTAATTTAAGATATAATAATTCCATGTTTATTTTTTATTGTAATGTATAGAGGGTTTACTTAGTTTTGACTCAGAACAGAATTTGAGACAGTGTCAATATGGAGTTCAAAGCTCAATTTAGAGCTAGAAGAATTTGTTTATATATCACCAGCACAAAGTTCATATTTCATGAATTAGAAAATTGGATGAGGTTACCCAGTTTGGAGGAAAAACATGTGGCCATACGATAACCTCTGGAGACTTGCCAATTTAGAAAAGGAGATAAGAAATAAGATAGCCATGATAAAGACTGAACCAAAACATCTAAGCAATAGCTACAAAATGTAAGTTGCAGAAAGCAAAAGAATGGATTTTTAAAAATAAGAAACTGATTAAAATGTTAAGTATGATTGTAGTCATGAAAAATGTCTATTGAATTTACTAACAAAAATTTTCAAGAACAACATGGAAATTATTTTATTTTGAAGGCAGAATTCAATATGAGTAGCTTGAAACATGCTTTGGAATTAAGAACACATTTATACTAAATTAATATAGAAGTCAATTCACCCATAAATCTATTATAAGAGCCTGCTACCTGACTTTTAATTGCTTTGTAAGCATCCATAAGCAAGTAAAATGATATGTTTTGATTCATTTGTAGGCTTTTATGAAGGATGAAAATCCCAGATTATCATTTCCCTTGCTGCCAAAATCAGTTGAATATATATTTGCCATTCCTAGGGCATGAACTCAGGGCCTAGGCACTGTTCTTTGACATTTTTCCTCAAGGTTAGGACTCTGCCACTTGAGCCATGGTGCCACTTCTGGCATTTTTTGTGTTTGTAGTTCTGGGGACTCTAGCCCACGGCTTTATGCGTAAGCTACACTCTGAATCCCAACTAAAAAATAATGTTAATAAAACCAATTAGCTTTACTGCCCAAACATTTTCTATGCTATTTCTCTCCACTCACTTATAAATCTTGAGTTTTGTTTATACCAAATATAAATTTCCATATAAAATATTTTAAATTAGATAATGAATAATTAAAGGTACAGATATAGGCTTGAACTAGAGAAGAATGTATCATAAATGAGAGAAATAAATGTAATTTAAAGCTAAAATGGCCGGGTACCAGTGGCTCCTGCCTATAATCCTAGCTACTGAGGGTGTTGAGATCTGAGAATCTCGGTTCAAAGGCAGCCAAGGTAGGAAAGTAAAAGAGACTTATCTTCAATAAACTACTCAGAAAAAGCAGGAAGTGGCACTTTGGCTCAAGTGATAGAGTGCTAGCCTTGAGCACAACAGAGAGGCTCAGGAATCGAGTCCAGGCCTTGAGCTCAATACCAAAGGGGTGTAGGGTAAAGCCACGAGGAAGGATACATATGATTTAGCCACAATTAATATAAAAAGGAGAGTCAAAACAAGAGAAGAAAAATACATAATGCAAAAATGTCTTAAGTATGAAAGGAAAACAAGATGTTTTCTTTGAAAACTAGAAGATAAAATGATTTTAGACAAGCATAATTTGTAATAACACTTAAAAGACTTCCAAATCAATAACTTTAGTGTATTGGAAGTGATTGAGATTGGAAATGAAAATTGTACACAAGGAGTGGATATGACACAATAGACGACAAAGGCTGAGCTTCATTTCAAAAGTGCTATTTATAATTATCAAGTAGTATTTGGAGAAAATTGTATGTAGCCAATTATGTAACATTCTTTTTTATAACTTGAGGTTTTGAAATTTTTTCCCACCATACCACGTCATTTATTCTCTTCTGTTCACAAAGGAAACCCCTTTCTCTCTAAGGAAATAATATTGAATTGAGAAGTAATCACTCAATTTTCAAGTTTCTATAAATAAACTTAATTTGGAGGTAAAGCAGATATTCTAATTCCCATTGATAATTTCATTCTGTTTGTATCACTTGTTCTATAATCTGCCACTATGTCAGGTACTCTTGATGTCTTAGGAAAGTTAAGGGCAAGAGTTAAGGCAGGAAATTGAAAATATTTATATGACTTTAAAAAAACTCTGTGGCAATGGGATAATATTAAATTCATTCAGCATCCTCTTAACATGTTTTTCATAGACTTCAGGTAATAGAACATCCATCCACACTAAACTGATGGCTGGTGTACAACTTGGATGAGAAATATACAGTTGAAAATGACAATTTAAAAGACAATTTCTCAGCTGGGCGGGGTGGCTCATGCCTGTGATTCTAGCTATTCAGGAGGCTGAGATCTGAGGATCAAGGTTCAAAGCCAGCCTGGGCACAAAAGGACCTGAGACTCTTTTATCCAAATAACCTCTAGAAAATGGGAAGTGAGGCTTGGACCAAGGGTAGGGTGGTAGCCTTGAGGTGAAGAGCTCAGGGACAGGGGCCAAGCCCATAATGCAAGCCCCATGACCCACCAAGAAAGAAAAGAATTTCTCTAGCAATATTTCACAACTGAATAATAGGGTTTTCTTAGCAAGGAGTAACCAACAAACATTTTGTGAAATTAGAAGCAAACCAATGTACTATAGTCAAGTGTTTATTTTTGAGAAAATTTAGCAAAGAGAATATAAAATCTGACTCAATATATAGTATCTCTTATGTGTATAAGCTTTTACGGGACTTGTATTCAAAGTCTCTCATACTTGTGTTTGATTTTTATACTTGAGGGCTCACACTCTATCCCTTGATCCAAATGTCCACTTTCAGTTTTTGCTTGTTAAACAGAAATGAGCTATCAACTTTTCTGACTAGGCAGACATGAAACCATATCTATAGATCTTAGTGGCCTGAGTAGCTAGAACTCCAAGTAGGTAGGACTCCAAGTCACTTCTCCCATGCTCACCATAGGTCTGAATGAAGTCAGAAAGACCACAGCAGTGTTTAAAGTATTACATTTACCACATGTACTAAATATCTCATATACAGTGTCATTTCAACCAATGACAGACCACATGTATAATGATGTTCTTAGTGTCATCTCATACATATTTGTTTCTTTAAGTATACCTTTTTGTGTTTACACAATAGCTGTTAGCATAATGAATAGTACTGTTTTCAACTATAACTTGAGTGATAAAATTATATAGTTTAAGAACTGATTGCTTAAAGAAGTGATCAAAAAATAAAAAGGCTATGAATATGGCATAGCAGTAGAGTGCTTGCCTAGCATGAATGAAACCCTAGGTTCAATTCCTTGGTACCACATACACAGAAAAAGCCAGAAATGGAGATGTGAATCAGGTGGTAGACTGCTAGCCTTGAGAAAGGTCAAAGACAGTGCCTAGGTCCTGAGTTCAATTCCCATTACTGTCAAAAATATAAAACAAAATCTAAAAATAAGGAAATTTTATTAGCAAAAAGGTCCAGTGTATAACTGAAAGTACATGCTAAAGACAGAAAAATTTGAAAACTGATATAGGCCATGCACATGGACAGAAAAACAAATATAAAACAAGAGCAGTGGATACAATCATAAAGAAAGCAGTTCAGAAAAAGTTTCTAGATTTAAAGTATAAGTAAACAGAAGATAGGGTAAATTTCTTTGAAACTGTAAAGAATAAATTTTAAAGGACAATACAGAAAATTCCCTGCACACTACTCTTCTGCAAATACACTAATAACATGGCATATTTTAAAAAAAAATTTTCCCAGTATCCCCTAGACCTGTTCTAGAGTAAAGTGACTATGTACCATGAAGCTCTTCCACATTTGAGCCAAATACAAATTAAGACTCGGTCTATATTTCTTAATTTTATATTTATATTCCAAATAAATGAGTTTCATTTATGAGCCAGGGTTTTTGTTTTGTTTAGTTTTCCAGTCCTGGAGCTTGAACTCAGGGCCTGAGCACTGTCCTTGGGCTTTTTCCTCAAGGCTATCACTCTGACTCTTGAGTCATAGTACCATTTCTGGCTTTTTCTATGCATGTGGTACTGAAGAATCCAACCTGGGTGTTCATGCATACTATGCAAGCACTTTACCACTAGGCCAAACTCTGGGTCTGAGCTGGGGTTTTTAAACTGTGTTTAATTGGAATAAAGTAGAAAATAGTTCCATAGAATATTTCTAAAAAAGCAAAAGCTAACTTGAAAAGTTATCTTTTATGTTAGAGGGATATACAAAGTCTTTTCTAAAATAGAATAAGTCAGAGGCCAGTAGTTTCCAAAACGTTAATAAAGTACTTGAAAATCACAAATAGAGAAGGCCTTCATTAATTAAATATCAGGGCAATTTTTTAAAAAATATACACATTTTGGACTTGTGTTTTAAATATAGTAGAAATTCAGATGTTAATAAATGCTTCCTTGTCACTTATTATGCAAATTAGAAAAGGGGATATAGCTAAATAGTTAATATTCAATTTTAAGAGAAAAAATGTTTCAGTCAAACAAGATATATACAAAATTTATTTATGAATATAGCATTTACATCATTGAAAAACATATAATTCAATTCACTACTCTTACAAAATTAAAAATTATTTTATATCTGGCAGGTATTAATTAAAAATAATTTATATATCTGCAAATTCGTTTTGAAATGACTAAAAAACATTAATTAATGATCAATAAACATATATTTACCTCCTCCACGTGATTGACTTGATGTTGAAACCACTTTTAAAAAAATAAAGAATGAAAAGTTATTAACAAGTAAAATTAAATGACAAGCTAAACTTCTTTATTGAAATAAATATGTATATATGTATAAACTGTGCTTCATACTGGGTCAGGCATCAGTCCTTTTTCAGGCATCAATTAAGGCTCAGAACAAGGATATTGTAACATTCATCTGTGTATTAAAAAGATCTATAGGGGGCTGGGAGTTTGGCCTTGTGGTAGAATGCTTGCCTAGCATGCCCAAAGACCCAGGTTCAATTCCTGGGTATCACATATACTTAGAAAAAGCCAGAAATGGTGCTTTGGCTCAAGTGGTAGAGCTCTAGCCTTGAAAAAGCCCAAGGATAGTGCTCAGGCCCTGAGTTCAAGGCTCAGGACTGGCAAAAAAAAAAGATCTATAGGACCAGGACTTTGGCCTAATGGTAAAGCGTTTGCCTAGCAAGCACAAAGATCCAGGTTCAAGTCCTCGGTATGTCATTAGTAGAAAAAACTAGAAGTAGTGCTGTGGCTTAAGTGGTAGAGTTCTAGACTTGAGAAAGCCCAAAGACAGTGCTCAGGCTCTGAGTTCAAGCCCCAGGTCTGGCAAAAAAAAAAAAAAGATAAAGTTGAAAATGTACAAGTTCTGTCATTGCCTCAAAACTTTGGAAACTTTGCTTTGCTAATTTTATATTAATCTATTACATTTTAATGTTCATTCTGTAATATATAGAACATACCTTGAAAAGAGAATTCAAAATCTGAAAAATAAAGTTTTAATTAGTATATTTAAAAATAAGTCTGTAATATATTTCCACTTATAATTCACCTTGTAAAACTGCTCATTGATAAAACATCTCTCTATTGTATTTCTATTGATATATTTAAAGACTGTCTTATATCACTTTGTACAGACAACTTAAAAAAACTTTAGAATAAAAAGATATTCTCTATCTTATATGCATCTCCATTGAGACCCCAAAAGAATTTATAAATATCATGTTCTATTATCCAACCATAAATGACCAATAAAATTTAAATACTTTTTTTCATCTTTTTTTAAATTGTGTGGTGGGGGGCGGTCATGGGGCTTGAACTGGGCCTGGGTACTATCCCTGAGCTCTTCAGCTCAAAGCTACCACACTACCCCACTTCCTATTTTCTAGAGGTTAATTGGAGATATGAGTCTCAGGTCCTTTTGTGCCTAGGCTGGCTTTGAAACTTGATCCTCAGTTCTCAGCCTCTTGAGTATTTTTTTTTGCCAGTTCTGGGCTTGAGGTCAGGGCCTGAGCGCTGTCCTTGGACTTTGTCAAGGCTAGAGCCCTATCACTTGAGCCTCAGCACCATTTCCAGCTTTTTTAGTATGCATGTGGTACCCAGGAATTTAACTCGGATCTTCATGCATGCTAGGCAAGCACTCTACCACTAGGCCAAACTCTCAGCCCCATTTATATTTACTTTTTAAACATATTTCAAATCATTTGCTCACTTATTGTTTGTTGTTTGGAATTTAGATTTTTTTAACTCTCTCTCTCTCTCTCTCTCTCTCTCTCTCTCTCTCTCTCTCTCTCTCTCTCTCTCTCTCTCTCTCTCTCTCTCTCTCTCTCTCTTCTTTCTTTCTTTGGTTGCCAGTCCTGTGGCTTGAACTTTGGGCCTGTGTTCTGTCCCTTAGCCTCTCTGCTCACAACTAGCACTCTACCACATGATTCACAGCACCCTTTGGGATTTTTCTTTTTATGTGTTACTGAGGAATGAAACCCAGGGCTTCATGCATGCTAGGCAAGCACTTGTCTATTGAGCCACATTCCCAGAGTTTGGAGCTCTTGAATAACTGAGTTGCTTACTGATCGCTTGATAGACAATAACAAAGACTTTTCTCATTTCCTAGGCTGTCTCTTCACATGGCTGGTCACTTTGCTAAACACAAGTGTTTTTGACTGAATGTAATGCCAGTTGTCAAATCCTTACTGTTATTTGCTGTGCTATGAAGTTTCTGTTCAGGGACTATCTATGCCTATATTTTTCATCATTTTCTTTGTTCAACAGTTTGTTAAAGAGGCCATCTTCTCCTCCCACTTATATTGTTGGCATCTTTGTCAAAAATTAGCTGGCTATTTATTGTGTAGGCACATTTATGAGTCTTTTATTCTTTCCATTTGATCTCTATACTTGTTTTGTCTTAGTAACATGTTGCTTTCTTTGTCAACGTGGCTTCTGATTTAGTTAAACTAAGATTATGGTGACATTTCTATTGATCTTTTGGCTCAGGATTGTTTGTTTGTTTTGATATTCAAGATCACTTGTCTATCCCTAAAAACTTTGGGATTAATCTTGATACCTCTGTGTAGCCTGGCAGTGGAATTTGGGGAGGGGTTACATTGAGTACATAGATAGTTTTCTGTAGTATGGCCATGTTCGTAATATGTGTTCTGCTGAATCATGAGACTGAGAGATCTTCTGGTATCTTGATTTCTTTCATAAATGGTCTATATTTTCATTTTGAAGATATTTCACTACCTTACATAATTTAACATGTATATATAGTTAATTTAATGTTTTTGTTATATAAATCTTTAAGAACTATTTGCATAACCATATTCACAGCATTTTCATAATGCTGTGTTGAAAACAACACAAATGTTTACTGACAACATGAATAAAGGAAATATACAATTTATATATACACAAAATATCCTCTGAATGAGTATGCACTTCCATTGCTATGCCAAAAAATGAGAAACAGAAATTTTGAGAAGGACTTGCAATTTGTTTATGGAGTACCCTCTAACTAGAAAAATGCTCCATTATCAGTAATGATAACCAATGAGAAAAAACAATGAAAAAGCAAAATTAAAGGGGGGAAAAAGGGTCTTTCACTCCTCTTTGACCTTTCTAAACTTCCCTGAATTTGTTTTGGCAGGGGCTGGTTATGGAGCTTGAACTGCAGGCCTGGGTGTCCTCCCAGAGCTCTTCAACTCAAGGCTACTGCCCTACCCCTTGAGCCACAGCCCCACTTCCAGTATTCTCATGGTTAACTGGAGAAAAGAGTTTCCCCGACTTTAGTGCCCAGGCTGGCTTTGAACCTCAATCCTCAGATCTCAGCCTCCTGAGTAGTTAGAATTATACACATGAGGCCCCATGCCAGGCTGTTCCTTGAATTCATTATAATATATATATATAAAACTTTAAAATTAGAAGAACAATTTATATTTAAGAATGTATCATTCTTAAAGCAAAGTCACAAAAACAGAATGTATCATTGTTAAATAAAAAACCAAAAAGTAAATGACAAAAAAGAACGTATTCAACACATTGTTCTTGTAAAAATAAACAGTAAATAAAGCTACCTAAAACTATCTAACCAAAAATCAAATATAAAATACATGTTTAAAACAATTTTTTCTCAATAGGTCAATGAAACAGATACCTATAGTGATTGTGCAAGTAAAATTCAATAACATGCTGTTTATAAAACAATAAAATTTAAAAATGGTTAGAAAGATTTAATGGTTAGAAAGATTTAAATGAAAGCTGGGCACAGTTACTCATACCTGTAACCCTAGCTACTCAGGAGGCTGAGATTGAGGATCATGATTCAAAGCCAGGCTGGAATTATCTACTAGGAAATGGGAAGTGGGGCTGTGGCTTCAGGGGTAGGGCAGAATCCTCAAGCTGAGGAGCTCAGGGACAATGCTCAGGCAGTAGCCTTGGACAGAGCCCAGGCCTGGATTGCATGCTCTATGCCCCTTAAATAAAAAAGAAAGATTCAAATGAGAAAATATTTAAGGGGCTGGGAGTGTGGCTTAGTGGTGGGCTTGCCTAACATGCTTATGAAGCCCTGACTTCAATTCCTCAGTACCACCTACACAGAAAAAGCTGGAAATAGAGCTGTAGCTCAAGTGGTAGAGCACTAGCCTTGAGAAAGCTTAAGGACAGTGCCAAGGCTCTGAGTTCAAGTCCCAAGATTGACCGCCCCCCAAAAATAAACAGAAAGAAAAAGAAAAGGGAAATACTTAAAAACTGAACCCAACAAAATTAATGAAACATGCAACAAAGCAACATAAAAACAAAAACATGAATCAGAACTTAATTATGAAGATAAAATAATCAAAAAGAATGTGAAGACTAAATAAAAATTATACATTATATATTTGGGGAATAAATGAATGCAGGCTAATATTACAGGTTGATATGATATTAAATTTTCAGTAACAAAACAAGTTTTGATAGTTTGCCATTAGCAAGTTACACAGAATACATACGGTAACTTCTTCTTTAACCGTTCCTTCTATCTGAGTTGCAAATTCTGAACAATAAGTCACAAATAATTTCATATCTTTTCCAACCTTTCAAAAATAACAAAATAGGAAAGTAAGTATAATTTCAAAACTTGTTTGAATATTAGTTGTTGCTTATTTCTTGGTTATATTTCTCAAACTTTTCAAAGCATTTTCTTTTGTATAATTTATATCCCTTCAAACATTTAAGGTAGAAAAGGATGATTGAAATGGTGTAGTAGCAAATATGTAGACAAATATATAGATAAAAATGCATTCTGAGAGTGGCTTATTAATGAGATATACCCAATTAAAATCTCTTTTCCTTTTGTACCCAGTATGATGTAGTAAATCAAGCATCGAGCATTTTTGTTCTGAAATTTTTGACTGGCCTGATGGATGTACCTAGAATATATAATCAGCTTGGCTAGGGACCTAGCTTACTAGTAGAATCTTCGATCCTTTATGGGAGAGGCTATGGGCTTAATCCCAACAATACAATAAAGAAGGAAAGAAAAAAGGAAAAAGACTGTGAATAACTTTTAAATATAAGTTATTTGCCAAAAGCTTTTTTTCACTTAGTAACTAATAAAGAAAATTTAGTTAAATATGCACCCAACAAAATTGTTAAATCATTTCTAATATAGTAGTGGTTTGTAAATTAGTGGTTTGATCCATGATAAACAAAATGTAGATGCTCATATCAATTAAGATTATGACAGTTGTGCCATAAATATTATATTCTCAGAATGTGGGGGAACCCTGCTGTTTGCCATCTGCCCTTCAGCACGTACACACTCAGTGACACAAGCAATCAGGAGCCTGAGGGCACCTGGCCCCACCCACCTGGAGCAAGTGGGGCATGTCTCAGGACACCATTGGCTGACAGTGGTCCCTATTTGATGATGTGGCTGCAACTGCTCGATCTGTATTTAGCAAGCATGTTTTGTAAACTAAAGTTAGATCTGCACCAAGAGTCTGATCTCCAGAGGTTTGTATTACTCGAGGGCTCCATCACCATCTTACCCCCGACGTGGACTTCCGAGAAGGACGAAAACATCAGAATATTTTTTTTTGCCAGTCCTGGGCTTGGGTTCAGGGCTTGAGCACTGTCCTTAGACTTTCTCAAGGCTAGCACTCTACCACTTGAGCCTCAACACCACTTCCGGCTTTTTGCTATGTATGTGGTACCGAGGAATCGAACCCAGGTCTTCATGCATGCTAGGCAAGCACTCTACCACTAGGCCAAACTCCCGGCCCCAATCATCAGAATACTTTTGAGATACTCCTAGGAAATACCTAACCATTAAGAGGATGGGAAAATGGGGGTTGGGAGTTTGGCCTAGTGCTTGCCCAGCATGCACGAACAGTCTATAGAGTGGCCCCCTTTTTTTACTACCTTTTTCATTTGCATTTTTATGTGTTCTTTTATTTGCCATTTTACCTCCACCTTTTTTTTTTAATGTTATGATTCTTTCCATCTCCCCCTCCCCCGCTTTACTTTTATCATTGTGGTCATTCCTAGAAACATAGTGACAGTACTGGGTACAGACTAGATACAAATTATATTTTATTGATACAGTCACCTGCTTTTTAATCTGTTGGTTCTTAACCCTAATATTGCTTTTTAAGAAATCACAATTCTGGGCCAGGAGTTTGGCCTAGTGGTTAAAGTGCTTGCCTAGAATGCATGAAGACCCCGGTTCGATTCCTCGGTACCACATACATAGAAAAAAGCCGAAGTGGTGCTGAGGCTCAAGTGATAGAGCTCTAGCCTTGAGAAAATTCCAAGGACAGTGCTCAGGCCCTGAGCTCAAGCCCAGGACTGGCAAAAAAAAAAAAAAAAAAAAAGAAATCACAGTTCTGTGGGATCTCCCCATCTTTGTTCATGGTTTCTTTTTGTTGTTGTTTATTTTTACTTTTAAAAAATTTTTGTCATTGATCTCTCCTACATATACCTTCCTCTTATCTTTATATATTCTTATTACTCTTCTTATTTTCATAAGTTTTATCTTATTTTTTCTAAATTTTGTACTCAACTATTTTAGCTTTCTGTCACCTTAGTCAGTTATCCTTACTCTATCCCTTTCTTTCATTACTATATTAATCTTACACTCCTACATTACTCTTTTCTTACCTCCCCTCTTGTTTTTCATAATATTTTTCTATCTCTGGTCCTCTGTTCATCCTTCAACTTTTATAATGCATGGATCTACAGTTGATGGTTGTTAAACAATACTGTATATCTACGTGTTCAGTTATACTGTAGTGTTGGGGCCTGATCACCATCTCTGGGGCCTGTTCACCTTTCTGGCTCAGTGGCCATCAAAGGGCTTTGGCCAGGCATTCCTTGCATACCACTCTTGAGTTATTTCTGTTTAAGTGACTCAACTCAACCCTCTAGGGCAAGTCTTCAGCCCCCGAGCTTTCCTGCACTGGTCCCATCCAGTACCTGAAAGTTTGCCCTGACCCTAAGTGATAGCACCTTGGCCTTTTTTGTATTGGCTCCTTTCCCAGTTCCCACCTCCTCTTTACCCCACAGTATATAACTATGTGCCCCACATAATAAATCTGAGATCTGCTGCACTTTCATTGCTGATACAGCTCCTGGCTCAGTGTCATTTTCTCCCTGGTAATTGGGGGAGGGCTGAGTTATCAATACTTGCCATCTCACTTGGCTCCGTGGGACTTCAGGCTGGCCCTGGGTGTCCCTCTCATACCCGTGTTACTGGAGAACAACAACTGGTGCCCCATGTGAGGAAACTTTTGCCGCCTACAAGCCAATCAAACTGCGGGTAAGTATATTCCCATAAAATATGGGACAGATTTTTCTAAGAATGACCCTTCCCTTGATTCTCTTAAGATCCTACTTAAGAGTCGAGGGTTAGAGATTTCTGAAGCTCAGGCAGTTAAAGCTTGGGAGACTTTAGTTAAAGTCGCCCTGTGGCTGCCAGCTGTTTGATTGGGATACCTGGGATAGAGTACAACTGATCAGAAAAGCCCAGATTAATCGGGAAGAGATTCCTCCACTTGGAGTTTATCCTGTCTTAGCCACTCTAAAGAGCTGTTTTCCTCCTCCAAACCAAGGGCGAATCCTCTAAGAGCTCAGGCAACAAAGAGAAACCTAAGAAGCCCAACACCTCCCTTACTCCATGTGGAGATCCTAATCTCTCTGTCAACAGGAACTCCAGACTCCTCCCAGGGAGATGTGAAAGGGCCTCAAAAGAATTCAGATAAGGAGCCTGTCAATCCTTTAGATGCTGACTGCAACTTGGACCCCGGGATCCAAATCTAACCTTTATCCTTCTTTGTCAGAGATCAGATCTTCTTCCAATGTTTTTACATCACCCTCTGCTCCTCCCTCATCACACTGGACCCTGAGGCCTCAGCAGTCTTATCACATAAGGGTCTGAGCCTGGGCTGCCCTGCTGGCTTCCCAACCCACTCGGTGCCAGGGCTC
The DNA here is from genome assembly GCF_031878675.1 of Megascapheus bottae. NCBI lineage: Eukaryota > Metazoa > Chordata > Mammalia > Rodentia > Geomyidae > Megascapheus > Megascapheus bottae. The sequence goes on from NC_143517.1 coordinate 409,426, forward strand.
CACCCACCACCTAGTTCAGAGTCCTACCAACTATTTCCTATTAACGTGGTGGTAACTGTCCTGTAGCCTGGTATCCATGGGAGGCTGGTGACCTTAAGGAACTCAAAAAGGCTGTCTTAGAAGATGGCCCTAATGCTCCTTGGACAGAAACAATCCTCCAGGGCCTTGCTCATCAACCATGTACTGCCGCTGATTGGATGGCTCTGGGAAGAGCAGTTCTTCCGGGCCTTATTAACTGGTGCACCCTGTATAAGGGAGAAAGCCCTTCAAGTGCCTCATTGATACAGGCACAGATCGGATGGTGCTTAGAAAAGAGGAAATTCCCCCTCAGTGGAAGCTGGTTGCTGGTCCCCCTCTGTTGGGGGTTGGAGGACAGACAGGAATGCAGATGATGGCTTATTGGGTAACTTGGGAGGATCCCGATGGCAACATGGGAGAAGTTTGCCCCCTAGTGGCCTCAGGCTTAACCGCCAATTTGCTGAGCCAAGATGTATTGGGAGAGACAGAGGCATTTATTACCTCTGACCATAAAGCCTTTTATGATGATCCCCTGCATGAGGATGAGTACCAGCAATATTTTCACGAGGGTCAAAGATGGCATCCAAATTATAGGGACGACTGTACGTTTGAGATAATCAGAAAGGGTCAACCGCTCTCCTGCTCTCGGCGTCACCCCCAATCCTAAGGGCCATTGCTCCTCTGGGGCACCGAAAATACGTTGGACTCTGGGTCCCCTTGTCTGGGTGGAGCAGTGGCCACTACCTCGCCAAAAATTAGAGCAACTTCATCATTAGGTTGGCCAACAAATCCAGTTGGGCCACTTCCAAAGATCCCTGAGCCCTTGGAACTCCCCAGTATTTGTGATTAAAAAGTCTAATGGCAAGTGGAGACTACTCCAAGATTTGAGAGAAATAAATGAGAGAATGGAACCTTTTGGGACCCCTCTAAGGGGGATGCCCTGGTTACCTGCCATTCCTAATGACAAATATCGCATAGTTATAGACATCAAGGACTGTTTTTTCTCTATTCCTCTCCACCCAGAAGATACTGAGAGGTTTGCCTTCTCGTTTCCTTCTAAATTATAAAGGCCCTGATTTGCATTTTGAATGGACAGTACTACCTCAAGGTATGGCCAATAGTCCCCCTATATATCAGGACTATATGTCTAGAGTCTTATCCCCCTTACCAAGGAAACAGGCTCACTTTTCTATGTATATATGGATACCATTATAGGAAGCCAAGACACTCAGCATTTAGATTGCATCTTTAATAAATGTCTCCAACTATTAAAAAATAATGGCCTCCAAATTGCCCCAGAAAAAATCCAAAAGATACCCGCCTTTAAAATCCTGGAAGCTGTCCTAACACTGGATGTTGTGTCTCCTTTAAAACCCCAATTATCTATCCAAGACACTTGCACCCTGCCCCAACTTCAAAAACTTCTTGGTGAAATTAATTGGATGAGGCCAGGGATCTCCATAACCACTGCAACCCTCACACCCCTTTTTGATCTTTTAAAGGGTCTTGATCTGACCTCCATAGTAACTTTTCAACTGATCATAAAGAGGTTCTAAATAAAAGTCAGTTAGCTATTAATGAAGCAGCCTTAAAGAGGAATGATCCTGCTATGCCCCGAATGCTCTATATCCTATCAGGACAGACCTTCCTTACTGCCCTTTAAGGCCAGGAAGTGAAACCTATTCACTGGATTCACCTCTCATTTGGAGGAGCACCTAGAGTTTATTCCATGATTGACAGATGGAAGACTGTATTGTCAAACAATGAGATTTATCCACCTCTCTTTTTGGGAAGGAACCCCACTCTCTTATTGTCTCCTTCAGGATTAATGATGTCTCTTGGCTACAAAGAAATAATGCTAGACTAGCAATAGCCATGGAAGGCTTTCCAGGTAAACTGGATTGTCATTATGGTCCCCATAAATGGAGGATCTCGTTAGTCAGCTGGAGTGGCGACCTACAAAACTTTTTCTAAGTGAAGCCGATCCCTTCTTCCCCACCGTATTCATGGATGGAGGCAAGAAGGGGGCTTCCGTTGTTATTTTCTCCCCAGGGAAAGGCAATTCTTCTTCTGAAGTGACCCTGTCTCATGAAATACAGGGCTTAGCCCAATTTAAGGAACTTTATGCTGTGGTCATAGTGCTACCTGAGGTTAATGGTCCTCTTTTTTAAATATATTTTTTATTGTAATTAATAAAAGGGTTACATGATATTTGCCAGATAGAAGGTGCATTAATTCACATATATTGATACCCTTTCACATGTCTTGGTCCCCATTACCCTCCCCTCCAACCGCCCCCATCTTGGCTTTCCCCCCTTCCCTATCCAATTTCAAATAACCAAACACAAATAAATCCAATATATCAGATAACAAAGTGAGATACTGTAACAATATGAGATAACCAAGGGACAGCAAAAGAGATGAGAGATAACATAGTACATTAAGGACAACAATCATTCATTATATGGCTTTTGTTTCAATATCCTGGATGTCTTTTCAATTAGCTTCATACTATATGGCCTTATGTATCAAGGTTTTGCTCTATTGCAGATCTCTGCTAGTAGAGCCCAAGGTTTCTGCTGATTATGACAAATGACGGAAACCACTGAGCCTAAGTTCCTTTGAGTCTGGCTTACTTCACTTAATATGATTTTTTTTCTAAGACTTTCCATTTCCTAACAAATGGAAAGATGTCGTTTTTTTCGGACAACAGCATAGAATTCCATTGTGTACAAATACCACAACTTGTTGATCCACTCATCAACTGAGGGACATCTAGGCCGGAGGAATTTCAATTCCAAACTTTAGACTCTATTACAGAGCTATAATTATCAAAACAGCTTGATACTGGTACAAGAACAGGCCTGAAGACCAATGGAATAGAACTGAGGACCCAGATATTAAAACCACAGACTTATAGCCACCTAATCTTTGACAAGGGAGCCAAAAAATAGAATGGAAGAAAGACAGCCTCTTCAACAAGTTGTGCTGGCAGAACTGGTTAAGCACCTGCAGAAAACTAAAGTTGGAGCCTTCTTTGTCACCCTGCACTAGAATTAACTCCAAATGGATCAAAGACCTGGAGGTAAAAGCTGACACACTGAAAACTTTACAAGAAGGAATAGGAGATACACTAGGCCTCCTTGGCACAGGTCGAAACTTTCCTAATAAAGACCAAGAATCACAGCAAATAAGAGAAAGGCTGGATAAGTGGGACTGCATTAAATTGCAAAGCTTTTGTATGGCAAAGGACATAGCTAGTAAATTAATTAGGAAGCCTACAGAGTGGGAGAAGATTTTCACCAACCAAACAACGGACAAAGGCCTCATATCTAAAATATATCAACAGCTCAAAACATTGAATCACTCCAAAACTAATCTCCAAAGTAACAACCATCCCATTAAAAAATGGGCCAAAGATTTAAAGAGAGTCTTCTCTGAAGAAGAAACAAAAATGGCCTATAGACACATGAAGAAATGCTCAACATCTTTGGTCATAAAAGAAATGCAAATCAAAACAACTCTAAGATTCCACCTTACTCCAGTTAGAATGGCCAGGATCAAGAAAACTAATAACAACAGATGCTGGAGGGGATGTGGCCAGGAGGGATCACTACTACACTGTTGGTGGGAGTGCAAACTCGTTCAACCACTATGGAAAGCAATATGGCAGTGCCTCAAAAGGCTAAACATAGAGCTCCTCTATGACCCAGCAATTCCACTACTTGGCATTTACCCAACCATCCAGAAACTAGGGCATACTAAATCCACTACCACAGCAATGTTCATTGCAGCATTATTCACCATAGTTACTGGTCCTCTTTACCTGTTCTCAGATAGCCTTTATGTAGTCAATTTGTTACCTAACCTCATAGAAGCTCATATTAAACTGGACAACCACCCCATCACTTTTTTGATGATTCAAGCTAGAAATTTGCTCAAACAAAGGATTGCTCCTATGTTTCTTCAACATCTGAGGGGACATCAAAGCCTTCCGAGTATTTTGACCAAAGTCAATGTCCTCAGTGACCGGTTAGCCTCTGCCCCTGAATGTTACTCTTTACAGGAAGCTACCTCTTTCCATCAGTTCACACATGTCAACTGGAGAGGACTACACCACCACTTTCCCCAAGTTGCCATTAAAGATCTAAAAAAGATTATTAGGACCTGTAAGTCATGCCACCCTTTTTTTTTTACAGGTTCCACCACTCCAAATGAGTGGTGTTAACCCTCGAGGTCTTAGGCCTAATAACCTGTGGCAAATGGATGTTACATGTTTTCCCTCTTTTGGAAAACTTAAATACATTTTTTAATAATAGACACCTTTTCCCACACCTGCTGGACTACAGCCCATTCCAGGGAGAGAGATAAACATTCTATCAGTCATTTTCTTCAATGTTTTGCTACTCTTGGATTGCCAGACCAAATAAAAATCAATAATGGTCCATGTTTTGTAAGCAAGTCTCTTGATGACTTATTTAAACAATGGCAAATTACCCATACTACTGGTATCCCTCATAATCCCAGAAGACAGGCAATAGTAGAAAGATATAACCATGTCTGAAAATCTCAATTAATAAAACAAAAGGGGGAACACTCCTCCCCATCATGATCAGCTAAAGATGGCCTTCTTTACTCTCAATATTTTAAATTTTGCCAAAGGGTAGCATCTCTCACCCTTTCAGAAACACTGGACAACCTCTATTCCATATTGGACTGTCTATTTCCAGTGGAAGGACCCCTTTAATGGGGAATCGAGGGGCCCCAATCTCCTCATTACACCTGGAAGAAGATTTGGTTGTGTTTTCCCAACTGATGAAGCAACGCCAATTTGGGTCCCTGCAAGGAATCTTAAATATTGTCCCCAAATGGGAAGGGACCCCAATAATATTGATGAGAACCCAGAAGGCTCTTTGCCTCCTAAGGATATCTCTCTCTCTTCTCTTTCAGAATAAATAATGACCTCACAATGCTGATTCTATTTCTTCTTGGAGTCAAGATACCCATCATCAGTATGGGATTGGACAACCCCGGGCTATCTAGAGCAATCCTCCAGAAGAAGCTTGCAAACCCATGTGGTAGGGATTGTGTATATGACACCACCACCACCCACTCAACATTGTTATTTTGTTCTTAACTATTGCCCAGATGGAAAAAGGGCAGCCATTCTTATGGCTGGGAAGGAGGCTGGGTGCCCTATGCCCACCCTCACTAATCTTTGCTGGCCAGGCCCAAAGGTCAAGCCACAGGCACCTGGGGAATCTCTACCCCAGTACCCTTGCCATGATTTTTGGGATACCTTACGTGCTCGTTATGAGGAGGTCACGTCATGCATGTCTGGTAATAAAACTTATTGGTATGCCCTGTTCATTAAAAGGGCTCTGGGAGTTAGCCCCTCCTGGAATAAATTTGGCAATAATAACCATGCTTGTTGGTCCACCCTCCCCACAGTAAGAGCATCCGATGGGGGCGGGGTACAAGATCAAGCTCAAAAACATTTAAGTAAAAAGGTAGTAGATAAAATTATTGAGAACCAGACCCCACTGGTCTATCATCCTCTTGATATACCTGAAATAAGGGGCAAGCTGTTTCTTGATCCCGAGACACAATCGATCCTGCAAGCTGCCTTTAATTTGCTTAACATTACAAATCCAAACATAGCAGGGGACTGCTGGATTTGTATAAAGCCTGGGCTGTCATAGGCCAATGCTATTCTTATTAACTCCTCTCAGCATAATACCCAGTGCCCTCTTTTGCCACAGAGCTCTGGAGTTTCTTTGTACACCTTTTCTCTGAAGAGCTCATGTTTAAACTCTGACCCATTCCCCGACAATTCCAGTAATATAGATGTCAGGCATATTCACCATTCATTTTGTCAAAACAATATTACCATTAATGGTACTTTCTTCTGCCCACCTAATGAAACAGTCTTTATTTGTGGAGGGAATGCACTCAGTTTCCTACCCAGAGATTGGACTGGGCTCTGTACCCCTGCTATTGTGGTCCTTGATACTAATGTGGTCCCAAATAATTAAAGTCTCCCTATTCCCACATTTGAGCATATTGGGGGGAAGAGCTAAAAGAGCAATTTAAATTATTCTTATGATTATAGGCCTTCGAGTGGCCACTGAGGCCTCTACTGGGAAAGCAGGGCTGGGAACCTCCTTACATTATTATAAAGCTTAATCTCAACAGATGATTAATGATTTACAAGCTGTTCCTAGTACTCTTTCAGATCTCCAGAAACAACTGGAATCCCTGACTACGGTAGTTCTGCAAAATCATCGAGGACTCAACCTCTTTACCTCTGAAAAGGAAGGTTTAGTCTTTTCTTACAGGAGGAATGCTGTTTTTATGCTAATAGATCGGGAATAGTCCAAGACAAGGTTAAACAGCTCCAAGATCTTGAAAGATGCTACAAGCCAACTTCCTCTGGACTGGACTGCATGGATGGCTACCCAACGTCCTTCCTTTTCTTGGTCCTGTACTCCTCTTGCTCTTACTTTTAACTTTTGGGCCATGTGTTATCAATAAGGCCGTACAATTCATTCAAAGTAGGATAGAATCCATTCAGTTGATGAACATAAAGGTGCATTATCAGAGGCTTGCTGCCGGTTCCACTGACCCCTATGACCAGCGAGGACCCTATGACAAGGAGGGATCCCTGGATTCCCCTTAAATGTCTCCAGGAGAGCCAGTGATGGGTAAGATCTCTGGAGAGGGGACAACCTAAGACAGGCCTGGGGGTGATCAGTACCATGGGACAGAAGGGCGCAGAGTACTCAATGATGGATAAGATCCCCTGAAGAAGACAACCTAAGACAGGGGCTTTGTGTGCTTGTCCTCCCTGTTCTATCAAACAAAAAGGGGGAGTTGTTGTGGCCTGATCTCCATCTCTGGGGCCTGTTTACCATTCCAGCTCAGCAGCCATTAAAGGGCATTGGCCAGGCATTCCTTACATACCTCTCTTGGGATATTTCTGTGTACATGACTCAACTGAACCCCCTAGGGCAGGTCCTCAGCCCGCAAGCTTTCCTGTACTGGTCCCGTCCAGTACTTGAAAGCTTGCCCTGATCCTTAGTGATAGCACCTTAGCCTTTTTTGTATTGGCTCCTTTCCCAATTCCTACCTCCTCTTTCCACCACAGTATATAACTATGTGCCCGATGCAATAAACCTGAGATCTGCTGCACTTTCATGGCTGCCACAGCCCCTGGCTCAGTGTCGTTTTCTCCCCAGTAATTGAGGAAGGGCAGGGTCATCAATAATTGCCATCTTGCTAAGCTCCGTGGGATTTCAGGCCAGTCCTGTGTGTCCCTCTAATACCCATGTTGTTGAGGAGCAACACTGTAGGTCCAGAGGGACTTAAATACAATAGAGGCTGGATTTGTGGGATTTTTTTGGTCATAAATGATGACTAGTGGTGGTATTAGATTTGTCTTTAAGTGCACAAAAAGAGAGACAGAGTGATAATATCAATCTAAAATTGTGAACATTTATTGTCTGGCCAGATAAAGAGCTCTAAGTTGGTCCTATCTTAAAAATCGCAATAGTATGCAGTATTAATAAATAGGCAATGAAACAATCAATGGAAAAACTAGAAGAGAATCCTCTAAATGCTACGCAAATGCAATTGATAAATATTAATGAAAAGTTTGAAAGGTGATATGTGAACATGAAGAAGCCATAAAGGAGGCCATAATAAAGGACTTACGTGAACATGAGGAAGATAGACAAAGAAAAATGGACGAATTCATAGAATCCACAAATAAAAAGCTGACCAAACTCCAATAAATGTCCAATGAGAATAAAGTTGCTGAACTAACCACTCAAATGGAAATCAAGGAGTTAAAAGATGTCCATACATGATCTAAAACAAGAGATGCAAGGCATCAAAAATGAGCAATTGGAAGGGAGGGAGATGAAGAATGAAGTAGAAACTATTGATAGCAGGTTAGACAATGCAGAAGACAGTATCACTGTGGTTGAGATAATCCAGTTGTTATAGAGAAAGAACAGAAAATGAGTCAAATCAAAAGTAGAAATTATGAGACAACACTTCAGGAGGTCTAAGATACAATTAGGAAGCCGAATTTAAGGCTAATTGGTATTCAGGAGGGCCTGGAGAAAGAGGTCAATGGTATTGGAAATATACTTCAGGGAATCATCTCAGAGAACTTTCCAAATATCCAAAAGGGCAGGCCCATCCAAATACAAGAAGCTTTCAGAATCCCAAACAGACCTGACCAGAAAAGGACATCCCACCACCACATTACCATCCGCTGAGGATTCATAGAGACCAAAGAAAGGATCCTAATAGCAGCCAGGAAGAAGAGAACAGTGACCTACAAAGGAAAATCAATGAGAATAACCACAGATTTCTCAGCAGACACCATGCAAGCAAGAAGAGATTGGAAGGATATAGGTCATGCCTCAAGACAAATAACTACTAACCAAGAATACTGTACACCCAGATAAGCTCTCATTCATAACTGACAGAAAATAAAAACCTTCCATTCCAACGAAAAGTTGCAACATAACGTAGCAACAAAACCTGTATTACAGAAAAATCTCAAAGATGTTCTACGCATTGAAGACCAACACAAACGTGGTACTGACAAAGAAATGGGACCAAAAAATTTTACCAGGTAATTGCCACAAGAACTGTCAAGCCACGGGCCCTAATGAAAGCTTTTAAAAATGGCAGAAACTAGTAAATATTTTTCAATCATAACTCTCAATATCAATGGACTTAACTATCCAATTAAACTGCATAAATTGTATAGTTGGATCAAAAAGAAAGATAATCATTCTGCTGTCTTCAAAAAAAACCATTTTTTTAAAGTGAGAGGCTGGAATAAAGTTTATCATAAACAGGATGCAGTTGCCACTCTCATATCAGATAAAATAGATTTCAAATTAAAATTAGTGAGAAAAGACGAAGAAGGTTATCACATACTATTAAAGGGATCTTTCCTCCAGGAAGACATAACCATCCTAAATATTTACACACCTAATCCCGGAGCACCAAAATTACTCAAGCAAACTACTTTCACTAAAAACCACACATATATGGAAACACAGTGATTGTTGGAGACTTTAACACACTACTCTCACCTATGGACAGATCGACCATGCAAAAACTCAACAGAGAAATTTCAGAATTGAACAACTGTATAGAATGACTAGATCTAACAGACATCTGCAGCTTATTCCACCCAACAACATCACAATATATGATTTTTTTTAGCAGCACATGGAACATTTTCCAAAATAGACCACATTTTAGGTCATAAAACAAACCAGGGAAATGGGAACCATTCATGAGAAAGGGTATCAATGTTTGTGAAGTTATGCACCTTCTATCTGGTGAATATAATGTAACCCTTCTATTAATCACAATAAAAAATTAAGGCCATATAGTATGAAGCTAATTGAAAGGACCTCCAGGATACTGGAACAAAAGCCATATAATGAATGATTGTTGTCCTTAATGTACTATGTTATGTCTCATCCCCTTTGCTGTCCCTTGGGTATCTCATACTGTTACAGTATCTCACTTTGTTATCTGATATATTGAATTTATTTGTATTTGGTTATTTGAAATTTGATAGCGAAGGGGGGAAAACCAAGACGGGTGGGGGGAGGGTAATGGTTACCAAGACATGTGAAAGGGTATCAATATATGTGAATTAATGCACCTTCTATCTGGCAAATATCATGTAACCCTTTTATTAATTACAATAAAAAAAGAAAAAAAACCTGTGCAGATTCAGAAACATTGAAATTATTCCCTGCATTCTCTCAGACCACAAGGGCATCAAACTGGAATTGAACACAAATCTCCACCAACAAAAACTCTGTAACTCATGAACATTGAACAACACATTGTTGAATCACAAATGGGTTATCAAGGAGATCAGAAAGAAATTCAAAAGTTTATAAAATTTAACAAAAAGGAGCACACAAAATACCAGCTTATTTGGGACACAGCAAAGGCAGTACTCAAGAGGATAATTTACAGCTCTGAGTTCTTACATTAACAAATTGGAAAAATTGCAAACCAACAATTTAATGTGTCACTTTAAGCTCTTGGAAAGAGCCACAAACCAAACCTAATCCCAGTAGAAGGAAGCAAATTATTAAAAGCAGAATTAAATGAATCGGAGTCCAAAAAAAAACTATAGAAAAGACCAGCAAAACAAGGAGTTGATTCTTTGAAAAAAATAACAAAATTGACAGACCCTTAGCAAATCTTATCAAAAAAGAAGGGAGCATACCCAAATAAACAAAATCACAGATGACAATGGTAATATCATGACAGAAATGACCAAGATCCAGAGCATATTAAGAGAATACTTTTCAAACCTTTATGTCAACTAATTTGAGAATCTAGAATGGATGAATTTCTAGCCAATATTAACATAGCCACACTGAACCAAGAAGACCTAATCCAACTAAACAGACCTATTTCAAGCACTAAAATAGAAATGGCAATAAGAGACCTTTCATCTAAGAAAAGCCCAGGGCCAGATGGATTCACAGCTGAATTCTATAAGGTCTTCAAAGCAGAGCTCACACCAGTACTCCTCAAGCTCTTCAATGAAATTGAAAACGAAGGAGCAAGGACAAGAATCACATGATTTTCTTAATAGATGTAGAAAAGGCATTTGACAAGATGCAACCCCCCCCCATTATGTCAAAAGCTCTGGAGAAACTAGGAATCCATGGAATACTCCTCAGTATAATAAAGGCTACGTATGACAAACCCACAGCAAGTATTATACTTAATAGCAAAAAGCTAAAGCCATTTCCTTTAAAATCAGGAACAAGAAAGGGATGCCCACTCTCTCCACTAGTCTTTAACGTAGTATTAGAATACCTAGCCAGAGCAATAAGGCAAGAAGCAAGCATGAATGGGATCCAAATATGGAAAGAAGAAGTGAAACTTTCCCTCTTTGCAGATGACATGATTCTAAATTTAAAGAACCCTACAGACTCCACTACCAAGCTGCTTGAGCTGATTTGAAACTTTGGCAAGGTAGCAGAGTATAAAATTAACCCTTAAAAATCAACTGCCTTACTATATGCCAACAATGAGAGGAACGAGTAAACAATCAGGAAAGCAACACCTGTAGGAATAGCCTCAAAGTGAATAAAGTACCTAGGAATTAACATAACTAAGAATGTAAAGGACCTTTTGGATGAAAACTTAAAAACCCTAAAAAGGAAATTAAAGCAGAACTGAGGAAATGGAAAAACCTCCCATGCTCCTGGATTGGTAGAATTAACATCGTGAAAATGGCTATCTTGCCAAAGGGCTATTTACAAATTCAATGCAATATCTATCAATATCCCAAGGTCATTCTTTAAAAAAATAGAAGAGGCAATCCAAAATTTCATATGGAATAATAAAAGACCCCATATAGCAAAAACAATTCTTAGCAGAAAGAACAGCAAAGGAGGAATTTCAATACCAAACTTTAGACTCTATTACAGAGCTATGGTAATCAAAACAGGTTGGTACTGGCACAAGAACAGGCCTGACAACCAATGGAATAGAACAGAGGACCCAGATATTAACCCACAGACCTATGGCCATCTAATCTTTGATAAGGGTGCCAAAAAAAATAGAATAGAAGAAAGACAACCTCTTCAACAAGTGGTGCTGGCAGAACTAGTTAAGCATCTACAGAAAACTAAACTTGGGTCCTTCTATGTCACCCTGAACCATGATTAACTCCGAATGGATGAAAGACCTCGAGGAAAAAGCAGATACACTGAAAACTTTACAAGAAGGAATAGGAGATACAGTAGGTCTTCTTGGCACAGGTCAAAACTTCCTTAATAAGGACCGAGAAATGCAACAAATCAGAGAAATTCTGGATAAATGAAACTGCATTATAGCTTCTGTATGGCAAAGGACATAGCTAGCAAATTAACTAGAAAGCCTACAGAGTGGGAGAAGATCTTCACTTACCATAAAACAGACAAAAGCCTCATAACTAGAATATATCAACAGCTTAAAAAATTGAATAGCTCCCAAACTAATCTCCAAAGAAACAACCATCCCATTAAAAAATGGGCCAATGACATAGAGTATTCTCTGAAGAAGAAATAAGAATGGCCTATAGGCACATGAAGAAATGCTCGATATGTCTGGTCATAAAAGAAATCAAGATAACTCAAAGATTCCACCTCACTCCAGTGAGACTGGCCATGATCAAGAAATCTATTAGCAACAAATGCTGTGGGGATGTGCCAGGAGGGATCACTACTACACAGTTGGTAGGAGTGCAAATTCATTCAACCAATAGAGAAAGCAGTATGGCAGTTCCTCAAAAGACTAAACATAGAACTCCCCTATGACCCAGCAATTCCACTACTTGGCATTTACTCAATGGTCCAGAAACAAGGACATACTAAAGCCACTAGCACAGCGATGTTCATCACAGCACTATTTACCATAGCAAAGATATGGAACCAACCCAGATGACTCCCAGTTGATGAATGGATCAACTCCCAGTTGATGATGGAATTCTATGCTGCTGTCAGAAAAAAGACATCACCCCATTTGTAAGGAAATTGAAAAACTTAGTAAAAATCATGTTAAGTAAAGTAAGCCAGACTCAAAGGAACATAGTTTCAATGGTTTCCCTCATTTGTCATAATCAGTAGAAAAACCTTGGGCTCTTGTAACTGAATTACAACAGAACAAAACCTAGACACCTAAGGCCACATAGTCATAGTACGACCTAAATGAAAGGACCTTCAGGATATAGAAACAAAAGCCATATAATGAGTGATTGTTGTCCTTAATGTACTATGTTATCTCTGGTCTCTTTCACTGTCCCTTGGTTATCTCATATTTTTACAGTATTTCACCTTGGCATCTGATATATTCTATATATGCTTATTTGGTTGTTTGAAATTGGATAGGGAAAGGGGAAACAAGAAGAGGGGTGGGAGTAGGGTGTGGGAATTGGGGACCAAGACATGAGAAAGGGTATCAATGTTTGCGAAGTAATGCATCTTCTATCTGATGAATATAATGTAACCATTCTATTAATTACAATAAAAATATATGGAAAAATATATTGAAAAAGGATTATGACAACAAATGATATGAGATAAAGGGATCCAAATATTGAAAGATGAATAAAACTTTCCCTCTTTGCAGATGAAATGTTTCTGTATTTAAGGAATCCTAAAGACTCCACTGCTAAGTTTCTTAAGCTGATTTGAAACTTTAGCATAGTAACAAGGGTTAAAATTAACCCTCCAATCTCAACTGCTTTCCTGTATTCCAACAACAAGAAGAGTGAGACTGAAATCAGGAAAGTCACTCCTTTCACAATAGCCTCAAAAAACAATATTTAGGAATTTACCAAGGAAGCAAAGGACCCCTAAAATGAAAACTTTAAAAACTGAAGTAGGAAAGTAAAGCAGAATTAAGGATGTGGAAAAACCTCCCATGATACTAGATTGGGTGGATTGATATTGAGAAAGTGGCAATCCTACCACAGGCTACCTACAAATTCAATGCAATACTCATCAATGTCCCAATCTCAGTCTTTAATGAAATAGAGGAAGCATTCCAAAAATTCACATGGAATAAAATGAGGTCATGTATAGCAAAACCTATCCTTAGCAGAAAGAAGAGCACGGAATGAATATTGATACCAAACTTCAGACTATTTATTACGGGGCTATAATAATTAAAACAGCTTGGTACTGGAACAACAACAGGCCTGAGGAACAATGGAATAGGACTGAAGACCCAGAAATCAACCCACAGGCCTATAGCCACCTAATCTTTGATAAGGCAACCAAAAAATTAGGATTGAAGAAAGACTCTTCAACAAATAGGGCTGTCAGAATTTGTTAAACACCTGTAGAAAAACTAAAGGTAGATTCTTATATGTCACCCTGCACCAGAATTAACTCCAAATGGATCAAAGACCTTGAGGTAAAAGCAGATATCCTGAAAATTTTACAGGAAGAAATAGGAGATACCCTAGTTCTCACTGGCACAAGTTGAAACTTTCTTAATAAAGGCCCAGAAACATACCAAGTCAAAGAAAGTTTGGACAAATGGACTGTAATAAAATGCAGAGCTTCTGTATGGCAAAGGATATAGCTAGTAAGTTAATTAAAAGCCCACAGACTGGGAAAAGTTCTTCATTAGCCATACAACAGATAAGGGCCTCCTATCTAAAATATACCTACAGCACACAAAATTGAAATTCTCAAAAATAAGTTCTCAAAGCAACAACCATCCCATTAAAAGGTGGACTAGACTTAAAGAGAGACTTCTCTGAAAAGTAAATACGAATGGCCTTTAGACACATGAAGAAATGCCCAACACCTCTTGCCATAAAAAAATACAAATCAAAACAACGCTGAAATTCCACCTCACTCCAGTTAGAATGGCCATTATCAAGAAATCTAATAACAACAGATACTGGCAGAGATGTGGGCAGAAGGGAATGCTACATTGTTGGTAGGAGTGTAAACTAATTCAACCACTCTGGAAAGCAGTATGGCTGTTCTTCAAAAGGCTAAACATAGAGATCCCCGATGACCCAGAAATCCCACTCCAGAAACAAAACACACTAAAGCTACTAGCCCAACCATGTTCATGCAGTATTATTTACCATAGCTAAGATATGGAACCAACCTAGATGCCCCTCGGTAGATGAATGGATCAAGAAGATGTGGTATTTATACACAACAGAATTGTATGCTGTCATCAGAGAGAATGGCAATACTCCATTTGTAAGGATGTGAAAAGACTTGGAAAAAATATTAAGTGAAGCAAACCGGACCCAAAGAAACAGACTCCATGGTTTCCCTCATTTACAATAAGTACTACACATCCAGGATTCTCCTAGCAGTGGACCACAATCGTTTCACACTTATGTGTGAGGATAAGTGAAATGAACTCTGGAATATGGAAATGATAGTTTTATTTTTGTGTTTGTTGTCCAATCCAACCTACTGTGTGAGGTTATTTCTTTCTCTCTCTCTCTCTCTCTGTCTCTCTCTCTCTGTCTCTCTCTCTGTGTCTCTCTGTCTCTCTCTCTGTGTCTCTCTCTGTCTCTGTCTCTGTCTCTGTCTCTCTCTCTCTCTCTCTCTCTCTCTCTCTCTCTCTCTCTGCTCTCTCTCTCTCTCTGCTCTCTCTCTCTCTCTCTGTCTCTCTCTCTCTCTTGTTTTGTTTCTCTCACTATGGTTTATCTCATGTTGTCACTGTACCTGACTTTGGTACCTGGTACTTGAAATAGGGAAGGGAAGGGGAAAAACAAGATGATTGGAAAGGGGTTAGGAGAGGGAAGCTGGGAGAAAAACATCAGAGGAGATATCAGTGTTCAAGGAGTAATGTACCCACTACCTGATGAATATAATTGTAATCACTCTTTACATTGCCCCAACAATAGGATAAAATTTTTAAAAAGATATGAGATATGTTGAATGTACTATATACACTGTATTTTTTCTTATCATATATAGTTATTTTCTTCCTAACAGGACCTAAGAGGGAGTGACAATATAATAATAATAGTCATAATAGTAATAATAATAATGAATTTCCAACTACAAGCCAATGATTAAAAAGTAGTTGATTAGGACTATTATATAGTTTTACAGGAGGATCAAAAGCACCACTTAACAATAGCATGTAAAAAGATAAGAGCCACTTTACTCTAGTATTGCTATCATAAAAATAAGTCATCACAGAAGGATTAAATTCTATATAAAAAATTCTATGTACAAAGAATCAAAGCAAAATAAATATACAAACCTGGCATAATGAATGTAGTATGGAACTTAGTTTAGTGTGTGCTGTCTAAATGAACAGTAGCTTTGAGATACTGAATTTGAAGGGTTATTTTAAAAATCCAAGCCTTTAAAAGCCATTTATCCATTTAGACAGAGGAATAGTAAAAGAAAATGGTTTTGGCCGGGAGTTTGGCCTAGTGGTAGAGTGCTTGCCTTGCATGCATGAAGACTCAGGTTTGATTCCTTGGTACCACATACCAGAAAAAAGGTGGGAGTGGTGGTGAGGCTCATCCTCATCCTCTCTAATACCCAAATATTTCTGTGTGTGTGTGTGTGTGTGTGTGTGTGTGTGTGTGTGTGTGTGTCATGGGACTCTGGGTCTGGGCATTGTACTTGAGCTCTTTAGCTCAAGGCTACTGCCCTACCCCAGAGCCACAGTCCCACTTTTAGAGATAAGAGTTTCAAGTTCTTTAGTGCGTGGGCTGGCTTTGAACCACAATCCTCAGAACTCAGCCTCCTGATTAGCTAGGATTACAGGCTTGACCCACCACATCCAGCATACCCAAATACTTCTAAAAACTACGTGACACAGAAAAAGGCTTAGAGAGTAAAGAAGAACTATTGTGCTGTTGTGATTTTCTGCTATATATTTTCTGATAGACCTATAATAATTACTACAAACGAGAGCAATCATGGAGCCTATGCTTCTTTGGTCTGCTTTACTTCACTTAACATGATCTTTTTCTAAGTCCAATTCCTTACAAATGGGGAGAATGGGGCAATGTTATTCTTTCTGATGGCAGCGTAGCAGCACACAATAGCTCAATAACTATATGCATATAGTTATAGAGGATGAGGCTAAGCCAAATGAACTCCTGAATATGGAATCAAGAGTTTTATCTTTGTGATGGTTGTTTTTTAATGTACTATGTAAAATTATTTCTTTTCTGATTTATTTCCTGTTGTTACTGTATCTGACTTTGGTACCTGGTGTATTGTACATACATTTATTTGTTGATTTGAATTAGGCAAGAAAAGGGGAACACCAAGTAAGTGACTATCTGGCTTACGTGGTAGAGAGCTAGCCTTCAGCTGAAGGGCTCAAGGACAGCACGAGATTCAGAGATCGAGTCCCATGACTGAAACACACACACACACACACACACACACACACACACACACACACACACACAAAGAAGGGTAACACCAAGATGATGAGACAAAGGACTAAAGGTGAACCAATATAACAGTGATGTTCACAAGACAATATGTTGGAAACGAACTTTACAACATGGGAGAAAAATATGGAAAGGGGTAACAATGTTTGAGAAGTACTGTACTCACTAACTTATGAATGCAACTATAACCCCTCTATATATCACCCTCATAGCACATATTCTAAAGAGAATAAAGAAGAAATGCCAAACATTGGACTCATTAAAACAATATTAATAGAAATGGCCAATGATTTTTTTCCTTTTTTATTAAAGAATTTATTAACCTTGGTTTTTATATCATATTTCAAATGACATATTTAACAAAAAAGTATTCAAGAAGGGAATCTCTGTATACAATCACTGGCACTTAAGGTCTTTAAAAAAAACAAACAGAAGAAAACCAAGAGAAATAATACAGAAATGTATAGGATAAGAGTGGAATTCAGTACAGAGATAAGCCTGAAGAATTCTATCACCCTAATAAAAATACATGGTTGAAAGCCTAAGCAATAGATTGAAAGAAGTTGAAAACAGGGCATCACGCATTGAATAAACAGCTGAGGAATTCAAAGAAGCAACAAGTCATTAAAAACTTATTTAGAAAATACCAAGATAACATGCAAGTATTTGCAGCAAACTAAGAGGAATTGATGGTGGAAACTGAAGATATTAAGAACCTATTCAACAAAATAATAGCAGAAAACATCCTCAAGAAAAATAATTTTACCCACCTAATAGAAGCATAAAAATGCAAGCATACCAGAGAATAAAATTGATAGGCATATCATTGTTTAAACTCTGTACTTATAAGGAATGTTGAGAGCAGAAAAATCAAAGAAGTAACTCTTTTACAATAGGAAAATTGTTTCAATCAATGTAGATTTCTCAACAAAAGCTCTAAATTAAAGGTGAGACTGGAAAAATATAATTCAAGCTCTGTAGTATAACAACTGTTAACCTAGTTGCCATTCACAACAGATGGAGAAACAAAAACCTTGTATAATAAACAGAAACTAAGGAATTCCCAACCACTAAATTAGCACTACAAAGAATACTAAAGACAGCCAGCAGAAGACAATCAAAATCCAAGAAATGGAGTGATGAATAAACACTGCCAGATGGGTAGATAAGTAAAAACAAAAAAAATGAAGATAAAGAAGCAAGGGCCAGGAAAACAACAAAATGGCAAGAAACATGATATATTTATTACAATAATGTTAAACATCAAGGGCTTAACTCTCCAGTCAAAAGATACAGAGCAGCACAAAGGAGCACAGGAACAGTACCCAGGCCCCGAGCTCCAGAACTTGCAGACCAAAAAAAAGAATTACCAGGAATATAAAACATGTTTATGGTAGAGTGAAAGTAAATGGGGGAAGGGACACACAAATGGAGGAAGAGTGCTGACACTCATATTAAATATACATTATGGAAAATTTGAACTGTAACAGTCATATAAATATACATTATGCAAAATTTAAACAATGTACCTTGAAATGTCAGATGGGAGGGGAAAACTAGAGAGAATGATAAAAGAGGTGATACTCATGAGGATACATTATATTCATGACCTTACTTATGGAATTGTAACCTCTGTACAATGACTTAATACTTTTTAAATATTAAAAATTATATATAATATAATGTGAACATTATAATTCAGATGCTAATGGCTTCCACATGTAATCATAGCTGCTCATTGTTGTTAGGAACCAATGCAGTCACAGAAGCTCAGGGAACTTAATTTTCAATTATCCAGCTAAAAGCAAGTAGGAATGTATAGCACAACTAATAGTGCACTCACTGTGAACAAGAAAGCCAAGCAAGCACAAGTCCTTGAGTTAAAGATTGGGGAAGGGTTAAGTAGATTCAAGACACAGGACTGCCTTATTAAATTTTTAGAATAGGTATTGCATAGTAGCTGAAATTCAGTACACTAATACCAAGTTTCCTAAAAGACCATTTATGGGAACAGGGAATTCTCTATGAAAAAAAACTCTATGTATTGTAAAAGTAAATATCAACCTTTGTTCGTGCAGTTTCATATAGACTTTCATAGGTAGATACATCTTCCTGATCAGAGTCAACTTTTTTACTCTCACCATCTTCAAAACCAAATCCATAAGTTTTTTCCAAATTTGAAACAACCTATAAAAATGCAAGGCAAATTAGTTGGAGCTGTAGTTCAAAATTTGTCAAGAAATGTAAATATAAAATAAATCATATCAGTATTAGCTTTCCTAGTGAGAGTTTGGAATTTTGGTATTCGCAAGGCTGAGGTTACCTCATTACTATCTCACAAGTAAATTCTGGGCAGTGCGGGATTAATAATTTCCCCTAATAAACATTTTACTTGTGTCAAGATTTGTTGCCAAAGTATGCAAGTGTGTTCTCTGGTACTCAAAAGAACAAACCTTTTAAACTTTGTAGCTGTATCCTTCCAGACTTCTATCCACATGTCTTCCATAATAAATTTTGTCATTTTTATGTGTTGAATATTGTGTAGTAACCTGTTACCAAATCATTACACATGGAGAGAATTGTGGTGAAACCTCCCAACACAGAGTCCAGAAAAATTTCTTACCACAAGGAGGTGTTTGATAATCTCTTTGATCTTTTCATCTCCTGCTATTAATCTCTTTGTCTTAATGGATGGAATGGGTAGAGCATATTGCACCATGGCTTCTCCTGTGGGTGGAGATCTTATGACCATTGGTTCAACTTCATGATGTAGTAATTTTGCTTTAGGTGATGATGATAAACTGAGTGGTCGTTTTATAGAAGGTTCTTCTGGAGAACTTGTCAAAGGGTGACTGAGAACTGAAACGTGTTTTGCTGGCTTCATTTTGTTATCAAGGTAGCTTGAAAAATTCTACATAAAAATTCTTCCCTGTGGATAGACATTAAGAGATTTAGATAAAATCTTCTACTACGTATGTAATAAAATGGAAAGTATTCTAATTAAATTTATGGCTTATGTCTGTTTTTATTATCCAAGGGTTATATTGTTACTGATGAATACAGATAGCATTTTGTTACTTGCTGGAAAAGTGAAGACAGGAGAATGATTACAGATCTTATATGTTAATGTATAGCCAATGGGTTTTACAACTTATGCCTTTCTGGTAATTGACTTGTGAATATCCACATTCTCAATTACCTTTCATAAGATTAATGAATCCTGCACTTTCCAAAATTCTGTCATCCAACAAGACTGATTTTCCCTGAAAATTTTTTTTACAAAATATTTGGCTTAATATTTTATTTTGCCAAAGTAAATAAAAATATTTGGTGCTTAATCACTTCCACTTCTAAATTGTGTGTTATGATTTAAATTTTACAAGTATTAATGTATTTGACTTTAAAATTTTATGACCTAGGATTTTTATTCCTATTTAACAGGTATATAATGTAAGGGTACAAAGTAGCTGCTCAGTTATTAAGTACAAGAGCAGAGACTGAATTTTAGGCAAATTGGTTTTCAAACCCTTCCCTATGTAGCTTAAAATATCATGACCCCATCAGCAGAACTATATTCACTATACACTGCTCAATTTGAAATCTGGACTTCATAGATAATTTTTGAGTCAAGTCAATGTTATCATTGTGCAGTCAACCAATTCTAACTGAAGTGGACGTTGAAGTTACCTGGTGAATATCTAGTTTTGTTGGTAAAATTGTTCTTTAAGATTTTTTGAATGAATTTATAAACTGAAATTGATAATATTAGATGTTTGAATAGACTGCTTCTTTTCCTGGAGATATGTCTTGCTTGACATTTCACAGCAAAAACCCTAGTCCAGGTAGATTTTACATTTGCATGGAAGGGACCATTAATAACTGAGCCAGTTCATACCCTGCTACTGGCATCATTCTTCAAAGATAGTATAATAGGTTTTTTAATTTTGAATATTAAACTCTTTCACATTTTTATTAAAATTTGCTAAAATATTGAACTGTGTTCAAAGATATAATAATATTCTCTTAATACATCAATAAACCTGATTGTGAATAATCTAGCAAACATATCCTCTGATATTACTGATAACTTTTACTTTACCTGGTAACTAGCAATTTTCCTTCTTAAATTGAGAAGATGTAAACATTATAGTACAAAGAAACTCTATAATTAGTTGGAAACATTAGTTTTAAATCATAGCATAAGAAAAGTAAAAGATAATTTGTTACTAATATTAACATTTTACTTTAAGGAAGAATAAAATTTTCTTTTGAAAACTTCATTATAAAGGATTCTGGGAAGATGGCAGAGGTTCGCAGTGAGTTGTTCTGAGCTTCACCAAAATACCAATTTTTGCATTGTACAGAAAGTTGATACCTAAAGAACGATACCAAGTAAGCTGTAGTAGCACAAAGATCTCAGGGAGAGAGGAAAAATTCAGACAGCCTGCTTATGAAGAGAGTTTTGAGCCCACACTGGTGGCAGCAACAGCTGTCACTCCCCAGAGAAGCTGCACCAAGACAAAGGCACTGAACCATGAGCGCTCAGTGCATCACTTACCTGCAGCACAGACCAGGTGACTATGAGCAGAAATCTTCATCCTGCTGTCTATGGACATATGCAGACAACCGAGAGGAAGTGTGAGTACCTTACAAAAGACATTCTCACTCTTGCTCCCAAATTGGCATTGGGAGGGTAGCTCCACCCCATCCAGCCAACAGCCATCTTGGCTACTGGCAAATACCCTGCCAAACCAACTAGCAGATAACTGAAGCCTGACAAATGGTTTCCCCAGTGCCATTTCTCCAAGGAGCAAAGGATCTGACCAGTGTCAGCTTAACTGGGCAATAGGTTCCCTGCCCTGGAGGGAGCAATTCCTCAATGGGTAGAGTGGCTTTCCTCTCCAGTAAACAAAGCAAGAGGCAGCTCCACACCAAGGCTACTCTCTGTTGAGTTGGCTAAAACAATAGTGGTCCAAGGCTGGATCAGAGTGAGTTCTGAATCTCACCAGGGACTCCACATAGAATACAACTCCATCCACTTCTACGCTACAGAAAACAGCCAGATTTCTCCTGTAGGACATGTAAAGTTCCTGCCAGTAAATTAACCTAGGTGAGCAGTCACAAAGACCCCAAGTCTGTAAGGGAGAACTTTTTCTGCCCAGTCAAGCAAACATTGGAAAAACCAACAAAGACAAAACACAAAAGAGACTTCTTAAAGAGACTGATCCCCAAATTCAGTGGATACACAAGAATATTTTTTCTAATCAATTTTTAAATTTTACTACTTTATTTACTTATTTATTTATGTATTTATTTTTGCCAGTCCTGGGCTTGAGCTCAGGGTCTGAGCATTGTCCTTGGACTTTCTCAAGGCTAGAGTCTACCACTTGAGCCTCAGCACCACTTCCAGCTATTTTTTCTATGTATGTTGTACCGAGGAATCGAACCTGTGCCTTCGTGCATGCTAGGCAAGCACTCTACCACTAGGCCAAACTCCCGGCCCCATAATTTTACTACTTTTTTTAATTTTCATTTTTACTTGTTCCTTTTTTGGGGCTCTTTTTTTCTCAGTCCATTTTTAACCTTTTTTTTTTATTCTGTCATTGTGGTCATTCCAAGAAACATAGTGAGAGCAATTAGTAGTAGTTCTCCTTCGTTTTGTATAGACATTTTTCAAACTATATTTTTAATGACTAAATACTCTGTTTTTTAATCTTTTGGTTTTTAATCTCAGTATTTCTTGTTTAAGAACTCATAATTGTGAGGTATCTTTTTTAATCAATTTTCTCTTTTATGTATATATATATATTTCTCTTTTTCTTTAATATGTATTTCTTTTTTCTTTAATATATTCTTTTTACTATTCTTTTTTGAATACTTGGCCATATAGGATGATCTAAATGAAATGAACTCCACGATATGGAAACAAGAGGTTTATCTTTGTGGTTGTTGTTTTTAATGTACTATGTGAAGTTATTTCTTTTCTCTTTTGTCTTTTTTCTCCCTTATGGTTTATCCCCTGTTGTTACTGTATCTGACTTTGGTTCCTGGTGTATTGTATATATGTTCATTTGTTTATTTGAATTAGGGAAGGAAAGGGGAAAAACAATATGATAAGACAAAGGATGAAGAAATGTATCAGCAATATTCACAAGACAATATGTTGGAATTGAATTTTACAACTTGGGAGGGGTGGGAGAGGAAAAGTGGGAGAAAAACATGGGAAGAGATAACGAAGTTCCAGGAGCAATATACTCACTACTTTACAAACTGTAACCCCTCTATACATCACCTTGACAATAAAATAAAATAAAGAGAATTGCCAAAGTAAAAGTGGAAAAAGTAATATGGTATATAGAAATATTTGATATTTTCTTACAAAAGGTAGTAAGTATACAATGTATTACTAAAGAGAGAATAGATGATCAAGAATAAGTACACAATGTATTACTGGAGATAAGAAGTTTGTATACTATTGAATTGTGACCTATCTCAAAATATAATCAATTCTGAACCTGACCAACTGTGAATACATGTTTGTAATAAAGTCTTGTTAAATATTATTAAATTTATATGAGTTTAGAAAAAACTTAGAAGATCTCTACTCCAGTGACTTACTCTTTTTATTTGAGGACTGAGTGTGGCTTGGTGTTATGTCATTTGTCCAACATGCTTGGTTTGATCACGAGTGCAACAAATGAGAACAGGTATTTCCTACATCAAGGACACAAATATATTTCAATATAGGTTGCACAACTAATAGATGGTAGAAAAAAAGGATTTTAAGACTAGAAATATTTGAGAATTATTCATCACCCATATGTCAATGACTTTTTAATTCAAACCAAAAGCAAACATACACGCCAAAAAGAGAACATCACATGAAAACAAGTAGTTATTGTAATGAAAAGGCTCATAAGCCAAGAACATCCACCAAAAGCTGAGAGGCAAGTTCATATGTTCCTAAAGGGCCTTTTGGAAGAGCTATTCCTGCCAACAGCATGTTTTACAATTTCATAGTTAATAGGACCATGAAACCATAAATTTGTGTCTCAAACCGTCAAATTTCCTCTATCCATAGATAAGTTGATAGAAAGGATTCAGTGGGAAGCAAGATATGTACCCAGTATTGAATAAATTTCTGGGATAATATCCCCAGGTAAACAAAAAAAAACTTTTAAGCATGACAACTTGCTTCAGATATGTATAAAAAACTGTTTTGGCTTTTTGTTTTAATATTAACAAGAAGGTAGGGAAGCAGACATTAGACTATTTTAAAAAGTCAGTGTGGAAATGATACTGTATTTCTTTGAGAAAGCCCCTTTTATACTGCAAAATGGCCAATCAAATGAATCCACCAAGTAAACTGATACATAAATATGAATTCTATTCAAGAAATATGTATGCTAATAAGAAAATCATGAATGATTATCCATATTTATTATGTTTATCCCTTATGACAAACTTGAAGTGCATATTATGTCATCACCAGTTTGCACAAGTTCTTCATTTTCTGACATTAGGACAACTCGTTTGCA
This sequence comes from Megascapheus bottae, assembly GCF_031878675.1. Classification (NCBI taxonomy): domain Eukaryota; kingdom Metazoa; phylum Chordata; class Mammalia; order Rodentia; family Geomyidae; genus Megascapheus; species Megascapheus bottae. The sequence goes on from NC_143517.1 coordinate 433,939, forward strand.
GTTTTAAACTTCAGTATTGTTATCTATTTTAAACCTTTTTATGATAAACTATAGAAATTTTAATTCAGAAATCTAATTTTATCTCCTGCAAGGGAAAAAGAAAACTGCTAAGGAGCAATCCGTGTCAGAGAACACACACACACAAGCAAGGATGCTTTTGCCTTACAAGAGGACCAAATGAATGCCTCTAGGTTTCATTACCCCCCACCCACACACACACCGTTTTCCCTCATAGGGGTTGTACCTGAAGAGATTGTTGGAAATTTCTTTTCTGGGTTGTTTGGCTTTGGCGAGGCTTGCTCTTCCGAGAGGAACTATGTGTCTGGAAAAGTTGAAAATTATGAGCCTCCTAGATTTCCTTGAAATAGAAAGCCAAGTAACTCTTCAGAAGCCAGTCTAGATCTTCTACAAATTGACATTTGTGCTGAAAAAATGGTGGACCAGCTCGCCTCGCCGCCAGGTCCACCTTGATGTTTCTCTGAGCCTACTGTGGCTGCAACGATCTTAGGGGCGCGTGCCAGCTGTCGCATTCTGAAGACTCCAGGGTACGCACTTTTGATCACTGAAGTCGTGGCCAGCGATGCCCACAATGCAGACAACAAAACACAACAAAATCAGCAAATATGGCTTGCTGTATATGGCAAGCCAAAAATTAGCAATTATTTCACTGTGGGTGAAACGAGTAGGCAGTGCTTACAATATCTTGGAGATAAAGAAAACAAACTAATAATAAATAATAAAATAGATTGAGTTATCTGAAAGGAGAGCACTATGCCTTACACATACGTAGACCACTGATTGTATTCTCACATTCTGATTTTGCAAGGTGCTCAAAAATGTCAGGCGTACCAATTTAGCAGTTCAGATTCTGGGGGCACAGGGAAAATTTGTTCGCATGTGATAGAAAGCACACACTATGACTCTGGGATTATAACGTTTTAAGTACCAGGAATGTCATTGATGTGCATCATCTACTGCACCCACATTTGCTAATAAACAAATAAGCATCTGAATGTATGAATGATTCCCGTCAAGGAGTTCCTTTGCAAAATAAACCATTTCTGAGAGTTGTATTTTGAAATCAGGTAAGTATAAAGTCTTTGTTATTGTATATTTTGAAATAATTATTTGCTGTTATATCACTTAAAATCACTTGCAGATAAATATTTCCCCCACATTGTGTGTATCACATGCTGTGGAGCTAGGATTTTTGTGTTTAAATTATGGGGCTGCCACTGAGTGGAAGTGTTGTCTTAAGGCAGTTTGCCTTGCTATCCTCAGCCTGGGTCTTTGTTTATAGATAGTTAAGTATTTCTAACCTCCCAGAATTATGAGTTTTAAAATGAGTTAAATGTATACACAGTCCCTAGAATAATGCATATTATTTACAGACTAAATTTCGCAAAAACTAATTCAAATACTTTTTAACCCTAGTTGTAGTAAATTAGTGGGTTTTGAATAGCTTCATTTTATAAATTTGCTAAACTTTGTAATTAGGAGAAATAACAGAAATTCAGAGATCTTATGTAAAGATAGTAGTTGTAAATATTCATTTAAATATTAAATTTTGCTTCAAAAGATTTTATGAAATTTATTTTAGACAAGTAAAATCTGATAAAGGCAAAAGGTATGAACTTACAGTTCATAAATTTACAGTTTAAAAACAATTTACAGTTTATGAAAATTAATACCAAGGAAGAAAAATGTATTTTGCCATTAGATGGGGCTAAAGAGAAAGGGGACAGACAAATAGAAAGGGTCAAGTTATGTAAGTGCAGTCAAAATATTTAATGTAAAAATGGAACAAAACTACTTAAAGAAGTAGGTAGGATCTGGACAGAAGGAGGAGGAGGTACTGGAAAGTATGACTTTTGATAAAGATACAATATACTTATGAATTGACATGCTGAATTGAATCCCTACTAAATGAAAATAATCTAAAGAATAATAATAATAATAAGGCATGATTGAAAGAAATAGACACATTATAAAATATAAAGTGAAATATTTACTATAAATAAAAATAGAGAAATTGGGGAATTAAGAAATTGTAGTTATGACCAGGCATACTGGTGGCTGATAGCTTTAATTCTAGCTATACAGAAATCTGAGATCTGAGGATTGTGGTTCATAGCGAGTGTGGGAAAGAAACTCCATGAGACTCAGCTCTAATTTACCCCCAACAAAACCAAAATTAGAGATGGGCTCAAGAGGTAGAGTGACAGCTATGAACACAAATATTCAAGGGTAGCACCAAGGCCCTTAGTGTAAGCACCAGAAACAACAAAAAGAAATTAAATGACAAAGAAATAAGTTATATGCAATGTTTAATGTTATCTATAGGGTTTTTTGTTTTTATTTCTGTTTTTAATAATACAAAGGTTTGAATCCAGAGCCTGATCAGACTACTGAATTACCTAGCTTGTGTCTACCACTTGAGCTATGAATTAGGCTATCCAAGGATTTTGCTAATAATGTAGAGACAAAGAGGTTCACAGAAATTGTCTTCTCTTGTTGGATAATAACCAAAATCTTTCTAGATCCTGAGTAGCTAGGATTATGATTCATTTAACCAAAATCTTTTTTTAATCTATGCTTTTGCTTATATATTAAAAAGTGGATAACTGACATTTTTAAACACTCATGTGTTATAAATATTATAGGGATATGTTGAAATTGCAGCATATATTTTTGTAGACAAAAAGGGAAATAAATGTTTTAGAAGATACTGATGAGTTATCTGAGTCATCAAGAACTCTTGGGGACAAAATGTAGTAGTACCATTTGACACAAATAAGGAAATACAGGGAGAGAGAGCTCTCTATATAGCACTGTGCATGTGAAAAAATGTGTTTTAAATTAAGAAAAGATTGGGCCAGGAGAATAGCCTCCTGGTAGAGTGCTCGTCTAGCATGCTCAAAGTCCTGGGTTCAATTCCTTGGAACTACATACTCAGCAAAAGCTAGAAGTGGTGCTGTGGCTCAAGTGGCAGAGTGCTAGCCTTGAGCAAAAAGTGTCCAAGAACAGAGCCCAGGCCCTGAGTTCAAGCCCCAGGACTGGCAAAAAAAATAAGAAAAGATTGAGAACTATTGATTAGCAGACTAAGAGCCATGATTATTGCCACTGGACTTTACTCACTATGAATGGCTTTTTGTTAGCTCTGCTTTCCTCTTATTTGCCATGATCAGCCTGTTACCATCACCTCTACCTGCAACAGTTCAGTGACTTTAGGACTCTTTCCCCTGTAAACCTTCTCACAAAACCATGCAACAATAATTGTGTACTTTCAAATTTTCATGTCCAATCATATTTACCTGTTACTTAAAAGTCAAACACCTTTATAAGGGTTATAATGTTAAATATCCCATCCTCCCAATATTACCCTAAAATTTCTTCTTAGAATAGAATTTTTAGGGAAATTCTGTTAGGACTTAATGGGATGGGATAGATATTATTGATACACAATAAGCTGCACTGTGGTTTAAAGCCAGCCTGGGCAGGGAAAACAGAGACTCTTATGTCAGCCAATAAAAAAAAATGAATGAATGAATGAATGCTGGAAATGAAGGTGGCTGTAATGTGCTTGAGAAAAAGCAAGATCGCAAGGTCTTGAGTTCAAATTCACCTACACACCCACACACCCACCCACACACACACACACACACACACACTCCACTATCCACAAAAATGGCTTTAATTTTCTTATTAATAAACTAACAAAACAATTCAAATATTTGTAACATTTTCTGTTTTTATCTTCAGCATGTAAGAGTTCCTCCCTATCATAACAAATATTATTAGCACCTTTTAAAATTAGCCACTCTGTAGGTATGTGCTGTGAGGCTATTTTTCTTTTTTTTCTAATTAATAGAAGGGTACAGTTATATTTGCCAGATAGAAGGTACATTACTTCACATACATTGATATCCCTTCTCATGTTTTTGTCTCCATTTCCCTCCCCCTACCCCTCAACTCATCTTGTTTCCCCCCCTTCCCTTTCCTATTTCAAATAAACATATATACAATATGCCAGACAACAAGGTAAAATACTGTAACAACAGGATAAGTATTTTTATTGTTCATTGCACTAATAATCAATAATGTTGAATGTATTTCAATGTTATTTTCCATTTGTGAAATATCTTTCTCTTTAACAGGTTATAATTTATTAGGCTATTAAGAGGTCGTTCTAGAAATAATCTGGTTACCATTCTTTTATCAAACTTTCTCCATGTTTATATGTTGACTAGGCCCTTAGAAGCACATTCTTTTATCTGTGATTTTTCAGATTGAACCCCATAACCAACAAAAAGGAAGGAAGGAAGGAAGGAAGGAAGGAAGGAAGGAAGGAAGGAAGGAAGGAAGGAGACAAAGAAAGAAAGAAAGAAAGAAAGAAAGAAAGAAAGAAAGAAAGAAAGAAGGAAGGAAGGAAGGAAGGAAGGAAGGAAGGAAGGAAGGAAGGAATAAAAAAGAGAAACAAGCCGGGCAAGGTGGCTCACACCTGTAATCATAGCTACCCAAGAGACTGAGATCTGAGGATCAAGGTTCAAAGCCAGCCTGGGCACAAAAGGACCTGAGACTCTTATCTTCAATTAATCTCTAGAAAATGGGAAGCAGGGCTTGGCTCAAGGGTAGCGTAGTCGCCTTGACCTGAAGAGCTTAAGGACAATGTCCAGGCCCAGGGGTAGGGTGGTAGCCTTGAGTTGAAGAGCTCAGGGACAGCACCCAGTCTAAGTTCAAGGCCTATGACCCACTAAAAAAAAGAGAAAGGAAAGAAAGGAGGGGGGGAGGGAGAGAGGGAAGGAGAGAGAGAGAGAAAGAGAGAGAGAGAGAGAGAGAGAGAGAGAGAGAGAGAGGAAGAAGAAGAAGAAGAAGAAGAAGAAGAAGAAGAAGAAGAAGAAGAAGAAGAAGAAGAAGAAGAGGAAGAGGAAGAGGAAGAGGAAGAGGAAGAGGAAGAGGAAGAGGAAGAGGAAGAAGAAGAAGAAGAAGAAGAAGAAGAAGAAGAAGAAGAAGAAGAAGAAGAAGAAGAAGGAGAGAAGAGAAGAGAGAAAAGAAAAGGGAAGATTGGGTTCCAGGTGTTTAAAATCAGCAAATCTAAAATCTTAAGAAGAAACATTTTAATAGATATGGAAGTAAAACAGTCTAAGGTTTAGGAAATACAAATATTTAAATTCTTTAAACAATGAAATGACTCTAAAGAAAGTTTAGTGACTTGAATACTGAAAATATGGGCCCTTACCTTTAGAAAGTATTTTAAAATATAATCCAAGCATGAGCCTCAAATTATAAATACTAAGCCAGTTTAAATTGATAGCTCTCTTATTAAAATATATTAACATACAATAAAAATTAGTTATTTGTATTACAATATTCAAATGGCTTTGACTATGTTCACAGGGTTGTGTAGTCCTCATCTTATTTTTATAACATTTTTATTATTTTAAAAAGAAGCCTCTTGTCATTTAACCATTTATTCTTGTTTGTGTTTCCTTTTAGAAATTAACAATCTACTTTTCCACTTTCATTATTCCAATATCGGACATTTCCTGGAATAGAATAATATACTCTGGAATCTAACTTCCTTTGTGGCTATCTTCTCTTTCTTAGCATAATATTTTCAGAACTCCTACTATGGGGAAAATATCTCTGCTTAATTTATTCTTATACTGAATAATGTCCATTATGTGTTGCCAGTTCACATACAATGAGCATTTGTGGTTTAGAATTTGTTACTACTGTTGCTGTGAACATGTGCATATGAATTTGAGGGTTTGTATATATTTCTACTGTAAAAATACTTATGAGTGGACTTGTTGAATATTGCTGAAATTAGGCTTAACATTAGAAGAGGTCAGTGTTTTCCAAAATGTTGGAGTAATTTTGCAGTAAGTCAAAATTTATGGTCATTATTTCTCCATATGCTTGCCAACAAGTTTTGAACTCTAACTGAAAATTTTACCATCCTAGCAAGGTAAATTAAGACATCATGGAGATTTTCCTTTGAATTTCTCTAGTGATAAATGAGATTGTGTAAAGAGTATATATGTCTTGTTATGTATGTTACCCATTTTATATCTTGTTATCCACTTTATTTCTCAATATCTAAATTTAATTTTCATTTAAATTTTGTCTATAAAACTCTTATAATTGACAATATGCTGGAAATAAACTTTACAATTTGGGAAGGGGTGGAGGAAGGAAACGTGGGGAAAAAAAATGTTCGAGAAGTGTATACTCACTACCTTACGAATGTAATTGTAGCCCCTCTATATCACCCTGACAATAAAATTGTTTCTTTAAAAACAATCTCCTTTATACCATAGATACAATAAAGAATACATGATTTTCCAACATTTTCTGATACATGGTGGCTGCACTTCTGGCTAAAGTTGGAGGTAAGTGTCTCACAGACTTTCCTACCAGGCTGGTTTTGAACTGTGATTCTTAGATCTCATCCTCCTGAGTAGCCAGGAGCAGTCATGAGTCACCAGTGCCTGGAAATATTGCTTATTTTTATGCAATAAATAAAGACATCTTCAAAATGTAGCCTAACTGTACACCTGGCTTCAAGATTCATAATGTTGCCACAATTAAAAAGTGTACTTGTTGAGGCCGGGAGTTTGGCCTAGTGATAGAGTGCTTGCTTAGCATACACAAAGACCCAGATTCGATTCCTCAGTACCACATACATAGAAAAACCCAAAAGTTGTGTTGTGGATCAAGTCATAGAACTCTAGCCTTGAGAAAGCCCAAGGACAATACTAAAGCCTTGAGTTCAAACCCCAGGACTGGCAAAAAAAAAAAATGCATTTGTTACTATTCCATAATTTGTAACAAATGTTAGTGATTATAGCATCAAGGTTATGCTTAAGGTGTAGAATTACCATCATTATTATACCCAAATGGTATTGAGGTACTTGGATATACCCTCTTATACACCATTCCTCCCAAAATGAAGTTGAAAAAAAGAGGCAACAAGTTTCGGACCACACATACACCCAATATTCTGCTAAACCACTGCAAGGCTCCCACTCCTCAGAAGTAAAGCAGAGGACCTCAAGGAGGCACTGGTGAATTCTGATATTCTCTTGATTAGGAATTAGTTCTGAAAGTGTGAGTCATTCTCCCTGGACTTTTTGCCAAAAGAATTGTTTTGTTTGCAAAAAGAATGAACAGTATTTGCTGCTACATATTTTTTTCCAGGCTGCTGTTTTCCTGTACAATTTTAAAAGTCCAGTGATCCTTCTCATTTTCACAGCTTTACTCCTTCTGAACTTAAGGTATTATATAATGCTTTTGCTACCCCATTTCTCAAAAGAGAAATATTCCAAGGAAATATATATATTTATATTACTTGGAAAAATATATATGCATTACTTGGAAATATATATACTATAATGTCATATAGATTATATATAAGAAAATATATAATATAATATACAAATATTTCCAAGTAATATATATATATAATTCAGCATTTCCTGGTTCTTATATATTAGTTGCTCTTTCTTAAGCTAATGCTTCCAGACATTTTTAACTCTCAGTTTCTTTGCCTCAAGAGTGTTGGATTCAGTATCACTTTCTTCACTGAGAGAGTAAAAAAAATCTGGTTAGACAAAATCTCTGTCCAGCCTATGATTCTGCATGTCAGATGACATGTCAACAGGTGAAGCATCTTGACTCTAGGGCTCATATTATGATCCATTGTCCCAGAAGATCTGGATATGAACAGAGGACTGATTACTCCCCAGAGATGCCACCAAATGCAAACACAGTCCGCGGGTCTAAACAACATGGAGACCATGCACAGCACACTTCTAATTAGAGCTGGGTATTGATTTGGCCAGATCTCCAAAGTCATGTAGTTTTCTGCTGGAGAGACATGCTGCTAACTCCAGAGCAGTGTTTTCCCAGGAACTTGCCCTCCTTTGGGACTCCTCTCCTCTAGCAGAAGCTCTGTTTATCTTCTTCAATGAATCTCTGCCATTTTGCTTTTTCAATTCTTTGTGGACTCATCCTTTGAAACCAGGGCATCAAAAATCTAATCTAGACGTTACATACCAACTTGACCTTAAAGCCTTTCCCATTAGTCTCCCAAAGGTCTGATAACAGTAAGTTTATGAACCATTTTGACTTTTCCTTCTGCTTTTTTGTCTGCTTCTCTCTACAGATGCCCCTTAGGATGTTTAATGTTTTCCTTGAACGACAAAATCTTTTAATATCAGTATCTATTCTAATCATTAATGTATAATAACCTAAAGTTTCAATGCCTCAAAGCACCATTCATTTTGATTCATTTGTGCAATTACTAACACTAAGTCATATATTCTCTGAGCAGTGAAGAGTAATTGCATACAGGTGTATTATGCTGGGTTCCTCTGTTGAGCACAGGTAACAGATTATATGCATTTGCCACATTTAACCACTTCCTCCCTGAGACCATACAAGGAGCCCTCAGGGTAAACTGCACCCAGGCGTTAAACCGCAAAACTGCGGAAACCGCAGAAACGGCCAGTGGGGCGTGGCTTGTGATACAGAATTTGTAAAACATGAACAGCTTTCTCAAACTGGACAAGGTAAGACTACAGTAGCGATGACATCTCTTGGAGTAAAGAAAATTGGGCTGAAGTTCTTAAAGGAGAATGGAGCACCTTAGCCAATTTAGTATCAAAGAGTGCATCCTCAAGACAATGACTTTGAAAGGTGCTTATAAATATAAGTTGCATAAGTTGATTGCCTAAATGATGCCTGTTGAGAAATTCTTTTACAAAAATCATTATTGAAATTAAGTCTCCAAAATAAGATAAATAAAACATCTTTTTTGTTGTTAAAACATTGCAACAATGAGACTTTATTAATAATTATAACCATACCTATAATGATTATGTTAAAAACACCTAAAGATAAATCTTGGTGTACACAGAATATTGTGTGTCATATGGTATAGAACAGTCTTGGGGCTTGAATTTAAGGTCTGGGTACTGTCTCTGAGCTTTTTGCCAAACAATAGGAAATTACCACTTGAGCCACAGCTCCATTTGTGGCTTTTATTTTTTTAAGTTTTTTTTTTCACTTTTGTTTGCTGGCTTTTATTTATTTAGGGGGATCATTTATTGGAGATAGAGTATCATGGACTTTCTTGCCTATAATGGCAATCTTCAGATTTAGCTTCCAGAATAGCTAAGATTACAGATGTGGAAACAAATTGTGGATTTTTTTGGAGAGTTTGTGGCTCAAAAAGAAAAAAAGAAAATGTATTATGCAGGTGTATGTAATAAAATTTTAATTAAAAGTATGTTAAGAATAAAGTAAATATAGAGAATCTTGGGCTGGGAGTTTGGCCTAGTGGTAGAGTGCTTGCCTAGCATGCACGAAGTCACAGGTTCGATTCCTTGGTACCACATACATAGAAAAAATGCTGGAAGTGGTGCTATGGCTCAAGTGGTAAAGCTCTACCTTAAGAAAGCCCAAGGGCAGTGCTCAGGCCCTGAGTTTAGTCCTCATGACTGGCAAAAAAAAAAAGAGAATCTTTGGTTATATAATGAAATTTACATTAAAATAGGAGTTAATAATCTCTAGCCAAACCAGTTTTTTTTCAGCGTTACCTATTTTCTGCATATCTAAAAAGATGGAAAAATACTTTTACACATTTAAAATGATGTAGAAACTAAATTATTATTATTATTATTATTATTATTATTATTATTATTATTCAGGTCAAAACCGAGATGAATGCAACAAATGAATTTGATGACTTTACCCTGTCATCTGAAATAACCTCTGGATGCTGTGAGGTGTCTGATCCAAACTATGATGACAGTTTGGTGTTACTCGAGCAACTTAGAATGAAATATAATGGTAGGATGTTTGTATATATATGATCTTTGACAGTAATGCATGGACAGTGTTCAGTAGTATACCATAGAACACTATTACATTCACATGAGAAAAGTGCATTGTATCAAATTGGATAAAAGGTGACAGGTGTAGTTCAGTGGTACGACTTGCTTAGCATGTGCAAGATCCTGGGTTTGGTCCCCATTACTGAAAACAAAAAAAATGAGGGAAGTTTATTAATTCACATTGCCATGTGTTCAATGTGAGTGTTTCATACAGGCTTTTGGTTGACTCTGTTACCCATTTGCCTTAACATTATCACATAATCAAACAGTTACCATCATCTCTGCTTGGAATATGGTAGTAACCTTATAAACATAGCTGTTACCACTTTTCTAAAAGCCATTATCTAATCAACTATAATTAAATATTTTTAAATTTCAGATATAATCATGTTCACCCTTTGCTTAAACACAAGCTATAATTTTGTATTGCTATAAAGAGACTGAAAACTGTTTTCCAAACATTAAGAGACTGAAAACTGTTTTCCAAAGTATGTATAGTTTTCTATTCCATTTAGCATTGTAATGTTCATATAATATTGTCATGATACTATTCATATGTTTTCAGTATTTTTAATATTAGCATAAATATGTATTGTGTATATAAGGTGGTCTTAAATGTATAATTTGCAGTAATGACCTAAACATGTTATCATCATTTATTTTCCAGTTGTATAAGATGTTAGATTCTCTTTTTAAATCTCCTGCCAGTTAAAATTTTATATTATGATTTGTTCATTTATGAATCAAGATATGATTACTTTAACAACAATATTATTTTTTGCAAATTTATCCAAGTTTGTGGCTTGACTATGTATCTTCATAATAATATCTTTTTTTAAAACCAGTCCTAGGGCTAGAACTCCAGGTCTGAGCACTGTCCTTGAGGGTTGGACAGGCTAGCGCTCTACCACCTGAGCAACAGCACCACTTCTGGCTTTTTCTTTGTGTGTGATACCAAGGAATCGAACACAGGGTTTCATGCATGCTAGGCAAGCACTCTACCACTAAGCCACACTCCCAGTCCCTTAATATCTTTTTAAAGCATTATTGTGATTTTCCAGCACAGAATCTTATGTATGGTAGAAAAGATCTCTACACTTATGTTACATCCCCAGTTGTTATTTATTACTATAATTTGAATATCAAAAGTTTTAAAATTTGAAGTCAAGTTTATGCACTTAAACAAATATTGATTCTAAGCATAATACAGTGGCACAGTTATGTAACTTCACAACTTCATGAGTGTTTACCTTCTCCTCATTTAAAATGCCAGCATGAATACTTTCTATTGAAAATTACATTTGGGATAATCATAAACAACTATATAATGGATATTCTTATAATTATTATATAAATTTATTGATTTGTTAGATTATTAGAAGATTTTCTGTGGATTCTTCTTATAGTCAGCATAGCTACATTTGTATAATAGACTTATACAAAAGTTAGATGTGTGATATAAAGTAACATGAGCTAATGAATATATGACATTAAAGCTACATTCATGTATTTGTTGAAGGTTCTTGGAAATTCTTGGCTTTGATAGACACATTTGATCCACTTCTTTTCCTTCATCCTGATATGCTTCCTTCTAAGAAAAAGAAAACAAAATGTGCACTAAAACTGTCATGACAGATGCTTCCCAATGAATTACAGATTTGATTTTTGTAACTTTCACAAAAATTGGAGAATTAAAAGCCACACTGTGTCACTTTAGTAAAAAGCAGGATTCTCAGATCTGCCTGAAATGACTATATTACTTTTGGCACCTTAATCTATTTGTCAAGATTTAGCAGAGCAGAATCTCTGTGACAGTGCATATACTTTCTACCCTAATATTTCCATCTTCATTACATCTGCAAATGACTTATTATTAAATATAGAATGTCTTATAAAATGCGAACATCTGTCTGGTCAATATAACTTTATATATTTACCTTACAATAAAAAAGCATTCAAGGCCTCATAAATTTCAATATTTGCATATTCATTAATTTAATATTTATTAAAAATTGGTGATATTTGAAGTTACATTACAAATCAACCATCTGTCTGTGGTACCTGATGTATTGTATGTACATTTATTTGTTTATTTGAATTAGGGAAGGGAAAGGGAAAACCAAAATGATAAGACAAAGGAGAAAGGGTAAACCAATGTAATAGCAGTATTCACAAGATAATATGTTGATAATAAACTTTATAACCTGGGAGGGGTAGGGGTAAGGAGAATGGGAGAAAAACAGGGGAAAGGGTAACAATGTTCAATAAGTAATGTACTCACTACCTTACGGATGCAACTGTAACTCCATTATGCATCACTCTGACAATAAATTTATTTATTTTTTATTTTTCTTTTACTTTAATGTACAGAGGAGTTAGTTATATTCACCAGATAGAAGGCGAATTATTTCTCACGCATTGATATCCCCGTATTTGTTCCCAATTCCCTCCCCTGACCCTTTCCCCAAATCTTTCTTCACTTTCTATTTCAAATATATAAATATATATATATGTATGTTAAATGTACTAGGTAACAAAGTCAGACACTGTAACAATAAGAGATTAACCAAAGGGCAAATCAAGAACAGAAAGAAAACATAGTACATTAAGAACAACAGTCACTCCTAATTAAGCTCTTGTTTCCATGTCCTTGAGGTTCATTAATTTGGCCTCATCCTATATGGCCTAATGTATCCAGAGTTTGAGCTATTATAATCCTCTGCTAGGAGAGTCAAGGTTTATACTAATTATTACAAATGAAGGAAACCATTGAGGCTATGTTCCTTTGGGTCTAGCTTACTTTACTTAATATGATTTTTTCTAAGTCTTTCCATTTTCTTACAAATAGGGAGATGTCATTCTTTCTTTTTTTTTTTTTGCCAGTCCTGGGCTTGAGCTCAGGGCCTGAGCACTGTCCTTGGACTTTCTCAAGGCTAGAGCTCTACCACTTGAGCCTCAGCACCACTTCTGGCTTTTTTTTTCTATGTATGTGGTACCGAGGAATCGAACCCGGGTCTTCGTGCATGCTAGGCAAGCACTTTAACCACTAGGCCAAACTCCAGGCCCCGGAGATGTCATTCTTTCTGATGGCAGCATAGAATTCCATTGTTTATAAATACCACATCTTCATGATCCAATTATCTACTGAGGGGCATCTGGGTTGGTTCCATATCTTTGCTATGGTAAATAGAGCTTCACTGAAAATCATTGTGCTAGTGGCTTTAGTATGTCCTTTATTTCTGGACGATAGGGTAAATGCCAAGTAGTGGAATTGCTGGGTCATAGGAGAGCTCTATGTTTAGTTTTTTTAAGAACTGCCCTGCTGCTTACCATAGTGGTTGAAGGTGTTTACACTCCCACCAGCAGTGTAGTAGTGATCCCTCCTGGCCACATCCCTGCCAACATCTGTTGTTATTGGATATCTTGATCATGGCCATTCTAACTAGAGTGAGGTGAAATCTCAGAGTGTTTTGATTTGCATTTCTTTTATGGCCAGAGATGTTGAGCATTTCTTCATGTTTCTATACTCCATTCTTATTTCTTCTTCAGAGAAGTCTCTCTTTAAGTCTTTGGCTGATCTTTTAATGAGATGGTTGTTTGTTTGAATATTTGTTTAGGAGAGATTCATTTTTTAGCTGAATATGTATTTTAGATATGAGGCCTTTGTCTATTGTATGGTTAGTGAAGATCTTCTCCAACTTTGTGGGCTTTCTGTTTAACTTGCAAGATATGTCCTTTGCCATACAGAAGCTCTACAATTTAATGCAATCCCATTTGTCCACACTTTTTATTGTGTTTCTGGGCCATTATTAAGAAAGTTTCCCCTATGCCCAAGGAGGCCTAATGTATCTCCTATTCCATCTTATAAAGTTTTTAGGCTGTAAGCTTTTTTAAATTTTAAATTGTAATTAAATAGAAGGGTTATATTATATTCACCATATAGAAGGTACATTAATTAACAATCATTGCTACCACTTCTCATGTTTCTGTCCCCATTTCCTTCCCCCACCCTTTCCCCTCATTTTGTTTCCTCCCCTTCTCTTTCCTATTTCAAACAAACATATATACAATATATCAGATAACAAGGTAAAATGAGAAATAACACAGTACATTAAGAACAGTTACACCTTATATGGCTCTTATTTCTATATCTTGGAGGTCCTTTATTTAGCCTCATCCTATATGGCCTTATGTATCTAGATATTGCTCTATTGTAAACCTCTGCTAGGAGAGTCCAAGGTTTAAACTAATTATGACAAAGGTGGGAAACCATTGAGCCTATGTTCCTTTGAATCTGGCTTACTTCACTTAATTTGAATTTTTCTGTCTTTCAATATTCCTACTCATTCTTTCTGATGAAAGCATACAAATCCATTGTGTATAAATATAAACATCTTGTTGATCAAGGGCCATTTAGGTTAGTTTCATATCTTTGCTATGGTAAATAATGCTGCAATGAACACAGATGTGCTAGTGGATTTATTGTGCCCTTGTTTCTGGACGCTTGGGTAAATGCCAAGTAGTGGAATTCCTGAGTCACAGGGGAGTTCTATGTTTAGTCTTTTGAGGAACCTCCATACTGCTTTCCATAGTGGTTGAATGAGTTTACACTCCCATCAAGTGTAGTAGTGATTTTAGGGTGTAAGCTTTTACCTCAAGGTCTTTGATCCATTAGGAATTAATCCTGGTGCAGGGTGACATAAAAGGATCCAATTTTAGTTTCCTACAGGTGCTTAACCAGTTCTGCCAGCACCACTTGCTGAAGAGGCTGTCTTTATTCCATTCTATTTTTTTGGCTCCCTTATCAAAGATTAGGAGGCCATAGGTCTGCGGGTTAAAATCTGGGTCCTCTGTTCTATTCTATTGGTCTTCAGGTCTTTTCTTGTACAAATACCAAGCTATTTTGGTCACCATAGCTCTGTAATAGAGTCTAAAGTTTGGTATTGAAATTCCTCCTGTGCTGTTCTTTCTGCTAAGAATTGTTTTTCCTATATGCGTCTTTTTATTATTCCATATGAAATTTTGGATTGCCTCTTCTATTTCTTTAAAGAATGACATTGGGATATTGATGGGTATTGCATTGAATTTGTAAATAGCCCTTTGGCAAGATTGCCATTTTCATGTTAAAATTCTTCCAATCCAGGAGCATTGGAGATTCTTCCATTTCCTCGGTTCTGCTTTAATTTCCTTTTTTCAGGGTTTTGAAGTTTTCATCAAAAATGTCCTGTACATTCTTAGTTAGGTTAATTCCTAGGTACTTTATTTTCTTTGGGGCTATTGCAAAAGAAGTTGCTTTCCTGATTGTTGCCTCATTCCTCTCATTGTTGGCATGTAGGAAGGCAGTTAATTTTTGAGGATCAATTTTATACCTGCTACCTTGCCAAAGTTTTGAATCAGGTCAGTCATCTTGGGAGTGGAGTCTATAGGGTTCTTTAAACACAGAATCATGTCATCTGCAAAGAGGGAAAGTTTCATTTCCTCTTTCCCTGCTTGGATCCCCATTATGCTTACTTCTTACCTTATTGCTCTGGCTAGGAATTCTAACACTATGTTAAAAAGGAATAGAAAGAATGGGCATCCTTGTCTCATTCCTGATTTTAGTGGAAATGGCTTTAGCTTTTCGCCATTAAGTATAATGCTAGCTGTCGGTCTGTCATACACAGCTTTTATTATACTGAGGAATGTTGCACGGATTCCTAGTTTCTCCAGAGCTTTTAGCATAAAGGGATACTGCAAGTCAAATGCCTCAATATCCATCAAAGAAATGGAGCTATAGCTCTCTTTCTTTGAGGAGTCCCTGTCTGATTTCGGGATGAGGGTTATGCTGGCTTCATAGAATGAGTTTGGTGAAGAGCCTTTGCTTTATATTTCATTGAAGAACTTAAGGGGTATTGGTGTGAGCTCTGCTCTGTAGGCCTTATAGAATTCAGCTATGAATCCATCTGGTCCTGGGCTTTTCTTGGGTAGAAGGTCTTTTATTGCCATTTCTATTTCAGTATTTGAGTTGGATCTGTTTAGTTGGATTAGATATTCTTGTTTCAGTTTGCGTATCTTAATACTATCTGGAAATTCATCCATCTCTTCTAGATTCTCAAATTTGTTGGCATAAATATTTGAAAAGTATTCCCTTATGTTTTTCTGGATCTTGGTAATTTGTATCGTGATATTTCCATTCTTGTCCATGATTTTGTTTATATGGGTGTGCTCTGTTCCTTTTTTGGTAAGATTTGCTTAGGGTCTGTCAATTTTGTTAATTTTTTCAAAGAGGTTGGAATAAAATCTATCAAGCTAATGGCCCCATAAGCAGGCTGGAGTTGCCATCCTCATATCAGATAAAATAGACTTAAAACTAAAATTAGTGAGAAAAGACAAAGAAGGTTATAATATATTCTAAATGGATCTCTCTTCAAGGAGGATATAACCATCCTAAATATCTACACACCTAATGCCAGAGCACCCAACTTCACACCACTGTCACATATGGATAGATCAACCAGGCAAAAACTCAACAGAGAATGGAGCAATTGTATAAACCAACTAGAGCTAACAGACATCTGGAGATTATTCCACCCAGCAACACCAGAATATATGATTTTTCAACAGCAAATGCAACATTTTCTAATTTTTTTGCCAGTCTTGGGCTTAAGCTCAGGGCCTGAGCACTGTCCTTGGACTTTCTCAAGGCTAGATCTCTACCAACTGAGCCTCAGCACCACTTGTGGCTTTTTTCTATGTATGTGGTACCGAGGAATCGAACCCGGATCTTCATGCATGCTAGGCAAGCACTCTACCACTAGGCCAAACTCCCGACCCCTCTAATTTTTTTTGAAAAATCAACTATGCCATTTTAACCTCTTCTTTTGATGTCTTTCTTTAGTTCCCTTGCCTATTTAGTGATTGGTTTGTTGGGTTTGGGGGGGATTAGTTTCTTGAATTCCCTAGAGATACTGAATATTTAGCATTTGTCTTATGTCTTATTGGTAAATATCTTTTCCCAGTTGGTTGGCTGTCTTTCTACTTTAGTAGCTATGCTTTTGTCTGTGCAGAAACTTTTTATTTTTAGGTAGTTCCATTTATCAAGTCTCTCTACAATCTGTTGGGACTCTCGGCCTCTGTTCAGGAAGTTTTTGCCTGTGCCTATTAGTTCCAGTGTCTTTCCAACTAAAAAAATTCAACTCTGGAGTTTGGCCTAGTTGTAGAGTGCTTGCCTAGCATTCATGAAGAACTGGATTCAGTTCCTTGGTACCACATACATACAAAAAGCCAGAAGTGGTGCTGAGGCTCAAGTGGTAGAGCTCTAGCCTTGACAAAATCCAAGGACAGTGCTCATCCCCTGAGCTCACGCTCAGTACTGGCAAAAAGAAAAATTTTAAAAAATAAAATAAAAAATTTCAACTATGATTTTCTACAATTTTTAGGAAGCCTTGCAAAGAATATATACTTTTAGTAGGTGTAAATTATTTTGGGGCTTAAACTCAGTTCTTGGGCTCTCTTAGCTCTTTTTCCTAAAGGCTGGAGCTCTCCTACTTGAGTCATCCCTCCACTTCTAGGAGGTTTAACTGGAGACAAGAGTCACATGGACTTTCATTCCTGCATTGGCTTTGAACCATGATGCTCACACCACAGACTCCAGAGTACATAGGATTTTAAGCATGAGCCATCATTGCCTAGAAGACGTTTATATTTTAAAATGTTATGTTAATAGACAACTCTCTGTTATTGTCATTTCTTTTTGAAAATTATGCTTCCTGACAGAATGGCTTTGCTGTTTGTTTTGGGAAAAGACAATGTTGCTAGGGAAAAATGAATTAGGGACTTAGGTATTTCTGTGTGACAGGTTTTAAATTTGTTTTGATGATGTAAAAATCAATGTTAATAAATTCTTTTTTTAAAAAACTGCAAAAAATTCCACTACTTGGCATTTACCCAACCACCCAGAAACAAGGACACACTAAAGCCACTAGCACAACCATGTTCATTGCAGCACTATTTACCATAGCAAAGATATGGAACCAACCCAGATGTCCCTCAGTTGATGAGTGGATCAACAAGATGTGGTATTTATACACAATGGAATTCTATGCTGCTGTCAGAAAGAAAGACATCGCCCCATTTGTAAGGAAATGGAAAGACATAGAAAAAAATCACATCAAGTGAAGTAAGCCAGACTCAAAGGAACATAGGCTCAATGATTTCTCTCATTTGTCATAATCAGTAGAAACCTTGGGCTCCCTTAGTAGAGGTTTACAATAGAACAAAACCTAGATACATAAGGCCAGATAGTATAATACTAAATGAAAGAATCTCCAGGATATAGAAACAAAAGCTATATAGTGAGTGATTGTTGTCCTTAATGTACTGTTATCTCTCATCTCTTTTGCTGTCTCTTGGTTATCTCATATTGTTACAGTATTTCATCTTGTTATCTGATATATTGTATATATGCTTAATTAGTTATATGAAATTGGATAGGGAAGGGGAAAAACAACATGAGTGGCAGGGGAGGGGAGGGAAATGGGGACCATGACATTAGAAAGGGTATCAATGTATGTGAAGTAATGCACATTCTATCTGGTGAATATAATATAACCCTTCTATTAATTACAATAAAAATATATATAAATAAAAAAACTGCAAATAATATTCAACCAAGGGGAAATGACTCAGTGAAATTTAAACATGGTTGGTGAGTTGCTCAAGGAGTAGAGCCATCTAGGTAGATGGCTAGCACCCATCTAGCTAAGTGGAAAGTCACAAGTTCCAGTTGCAGTACTTGTGGTATAAAAAGATATAACACTTAGATATATCATTTGGAAGTGATGTCTATGTATTTAATTTGTACACATGTACATAGATGTATGACAGACAGATAATGTTTCATGTTTTACTTTATAATAAATTTATTGTGAAATTATATTTTGGTGTGGAGATTTAGCACAGTTGTATAGCTTCACATATGACAGGCTTCGAGTTCAATTCTTATTAACAGAAATGAAAGAGATTCAGGGGTAGAGAGAGGGGGAAACAGAGAGAGGGGGAAAGAAGGAGGAGATGGTGAAGGAAAGAATAAAGGAAGGTAAAGATGGAGTTTCAGAAGAAAGGAGGGAGCATGTAAGGTGAAAATTTACTTTTAATATTAATATGAGCTCCAAGTAATAGAAAGAAGAGGTTTATTCTTTCTTGTTATTTATCCTTTTCTTTTTGTCTTTTTTTTTGTTCGTTTATCTGTGTTTGGGAAAGTAAGGGGAACCACAGAGAGAGAGGGACAAAGGATGACCTGGAGGGACAAAGGGTAACCAAATACAAGTACTCTGTACACTCTGTAAAAAATGAACTATAGAAATTGTGGATGGAGATAGGGAAAAAAACTTGAAAGAGAGCAAGGAAAGAGGTAACATTTCCAAAAAAGAAATGTGATCTTTACCTGACTTATGTAACTGTCAGGCCTCTGTACATTACCTTCATAATGAACAATAAAAAAATTAAGTTTTTATTAATTCCAATATTTTCTTGTAAATTTTGCTTATGTTGATAAATTATATAATATTATTTATTATTCTTAAATTTTGCTATCTCTAGGGTGCATGGTTTATGTGAAATTTATTTTAAAATGTACAAAATCTCAAAAACAATTCAAACAAATGAGAACCCTCTCATCTCAAATTTCAGCTGTGGTTAGGATTGTCATCACTCAGTTTGATTTCTCTCAATTTGCATCTACACAATTTAACCTATTATTTTAATTATATTTAATACCTATATTTCTCTTGTTGAACTTCAATTGAGAATAGAGTTTGATTCCATATAAGTAGTTTGGCTTCTCTGTAATCATTTCAGAATTTCTTACCCTCATTATCAGATAGTTTCAGTCACACATTTGTTCTTATTGCTCTGATATTAAAAGAGATCCTTGGAAATATATAGGTTTTTTTACCTGCACTGCTCTGTCTTCTATGGAGTTCTGTCCTGTGATCCTTAGTTTACAGATTCAGCTGACTGGCTTGGGTTCAACTAACTCAGCTTTTACAACAGCCCACATACTCTAGTATAGACTATTTCAGTTTCTTCTCTCCATGTAATATCCTGGGAAGCATTTCAGAGAAAGGAATTGGGACATGGAAACGTCTGCTTTATTTGCTTCCTGTCTATCAGAGATCATGAACTAACATCTATTTTTCTTTAAAGTATTTTATATATTTGGCATGCTTTGTTTCATTTCAGAAACAAAATTAGTACCTAAGAGTGATGGTGGTCAGAAGCAGATAATAAAAGGCCTTCAACAGTAGTTCTAGATTGGCAAGAATGGTCCGCTTTCCCTTCTGCCTGCTTTCTGTTCATCTTTTATTTCTCAGTGTAGTCATCGCTTTTCTAGGGAAAACCCACAGAGTTCAGTTTAGATCAGATTCACTTAGCTGATTACAGAACTCTTTTGTCTTACATAATCTGTTCGAATTGCGTTCATTTTTACTTGTCTTTCATCTGCATTAGACTTAGAACTTGAGCATACTTTCATCTTTTTATCTGAGGAACATAGTATAATGTTCTACACTGTAGTCTACAGTGTTTAATACATAAATGTGAAAATGTACAGTCCTTCATATTTGAAAAGTTCTATATATTTCATGCATATCATGCCTTTTTCCTGATATAGATCATGGTAAGATAATGAAAATCCAAGATGCACTTCATTCATATAAAAGATTGTTAAAACTTAAATGTAGCCACTATGAAGTGCTTAAAGGAAAAACTGAACAAACGAGAAAAAATATTAGTACACTACAAAAGGAGCTGTCAGAAGAAGAGCATGCAAAAGTAGAACAGGAACAGGAACTCCGCAATTTGAGGTAAGATATCATCATTTAAAAGATGGGTTTTCTGGGACATGTCAAACTAAACAAGACTCTAAATATTCACACAGTGAGACCTAAGGAGGTTATTCTTAGGAGAAGATAACAAAGGCTCAATAGTTATGTGCATATGATCATGTAACATATGTTTATGAAAATGAATGCCAAGAAATGGGAACAAGAGGATTTTTTTGTTATTTTACTTTTTGTGCGTTTGCCCCCATTGTCAATATGTTTTATCTCTATACTTTTTTGTATGTAAATTTATCTCTTTGGGGAGAATGAGGACTACAGAAATGGTGAGACTAGAGTGAACTAATGCATTAGTAATATATTTCATTGAGATACCATTGCATTTCTAGCTGATTTATAAACTTGTCTATAAGCAATAAATATAGTTTACTTTAACCTATGTTTTGAGACATAAAAATGACTGCAAAAAGTAAGTTTTACATTTCTCAATATACTGAATACTTTCAAAATTCCTTTTCTACAATAATTGTAAGAGAAATTTATGATTAGCAGAATACTCTTTCATTGTAACCTTTCAAGATTTTGTGTTATTTAGAAGAGGTTTTAAATATGAGATCTAGAAAAAATGTTCGAAAGCAAAGATATTTTAAGGTAATAAAATAACAGATGAACCGTGAGATTATAAATTGAATTTTTATTTTTGACAAAAATGAATTTTAAGATAAGTGCATTTAATTGCAGATTTGCTTTACATCAAGAAGAAGAAAAGAGAAGAGATGTTGACGGGCTATATGAAAAAATTAAAATACAGTTAAGAGATAAAGAAGAGCAATATAAAAATGTAGTTAAAATGAGACAAAAACTTGGTAATTCTGTTAGGACACTTAGTATGGAACTGAAAACTGTAAAAAACGATTTGAGTCAGGTAATGAATATTGGGTAAAACTTCATAGTTCTCACTTCAATAATAGTTATCCTTTTGATTCAAAATATATAATCATATTTGCTTAATAATGACATACAGTAAAATGTTTGGTAATTCTCTAACTGTACAGACATCCTTCATGTACATTTATACAAGCTTAAAGACATCTACTACAAAGATTCTGGGAAGGTGGCAGAGGTTCTGGGTGTCTGAGCTCTTGCCAAGATTCCAGTTTTAGCATTCTAGCAAAAAGTTTGTGGCTAAAGAGCGACACTAAGTAAACCAGAGTAAAATAATCAGGCAGCCTAAACCAGTGGCAGCAGCAGTAGCTGCAGCAGAGGTGATGGCAGCCATAACTGACACTCTCAGAGTAACTGCACCAAGACAAAGGTGCCAAAGTCTGAGTACTCAGTGCTTCACTTACCTGCAGCACGTGACTACAAGCAGAAATCTTCATCCTTCAGGCTACAGACAGACACAGATCACAGACAGCTCTGAAAACAAGGGGAAGCATGAGTAAACCACAAAAGGCAGTCTCACACCTTCTCACAGAACAGCACTGGGAAGGTAGCCAAGAACAGCGCCATCTTGGCTACTGGTGAAGACCCTGCTAGACCAACTAGCAGATAACCAGAGCCTGAAAAGTGGTGTCTGCAGTGCCATTTCTCAAGGGCGCAAAGGAATCTGACAACTATCACATTAACATGCTGATATGTTCCCTGCCCTGGAGGGAAAAATTGCTTCCAAAGCTGGGCAGGAATCTTCTCTCACTAAATCAAGCCAGAGGTAGACCCACTGTCAGCTGAGCTGGCAAGAACAACAGTGGCTCCACGCTGAGTCTGGAAGAGTTCTAAAGCTCACCATTGGCTAAAACTCCACCCATATTCAAGCTACCAAAAACAGCCAACTTTCACATGTAGGACACATAAAGAACATCGCCCTGCCAATAAATTAGACTGGGGGGACAGTTACAAATGTCCCAAGTTTGTAAGTCAAAACTTTTTCTGCCATGCTAACAAACTGATAGGAAAAACCAACTAAACAAAGGAAAAACGATTATCACAAGGAAGTGAGAAATTCCAGGCAGAGAATGGATCTTGAATTCAATGGAGAGGAAAGTTTCCCCAAATAAAGGAAAGAATTTTTTTCCAATTATAATTTTAAAAATTTTACTAATTTAATTGTTACCATTTCTACTTTTTTCAATTTCACAGTTTCTCCATTATTTTTCCCATTTTTCCTTCATTGCACATCAATTCACCCCTAGAGACATAGTGACAAAAATTAATAGGTGTCCTCCTTCATTGTGTACATACTTAATTCATATTATATTTTTATCTACTCAGTCCACATTTCAATTTTAACTTTAGTATTACGTCTTTATTTTTTTTAATTTTTATTGTTGGGTTAATGTATAGAGGGATTACAAGTGCTCACACATTGATACCCCTCTCATGTTTTTGTCCCCATTTCCTCCCCCTAACACCTCCCAAGCATCTTGTATTCCTCTCTTCCTTTTCCTATTTCAAATAAACAAACATATATATAATATACCAGGAAACAAAGACAGATACACTAACAATATGAGATTAAACAAAGGGCAATAAAAGGGAAATAAATAACATAGTACATTAAGGACATTTACATAAGGTAAAGGTATTGTTTCCATATCCTACAGATCCTTTCATTTACTCTTATCCTATATGACCTTGTGTACCTAGATTTTGAACTACTGTAATCCTCTGCTAGGAAAGTACTGGATGTGTAATAATTATTACAGATAAGGGAAACCATGAAGCACATGTTCCTTTGAGTCTGGCTTACTTCACTTAATATGATTTTTTCCAAGTCTCTCTATTTCCTTACAAATGGGGCGATGTCATTCTTTCTGATGATAGCATAGAATTCCATTGAGTGTAAGTACCACATCTTCTTGATCCAATCATCTACTGAGGGGCATCTGCAATGAACATCATTGTGCTAGTGGCTTTAGTATGTCTTTGCTACTGAATGTTTAAGTAGTGGAATTACTGGATCATAGAGCAGCTCTATGTTTACTTTTTTAAGGAATCACCATATGGATTTCCAGAGTGGTTGAATGAGTTTATACTCCCACCAACAGTGTAGTAGTGATCCCTCCTGGACACATCCCCACCAGCATCTGTTGTTATTAGATTTCTTGATGATGGCCATTCTAACTGCATTGAGGTGAAATCTCAGAGTTTTTTGATTCGCATTTCTTTAATGGCCAGAGATGTCGAGCATTTCTTCATGTGTCTATAGGCCATTCTTATTTCCTCTTCAGAGAAGTCCCTCGTTAAGTGTTTAGTCCATCTTTTAATGGGATGGTTGTTTCTTTGAAGATTTGTTTTGGAGAAATTCAATTTTTTTAGCTGTAGATATATTTTAGATATGAGGACTTTGTCTGTTGTATGGCTAGTGAAGATCTTCTCCCACTCTGTAGGCTTTCTATTTAACTTGCTAGCTGTGTCCTTTGCCATAGAAAAGCTCTGCAGTTTAATGCAGTCCCAGTATTACTTCTTCAAATATGCATAAGTTTGAGGGTTTTTTATTATTGGTCTCTTTTTCTCTTCTTTCATATACCTATTTTATTTTAATTTTTCATTTTAATTTTCAATTTATTATTTATTCATTTTCCCTTTCTTTCACTTGAGGTCTCACTTATCTTCATGCTAGTCCTTTCCTTCCCTATATTACTCTTCTCCTATTTTTTCCTCTTGTCTTTAATTGTGCCTTTCTATCGCATGTCATTTGCTCCTTCTTGGATTTCCATAGTTCATGGATCAATAGTTGAATGTTGTTGACCCAGACTGCATATGTAGTTGTTAAATTACACTGTAGGTCCAAAGTGATTTAAATCTCATAGGAATCTGATTGATAAAACTGTGTGTAATAAAACCTATGTTTGCTGGTGGCATTGGATTTGTTTGTAAATGTACAAAAGGAGAAAAGGAGAGAGAGTGAGAATATCAGTGTAAAACTGAAACTCTATAGTCTGTGTAGCTATGGAGTGTTTTGTTGGTTCTAAGGATTTTAATCCCAATCTTGTCTAATATTAGTCTTACTCCCATTTCCAAATGGGCAGAACAAGAAACTCAAGCATAGTGGCAAGTCAAGGAATCACATCTCCCACTCAAAATAGACAGGCAACAGAGAAGTTAATGAAAAAAACAAAAGGAGAGACTTCAAAATGCTCTACAAATGTTACTGGTGAAAATTTTGAAAGCATAATAAGGCTATGCATGAACATGATGAAGCTAATCAAAGATTAAATGAGGAATTCATGGAATTGACAAACAGGAAGATAAATTAATTCCAACAAAAATCAGAATACAACAACTGAAGTAAAGGAATTTAATGGGAGAATACAAATACAAATCAAGGGGGTAAAGAAAAGTCCATACAAGATGTAAAACAAGAGGTGCAAGCCATCAAAAATGACCAACTAGAAGGAAGGGATATGAACAAAATAGAAAGTATGGTAAAAGTTTAGACGATGCAGAAGAGAGAATTTCCAGAATTGAAGAGAGCCTAGAATTTATAAAGACCAGAGAATGATTCAAAACAAATCAAAGAAATATGACAGATCTCTTCAGGAGCTGCAAGATAAAATTAGGAAACCTAATTTAAGGCTAATCATATTGAGAAGGGCCTGAAGTAGAAGCTTAGTGGAATTGGAAATATACTTCAGGGAATCATCTCAGAGAACTTCCCAAACACAAGAACAAACCTATCAAGATATAAGTAGCTTTTTTTGTAGATCATAGGGGTTGAATTCTGGGCCTGGACACTGTTCCTGAGTTTTTCAGCTTGAGGCTACCACCCTACCCCTGTGCCTGGGCACTGTCCCTGAGATTGTCAGCTCAAGGCTATCACCCTACTCCTGGAGCCACAGCCCCACTTCCTGGTTTCTAGAGGTTAATTGGAGATGAGAGTCTCCTGGTCTTTAGTGCCCGGACTGGCTTTGAACCTTGACCTCAGATCTCAGTCCCCTGAGTAGTTAGGATTACAGATGTGACCACCACGCCCAGCAAAAGTAGTTTTTAAAACCCAAAACAGACAAGACCAGAAAAGGGCATCCCACTGCCATATCATAATGTGTACAAGATCAAAAGATAAATACTAAGGAAATGATCCATAAAGCAGCTGGGGGAAAAACAGTCACCTACAAAGGAAAACCAGTCCGAATAAGCACAGATTTCTCAGCAGAGACCATGAAAGCAAGAAGAGCTTGGAATGATGTATGCCATGACCTAAAGACAATAACTACCAGCCAAGAATACTGTACCCAGCTAAACTCTCATTCATAGCAGAGAGAAAAATAAAAACTTTCCACAGCAAAGAAACATTGAAACAGTATATATTGACAAATGAGCATTACAGAAACTTCTAAGAGATGTTCTACACATTGAAAATCAACACAAACATGATATTGACAGGGAAATGGCAGATAAAAAGTATATCAGGTGATTATAACAAGAATTGACCCCACATAGTACATAACAAAATAAATAAAATGGCAGAAACTAACAAACACTTTTTTAATCCTAACTCTCAATATCCATGGACTAAACTTTCCAATTAAATGACATACACACTCTCCAAATAAATGACATACACTGACTACTTGGATAAGAAGTAAGATCCACCTTTCTCCTGTCTTCAAGAGACACATCTTGCCCAAAAATAGAAACAAATTCTGCGAGTGAGAGGCTGGAATAAAATCTGTCAAGCAAGAGACCCCCATAAACAGTCTGGAGTGGTCATCCTCAGATCAGATAAAATAGACTTCAAACTAAAATGAGTGAGAAGAGAACAAGAAGGTTATTACATACTACTAAAGGGATCTCTCAGCCAGATGGGTGCAGTGGCTCATGCCTGTAATCCTAGCTACTCAGGAGGCTGAGATCTGAGGATTAAGATTCAAAGCCAGCTTGGGCACAATTAACCTCTAGAAAACAGGAAGTGAGGCGTGGCTCAAGGGTAGGGTGGTAGCCTTGAGCTGAAGAGCTCAGAGACAGTGCCCAGGCCCATTTCAAGCCCCATCACACACACACACACACACACACACACACACAAGGATCTCTCCTTCAGGAGGATATAACCATCCAAATGCCAGAGCACCCATCTTTAACAAACCAACTTTTCTTACTCTAAAACTGCAGTAATTTTGGTGACTTTGACACACCACTGTCACCTCTGGATAGATCAACAAGGCAAAAACTCAACAGAGAAATCTCCTAATGAACAATTGCATTGACCAACTAGACCTAAAAGCCATCTGCAGATTATTTGAACCAGCAACATCAGAATATAAGGTCTTTTCAGCAGCACATAGATCACATTTTAGGGCACAAAGCAAATCTGTACAAATTCTGAAACACTGAAATTATTCCCTTCTTTCCTCAAAATAGAATAGTATAAAATTGGAACTCAACAACAAATACCAATATAGAAAATTGTGTTAGTCACATATTGTAGAATCACCAGAGGGTAATTGAGGAACTCAGAACAGAAATTCAACAGTTTATGGTATTTAACAAAAAGGAGAACACAAAATACCAGTTCCATTAGGACACAGCAAAGGCATTACTCAGAGGAAAAGTTAAAACTCTTAGAGCCTACATTAACAAATGGGAGAAATCTCAAACCAAAATTTAATGATGACCTTTAAGCTCCTCAAAAAAGAGCAACAAACCAAACCCAAATCCAGTAGAAGGAAAAAATATTAAAATTAAAGGAGAATTAAATGTACTAGAGTAAAAAAACTATAGAAAGAATCAAAAAACAGGAGTTGGTTCTTTGAAAAAATTGATAGACCCATAGCAAATTTTACAATAAAAGAAGGGGGTACACCCAAATAAAATCACCAATGAGAATGGAAATATCATGAGACAAATGAACAATGTCCAGAACATCATACTAGAATATTTTTCAAAACCTTATGCCAACAAATTTGACAATCTAGAAGAGATGAAGTTCTAGTCAATAATAACATAGCCATCCTAAAGCAGGAAGATCTATATCAAATGAACATACACATTTCAGGGAATGAAATAGAAGTGGCAATAAGAGTCCTCCCATCCAAGAAAAGCTTAGGACCTGGTGAATTCACAGCTGAATTCTATGAGGCCTTCAAAGCAGAACTCACGCCAATACTCCTCAAACAAAAGTTCTTTACCAAACTCATTCTATGAAGACAGCATAACATATCTCAAACCAGACAGGGAGTCATCAAAGAAAGAGTACTAATGATACATTGCTTTGATGAACATGGATGCAAAACTTCTAAACAAAGTACTGGCCAATCAACTTCAACAGCTCATCAGAAAAATTATACACTATGATCAAACAGTATTCATCAGAGAGATGTAAAGCTCGTTCAATATACACAAGTCAATATAATTCATCACATCAATAGGAGAAAGGACAAGCATCACATGATCATCTCAATAGTTGAAGAAAAGACAGTCAACAAGATCCAACACCCCTTTATGCTAAAAGCTCTGTAGAAACTAGGAATCCATGGAGCATTCCTCAAAATAATAAAGGCTGTGTATAACAAACCTACAACTAGCATTATTGTTAAAGGTGAAAAGCTAAAGCCATTCTTTAAGGAAATAGAAGAAAGAATCCAAAAATTGACAGGAAATAATAAAAGACCCCATATAGCAAAAACAACCCTTAGCAGAAAGAACAGTGCTGAAGGAATAACAATACCAAACTTGCGACTCTGTTACAGAGCTGTAGTAAACAAAACAGCTTGGTACTGGCACAAGAACAGGCCTGAAGACCAATGGAATGGAACTAAAGGCCTGGAAATCAAACCACTGACCTATAGCCACCTAATCTTTGATAAGGTAGCCAAAAAAAATGGTATGGAAGAAAGACAGCCTCTTAAACAAATTGTGCTAACAGAACTGGTTAAGCACCTGCAGAAAGCTAGAGTTGGATCCTTCTTTGTCACCTGCACCAGAATTAATTCCAAATAGATCAAAGACCTTGAGGAAAAAGCAGATACCCTGAAAAGTTTAGAGTAAGGAATAGGAGATACCCTAGGAATCCTTTCTTATTAAAGGACCAAAAACATAACAAATCAAAGAAAGATATGGCAAAGCACATAGCAAGTTAAATAGACAGCCCACAGAGTGGGAAAAGAACTTCACTAGGGCCTCCTACTTAAAATATACCTAAGGTTCAAAACATTGAACTTATTGACCGTGAGTTTGGCTTAGTGGTAGACCCACGTTCGATTCCTCAGTACCACATACATAGAAAAAAAGCCAGAACAGGAGGGACAGCTACTACACTGTTGGTAGGAGTGTAAACTCATTCAATCACTATGGAAAGCAGTGTGGAGGTTCCTCAAAAGACTATATAGAGCTCTCCTATGACCCAGCAATTCCACTACTTGGCATTTACCCAATCATCCAGAAACAAGGACATACTAAATCTAGTAGCACAACGATGTCCACTGCAGCACTATTTACCATAGCAAAGATATGGAACCAACCCAGATGTCCCTCAGTTGATGATTGGATCAACAAGAGATTATGGGTTTTGGGGGGTCATAAAACTGTTCAGTGGTAGTGTTCGATTTGTCTGTAAGTGCGCAAAAGGAGAGAGAGAGAGAGAGAGAGAGAGAGAGAGAGAGAGAGAGAGAGAGAGAGAGAGAGTGAAAATACTAGTCTAAGATTGTGAACCTCTATAGTCTTGGCAGCTATAGAGCACTAGGTTTGTTACTATCTTGAAATTGTAATCTTATGTGGTATTAGTTTTGCTCCCATTTTCAAATTAGCAGAACAAGAAACTCAAGAAACCTGGCACATCAAGGAATTGCATCTCGCCCTCAAATAGGCAACAGAGCAGTCAATGGGAAACCTAGAGGAAAGTCTTCTAAATGCTCTATAAATACTATTGGTAAATGATCAATGCGAAGTTTGAAACTATGAAGGATATACGGGAATGTGGAGAAGTCAATCAAAGAATAATGGAGGTATTCATCGAATACAAAAACAGAAAGTTGAATGAATTCCAACAAAAGTCCAATGAGAGTAAAGCTTCTGAGCTAAAAAAAAAGGACTTCAAAGAGAGCACTAAAATCAAAATCAAAGAGGTAAATAAGCCCATACAAAATCTAAAATGAGATGCTAGGCTTTTATCAAAAATGACCAACTGGAAGGAAGGGAGATGAAGAACAAACTAGAAAGTATTGATAGCAGTTTAGACGATGCAGAAGAGAGAATCTCCGGTGTTGAAGATAACCTAGGATTTATAGAGAAAGACCAGAAAATGAATCAAAACAAGTCTAAGAAATACGATTGGAAAAATCTCAAACCAACAATTTATTTTTTTTCTCTTTAAGTGCACATTTTATTATATCCACAAGTGATAAAATCCCAGTGCTACTGTTAGGCACATAAATACAGACCTAAATATTTGATAGTATCAACTTGTGTGCCTCAAGTATGATTTTTAGGCCAGCAACCTATCTTCCTACCAGTCTGGGTCAAGGCGTGGTCTTACTGGGCATGCAATTCCACTATTTCTGTTCTCAGTTCCAGTAGATTCCTTTCATTCAATGAATACAATTCTTTCACGTAGCTTTTTTCCTAGGCTGAAGTCTAACTTGGTATCTGTGCAGATTTTGATCACTTATTCACTTTTTGTTTTTCTGCTCTGAGGGCTGAAAACTCACTCTTTTCCAAAATAATTATATCCTTTTTTGCATTGCCAATCCTGGACATTATTTGCTGAAGAATGATTTCCTGGGATTATAGAAGTGAAATACACCTATGTTGTTCTTTGAGATGGAGTTCCATCATGCCAGGCTCCCTATTTATTGCTGCATTTTCGTGACCATATCTTTGTAAATGATATTCATGTTGGTATCCATAATCTTGAACAATGCAGACACAACGATTTCTGATTGTGGGGTAGTAAATCCATTTTATTCCAGGAGGGACACTAGTGCATGAATATCAAAGCAGATATCCTAAAACCTTACAAGAAGGAATAAGAGATGCACTGGGTCTCCTTTGCACAGGTCGAAACTTTCTTACTAAAGAACCAGAAACACAGTAACCTAAAGTTTGGACAAATTGAACTGCATTAAGCTGCAGAGCTTCTGTATGGCAAAGAACATAGCTAGCAAGTTAAATAGAATGCCCACAGAGTGGGAGAATATCTTCCCTTGCCATACAACAAAGCTCTCACTTCTAAAATATATCTACAGCTAAGAAAAAATAAATCTCTCCAAAACAAATCTTCAAAGAAACAACCATCCCATTAAAAGGTGGGATAACTGGCCATAAAAAATGCAAATCAAAACAACCTTGAGATTCCACCTCACTGCAGTTAGAATGGCCATTATCAAGAAATCTATTAACAACTGATGCTTGATGCTGGCTGGGATGTGGCCAAGAGGGATTGCTACTAAAATGTTGGTGGGAGTGTAAACTCAACCACTATGGAAAGCAGTATGGTAGTTCCTCAAAAGATTAAACATATCTGGGGCACAAAAAGACATGGGACTCTTATCTCCAATTAACCTCTAGAAAATGGGAAGCGGGGTTGTGGTTCAAGGGTTGGGTGGTAGCTTTGAGCTGAAGAGCTCAGGGACAGTGCCCAAGCCAAGTTCAAGCCCCAGGACCCCCCCCAAAAAAAGACTAATATAGAACTTCATATGACCCAACTATTCTACTATTTGGCATTTACCCAAATGTCCAGAAACAAGGACATACTAATGCCACTAGCACAACGATGTTCATTGCAGCACCATTTACCATAGCTGTATGATTACTTGTATAATTTTTTTGAAATTTCATCTCTTGTATTCCTTTTTAGTTTTTTCTTTTAATGTTGGCCCTTCTGGTTTTACAATCTGTTTTTCCATTCTCATTTATTTTCCATTTTCTGTTTTGATTTTACATTTTTACTTTTTTGGGGGGTCAGTTGTAGAGGTTGAACTCAGGTCCAGGGCACTAAGCTCTTCTGCTCAAGGCTAGTGCTCCTCTGTTTTGAACGAGTTTTCTGGTGGTTATTTGAAGATAGTCTCATGGTTACCTCCTGCCTCATTTTTCTCCCATTTCCAATTTCCTGTGAGTAACAATGTTCAACAAAAAATCTACTCATTACGTTATACATGTAATTGTAACCACTCTGTATATCACCTTGTCAGTAAAAGTAAATTTTTAAAACAAAGAATGGCCATTATCAAGAAATCTAATAACAACAGATGCTGGCAGGCCTGTGGTCAGAAAGGAACATTACTATACTGTTGGTGGGAGTGCACACTAAATCTGAAAAGCAGTATGGCGATTCCTCAAAGGAGTAAGCATAGAGCTCCCCTATAACCCAGGATTCCCACTCCTGGGCATTTTTATCCAATGTCCATAAAGAAGGACATACTAAAGCTACTAGCTTTGTTCTTGTATGTTTTTTATCTTTCAAAGGTTTTCATAATGTTGTTATCTAAGACTTTAGACACCGCAAATGATATGAAACTAAAAACTTAAATTTTTTTTCTAGGCTTTAGAGGAACGAAATGATACCCAGAAAAAACTTTCTGAAGAAAAAACTGCCAGAATATTACAAAATGAAATTCTGGAAAATCACCTTTCCAAACAAAAGGAAATGGAGATGTCAAAAGAGAAAATGAATTCAGAGGTATATTTTTTAATCTTTCTAAATCCATGCATATACATTTGTGTATATACATATTTCAAAAATCTGTTGAGTGAAAAATATGAGACTATGCCATAAACATAAGACAGTATGCTAGGATTTAAAACCCTATGTAATATAGGTGATATTTGGGGAATGTGCTGTTTTTTTGTCCAACTGAATAAAGCAATATTCTTAAGTCATCCTCACTTGCTTTCAGCAGTCAATTAGGAACATACAAAATGATTCATACAATGAAAAGGTCCTTGCCATTTTCCATAGAAATTGAATTTTTTGAAGATCAAATGATCTTTGTATTATGATACAAATTGTAGTTTGGGGCACTGATTTAACCCATTGACATGCTAATAGGTTGGTTACCTTATTAATTCCAATGCTAGGTAAGCATAAACGATTAGCTATCAGAGGTGATACTTTGTTTGACATTTTTTCTTTTGAGACGAATCACTATGTACTCTCAATTCTCCTGTCAATAATAGAATATATGATATAGATAGATAAAAGATAGATGGAAGATAGATAGATCGATAGATAGATGCTTTGATACGTGTTCTGTTCCTGTGCTTTATCTTGTCCAGTGTTTTGTTATTTCTTTTTTCCATCTCTGATATTTAAGACAGGTCCTGATGAATACTTTGCACCTTCTCTACCACTGATATGATATGTGTCCCTTGCCTATGGTCTGTATATATTTATTTCTTATAGTTTGATAAAACATGAAGAAAAATTATTCCTTTTTCTGAAAATATAAATATTTTTAGTTTTTTCAAATTATTTGATAAATTAGGCCATTCCTTTTCATTTTAGACAAATTACAAAAGTATAGATATAGAGCAAGAATAGTATTGATATCCCAAATAAAGAAACAAGAAGAGTACCAAGCTTCTGTGATTATCTAGACCTTTTCTGATGCAGTATGGCTGAACATAGAGTTTACCTGTTTTGCATACAAAATTCAGTGTCTGTGTACTCAGTCATGTAACTATTTTTTCAATATATTTTTCAACATTACTTCCATGTCTGTCATTCCCTAGACCCTCCATCATCTATTTCCTGGCTAGAAAACACCAATCTATTCTTAATTTCTAAAATTTCTGTATTCTGCATAATATGTATAATTACTGTGTATAATATATTTCATTATTTTTGGCTGTCTTCTTTTCCTTAATATAGTTCATTTTAAAGTTTTCATTTAGCTTGAATAATGACTTAATCACTTGTTACTGTTTCTTGCAATTTATGAATGTTACTGATGAGTAACATTCATATATGAAAGTGGCTGGGTCATAGATTAATTGTACTTCTGGGTTGTTAATAATACTACTTTGAACATTCATTTGTAAGGCATGTTGCAAACGAAATTTTATTTCCCTTCAATTCAAGTTCATCCTCAGAGTTAATTAGGCAGATTTTCCTATCTCTGCCTTTATTCCTGCTATCCTTTCTGCATTTTCAGTTTTTTATTTGATCTTATTTTTATTTATAGCTGGTTCATAATTTACTTTTTCCAAAAGTATTAACAGATTTCTCTGTCTCATCCTCACCTTTTCTTATCATCACTTACTTTGCCTAAAATCATATCACTTCCTTTCAGATCACTCTGTCATGTGTATGTGAGTTAATCATATCCAAATATAATAAATTTACCTAAGGGGCAATTTTATCTAATCATATTCATATCATCCCTTCCTAGAATAAATTTAAAGTGTTTTCATAACAGCAGTTAGGATATTTCATCATTCATAAGCTATTAAAAGTTTATTTTTTGAGGGCCAGGAGAATAGCCTAGTGGTAGAGTGCTCACCTAGGATGCATGAGGCCCTGGGTTCAATTACTCAGTACCACATACACAGAAGTGATGCTGTGGCTCAAGTGGCAGAGTGCTAGCCTTGAACAAAATGTGTCCAAGGACAGTGCCCAGGCTCTGAGTTCAAGCCCCAGAACTGGCAAAAAAAAATTTAAATTAAAAAAAGTTTGTTTTTGAGACTCTGACATGGTAAGGCTCTTTTTAAACTCTAAAGTTATTTTTAATCTTAAATCCCTTAAGAGAATATTTCTACTAAATAATAATTTCCTACTATGGAAATAATACATTTTTTCTATTCTTTCTTACATAGAACTGTGATTCATAGATGTGTGGCAAATTTTTAGCAACTGAAAACTTTGCATAGAGCTTTTTTTGAGTCATTCCATTTTACCTTCACCTCCACAAGAGAGTGCTAGCTAAAGCATCCCATTATGAACTCTTGCTGTGAATGGTTTGACTTGGGAGCCTTGACTTCAGTTTCTTATTTCTTCTTCTGGGAGGTATAATTTGTCTTGTGCTCCAAGATAATTAACCACCATTTAGTCCTGATATAAGTAAGTTATAAGTTATTAGGAGCAGACAAAATACTATTCTGCAAAAGTAGATAAAAGTTCCATGGAAGTTTAAGCAATATATTCTGGGTTTTCTGTGGCCCATCTCTTTCATTATTAGTGGTGTGAAGAATGACTGGATGTAAATTATAGGGAAAAACTCTGCCATTCTGATGCTACCTGCTGAAAAATTCAAATGTTATAAGATCACTATTGATAGTAGTATTCCATAATATCCCTAAGGCTAGTAGATCAGTGCTTAAGTTGTACTGTTTCCTTTTATCTCTCAACATTTCAGAAAGGTAGTTGATATTATTATTTCTACTTGATGATGCCAAAACTAAGACATAATGAAGTTAACTTATTCAACCTCATTGGTGGGGCAGAAATTCAGGAATTAAAATTTTCATTTAGTTTGTATAATAAATTAATCCTTTCTTATTATTTATTGCAATTTCTGAATGTTACTGTTGCATAACATTCAGATACCTATTCCTCCGTGGATGGGTTTTAGGATAATCGTGCCTCTAGGCTGTTATTAATAATGCCACTTTGAACATTATTTGTACATTAATGTAAAATGCAATTTTATTTCCCTTCAACTTGACAGTCAGGCAACTTAGCACAAATTGCCTGTCATAGTGATCTATAACACGTATATAGCATATATATGAGTTTATATATGTATATAACTGTGATGAGTATTAGCATCTACAGTGTAGTTGTGATCATTTATATTTGTGAAGTTTGTAAATCAACCTTGATGAGAAGGTTTAGGATTATAAAATATAAATCCTTACTATATAGGATTGTTGCTTTTGTTTGTTCCATCAATATTATCAATCTGAGTGTCTATGAACATAATTTTAAATAAAAATAATATGTTGCAGTCCTATAGCCACGATCATATTAATTTAGACTGTGTTACTTTAAAATACTCAAGCAATTACATTTCTAATGTAGTAACTCAGTTAATCTTTGGTTATGTAACACAAAATCTTCATACTTAATAATATAAGAAATGTCAATATTCCAGTAAAATTTTAGCAGAAAATAATTCAGAAACTGCCTACTTTTTTCCAATTATTACTAAAATATTTTTCTTTGTTTTAGTTGCAGGAATTGCAGGAGCTACATAAAAGCATGGAGCATTATGCAGAGACAATGCAAAAACAAATACAAAAGTATAAATACTTTGGGCACTAATAAATCAAATAGGCAGTGCTGAATAAGAATAACAGTTATGATAAAATACATTTATATAAAGACTGGGGAAACTTTCATTTTAAAGTATGAAATTTAGGGTTGGGAATATACCTCAGGAGTACAGTTCATACATTCTATGAATTTAATACAGCACTGCAAAACTAAGGAATGAAAGAAAGAAACAAGAACAACAAACTGTTTGAATTTTTGGCTTTAAAGTTGTAAATCATCCACAAAACATAGGTAAAAGGGCTGGGAGTTTTGCCTATTGGTAGAATGCTTGCCTAACATGCATGAAGATCCAGGTTTGATTCCCCAGAACCACACACATAGAAAAAGCCGGAAGTGGGGCTGTGGGTCAAGTGGTAGATCTCTAGCCTTGAGAAAGAGCTCAGGCCCTAAATTCAAACCAGGGCTGGCAAAAAATAGAATTAGAGACATTTATCAAGTCATATACTTGTCAAATTTTTATGAATTCAAGTGATTTCTATCTTTTATTTCTTTATTTCATTTTTTAAAACATTTTCTTTGTTTTGGGGGGTTGTTTGCCAGTCCTAGGGCTTGAACTGAGGGCCGAGCACTGTGCTTGGGTTTTCTCAAGGCTAAAGCTCTACAACTTGAGCTGCAGCACCACTTCCAGCTTTTTCTATGTAGGTGATACCAAGGAATTGAACCTTTGTGCATGCGTTTGGGATTGCTAGGCAAGCACTCTACCACTAGGCCAAACTTCCAGCCTTAAAAACCATTTCTAAGTAGTTGTACAAAGTAGTTGCCATACAACAGCTATGAATTCTACGTGTCTTAATCAATGTGATCCCTTTAACATTCTCTTTTATCCTTCCCAACCCACACTTTACCTCACTTTTGTTAAATTTTGTAGGATATACACTGAAGTTGTGACTGCATTTGCACACAGTTTTTAGACATTATCTGACATTTCAAATTTTTCTATGAGAATAATTATGTCAAAATATACATTTTAGACTTGAACTTAAAATTCTCAAATTAAAAAGTACATTAAAAGATGGAGCAGAGAAAATTGAACAGATGAAAAAAGTTTCAGGAAGTGAAAATTTGGTAAGTCCATATTAATTTCTGTTATACTAAGAAGGAAGTTTTCTTAGTTTAGTATATAGAAATATTTTACTTGGTGAAATCTCATTAATAGTCATTGTGATCATGGTGATATTACTTACTAGACATATGGCAATTCTTCTTTATGGAACAATTTACTGAGTTCATAAAATTAATGACTGAAGAAGATAATAAACAAGCCAGGCACAGGTGGCTGTGCTCATAATCCTATCTAGTTAGAAGGCTAAGATCTAAAGATCAGAGACAGAACCAAAAAAACCAGGGTAGGAAAGTCCATGAAACTCCTATGTCCAATTAACTACCAAAAAGTAGGCTGGAAATGTAGCTGTGGCTCAAGTGGCTAGAATGCTATCCTCAAACAAAAACTCAGGGACATCATCCAGGCAAATACACACACACACACACACACACACACACACACACACACACACACACACACACACACATGATAATTAACAAACTAGTTCTGACAGTCTAAATCCTATGTTTACATACAGTATTTTAACCCATTCTTCTATGGAAGACAATGTGGGCTCTTTAGACAATTTGGATATTTTAAATAATGTTGAACAATGCTGTGCACACTGATTTGCAACTTTGAGTCCCTGCTAATGGCCATACTTTAAAAATTGCAATAAATTGAAAGATTTTCCTTAAAATTCTGATTTTTCTCGTAGTCCAAATAAATTTTAAGAAATTATTTGTGATTTCTGAGAAAGAATTATTAGTATGATATTCATTATGAAAGAATCTTGCGAAAATGATTTTCTCTTTGGATAAAATAAAATTGACAGTGAAAAAGGAAGAAATTGCACCTTGCTTAAGTAAGATCTTACAGGTTAAGCTAGCATTCCTAGCATTCAGAAACTTTTTTACACACACACACACCTCTGTTTAGTATAGATGTATGTGCATATAGAGACAGAGATAGATATGCCATATCTATCTATAGATAGATAGATGATAGATAGATAGATAGATAGATAGATAGATAGATAGATAGATAGATAGATAGATAGATCATGGGGCTTGAACTCATGGCCAGGCATAGGCACTCTCCTTAAGATCTTGAGCTAAAGACTAGCTTTGAGCCACACTGCCATTTATGATTGTCTTGTGGCTAAATGGAGATAAGAATCTCACAATCCTTCACACCCCAAACATCTTTGAATCACTATCCTCAGATCGCAGCTTCCTGAGTAGCTAGAGTACAGGGGTGAGCACCAGCACACTACTTGTTCATTATTATTTTAAATGCCTAGATTTCCAATCTGAGAAAATATCATTACATTTTTCAAGATGTCAATATGGTGACATAAGCCATATTTACCATATATTTTCAAACAAAATTGAATATTCCTGTCATCCATGCTTCCTTTATAGGAATTAACATCAGAATATTTCCATGGAAAAATTTAACTTGGAACAATTAACTGATTGATCCTCCTACCTTGTTTTCTCAAGTCACAATAGTAAGTTTTATTACAGAAAGAGAAAGATCATGGGTCTCAAAACATTTGAATTTGAATATGATTGTAAAAGAATTGAAAAATATTCATGCAAATACTGACATGATGAAAATTACAATAGTGCTTAAATCTTATCAAACTTATTTAGAATCAATGAGATACTTTCACCAGAAAAATCTCTTCAAAAGAAATAAATTCACAGCCAAGTGTGAGTGGCTTATGACTATAATTATAGCTACTCAGAAGATCAGAAAGAAAAGTTTATAAGACGCCATCTCTAATTATCTAGTGAACACCCATAATAGAAACATGACCCAAGTGATCAGGTGCAAGTCAGAAGTAAGCAGGCTGAGTGAGATTTTGGGGGTCCTGAGTTCATGTCCTGGTAGTGAGGAAAAATTGGAAAAATAAACAGAGAGAGACGGAGACACACACACACACACACACACACACACACACACACACACACACAGATGGAAGGGAAGGAGGGAGGGAGGGATGAGGGAGGGAAAGGAAGGAAAGAAAGAAGGAAGGGAAGGAGGGATGAAAGAAATGGAAGAAGGATAGGTGGAAAAGAGAAAAAACTAGGGAAGGGAGAGGAGAGGAAGGGAAAGAAAAAAGAAAAAATAGCAATATAACATAGGAAGATTAGCCATCTTGAAGTCTATTTCGGAATGAAAAATTTACCGAAACAGTTTTCAGCCAATTTTAACTTGATCAGAATAACCTAACTTCTAGTTTATATATCGTGAGTCCCTGAACCAGTGATTGCCTGGGTTTCTATATATGATATACACAACTTTTTTGTTGGAGAGTCCATATTAGGACTCAAGTTGACTGAATTCTCCAGACATTATGATTGAATGTGCTTTTTCTGAGAAAGTTCAGGAAAATCTTACTGCCACAAGGCAGTAAGGGCAAAAAAATGATAAACTAATACATAATTTGAAGTACATTGAAATAAAGAGCAAAAATGCTGGAAAAATCCCCATGAGGAAATCTGCCCTGCTTCCCAAGTGAGAAAAATCACAATTATGAGCCAGAATCAACATCACATTCATAAAATTATCTATCTACAGAATCAATGCACACCAGATGACAAACTATGAGGAAAAAAACTAGAAGGAAGAAAGGAAGTCTAAACTATCTCAGCAGAAGGGTCAAGGCTAAATTTGTGGATTAGGCAATCAGAATTAAGATTTAAAAAACAAAGAATTTGCCGGGCACAGGCCTAGTGGCTCCCGCCTATAATCCTAACTACTCAAGAGGCTGAGATCTGAGGATCAAGGTTCAAAGCCAGCCCAGGCACATAAGGACCTAAGACCCTTAATAACCTTTAGAAAACAGGAAGTGGGGCTTGCCTCAAGGATAGGGGTGGTAGCCTTGAGCTGATGAGGTTGGGGTCAGTGCCCAGACCGAGTTCAAGCCCTGTGACTTCCCTTTCCCCATCAAAAAAAAAAATGAACAAAGAATTTGTGAAAAGCATGGAACTAAACAGAAAGGGCTTCTACCATTAAAAACAAAATGAGACCGGAGAACAGAGGGAAGGAGTGATCATTGTTAGAACTTACTTCTGAGAAGCACAATGAGTTTATAAAGTACTGATTATCCTCCAATTTTTATTGGAAATATAGAATTTAATCTCAGGTTTTAAAAAAGAAAAACCTTCACTATTGAAAAGGTTCATTTGAAAGGAGACCATTAATTAAATAATATTAAAGTCATAGTGGGACATGATAAATTATATAGGATCCTAGACATTAACATACCAAAGAGGCTATGCATAAGAGTGGAGGAAAAGGACGCAATTGCTATGTGAATTTGATTATATAAAATAATATTTTATGAAATGATCTCCAAGAAAAAAAATGCAACATTCTTCAGTTGCCATTATTGCTGTTTTTTGTTTTATTTTTCTTTTTCTTGTCCAACAGTTTTACCCCCTCCTTCGTTGCTCCCCACTTTCCCTCCTCCCTCAATAGTAAACTTCATTTCCAACATATTGTCTTTTTTAAGTTCTTTTTTATTGTAATTAATAGAAGGGTTACAGTTATATTCACCAGATAGAAGGTGCATTACTTCACATATATTGATACACCTTCTAATGTTTTTGTCCCCATTCTCCTCCCCCCAACCTCTCCCCTCACCTTGTTTTCCTCTCTTCCCTTTCCTATTTCAAATAAACAAATATATATACAATATAACAGATAACGAGGTAAGATACTATAACAATATGAGAATAACCAAGGGACAACAAAAGACATGAGAAATAGCATAGTACATTAAGAACAACAATCACATATTATATGGCTTTTGTTTCCATATCCTGGAGGTCCTTTCATTTAGTCTCATCCTATATAGCCTTATGTATCTAGGTTTTGAGCTATTGTAATCCTCTGCTAGGAGAGTCCAAGTTTTGTACTAATTATTACAAATGAGAGAAACCATTGAGCCTATGTTCCTTTGAATCTGGCTTACTTTACTTAATATGATTTTTTCCAAGTCTTTCCATTTCCTTACAAATGGGGCAATGTCATTATTTCTGATGGCAGCATAGAATTCTATTGTATATAAATACCACATTTTGTTGATCCACTCATCAACTGAGGGGCATCTGGGTTGGTTCCATATCTTTGCTATGGTAAATAGTGCTGCACTGAACATCGTTGTGCAAAATCTACTCACAACAGGGGTTGAAGGAGGGAAAGTGGGAGAAAAGCATAGGAAGTAATGTAACTAACAATTAATACACATCTAGTATTCTCCTAACAGAGGATCACACTATCTCAAAAGCTATGTACATATGGCCATTTAGGATGCAGCTAAGCCAAATGAACTCTAGGATATGGAAACAAGAGGTTTATCTTTGTGGTTGTTGTTCTTAATGTACTATGTTATTTCCTTTCTCTTTTTTCCCTTCTATGGTTTATCTCATGTTGTTACTGTATTCCCTAGTATATTGTATATACGTTTATTTCATTGAAATAGGGAAGGGAAAGGGAAAAACAAAATGATTAGGAGGGGGTAAGAGGAGGAAAAATGGGAGAAAAACATGAGAAAGGGGTATCAATGTTCAAGAAGTAATGTACCCACTACCTGAAAATGTAACTAAATTCTCTATTCGTTACCCCGACAATGAAATACAATAAAAAAGAAGTAATATATCCATAACCAGATGAACATTAACAGTAACCCTTCCATACATTTCCCCAACAACAAAGTAAAAGAACTACTGATAAATGGATAAGCTACTGGATTTTATACATTGATCTTGTTTCCCATTACATTTTCTTTTTGTTGTTGTTGTTCTTTTTTTCATATTTTTAATGTAATTAATAGAAGGGTTACATGATATTTGCCAGATAGATGGTGCATTAATTCCCATACATTGATACCCTTTCACATGTCTTGGTCCCCATTTCCCTCACCCCGCCCATCCCTCATCTTGTTTTCCCCCGTTTCCCATTACACTTATATTTATTAGATCTAGCAATTTTGGGGTAAAAGCATCAGAGTTTAGGGATAGAATTATGCCATCATAAAATTGAAATATTTGAATTCTTCCTTTATTTTTGAATCCCTTTGGTTTCTTTCTATTGCCTTATTATTCCAGATAGGAATTTCAGTGCTATATTGAAATGACATGGAGAAAGTTGGCATCTTTGTTTTACTCCTTACTATACAA
Organism: Megascapheus bottae; assembly: GCF_031878675.1. Lineage (NCBI taxonomy): Eukaryota > Metazoa > Chordata > Mammalia > Rodentia > Geomyidae > Megascapheus > Megascapheus bottae. Next base: position 476,106 of record NC_143517.1, read on the forward strand.
GAAATGGTTTCAGGTTTTCCCCACTTATAATGATATTCACTGTAAATTCATCCTATATAGCCCTTTATTACACTGAGGTATACCTTGTTTTTATATGCTTATTTTGTATATGTTCACCAGAGAAATTGGTCCATAATCCTCTTTTGTGTGAATATATATATGTATATATACATATATATATGTCTTTCTGTCTTCAGTTTCATAAGTGTAATAGTAGATTCACATAATGTTTAGTAGTGTTCTGTTCTTTTTTAACTCATAGATGGCTGATATTACTCTTTAAAAGTCTGGTCAAATTCAGCATGGAACTTATCAAATCTTTTCTTTGATAAAAGAATGGCTTCAAATGCATGACTATATGTAGATCTGCTTATGTGGTTTATATATTCTTGGCTTAGATTTGTAGGTCACATATAGCTAGGTTTCATTTCAAGTCCACTTGAAATATTCCCAAATGATCTAGATTTTGTGTTTATTGTGATATCCCCATTTTTAATCTCTAATTTATTTGGGTCATTTCCTTCTTTCAGTCAAATGGCTAAAGGATATCAATCTTATTTTTCTTCTCAATATTTCTTATTTTTTAGTCAGTTGTAGGCTTGAATTGTAGACATGGGCATTGTTCCTGAAGCTCTCTGTGCTATTTAAGTTACTATCAATTATTCTCTCTTTTTCAAAAGATGGTTATCTTTTTATTTAACTGATTCTTTGCATAGGGTTTTTATGTACTCCATTTACTTCTACCATTATCTCTAGTTCTTTCCCTTTTGTTTCTTCAATAACATACTGAACATTCAGTATTTTATTGAGTGGCAATTATTTGGAACAGCTATAGATCAATTCTTGGTGTGGCATTTTTTTCTACCCAATACTGTAGCAATATTGCTTAGAAAGGAGAAACTTTCTTAGCCTTAAAAGTCACAATTTCCGGCTGGGAGTTTGGCCTAGTGGTAGAGTGCTTGCCTAGCATACACAAAGACCCAGGTTTGATTCCTTGGTACCACATACATAGAAAAAAGCCAAAAGTGGTACTGTCTAAGGACAGTGCTCAGGCCCTGAGCTCAAGCCCAGGACTGGCAAAAAAAAAGAATGCACTCTAGTATAAGTATGCACAGCGTAAGAATGCACAGTTTAAGAATGCAATCTAAGCTGGGTGCTGCTGGTGGCTTATGCCTATAATAACTTAGGAGGGTGAAATCTAAGGGTCACAGTTCAAAGTCAGCCTGGGTGGAAGAAATTCTACCTTATTACAATATCAAAGTCTGTGGTGATTTTACAAGACAATTCACAACCTAAAGATTCTTTTTTGTGTTTGTTTGTTGGTCATGGGGCTTGAACTCCAGGCCTGAGAACTGTACTAGAACTTTTTTGCTCAAGACAAGTGCTCTGTCAGAGAATCTGAAATTATATAAGTTGCATGTTCAAAAAGCTTAGTATGTCTAGTGGATGATCTTTCAAAATTTAAAAAAAAATTTTGAAAAAAACCTAGTTCTCTACCACGTTGAGCTACAGAACCACTTCCAGTTCTCTGGTTGTTAATTGAAGATAAGAGTCTCACAGACTTTTCTTCCAGGGCTGGCTTTGAAGATCTCATCCTTCTGAATAGCTATTATTACACGTGTGAGCCACCAGTACCCAATATAAAAATTCTTTTTTACCAAAATACACTTTTCTATTCACACAGAACAGTGGTCTTGTAGAAAGAATGGAAATTGAAACTTCAAAATGTGGACATTTACATCAAGAAAATGAACTACTTCAGCATGAGTTGCTATCTATGACCAGTGTCCAGAAGAAGTGTAAAACACTTGAGAAGGACAAAAAAAAGTTAGAAGAAGAAATTGTGAACCTCAAACATTATATGGCAAAGAATATGGTAGAACTTGGTCAAGTGGAACAATACAAGCAGACAATTGAAGATAGAACTAAACAGGAATTAGAAGAAAAATTGACACAAGTCAACCTGTTTTTGCAGGTCAATTTATAACAAACTTGACATTTTTGACCAAATTATGTTTTAGGTGTGAGTATTGTATGTAAGTTATTCTTAATAATAAGTACTTTGACTGTTACATCTATTTTCAAATTTTTGTAACATTTGTTTAAAAATAAAAATACACAACAATTGCTTAAGTTATTATTGTTCTTAAAATATACCCTTTTACTTTGTTGTAGAAACAAGCAGCATGTCAGGAAAAGATAGAAGAGTTAAGAGATGCCTCATCAAAAAATCATACAGAAGTGAAAATTAATGAACTGGAAACTGAGCTCTCCAAAATGAAATGTCAAGTAGATTCTAGTAAAGTAGAGAGTGAACACTATAAGAAACTTTACCTAAAAGAAACTAAAATTAGAAACTCATTGTCAAGTAAGCTAAACAAGTGAGTCAGATTCAAATCATACAATATAAATTAAACTCATTAATTTGTCTCTAAAGCATATTTTCAATGAAACACTTTCAGGATTAATGGTACCTAATGGTTAACTCAAAAATATATTTTTGTAAAAGGTTAATAAATGAAAATTATCTTAATATTTAATCCAAAATAGTTTGTATTTCTTCCCTTTTTCATTTCTACATAGCTTTTAAACTTGTGACATAGAGAATGATTTACACTGCTAGGAAAGTATAATTTGCAAAAAAGTTAAGAAACAATTTCTCAGTAATGTGTGGAGATATAGAAGACAGAAATGGTGCAATGTCCAGTACTCTGGTAACTACATAGTGAGCTAATTGCCTAAGGAGATGCTTTCATTGATTTTGATCAATTCCACTATCTCATACTCACTGCATGCTGGTACTCTGAATTATTATCTTAATGGGTCCCATATAATTCATTGGTAGAAAGGTGATTGTTTTTTTAAAAAAAATTCCATTTACTGTGTATGACAAACCCACAGTTAGCAAAGATGTCCATTCTCTCTGCTCCTCTTTAACATAGTATTAGAATTCTTAGCCAGAGCAATAAGGCAAGAAGCAAGAATAAAGGGGATCCAAACAGGGAAAGAGGAAGTGAAACTCTTTGCAGATGACATGATTCTGTATTTAAAGAACCCTATAGACTCCACTCCCAAGCTGCTTGCACTGATTCAAAACTTTGGAAAGGTAGCAGGGTATAAAATTAACCCTCAAAAATCAACTGCCTTCCTATATGTCAACAATGAGAGGAACGAGGCAACAATCAGGAAAGCAACTCCTTTGGGAATAGCCTCAAAGAAAATAAACTGCTTGGGAATTAACTAAGAATGTAAAGGAACTTTTTGATGAAAACCACTAGTCCAAACTCCAGGCCCCAATAGCAATTTCTTAATGTAAGTCATTTAAAACTCATAAAGGAGTTATTTCCCTTTTCTAATGTTATTTTCCTTTTTCAATGTTCACAGAACTAATGCAAAGCTATTAGAGGCCAAGACCAAACTACTTCAAGAGAAACAGCGCTACAGATTTTGCCAAGACAGCACTGATCATACAGGACTTATTCTAGACTCTAGTTTTGTTGGAAGTGTTAATGATAAATTTTAATTCCAAGAAGTTCTTCCAGACATTTTCCAACAGAAAATTTAACAGTTCCAAATTGACAGCCTCCAGTAGAGATCATGACCTGACTATAGTTTCTATTTCTCTACAATTTCTGATATTGTTATTGGTGAATTACTGAGTCAGCTTGTTGACTTAAATAAGCTAAATAAAGGTCATAATAATCTGTTTTTATAAAGAAGAAAAACAAAAAATATTAAAAGTTTGCATATTATTACAAGAAATACTCATTTTAACACTATTCAGCAACTCTAACTTATATATAACTTACATTACACATATAGAACTTCTTTAAAAGCTCAGAGTATGAATGCTTATGACCAGTTTAATGAACCAGATTAATGCACTTTGGCTTAACTTCTAAATGAATTTGGCTTGATTGCATGCCAAAAAACTTTGAACTTTTCCTGCACAGTCCAATTTCCACAAATGATAAATGCCTAAGCATGCAACCACAAATGGTTCTTGAAAATAAAGAGAATCTAACACTCATACCTTTGATAAATTAAACTTGTAAAAAAATTATAAAAATACTTCTATTTTAAATATAAAAGAGTGGTGATTTTCTAAAGTAAAAATATATAATTCATTGTTAATTTATTACATAATCTTTCAAGTTTTGTAAAATGTTTACAGCCAAAGATAGTTTATTGCTACTCTATTCATTATTTGTGAAATAGTTTACATGGAAAATAAAGATAATTGGATCGATGGAAGATGGCAGTGGTTCAGTGTGAGTCTTTCTGAGCTCTTGCCAAGATACCAGTTCTAGCATCATAGGGGAAACTTCATACCAAAGGTCGATCCTATGTAAACTTAAGTACCACAGAGATCTCAGTCAGAGACAAGAAAGGCAGGAAACCAGTGTAAGAAGACAGTGTGGAGCAGTGCCAGCGGCTCAAAACCACTGGAGGCAAAGCATCCCTCCAGAACCTGAGCAGACAGCGCTTCTTGGCAGTGCAGACCTGCCACCTACAAACAGAGCCAGACAGAGCCTTCCTGAGCCCAGAGCTGTCACCCGGCTGTGGCACAGACCAGCCAGTTACACAGAACCAGAAAATATAGCAATTTGTGAGTAAATCCATGGAGATGTCTCCAGTTCTGCTCGCAGAATGGCATTGGGAAGGATTTCCCTCACCCACCACCTTGACTGCTGGCAAAGACCCTGCCAAACCAACTGGAGCCTGAGAAGTAGTGCTGGCAGCAGCATCATTCATAAGGGCAAAGGCTTTCCCAGAGGTAGCTTAGCCAGATGTCTGCCCCCTTGTAATAGTGGAAGTTCCTCCTCCTAGGCAGCACTGTGCTCCTGGTAAACAGAGCCACTCTTGGCTCAACCAGCTTTTTTTTTTCTGCTCAATCAAGCAAACTGATTAGAAAAACGGCAAAGCCAGATTGCAGGAGAAAGACTTTTTAAACTGTTTGGATCCTGAATTTAGTGGAGACACAAATTTCATACATGTCCCTCCCCCCCAAAAGAAAATTGAAGAATAACCCCCTTTTTTTCTTTTTTATATATTTTTATTGTAATTAATAAAAGGGTTACATGATATTTGCCAGATAGAAGGTGCATTAATTCACATACATTGATACCCTTTTACATGTCTTGGTACCCATTACCCTCCCCCCACCCACCACCCACTCCACGTATTGGTTTTCCCCCCTTCCCTATCAAGTTTCAGATAACCAAATACAAGTAAATTCAATACATCAGATAACAAAGTGAGATACTGTAACAATATGAGATACCCAAGGGACAGCAAAGGAGATGAGGGATAACATAGTACATTAAGGACAACAGTCATTCGTTATATGGCTTTTGTTTCAATATCCTGGAGGTCCTTTCAATTACCTTCATACTATATGGCCTTATGTATCAAGGTTTTGCTCTATTGCAGATCTCTGCTAGTAGAGCCCAAGGTTTCTACTGATTATGACAAATGAGGGAAACCATTGAGCCTAAGTTCCTTTGAGTCTGGCTTACTTCACTTAATATGATTTTTTTCCTAAATCTTTCCATTTCCTAACAAATGGGTCGATGTCATTCTTTCTGACAGCAGCATAGAATTCCATTGTGTACAAATACCACAACTTGTTGATCCACTCATCTACTGAGGGACATCTAAGTTGGTTCCATATCTTTGCTATGGTGAGTAATGCTGCAGTGAACATTATTGTGCGAGTGGATTTGGTATGCCCTTGTTTCTGGATGGTTGGGTAATGCCAAGTAGTGGAATTGCTGGGTCATAGGGGAGTTGTATGTTTAGCCTTTTGAGGCACTGCCATACTGCTTTCCATAGTGGTTGAACGAGTTTGCACTCCCACCAACAGTGTAGTAGTGATCCCTCCTGGCCACATCCCCTCCAGCATCTGTTGTCATTCGTTTTCCTGATCCTGGACATTCTAACTAGAGTGAGGTGGAATCTTAGAGTTGTTTTGATTTGCATTTCTTTTATGACCAGAGATGTGGAGCATTTCTTTATGTGTCTATAGGCCATTTTTGTTCAGAGAAGACTCTCTTTAAGTCTTTGGCCCATTTTTTAATGGGATGGTTGTTACTTTGGAGGTTAGTTTTGGAGTGATTCAATTTTTTGAGTTGTTGATATATTTTAGATATGAGGCCTTTGTTGTTTGGTTGGTGAAGATCTTCTCCCACTCTGTAAGCTTCCTAATTAGTTTACTAGCTATGTCCTTTGCCATACAAAAGCTCTGCAGTTTAATGCAGTCCCACTTATCCAGCCTTTCTCTGATTTGTTGTGATTCTTGGTCCTTATTAAGGAAGTTTTGACCTGTGCCAAGGAGACCTAGTGTGTCTCCTATTCCTTCTTGTAAAATTTTCAGTGTGTCAGCTTTTACCTCCAGGTCTTTGATCCATTTGGAGTTAATTCTAGTGCACGGTGACAAAGGATTCAGCTTTAGTTTTCTGCAGGTGCTCAGCCACTTCTGCCAGCACAACTTGTTGAAGAGGCTATCTTTCTTCCATTCTATTTTTTTGGCTCCCTTGTCAAAGATTAGGTGGCCATTGGTCTGTGGTTTAATATCTGGGTCCTCAGTTCTATTCCATTGGTCTTCAGGCCTGTTCTTGTGCCAGTATCAACCTGTTTTGAGACTTATAGCCGTGTAATAGAGTCTAAAGTTTGGAATTGAAATTCCTCCAGCGCTGTTCTTTCTGCTAAGAAGTGTTTTTGCTATACGGGGTCTTTTATTATTCCATATGAAATTTTGAATTGCCTCTTCTATTTCTTTAAAGAATGACATTGGGATATTGATGGGTGTTGCATTGAATTTGTAGATAGCCCTTGGCAAGATTGTCATTTTCACAATGTTGATTCTTCCAATCCAGGAGCATGGGAGATTTTTCCATTTCCTTAGTTCTGCTTTAATTTCCTTTTTTAGGGTTTTAAAGTTTTCATCAAAAAGGTCCTTTACATTCTTAGTTAAGCTAATTCCTAGGTACTTTATTTTCTTTCAGGTTATTGTGAAAGGAGTTGCTTTCCTGATTATTGCCTCATTCCTCTCACTGTTGGCGTAAAGGAAGGCAGTTGATTTTTGAGTAACCCCCTTTTTTCTACCACTTTTCATTGGCATTTTTATGTGTTCTTGGGGGGGTTTTGCCATTTTACCTACACCCTTACCATTTTTTTCCGACTTTCCTTTTGTCATTGTGGTCATTCCTAGAAACATAGTGACCTCACTGGGTACAGACTGGATACAAATTATATCTTTATTGATACACTCACCTGCTTTTTAATCTGTTGGTTCTTAACCCTAGTATTTCTTGTTTAAGAACTCACAATTGTGTGGGATCTCCCCCAACCTTTTTGTGTGTTTTTCTTTTTTTCTTATTTTTACTAAAATGTTTATATTATTGATCTCTCCTATATATACCTTCCTCTTATTTTATATAATCTTCTTATTACTCCTCTTATTTTCATAAGCTTTATTTTTCTAAATTTTGTACTCAACTATTTTACCTATCACGTTATTACAGTTATGCTTACGCTATCCTTTCCTTTATTACTATATTAATCTTACACTCCTACATTACTTTTTTCTTACCTTTCCTCTTTTCTTTCATAATATTTTCCTATCTCTGGTATTCTGCTCATCTTCCAACTTTTATAATGCATGGATCTACAGTTGATGGTTGTTGAGCAATACTGTATATCTAGGTGTTCAATTATACTGTAGGTCAAGAGGAACTTAAAATACAATAGAGACTGGATTGTGGAGGATTTTTTGGTCATGAAACGGTGACTGGTAGTGGTATTAGATTTGTCTATAAGTGCACAAAAAGAGAGACAGTGTGATAATACCAATCTAAAATTGTGAACATCTATTATTGTCTGGCCAGATAAAGAGCTCTAAGTTGGTCATATCTTAAAAATCATAATATTATGCAGTGTTAATCTTGCTCCAATTTCCAAATGCACAGAACAAGAAACTCAAGAAAAAATGGCAAATCAAGGAATAGCATCTCCCACCCAGTATAAACAGACAATGGAACAATGGCAAAACTAGAAGAGAATCCTCTAAATGCTGCGCAAATGCAATTGATAAACATGATTAATGAAAAGTTTGAAAACATGCAGAAAGAGATACATGAAGAAGACATATCTAAATGATATGAAACCAAAAAGAACGTGATACGTGAACATGAAGAAGCCAAAAAGGAGGCCATAATAAAGTAAAGCTGCTGAGCTAACCACTCAAATGGAAATCAAGGAGTTAAAGAAGTCCATACACAATCTAACATAAGAGATGCAAGGCATCAAAAAATGAGCAATTAGAAGAGAAGGAGATAAAGAATAAAGTAGAAAGTATTGATAGCAGGTTAGACAATGCAGTAGAGAGAATCTCCGGGGTTGAGATAATTTAGTTGTTATTGAGAAAGAACAGAAGAGTCAAACCAAATCTAGGAATTATGAGAGAACGCTTCAGGAGGTCCAAGATACAAATAGGAAGCCTATTTTAAGGCTAATTGGTATTCAGGAGGGCCTGGAGAAAGAGGTCAATGGTATTGGAAATATACTTCAGGGAATCATCTCAGAGAACTTCCCAAATATCCAGCAGGGCAGGCCCATCCAGATACAAGAAGCTTTTAGAACCCCAAACAGACCCAACCAGAAAAGGTCATCCCACTACCACATTATAATGCTAACTGGATCAATAGAGACCAAAGATAGGATCCTAAAAGCAGCCAGGGAGAAGAGAACAATCACCTACAAAGGAAAATCAATCAGAATAATCACAGATTTCTCATCAGAGACCATGCAAGCAAGAAGAGATTGAAATGCTACATGTCATGCCCTTAAGATAAATTACTACCAAACAAGAATACTGTACCCAGCTAAACTCTCATTCATAACTGAGGGAACAACAAAAACCTTCCATTCCAAGGAAAAGTTGCAACAATACACAGCAACCAAACCAGCATTACAGAAAATTCTCATTGAAAAGAAACACAAACGTGGCACCTAAAAATCATACCAGCTAAGTATTTCATGAACTGTCAAGCCATAGGCCCTAATGAAAGCTTTTTAAAATGGCAGGAACTAATAAATATTTTTCAATCCTAACTCTCCAATTAAACTGCATAAATTGTCTAGTTGGATCAAAAAGCAAGACCATTGTTCTGCTGTCTTCAAGAGACACACCTTGCCCCCCAAAACAAGCATTTTTGAAATTGAGAGGCTGGAATAAAGTTTATCAAGCTAATGGCCCCCATAAACAGGCTGGAGTTGCCATCCTCATATACAAATCCCAGAGCACTGAACTTCATCAAGCAAACTTTACTTTCACTAAAACCACACATAGATGAAAACACAGTGATTGTTGGTGACTTTAACACACCACTCTCACCTATGGACAGATCAACCATGCAAAATCTCAACAGAGAAATCTCAGAATTGAACAAATGTATAGACCAACCAGATCTAACAGACATCTACAGATTATTCCACCCAGAAACATCACAATATGCGTTTTTTTCAGCAGCACATGGAATATTTCCCTAAATAGACCACATATTAGGGTATAAAACAAACCTCTGCAGATTTACAAACACTAAAATTATTCCCTGCATTCTCTCAGACCAAAAGGGCATCAAATTGGGACTGAACACCAATCACCTCCAACCGAAAACCCTGTAACTCATGGAGATTGAACAACACATTGCTGAATACGCAATTGGTCATTGAGGAGATCAGAACAGAAATTCATCAGTTTATGAAATTTAACACTAAGGAGTACACAAAATACCAACTCCTTTGGGACACAGAAAAGGCAGTACTCAGAGGAAAATTTATAGCTCTGAGTGCTTACATTAACTAATTGGAAAAATCGCAAACCAACAATTTAAAGTTGCACATTAAGCTCTTGGAAAAAGAGCAACAAACGAAACCTAATCCAAGTAGAATGAAGCAAATTATTTAAATCAAAGCAGAAATAAATGAATTGGACTCCAAAAAAACTACAGAAAGAATCAACAAAACAAGGAGATGCTTCTTTGAAAAAAATTAACAAAATTGACAGGCCCTTAGAAAATCTTACCCAAAAAGGAAGAGAGCACACCCATAGAAAGAAAATCACAGATGAGAATTGTAATATCATAACAGAAATTACCAAGATCCAGAACAATTAAGGGAATAAATTTCAAAGCTTTATGCCAACAAATTTGAAAAACTAGAGGAAATGGATGAATTTCTAACAAATATTAACATAGACACACTGAACCAAGAAGATCTAATCCAACTAAACAGACCTATTTCAAACACTGAAATAGAAATGGCAATAAGAGACCTCCCATACAATAAAAGCCAAGGGCCATATAGATTCAATATCCCAATATCATTCTTAAAAGAAATAGAAGAGGCAATCCAAAACTTCATATGGAATAATAAAAGACCCCATATAGCAAAAACAATTCTTAGCAGAAAGAATGGCACAGGAGGAATTTATATACCAAACTTTCGACTCTATTACAGAGCTATGGTGACCAAAATAGCTTGGTATTGGTACAAGGAAAGACCTGAAGACCAATAGAATACAACAGAGGACCCAGATTTTAACCCGCAGACCTATCGCCTCCTAATCTTTGATAAGGGAGCCAAAAAAAATAGAATGGAAGAAAGACAGCCTCTTCAACAAGTGGTGCTGGCAAGAACTGGTTAAGCACCTGCAGAGAACTAAAGTTGGATCCTTCTTTGTCTCACTACACCAGGATTAATTCCAAATGGATCAAAAACCTGGAGGTAAAAGCAATTACAAGAAGCAATAGGAGATACACTAGGTCTCCTTGGCACAGGTCAAAATTTTCTTAATAAGGACCAAGAAACACAACAAATCAGAGAAAGGCTGGAGAAGTGGGACTGCATTAGACTGCAGAGCTTCTGTATGGCAAAGGACATAGCTATCAAATTAACTACAAAGCCAACAGATTGGAAGATCTTCACTAACCACACAACAGACTAAGGCCTCATCTCTAAAATATATCAACAGCTCAAAAAATTAAATCACTCCCAAAACTAATCTCCAAAGGAACAACCATCCCATTAAAAGATAAGCCAAATGATGGAGGAAAATGGCACCGAGACAATAGGCACGCTGCCTACCTCTCTCTCACAAAAAGAGAGAACCAGGGAGTCCCACGAATAAATTACCTTAAGAAATCCACAACAACAAACTCAAGAAGCAACAGAAAAGAACCCAAACTGGAAAAGAAATCCAGATAAAGATCGCATCCAACTTTCTCAAAGAATTTGGAACAGCTAGGACCCCTCCCCCACCGCGCTGGCTCCAAGCCAAGAAAAGCTGTGACAGAGGGGGCGGTGGAGGGAGCCGGGCCAGGCAGCACCAGGCCCGGTAGAAATGGATGATTTCTTAAATAAACATAGGCTACCCAGACTGAACAACGATGAGGTAAACAAATTGAACAGACCAATTTCTTACAACGAAATTGTGGAAGCAATCAGGGAAATGCCAACCAAAAAGAGCCCAGGTCCAGATGGTTTCACTGCGGAATTCTACAAGACATTTAAAGATGAAATAACACCTATACTCTTGAAACTCTTCTGAGAAATAAAGCAGAAGGAGCAATACCAAACTCATTTTATGAAGCTAATATTACTCTCATCCCCAAACCAGGGAAAGACCCAACAAAAAAAGAAAACTACAGACCTATCTCTCTAATGAACACAGATGCAAAACTCCTCAATAAAATATTAGCCAACAGAATCCAGAAACAAATTTAAAAAATCATACACTATGATCAAGTGGGCTTCATCCCACAAATGCAAGGCTGGTTTAACATTCGCAAATCAATCAATAGAGCTAAAGATAAGAATCATATGATAATTTCTCTGGACGCGGAGAAGGCATTTGACAAAATACAACATCCATTCATGTTGAAAGCACTAGAAAAAATAGGAATAAGAGGTACATTCCTCAAAATAGTGAAAGCCATATATGAAAAACCTACAGCCAGTATTATACTAAATGGTGAAAGACTGGAACCATTCACCTTAAAATCAGGAACTAGACAGGGATGCCCACTCTCTCCACTTCTCTTCAATATAGTACTGGAACCCTTAGCCAGAGCAATAAGACAAGAAAAGGACATCAAAGAGATCCACATAGGGAAAGAAGTAATTAAACTATCCTTATTCACAGATGACATGATCCTCTACTTGAGTGACCCAACAAACTCCACTCCCAAACTTCTAGAATTAATAAACCACTTTAGCAAAGTGGCAGGATACAAAATCAACCTTCAGAAGTCAGTAGCCTTCTTGTACACCAACAATACACAAAAAGAAGGCCAAGTCAAGAAAATGATCCCATTCGCAATAGCCCCCAAAAGAATAAAATACTTAGGAATATACTTAACCAAAGAAGTAAAGGAATTATTCAATGAAAATTATAAAAGCCTAATGAAAGAAATTAATGAGGACACTAGGAAATGGAAAGACACCCCATGCTCATGGCTAGGGAGAATCAACATAGTGAAAATGGCTATACTGCCAAAACTGATATACAAGTTCAATGCAATCGCCATCAAAATCCCAAAGACATTCTTTACGGAAATTGAAGATATAATCCAAAGATTCATATGGAACAAGAAAAGACCTAGAATAGCCAAAACAATTCTAGGCAAATAGAGCAATGCTGGTGGTATTACAGTATCAGACTTCAGACTCTACTATAGAGCCATAGTAACAAAAACTGCTTGGTACTAGCACAAAAACAGACCAGAAGATCAGTGGAACAGAATAGAAGACCCAGAAATAGAACCATATACCTATAGTCAACTTGTATTTGACGAAGGAGCCAAAGATATACAATGGAACAAACACAGTCTATTCAGTTATTGGTGCTGGCAAAACTGGGCAGCCACATGCAGAAAACTAAAAATTGACCCTATCCTTTTGCCATGCACAAGCATTAACTCAAAGTGGATCAAAGACTTCAACATCAGACCGGAAACCGTGAAATTGCTACATGATAATGTAGGAGAGACACTGGAACTCATAGGCACAGGCAACAGATTCCTGAACAGAATCCCAGGGTCACAACAGATCGGAGATAGACTCGATAAATGGGACTACCTAAAAATAAAAAGTTTCTGTACAGATAAAAACATAGTTGCAAAAGTAGAGAGACAGCCAACCAACTGGGAAAAGATATTCACCAACAATACATCTGACAAATGCTTAATATCCAGTATCTACAGGGAACTCAAGAAACTAATCCCCCGAAAACCCAATAAACCATTCACTAAATGGGCAAGGGAACTAAAGAGAAACCTATCAGAAGAAGAGATTAAAATGGCAGAAAAACATATGAGAAAATGTTCATCATCTATGGTCATAAAGGAAATGCAAATAAAAACAACCCTAAGATACCACCTTAGCCCAACAAGAATGGTCAAGATTTTGAACTCTGACAATGACAGTTGCTGGCAGGGTTGTGGAGAAAAAGGAACCCTACTGCACTGCTGGTGGGATTGTAAACTAGTTCAGGCACTCTGGAAAGCAGTGTGGAGGTTCCTTAAAGAACTGAAAATAGACTTTCCCTATGACCCTGCCATACCACTTCTGGGCATCTATCCTGAACAGCATGACCCAGGATATTATAAAGACACCTGCTCAGCTATGTTCATCTCTGCACTATTCATAATAGCCAGGCGATGGAAACAACCCAGATGCCCTACTGCAGATGAATGGATACAGAAAATGTGGTATATATACACAATGGAATTCTACATAGCCAACAGACAAGATAAAATAATGGCATTCGCAGGGAAGTGGATGAATCTAGAGCGAATCATGTTGAGTGAGACAAGTCAAGACCTAAGGAACAAAAGGCGCATGGTATCCTTAATATGCGGTTATTAAATCCAAAGTGTACAAGAGAGTGGACTCAATAACTGCATACCCAAAGCAATGGACATGGTAATGGAAATACAAACATAACAAAAAACCTATGACTCTATAATCATAATGTTTTATTTCATAAACTGATACGTTTCTATGACATACAAACTGTTAGCCTAATTTGGATTAAGTTCTAAAGACTAAGTCCCAGAGAATGTAATTAGAGATTTCCTCCTTGAACATTGTTTGTTAAACTTATATGATGTAAACATAAGCCATATATTTAATCATTGTTGTTCTTAAGGTACTATGTTATCTCTCATCACTTCTACTGTCCCTTGGTTATCTCATATTGTTACACTATCTCACTTTGTTATCTGATATATTGGATATATTTGTATTTGGTTATTTGAAATTAGATAGGGAACTGGGGAAAAACAAGATGAGGGGTGGGGCAGGGGGAAGGGAAATGGGGACCATGACGTGTGTGAAAGGGTTTCAATATGTGAGAATTAAGGCACCATTTATCTGGCAAATATCATGTAACCCTTCTATTAATCACAATAAAAAATATAAAAAAAAGATAAGCCAAAGACTTAAAGAGAGTCTTCTCTGAAGAAGAAATAAGAATGGCCTATAGACACATGAAGAAATGCTCGACATCTCTGACCATAAAAGAAATGTAAATCAAAACAACATTAAGACTCCACCTCACTCCACTGAGAATGGCCAGGATCAAGCAATCTAATTACAGATGCTACCGGGGATATTACCAGGAAGGATCACTACTACACTCTTGGTGGGAGTGCAAACTCATTCAACCACTGTGGAAAACAGTAGGGCAGTTCCTCAAAAGACTAAACATAGAGCTCCCCTATGACCCAGAAATCCCATTACTTGGCATTTACCCAATCGTCCAGAAACAAGGACAAACTAAAGCTACTTGCACAACAATATCCATTGCAGCACTATTTACCATAGCAAAGATATGGAACCAACCCAGATGTCCCTCTGTTTATGAGTGGATCAACAATATGTCGTTTTTATACACAATGGAATTCTATGCTTTTGTCAGAAATGGAAAGATTTAGAAAAAAAATCATGTTAAGTGAAGTAAGCCAGACTCAAAGAACATAAGCTTAATGGTTTCCCTCATTTGTCATAATCAGTGGAAACCTTGAGCTCTCCTAGCAAAGATTTGCAATAGAGCAAAACCTAGATACATAAGGCCATGTAGAATGATGCTAAATGAAAGGATCTCCAGGATATAGAAACAAAAGCCATATAATGAGTGATTGTTGTCCTTAATTTACTATGTTATCTCTCAGCTCTTTTGCTGTTTCTTAGTTATCTCATATTGTTATAGTATTTCACTTAGTTATCTGATATATTGTATATATGTATATTTGGTTATTTGAAGACAGAAAAGGAAAGGAAAAATATGCGATGAGGGGTGTGGGTGAGGAGAGGAAAAGGGGACCAAGACATGAGAAAGGGTATCAATGTATGTGAAGTAATGCACCTTCTGTCTGGTGAATATACCCTTCTATTAATTACAATAAAAATATAAGGAAAGAATAAAAGAAATTGAATTCTTGTATCAATTTTTATAATTATATGTACTAATTATTAGCACAAAAATTATGGGATTTAGTTTCTTTATAGCTATGCTGCCCCTACACAATTCTCATTCCTCCAGATTCTTCTTCTATTTGCTCCTTTCCCTCTCCACTTGCGTTTTCCACCTGTAGTGATTACAGCTTCATTCTACCCTTGTAACAACTGGAATAACTAAGTTCTGAGTTTATGGCTGTATGCTGCTTGATTGTGCCATATTTTATTTACCAATTTATCCCTTGAAAGGTATCCTACTTGCATATTTTGTTTACATTGTTTAATTCTGAAGTATATATATATGATATAAAGTTTTCATCTGCTTTTCATATATAACTATAGTGGAATTATTGAGTCATAGGATTACGTAGTACAACTTTGCATAGTGAAAACCAACAGTTTCTAAAGTAGTTAAACTAAGAAAATCTTGCATTTTAAAAATGAGCTTCACTTATAGTCTTCTCTTGCTTTCTTTTGAGTAATGCATAACTAAACATGACAGGTATTTTATGCATACTTAAATAACAAACACCAAAAACCAGAATCAATTCTAATCTTCCTATCTAAAATATTGTGGTACTATTGTTCACTATCCTTATATTTCCTGGAAATTTAATAACAAGGTTCAAACACAATCCTGTGACTTTAATCATAGCAAGAATTCATGTGTGGAGATTTTGACATGGCTACAACAATGACCAGCCATAACCACTTTAGAAAAAAAAAGTCAAGTGCAAAGCCAGCTCAGGCACAAAAGGACCTGAGACTCTTATCTCCAATCAACCTCTAGAAAATTGGCAGTGGGCTTGGCTCAAGGGTAAGATGGTAGCCTTGAGCCAAAGAACTCATGGATAGTGCCTAGGCCGAGTTCAAGCCCTATGACCCCAAAAAAAGTGCTCATTGATGTTTTACAAACGTTTTTATTTTTCCCAAGTCAAAAGATTCTTGAAAAAGATTTTAAAGCATGTACAAATATCACTTAGTTTTCAATTCAAAGCTTTTCTGTGAGTACAAGTTAAGTAGGACATGGCAAAGGCAGTACTCAGAGGAAAATTTATAGCTCTGAGTGCCTACAACAACAAATTGGAAAACTTGCAAACCAACAAGTTAATGTGTCACCTTAAGCTCCTAGAAAAAGAGCAAAAAACCAACCCTAATCCCAGTAGAAGGAAGCAAATTATTAAAATCAAAGCAGAATTAAATGATTTGGAATCCAAAAAAACTATAGAAAGAATCAACAAAACAAGGAGTTGGTTTTTTGAAAGAATTAACAAAATTTGCAATAGAGCAAAAACTTGATACATAAGGCCATATAGTATGAAGCTAATTGAATGGACCTCTAGGATATTGAAACAAAAGCCATATAATGAATGATTGCTGTCCTTAAGGTGCTGTTATTTCTCATCTCTTTTGCTGTTCCTTTGTTATCTCATATTGTCACAGTATCTCACTTTGTTATCTGATAGATTGGATACATTTGTATTTGGTTAGTTGAAATTGGACAGGGAAGGGGGGAAAAGCAAGAAGGGGGTGGGGAGGAGGGTAATGGGGACCAAGACATGAGGAAGGGTATCAATGTATGTGAATTAATGCATCTTCTATCTGGCAAAAATCATGTAACCCTTCTATTAATTACAATAAAAAATATATTAAAAAGAAAATTAAATTTAGAGATGTCCACATTTTTCATCTTTCATTTCATATATATATATATATATATATATATATCAAAATTTCAGGTAGCATCTATTAACCATCTGCTATTTATATTTTATTTCGTAAGTCAACATGCCATTGATACATAAAGTTGATAATATGCCTTCTACTGTTCAGCCAGCTTTTCCAATTTCCTCTGGCTCTGAAATAAATCAAATATATTTATTCATTTTCCGTTTAAAAAGGTACATTATCATTTAGATGATAGTGCACTTAGAATATGTAACCTTAACACTTGAGATATGATTAAATCTGAATATTACTTCAACATTTATTTAATTTTTATGCAGAAAAATATGTCATTTTAATATGATAGAAAGACAATGTTTATCACTTAAATATATTATTTCAATGGAGTGTTATATCATACTAACAAAGTTTAATAATTCAACAGATATACTAAATACATTACATTTTGATTCCTAGCATAACTCTGCTGCTTATAATATTTAATCAATTTTAATAGATCTTTCCTAAAATACATTCATTGTCAACCTTGGGAAATTTAAAACTTTGAGCAGAATGTGATGGTATATGCTTGTAATCATAACTCTTTGGCAGGCAGAAGAAAACGCACTATAATCCAAAGCCAACATAAAAGTATAAAACCCTTTGAAGGGGCGGGGAGTTTGCCTAGTAGTAGAGTACTTGCCCAGCATGCATGAAGACTAGGGTTCAATTCCTCATACCACATATACACATACACAGAAAAAGCTGGAAGTGGTGCTGTGGCTCAAATGGTAAAGAGCTAGCCCAAGGACAATGTTCAGGCCCTAAGTTCAAGCCCCAGGGCTGGCAAAAAGGAAAAAAATGTATGAAAACCAAATTAAAGAAAAAGGGCTGAAAGTGAGATTCAAATCGTAGGGCATTTGCCTAATAAATGTTAAGTCTTGACTCTCATCTTTTCATCTTTATTTCCTTCTTTTTTTGGTGCATGTTAGGCATGCACTCTACCACTGGTCCAAACTGCCGGTTTGTCTCTCATCTCTAGTGCAGCAGAACAATAAAACTTGAACACATTATTATACTTTTGTAACTGACTATTAAATGCAAAAATGAGGCAATTGCTATTGTCATGAAATCACTACTGAAAAAAGATTTTAAATATTATTCTAAGTCTCATGCCTGTAGACTTAGTTACACAGGAGGCAGAGATCTGAGTATCACATTTCAAAGCCAGTCAGCTCTTGAAAGTCATGAGACGCTTATCTCCAATTAACCACCAGAAAACTGGAAGTGGTGCTGTGGCTCAAAGTGGTGTAGCAGTAGGTACAAAGTTCAAACCCCATGACCAACAAAAAATTAAAAAATAAATATTATACTATTTAGACAGTACCTATAAAATCTTTTGCCAAGATGGATTTGAAAATTGGCTATGGTTGTGTCATGCATTCATTCCTTTTTACAATTTACAAACTTAATTTGTTGCCTTATGTCTTTTAAGAATTGGAACAATCGGGGCCGGGAGTTTGGCCTAGTGGTTAAAGTGCTTGCCTAGCATGTGCGAAGACCCGGGTTCAATTCCTTGGTACCACATACATACAAAAAAAGCTGGAAGTGGTGCTGAGGCTCAAGTGGTAGAGCTCTAGCCTTGAGAAAGTCCAAGGATAGTGCTCAGGCCCTGAGCTCAAGCCCAGGACTGGCCAAAAAAAAAATAATAATAATAATAATAAAGAATTGGAACAATGGGGAATGTGCAACTATTCATAAGCTTTATGTCTTCTGAGAAATAAAGGACCAATTTTTGAATGATTTTCTGAATATTATTTCTGCTCAAAAATGAAATATATGAAAACATTTCAAATTATTGTTCTGCATCTATATATCCTTAATTGAAATGTGATTCTTTAAATCATTTTTTTCTTGTTTGGGCTGGTACTGATGTTTGAAATTTTGCTTTACTTTTTCTCTTAAGATGGTGCTCTCCCACACAAGCCAGGTCTCTAGTATCGGTTTTTTATTGTTTTCTACTGGCTAATTGAAGTTAAGTATATTATGTGCTTTTTTGCTTAGTAGAGTTGCTATCACTTCAATATTTTACACATGCCACAACCAGGTTCTGACATAGTATATTGAATATTTCAAACTTTTTTTTTGCCAGTTCTGGGGCTTGAATACAGGGAGGACTTGAGCATTGTTCCTGAACTTCTTTTACTCAAGACTAGCACCCTACTACTTCAGCCACAATACCACTTCTGGTTTTATGCATGTTTTATTGAGGAGTTGAATGTGGGACTCCATGCATGCTAAGCCGCAAGCACTTGACCATTAAGCCACATTCCCTATTTCAAACACTTTTGATGGTAAATATCATATCATGTCAAATGTATCATAAATTTTAGGGAGAAAATAAAATTTAGGGACTGGGAGTTTGGCCTAGAGGTAGAGTGCTTGCCTAGCATGCACAGAGACCCGGGTTTGCGTCCCTGGTTCCATATACTCAAAAAAGCTGAAAGTGATGCTGTGATTCAAGTGGTAGAGTTCTAGCCTTGAGCAAAAGAAGCTCAGGGACAGTGCTCTGGCACTGAGTTCAAGATCAGTTACAGTGCTCAGGCATTGAGTTCAAGCCTCAGGACTGGCAGGTGAAAGGAAGGATGGAAGGAAGGAAGGAAGGAAGGAAGGAAGGAAGGAGAGGAGAGGAGAAAGAAAGGGAGAAAAGAAAGAAAGAAAGAAAGAAAGAAAGAAAGAAAGAAAGAAAGAAAGAAAGAAAGAAAGAAAGGGAGAAAGAAAGAAAGAAAGGGAGAAAGAAAGAAAGAAAGAAAGAAAGAAAGAAAGAATATGAGAAAGAAAAGGAGAAAGAAAGAAGAGAAGGGGGAAAGAAAGAAAGAAAGAAAGAAAGAAAGAAAGAAAGAAAGAAAGAAAGAAAGGGAGAGAGAGTAGGGGGAAAGGAAGGAATGAAAGAAGGAAGTAAAAATTTAATTTATGGTTAGATTTCATATTAATTTGAGAAATTTTTTCTTGAAAACATACAAGCCTTACAATGATAATTCAATACCAGATCAAAGATGATTTTCTTGAAACTTAAAACACCAAAAATAAAAACTATAAAAGCTATAATACATTTTTATGACATTTGAATTGAGTATTTACAAATGTAATGGTATTATCTTTCATAAATGCTTGATTCAAATTTTACATAAGTCATTTGAATGTTATACATGCATAATATCAACACAATGTCTCCAAATTAACAATAATGATATGAGAAATTTGAAACTCCAAAGGAAAAAAATATAACTAACCTTGTATAGATATTTTCTCAGCTCCTCATAAGCAAGACTCATACTAGAAAAACATGAGTCTTCTCTTACAATAAAACTGGAGTTCAGGTCTGAACTACCACACTTTGAAGTACAAGGACCTTCTAGGACAGACCTCATGCTATCAATTCTATGCAAAGATTGCTTCTGCTCTTTCTTCAGCAAACATTTTCTATTGACAGCCTCTAGTTCCTCATCAGTACTGTGAAATTTCAAAGGCAAATATTGTTACCTGTATGTCTCCTAAGTAACATTATTTATACAAATACAACTCCAAATAAAAATGAAGATTAAATAATGTCTTGAACCTGAAAATACATAAAAGGTTACCTACTCTGTAGATCTATTGCTTTAAAATGTTTGTGAAGAGGCTGAGTGTGGCCTAGTGGTAGAGTGTTTGCCTAGCATGCAAAAAGCTCTGAGTTAATTCCTCAGTACCACATACACAGAAAAAGCATGAAGTGGTGCTGTGTCTCGAGTGGTAGAGTGCTAGCCTTGAGAAGCATGGGACAGTGCTCAGGCCCTGAGTTCAAGCCCCAGGACTGGCAAAGATAAATAAATAAATAAATAAATAAATAAATAAATAAATAAATAAATAAATAAATAAATGTAAAAACAGTATCTATTTTCAAAAGGATTTTTTCTTTTTTTAACATATTGTAAAGGTGATGGACAGATGGATTACAATTTCAAAAGTAAGGTAGTGAGTACATTTCTTTTTAACATTGCTATCTCCTCCCTCATTTTCTCCAGCACATCACTCTCCACTCCCCTTCCCACCAAGTTGTAAAGTTCATTTCCAACATAGTGTCTAGTGAGTATCACTGCTGTATCAATTCATTCTTTGTCCTGCTGTTTCTTTAATTCCCTTCCCCTTCCAAGTTTCAGCTAAGGTTATATACAAAAGAAAGGGTACAGAAAACTAAAACAAAGAAAAAATAGAAATAACTGCATACAGAACATGAAAAGAACTTCTTGTTCTCCAATTCTTAGTGTTCATTATATATGATCCTATATACTTAACATTTGGGCTATTGCTAAGAATATCATAGACATATTCAGAAGGCTTTTAAACTAGTAAGACAAATTAGGGATATGTGGCCCATGCACTATCAGAAAGTACTGAGACTTCTAAAAAGGCTCAAATTATGTTTCCTGAGCTGCTAGTAAAAAAACAAGGGTAGAACTGCTTGAGGTGATATGTCAATATCCTTAACTATAATAGCCATTTCATTATATGTTCATACATGAAACATTACAAAGCACACATATAGAGAGCTACAGAACAATTTATAACAGAGGGTATAAACTAGAAGTGCTTGTATTTACTAAAACAGAGGTTTTCACAAACATCCCCTGCAAGTATTTCTAGATGCTCATTTTCACCAGTGGTTCATTCCACCTATAATTTGTGTTGAGTCATTTAGTGTTCATGAATATTTCATAACCTCAATCCATAATGAAAATGAGAAAGCATATTTGCAATCAATAAAAACACAAAGACAATTAGTTATTACCTCATTACTAAGGCATCAGAAGTGAGACACATCTTTTCTTTCACATACTCCCACACACTGATAAAAGTAGTGGTAGTATTTATTTTTTATATATCATTATCCTTATTTTCAGTAGTAGTGTTTAAACTAAGGTCTTCACATTTGCTAGGAAGGGACAATACTACTGCCATTGCTCAGGCATATTTTCCACTCCTTATTTTATTTATTTAATTTTTTCCAGTCCTGGGCTTTGAACTCAGGGACTGGGCACTGTCCTTGGGCTTTCTCAAAGTTAGAGCCACAGGATCATTTCTGGGTTTTTTTCAATATATGTTGTACTGAAGAATTGAACCTGGGTCCTAGTACATGCTAGGCAAGCACTCTACCACTAAGCTAAACTCCTGGCTCTTTACTCCTTATTTTACAAAGGGTCTTACTTCCTGCCACAGTACAAGTCTCAGATGGTATATTTTCTGCCTTCCTGTGGTTGGAGTCACAGGAGCACAGTACTCTATCAGGCTTCCCTCCATTGAGACAGCCTCGTGAACTTTTCTTCCTGGTCTGAACCTACACTACGATTCTCCCCGTTTCAGCCTGCCATTGGATTGTAGTGACAGGTACATCCACTTGTGAACCACTTGTGAATAAATAAGAAATCTTGTCAACTTTTCTACCAATGTTCGCCCCAATCTGTGAATCTCCTGTTCTCAATTAGCAAGAGTTACAATTATGATCTACTAGTCTCCAGCCAATTAAGGAATTAGGTATTTTGAGACTTACTCATTTAGCTCATTTATTAGTGATTTTATACATTTTACATCTTCCATCCAATTTTTTTTACATCTATCCACTTCTGATTGTTTTGTCTCATTTTCATCTTCCATTTTATATATTTCCATTTTCATAGCTTTAAGTCTTAGTTCTATCTGACTTAATATTGAATCATTATTACTGTCCCTTAGTTGCTTTAAATTTTTTTGATCTGCTATCTTTTCCTAAAGCAAATTAAAAATACATATTTTAAACAAAATTTACCACTTTGTACAATTACTGATGGTAAAAATTTAAGAAAAATTATTACATTAACTTATAGAACAATGTGGAATATGGGAGCTCAAAGTCTACAGGTTATAACATTCATCTGCGTAAAAATATTGTATTCATTTTTTACTTTTCTGTGGGGCTGGAGTTTCAATTCTGTCTTGCATAGAAGTGATTAAAGTACTTTTTCATTGAGCTATAGACTTAGGTTTCAATCATCTTAGTCTATTACCGATATAATTTGTAAATCCACAGAATAATAGCACAAATTCAAATTTCATAAAATTTGAGCAATGAAGCTTATGAACTACCATATACTTATGACCTACCATTTGCTCTTGAATAAGATTTGTGAAGATTAGGAATTTCTCTTCTAAATCCTCATGATTTTTTGCTAGCTGTTCCCATTTCTTTAGGATACCTTTTATTGACAATATATCCTGCTCAAGACATTGAATATGTTCATTCAGCTGAGCATATTTGCTAGATGTAATTTCCAATTTTTCTTTAGCATTGCTAATCTGCATGAATATAATCATATATTTTAGAAATAAAAGATGTAGTCTGAAAATTGTCTAAAATAAAACCATGTATAAACTGATATAAATACACTTGTAATAAATAATTTGTAGTGGATTCTTCAAATGTACTTATTGAGTTGCTCTGAAGCTCAGTAAAATTTAAATCAAGGAAATTATACAGACTATTAGAAGTAAAAAAAAATAAAAATAAAAATAACACAATTTGAAAGGAACTTAAATAGCTATTTCTCCAAAAAACCTATACAAATGATTTAATAGCACATGAAAAGCATATGCTCAACTCCATCTAGATTGTGTAGAGGAAAGACCCTATGGTGTAATACATCAAACTGTGAGATGCTAAAAGAATGTACTATGATATAGCCAATTTGGAAAACAAATCAATACTGACACTTCCTCAAAATGTCACAGAATTGCATTACTCAGTCAGTCATTCTACTTACATGTCCACAGAAGAATTAGTAGCAAAATCCTCAAGTAGAAAAGAAAGCAGAGATCCATTGGCTGATGAGTACCTAAATATATAGTATATACTTGCAATGGGCTATTACTCAGCCTTAATAAATTACTTATGCTTCCTACTACCAGTATTAGCATTACAAATATTATTCCAAGTAAAAAGCAAAAACTGTTAGACCACAGATTAAGTGATTCCATTTACATAAATTTCCAAACTATGCAAATTGATAGAAGACACAGAAAGTAGTAGCTTCCAAATCTGATCAAGAATAGGACAGGTTGATAGCTACAAGATATTGAAGTTCATTTTAGGACAATAAAAGTAATAACCATAAACTCTGAACAAACTGATTAAAGTAATAACCATATAACTCTAAACATCCTAACAGGTATTGCATTGTAATAAAATCTGACTTTGTCATTATAATTTGAGATCATGTTATAGTGCACTCCTTGGCTTTATATCAAGAAAAAAAGTCTTTCCATGTCAGAGAAATGGCATACATTTTTCACTGAAATCAGGTTTACATAAGATTAAATCTTTATTTTGCTGTTCATAGAATTTATGTATTCTCTAGTTGAAAGACGTTTGTTCCCTTAAAGAGATTATAATTACCTCACTTATCAGCATGTTAATTGAAATGTCTTCTTCCAGTTCACTTTGTTTTAGAAGTTCATCAGTACTCCACTCTCCATTTTCATTTTCATCTACCTTCTCTTTAGTCATTTTAGGTTGTTCATTAAACCTGGAGAGTTATGGAATCAGTATATGAAGGTTAGTAAAGAATAAATGTTTAACACCTTCTAAATAAATATATTTTGTCAGAAATTAAACTATTATCTCTATTTATTTCATCAGTAAATTATTAGCCATCATCTTAACATAATTATAGAAGTATATAAATAATATTGAAATTTTTATGGCATGTATGATATTTATGATATATATGCCCAAGAAAATTTTATGGTATATATGACAAAAAAAGAAAGAGTACATGTGATAACTATAAAAAGAATCATTTTAACTTAATATATATTTGACATGTCAACATGAAACCTTTCCTTATTAAAAACTGGCTATATAGACTCAAAGGAACTTAGGCTCAACGGTTTCCCTCATTTGTCATAATCAGTAGAAACCTTGGGCTCTACTAGTAGAGATCTGCAATAGAGCAAAACCTTGATACATAAGGCCATATAGTATGAAGCTAATTGAAAAGACCTCGAGGATATTGAAACAAAAGCCATATAATGAATGATTGTTGTCCTTAATGTACTATGTTATCTCTCATCTCTTTTGTTGTCCCTTGGTTATCTCATATTGATATAGTATCTCACTTTGTTATCTGATTTATTGGATTTATTTGTATTTGGTTATTTGAAATTGGATAGGGAAGGGGGGAAAACCAAGATGGGGGGAGGGGAGGGTAATGGGGACCAAGACATGTGAAAGGGTATCAATATATGTGAATTAATGCACCTTCTATCTGGCAAATATCATGTAACCCTTTTATTAATTACAATACAAATATATAAAAAATAAAAATAAATAAAAATTGGCTATAGGTATTAATAGAGCTAAGGTTAAGAATCATATGATAATTTATCTGGATGCCAAGAAGGCATTTGACAAAATACAACAACCATTCATGTTGAAAGCACCAGAGAAAATAGGAATAGGAAGTACATTCTTTAAAATAATTAAAGCCATATATGACGAACCTACAGCCAGGATCATACTAAATGGAGAAAGACTAGAACCATTTACCTTAAAATCAAGAACTAGACAAGGATGCCCACTTTCTCCACTTCTCTTCAGTATAGTGCTGGAATCCTTAGCCAGAGCAATAAGGCAAGAGAAGACATCAAGAAGATCCACAAAGGGAAAGAGGAAATTAAACTATCCCTATTTACAGATGACATGATCCTCTATCTGAATGACCCAATAATTCCACTCCCAAACTCTTAGAACTAATAAACCACTTTGGCAAAATGGCAGGATACAAAATCAACCTGCAAAAGTCAGTAGCCTTTCTGTACGCCAACAATACACAAACAGAAGGCCAAATCAAGAAAATGATATCATTTGCAATACCCCCCAAAAGAATAAAATAATTAGGAATTAACTTAACCAAAGATGTAAAGGAATTACTTAATGAAAACTCTTAAAGCCTAATGAAAGAAATCAAAGAGGATATCAGGAAATGGAAAGACATCCCATGCTCATGGATAGATCGAATGAATAGAGTCAAAATGGCCATATTGCCAAAATTGATATACAATTTCAATGCAATACCCATCAAAATCCCAAGGACATTCTTTATTGAAATAGAAAGCATAGTACAAAGGTTCATATGGAACAACAAAAGTCTCAGAATAGCCAAAGCAATTCTAGGCAAAAAGGGCAATGCAGGTGGTATTATAATACCAGACTTCAAACTCTAATATAGAGCCATAATAACAAAATCAACTAGGTAGTGGCATAAAAATGGACCAGAAGATCAATGGATCAGAACAGAAGATCCAAAAATAAAACCACATACCTATACTCAACTTACATTTGACAAAGGAACCAGAAATATACAGGGGAATAAACACAGCCTCTTCAATTATTGGTGCTGGGAAAACTGGGCATCATATACAGAAAACTAAAAATTGATCCATGCCTGTTACCAGGCACAAACATTAACTCAAATAGACAAAAGACCTAAATATCAAACCTGAAACCCTGAAACTGCTACACGACACTGTAGGAGAGACACTGGATCTCATAAGAACAGTCAAACACTTCTTGAACAGAGTCCCATGCTCACAACAGATTGGACAGAGACTTGACAAATGTGACTACCTAAAAATAACATTTCTGCATAGACAAGATGTAGCTACCAAAGTAGAAAGACAGCCAATCAACTGGGAAAAGATATTTACCAATCAATAATACATCAGACAAGTGCTTAATATCCAATATCTACAGGGAACTCAATAAAATAATCCTCCCCAACCTAACAAACCAATTGATAAATGGGCAAGGGAACTAAAGAGACACCTACCAAAATAAGAGATTAAACTGGCAAAGAAACATATGAGAAAATGTTCATCATCCATGGTCATGAATAAAATGCAAATCAAAATGATCCTGAGATGCTACCTTAACCCAATCAGAATGGCCAATACTCTGAACTCAGACAATGACAAATGTGCTGGCAGGAATATGGAGAAAGAGGAAAACCACTGCACTGCTGGTGGGAATGTAAACTAGTATGCCCACTCTGGAAGGCATTTTAGACATTCCTCAAAAAAACTAAAAATAGCCCTTCCCTACCATCTAGCCATACCACTCCTGGACATCTACCTGAGCATCATAACCCAGGATATGATAAGGACACCTGCACAGCCATATTCATGGCTATTCACAATAGCCTAGTGATGCAAGTGATGGAAACAACCCAGATGCCCCACTAGAGATGAATGGATATAAAAAATGTAGTACATATATACAATGGAATTCCACATAGCCATCAGACAAGATAAAATAATGGCATTCATTGGGAAGTGGATGAAACTAGAGAAAACATGTTGCGAGAGATAAGCCAAGACCAAAGGAATATGTGGATATTAGATCCAAACACTATAAGAGCAAAGACTTTTGGATACTCAAAGTCACTGACATGATCTTGGAGTCATAAATATAACTACATAGACATAAAAATCTATGATGAGATAATTTATTCTCTAGGCACAATATTTTATTATAGAGATCATGACATGCAAACTGCTTAAATTTTAATTTTGTTATTAAATTTATGTGCCAGTTATTGCATATAGAGATCCCATTCTTGAATACTTATTTGATAACTTGACATTTGAAATATGATGTAAAAAAATCAATGTTAATAATGTGGCTCAAAGGGCCGGGAGTTTGGCCTAGTGGTGGAGTGCTTGCCTAGTATGCACAAAGACCCGGGTTCGATTCCTTGGTACCACATACATAGAAAAAAGCTGGAAGTGGTGCTGGGCTCAAGTGGTAGAGCTCTAGCCTTGAGAAAGCCCAAGGACAGTGCTCAGGCCCTGAGTTCAAGGCCCAGGACTGGCAAAAAAATTTTTAAATAATGTGACTCACGTGATAGAGCAGTAGCCTACCTTGAGCTGAAGAGCTCAGGGACAGCACCCAAGCCCATAGTTCACACCCCATGAACTACCAAAAAGAAAGACAAAAAAATCCCTATAATCTAAGGATCAATAAGTCAGTAAGTAAGGTATACTTAGAAATAAATAAGGATGATATGCATATTTAAATAGTTATGTAAGATACAAAAAATGCACTTTACAACTGGCTCACTTTGTAATGCCAGCTACTCAAAAAATGGGTTCAGGAAGTATTGATCCAAGGCCAATCTGGAGAGAAAGTTAATATCACCTAATCCAAGCCAAATGTGAGCTTTCCATCTATAATTGCAGCTATTTATAAGGCATCAATAGGAGACCATGGTTCAAGGCTGACCCTGTGCTGAAACAGAAGACATATCATATGTAAAATTACTTAAAGCAAAAATGGCTAGAAATATGGCTGAAGAGTTATAGCACTCGGCCAGCAAATGTGAAACCTTCTATTCAAAGCCAGATTCAGCAAACAAACAAAAAAAGTACACTTTAGCCCTAGTGACCATGGTCTACAAGAAAAAAAGGCACAGCCAATAATCAAGGAGTCATGAGGATATCGCTTACTAGTGGAGAGAATTCTTAACATTTCCTTGACCCATCATACATGGAATTATCCCAGATGATGCTGAAGGGAAGGACACTAGCAAATTAAGAAAAGAACCAAAATGTCTGCAGAAATGAAAATTCAAAGTACATGAAAAAGCATTTTTATCATTGTATTTAGCTCGCTCTGAATTGACCAAATGAGCAGTGCTATCAGCTACTTTTTATTTAATTTAATTTCTTGTATAGGTAAGATCTCAGATTAGGTGAGCCAGCCTCAGATCATGATCCTTCTGAACTGATTTCCCAGACAGTTGGAATTACAAATATTTCCTAGGAGTTCCAATTCTGACTTCTACAGTATTTAAAACTTTTTGGCCAAGTTAAGCCTTCAATTTGAATCCACTTGAATCTCTGCTTCCCCACATAGCTGTGATTACAGTTGTGTGAAATCACAGACAGCACTGTAGTTTTTAACATCATTAAGAGAAAACATTACACGGTGTCATTTTTTAAAGTTTTAATTCTGTTGTGAATTTCTGATCTAAATTCCAAAATAGGATTAACTTTTGGTTATAAAATGAACTGATGTTTAGGATTTAGTAAAACTACTACCATTTAAAATGTTGAATATTCATATCTTGCTCAGTTATCTCTTTTTCTAATTTTTCCATTTTCTTCTTCTTTTGAATCAAAGCGAATTCCAGTTTCTGTACTGACTCAATAAGTTTCTTTACTAGTTCATCTTCAGTCTTTGAAAAAAATACAAAAATAAACGTCCAAAAATTATAGACACTTTTCCTTCTTAGAAATATAATTTATTACTATATCATTTTTCTGAAGTTTAAGAATTTTAATTTACATGCAGAAATATATATTGTACAACTATTTTTCTCACCAACATGAAATTCACACAATGTAAAACTATCTGTCAAACACGTCAATACAGTGGCATTCAGTATATTTGCAGAGGTACAACTACCTCTTTTATCTAATTTCAAGACATTTTATCACCTTACAATAAAACTACAGATCAATTAATCTACTACCACCTAGCTCCCCTACTTCCCAGCCTCTGACAACCAGCAATCTATTCTTGTTCTTAATAGATTTACCCATCCTGGATATTTCATATAAATGGTATTGATTCTGCCTGTTTTTCACTTAGCAAAATGTTTTTGAGCTTTATTTACCAAATACTTATACTGTATCTTAGTCCTTTTTATGACTGAATATTCCCTTATATGGAATATACTTTTCTTGCTAAACATTTGTGGTGTTTTCCTCTTTAGGCTACTGTGAATAGTGATGATATGGACATTCATGTAGAAATACTTGTTTTCAATTATAGAAATATAATTTCTGAGTTTATTAATAATACATATTAAGAAAGATTAGCAAGGTTAGTTGAAATTAATATTCAAAGGAGCTCAAACTGACTTATACACTCATCAACATTCCTTTTTTTTTTTTGGTCGGTTCTGGGATTGAACTCTGGGCCTGGATGTTGTCCCTGAGCTCTTCTCAAGACTACCACCCTACCCCTTGAGCCATAGTGCCACTTCCAGTTTTCTGGTGGTTAAATAGAGATAAGAGTCTCATGGACTTTAGTGACCAGGCTGGCTTTGAATGGCGATCCTCCGACCTCAACCTCCTGAGTACCTAGGATTACAGGTGTGAGCCACCACACCCAGCCAACGTTACCTTTTATGAATTTTGAGTTGCAGAACTTTGTTTATTCCTTTATTTACTTAGTTTATAGGCAATAAAAACTTACCATGCATGATTCTAAAGACATCTGATATCAGACTTTTTAATGTGGATTCTGACTATTATTGTTTTTACAATATTGACCAACATGCTTTATCTTTTCCTTTTCCTTAAAATAGTTTTCTGGGAAGACATAACAGTATAACAGTGATGTGCTGAAGTCATTTTGAGATATAAGCATTCTCCCAAGAGAATAGTTCTTTAACATTTCCTTGGACATTTCTCTATTTTAGCAAACTTACTTGAAAACGAAAGGAAAGCGGAGAACATAGTGAGAATCTCCATCCACTGAATGGCCCCAAAGAGGAGTAATAGTTTGTTGTTTCTGCTTCTCATGCCACATCTATGTGATCACAAAGGACTTTCAGAAGTAATCTCCCAGTTTCCATCAGATCCCTGAAAAGCCTCTGGAGGCCTGAGCTATATGCAGACTTGATTGTCCAGGAGTAATATATGATATCCAGCTAGGAACAAGCTTTCACATGTACTTCCTGTAATACTGGCCTTAAAGGCCTTAAAGACCTTGCTAAGAATTCTCTACTCAAAAAGAAGTTACAGGGGCTGGAGTTAGCCTAGTGGTAGAGTGCTTGCCTAGCATGCACTAATAGCCGGGTTCGATTCCTCGGTACTACATACATAGAAAAAAGCTGGAAGTGGTGCTGAGGCACAAGTGGTAGAGCTCTAGCCTTGAGAAAGTCCAAGGACAGTGCTCAGGCCCTGAGCCTAAGCCCAAGACTGGCAAAAAAAAAAGTTACAGAATCCTGCATGACCATTCCTGCTCTATTGTCCTAGGAATTTTAAGCACTTTCAGACTTGAGGGACTCATGAACAGGCAGGTTTCATGCTGGGAATTGCCAGCATTACCATGGCTTACTTCTTTTGCTTTTTCACTCCTCATGCACCATGAGGCATGATCAAGTTTCTCTGAGAAAGTATCTACTTCTGAGGGATGATTTTTGTGTAGAAAGATTTCCTGTTCAGATAATTGTACCTGGTGTTGCCCTCATCCACATCACATTCCACGTGAGATTACCCAACACTGAGGTAAAATACAATCACTCACAGATGAGGTTCATAGCCTTGGCTAGAGTTCATGATTAGCATGTCCTCAATGGAGTTTAAATTTGAAGAAGTAATGAGGAAGGTTTCTTGTCCCTACTCCAAGCACTCTTGAAGAAATACTCAGGGTGATTTTTTCCAAGTGATAGAGGTTGGAGGCATTTGAAACTAGGCCATGCAAAATTCTTACTTAAGCCTTAGTATCCAAGTCCCCCCCCAAAAAAAACAAACCACTCCTTTTGCTTTTGAGATGGGTTATTGGCCATAAATTTTAGGTTTGTTTGGGAGTTATCCAAGTTTATTCTCCACTTCTCGAGTGCCAGGTTTTGCCTGTTAGATGGCCACTTATTTGTGGAGACCTGACTGGGTTGGGATGCAAAGTCTGGCTGAAGACAACAGATTATCAATTTTTCTTTTCTTTGAAATCAATGTCCCCTTCTGGGCAGGCCTGAGCTTCAAAGACTTCACAAAAATCTTCTGAACTGCATTTGGATGTACAGCATAGTTCAAAGATAAAAATCACTGAGAGCTATCACCCCACAGATATTGTTTTATGTACAAATATAATTGTTATTGCTACTGTAGAAGTGATGCACAGCGGGGTTACAGTTAAGTAATGTGCACATTTCCCTTTGAACCATGTCACCCCTCCCTCACTCTCTCCCAATTTAGTTCATTTTGCACATAGTATCTAGTGAATACCACTGATGTTTTTGCTCACCCTTTGTCCAATCTTTTCTTCCAGAGATATCTTTACCCAGTTAATCTGTACCATATGAATCATTATTGTAAGAGATTTCTCAAAAAGTCAGAAGCTACTGATTCAC
The DNA here is from genome assembly GCF_031878675.1 of Megascapheus bottae. Lineage (NCBI taxonomy): Eukaryota > Metazoa > Chordata > Mammalia > Rodentia > Geomyidae > Megascapheus > Megascapheus bottae. The sequence continues at coordinate 508,502 of NC_143517.1, forward strand.
AAAGCAGAATTCAAAATAGCCTAGGCACATTCATTTCTTTGGGAATCAACAGAAAACTCTTCATTATTTTTTATAAGATTAATTAAAGTGCTACAAAATTTTCATATACTCTTCCACTATATTTTTCGATATTTAACTTATATAAAAATATCTCCTGGTGGGGCCGGGAGTTTTGCCTAGTGGTAGAGTGCTTGCCTAGCATGCACGAAGACCTAGATTTGATTCCTCGGTACCCCACATACATAGCAAAAAAGCCAGAAGTGGTGCTGAGGCTCAAGTGGTAGAGTCCAAGGACAATGCTCAAGCCCAGGACTGGCAAAAAAAAAAATCCCGGCATTTTCATTTATAGAACACTATCAACATATATTAGTGTTATATATTCCTAAAGTTTGGTAATAAAACAGGTCTGATTTACTTTTATTATTTATTTATTTCAGTTCTTTTCTTCATTTTAGCCATGACCAACCAATCCAAACAATATTCAAGTTTCCCTAATATTTATGTATGTATATTATGTACATAAAGTATGTTATTCTAGCTATTGTATCTTAAAGAAATCCATTAATGGAAGCATGGTTCTAGTAACTGAGCACCAAGCATGAATAAAATTCATGCCAAGCAAGAGCACAAATCCTAGTACTAGAACAAAATCAACAACAAAATTTAAGTAGGAAGCAACCAGTTAGGCGTAACAGCTACTTCATTAATTCAAAATAGCTAAAAAGTGATACTAAAAAAAAAAGTCCATGGGGCCTGGAGTTTGGCCTAGTGATAGAGCACTTGCCTAGCATTCATGAAGGCCTGAGTTCAATTCCTTGGTACCACATACATATCTCTAGCCTTGAGAAAAGTCCAAGGACAGTGCGCAGGCCCTGAAGACAAGCCCTATGACTGGCAAAAAAAAAATCCATGTCAAATGGCAAGACTTGGAAAAATCATATTAAGTAAAGAAATCCAGACCCAAAGAAACATAGGCTCCATGGATTCCTTCATTTGTAATACTATGAGTCTAGGATTTTTCCTAACAGAGGATCACAATAGCTCAAAAGCTATGTGCATATGGCCATATAGGATGATGCTAAGCCAAATTAACTCCAGCATATGGAAATAAGAATTATCTATATGATTTTTTCTTTCATATATTTTTATTGTAATTAATAGAAGGGTTACATTATATTCAGATACAAGGTGTATTACTTCACATACATTGATACCCTTTCTCATGTCCTGTTTCCCATTTCCTGCCCCTCTTCCCTCTCCTATCCCAAACAACCATTTAAGCATATATACAGTATATCAGATAACCAGGTGAAAAATTGTAACAACATGAGGTAACCAAGGGACAGCAAAAGAGGTGAGAGATAACATAGTAAATTAAGGACAACAATCACTCATTATATGGCTTTTGTTTCTATATCCTGAAGATCCTTTCATTTATAGCATCATTCTAGGTTTTGTTCTATTGTAAATCTCTGCTAGGAGAGCCCAAGGTTTCTGCTGATTATGACAAATGAGAGAAACCACTGAGCCTATGTTCCTTTAAGTCTGGCTTACTTTACTTAACATGATTTTTTCTAAATCTTTCCATTTCCTTAAAAATGGGGAGATGTCGTTCTTTCTAACAAAAGCATAGAATTCCTTGTTGATCCATTCATCAACTGAGGGGCATCTGGGTTGGTTCCATATCTTTGCTATGGTAAATAGTGCTGCAATGGACATCACTGTGCTAGTGGATTTAGTATGTCCTTGTTTCTGGACAATTGGGTAAATGCCAAGTAGTGGAATTGCTGGGTTATAGGGGATCTCTATGTTTAGTCTTTTGAGGAGCTACCATACTGCTTTCCCTAGTGGTTGAATGAGTTTGCACTCCCACCAACCTTGAAGTAATGATCCCTCCTGGCCACATTCCTGCCAGCATCTGTTGTTATTAGATTCTTGATCATGGCCAGTCTCACTGGAGTGAGGTGGAATCTTAGAGTTGCTTTGATTTGCATTTCTTTTATGGCCAGAGATGTTGAGCATTTTTTCATGTGTCTATAGGCCATTCTTATTTCTTCTTCAGAGAAGACTCTCTTTAAGTCTTTGGCCAATTTTTTAATGGGATGGTTGTTTCTTTGGAGATTAGTTTTGGAGTGATTCAATGTTTTGAGCTGTTGATATATTTTAGATATGAGGCCTTTGTCCGTGGCGTGGTTAGTGAAGGCCTTTTCCCATTCTGTAGGCTTTCTAGTTAATTTGCTAGCTATGTCCTTTCCCATACAGAAGCTCTGCAGTTTAATGCAGTTCCACATATCCAGACTTTCTCTGATTTGTTGTGTTTCTGGGTCCATATTAAGGAAGTTTGGACCTGTGCCAAGTAGACCTAATGTATCTCCTATTCCTTCTTGTAAAGTTTTCAGTGTACCTGCTTTGATTTATGGTTTTTTAATGTACTAAGTGAAGTTATTTCTTCCTCTTTGGCTTTTTTTTTGCCAGACCTGGACCTTGAACTCAGGACCTGGTCACTTTCCTTTGGCTTTCTCAAGGCTAAAGGTCTACCACTTAAGCCACAGCACCTCTTTTGGCTTTTTTTTCTATGTATGTGGTACCAAGGAATTAAACCCAGTCTTCGTTCATGCTAAAGGAAGCACTTTACCACTAGGCAAAACTCGAGGCCCTCTTTTGCTTTTTTTTCCCTTTATGGCTTACTCCTGTTGTTACAGTATCTGACTTTGGAACGAGGCATATTGTACATACATTCCTTTGTTTATCTGAATTAGGAAAGGGAAGGGGAAAAACAAGATGTTGAGACAAAGGACAAAGGATAAACCAATGTAACAGCAATATTAACAAGACAATATGTTGGAAATTAATTTAGAACTTGTGAGTAGTTGCGGGAATGACAGTTGGAAAAAATGGGAAGTGGTAACAATGTTCAAGAAATAAAGCTCTTAGTACTTTACAAATGTAAATGTAACCCCTCTATCCATCACTCTGACAATAAAATAAAATTTTATATAAAATAGTCCAAATCTCTCAATAGAAGAATAAGGAAACAAAACCTTGTCTGTATGTATACAACACTGATTTTAGACTCTCAAATTCTTCTCTAGAAAGTCTTATATAAGTCATTTAATTTCTTCTTTAAAGACAGTAAGATGTGAGAGGAGGAAGATGGCTCCTAGACAATAGGGATGCTGCCTAGCTCTCTCTCACAAAAAGAGAGAACCAGGGAGTCCCACGAATCAATTACCTTAAGAAATCCACAACAACAAACTCAAGAAGCAACAGAAAAGAACCCAAACTGGAAAAGAAATCCAGATAAAGCTCACATCCAACTTTCTCAAAGAATTCGGAACGCGAGGACCCCTCCCCCACCACGCTGGCTCCTAGCCAAGAAAAGCTGTGGCGGAGGGGGTGGTGGAGGGAGCCGAGCCAGGCAGCACCAGGCCGGGTAACCAGGTCAGCTAGCCATAGAAGCAGCGGAACCCAGACGCGGAACCAGAACAGCAAGCAACAGAACCCAGACACTGACCACAAGCAGCAGCGGAGATCCGAGGGGAGTGAAGGATTCTCCAACAACATGCAGTACCCACAGACAAACGGAGAGGTGTGAGTACCACAGCAGGCCCCCAAACACAGTGCGGGTGCCAAGCCATAGAGCTTAACTCAGACCCCTCCACCCCACCTGAGAAGAGCAGGAGCAGGGGGGCAAGGAATTTAAAATCCTCTCCCTTCCCTCAACAGCCCTCTGCCCCAGGCCAATGACTGGAGATTGACAGGCGGGAGGCGCTAAGACCCAGCACCCCACCAAGGGAGGCGGGGGTGTCCCAGTCCCCACCCACCCACCAGGTTCCTCTCCCAGGCCTCAGACTGGAGACTGAGAAGCAGGCTACGCCAAGACCCAAAACCCACCAGGGGAGGTGGGGGTGTCCCAGCTCCCAAAAGCCCACCTGGTTCCTCTTCCAGGCCACTGGGTCTGGAGAGCTGGGAGCACTATGTCCCTGCCTTACAACAGTGGGTGGGGTGTTCGGGACAACAGGAGCCAGCATCTGTCCCCCTCAAATCTTGAGCCTGGCATTCTCCACCTGGGAATCCTGAGCGAGACTGCACTGAGGGGCCCCCCACAGTCACAGACTCTCTGACAAAGCAGCAGGGAACTGAAGGGGCAACCAGCAGCCAAGCAAGCCTTCTGAGAATCAGAAAGGCTCGGCTCCACCCTTGGAGCACTGGTCCCCACCCCTGGGAACAGAGCAGACAGCCACAGGTCCTGCTGACAGCCCATGGAAACTCCCAAACCCCAGACCCTTGGCTGGGGGCTCGCCCCTTGAAGCAGCACAGGAAACCAACCATCTGCCCAGCACGCTGACACCTAAGGTCGCAGATCCATCCCACGGCCCACTGTGAGGCCACTGGCTGGGCTGAGAGCTAGTCTTACAGCAGCACACAGCCTCTGGGAATTGACTGAACACCTACAAAAATGGCAAACTCTGACATAGTCAGCAGAGGAATCAATTTGGCTGAGAACCACAGGTATTCACACACTCCCACAACCACGGTCCCAATCCAAGAAAAGACCGCTACCTACTGACCACAGAATGAACTACAACAGTTCTCGATGCCAAGGAGAGCTCAAAGAAGAATCACGACATACATAAATAATCAAAGTCCCACGCAAAGCCCAAAAGGCAACAAGAGCGAAGGGACGAGAGAGATGTCACCATCCCAAGAAATGACACCTGAAGAGACACGAAACATGACCCTATTCAAGGAGATGATTGTGAACATGACTAAAGAGATTAAAACAGAATTACAAAAACAATTCCAGGAACATAAACAGGAAATCTCCAAAGAGCTCCTAGAATTCAAAAGAGAAATGGAAGAACAGATTAATACCCTCAGAGCAGAAATGATCAGCTCAGCGTCCACACTTCAAGCAAAAATGGAGGCATTAAGCAGCAGATTGACGGAGAAGGAGAATAGAACATCAGAAATGGAAGACAAAACACAAGAGCTGGAACAGAGAATCGCCACCTTGGAAAAATCAGTCAGAATCTACCAGAGAGCTCCAGGAACTGGCAGATGCAGCAAAGAAGTCTAATCTTCATATAATAGGGATTGAGGAGGGGGCCGAATTCCAGAACAAAGGTATGCAACCTTTATTCACCAAAATCATAGCAGAGGACTTCCCCAACTTCAAAAGGGAAAATACTCACATTATTGAAGGTTTCAGGACCCCAAGCAGGCAAGATCCTAGAAGGAACTCACCAAGACACATCACAGTAAAGACATTATACCCGAATACCAAGGAATTGACCTTAAATGCTGCAAAAACAAAGAAGGAGCTATATTATAATGGGAAGAACATTCGAATTACAGCAGATCTCTCCATGCAAACCCTAAATGCAAGAAAAGCTTGGAAAAACATCATTGATGTCCTGAAGACCAACAACTGCCAACCCAGACTGATATATCCAGCAAAACTAGCATTTACATTTGAGGGAGAAACAAGAATATTTCACTGCAAAGAGAAGCTTTATGAATGCGTGCACACTAAACCAGCGTTACAAAGAATACTAATTAACCGAGAACAAATTGTAGAACATCAAGAACCCCCATCAAGAAGCAAACATCGATAATTCACTAAACACAAAACAGGAAAAAAGAGAAAGAAACTTAGAAGTAAAAATAAATAACAACAATGGACACTGACCACTTCTCCATAATCTCCCTAAACGTGAACGGGCTGAACAATCCAATCAAAAGACACAGAGCAGCAGACTGGATTAAGAAACACCACCCATCCATATGTTGCTTCCAAGAGACACACCTCACTGCCAAAGACAGAACCAAATTCCAAGTGAAAGGATGGAAACGAATTTTCCACTCCAATGCACCATGCAAAAAAGCAGGAGTAGCAATCTTAGTCTCCGATAAAATTAACTTCTCAGTAAAATCAGTACACAAAGATAGAGACGGCCATTATATATTAGTAAAGGGTACAATCCATGCCCATAATATTACAGTTATAAACATCTGCTCCCCCAACACGGGAGCACCAAAATTCGTCAAACAAACTCTTTTAGAACTACAGAACAAAATAGACTCAAACACAATCATTGTCGGTGACCTCAATACTCCACTCTCAACAAATGACAGGTCAACTCAACAAAAGTTAAGCAAAGATACCATCAACTTAAATGACACCATAGCCCAGCTGGGCTTAACAGATATACACAGAGTCTTCCACCCAACGGCAAAACTTTTTACATTTTTCTCAGCAGCACATGGAACACACTCCAAAATAGATCATATAATAGTTCATACAGAAAACTTAAGCAGATACAAGAAGTCTGATATAATCCCATGCATCCTATCAGACCACAGTGGAGTCAGACTAATTCTGAACAATGCAGTCAAAGTCAAAAAACATTCAATCACATGGAAACTGAACAACACACTTCTGAATAACTCCTGGGTAACAGATCAGATCAGAAATGAAATTAAAAACTTCCTTGAATGTAATGCCAATCAAGAAACATCACAAAGAAACTTATGGGACACAGCAAAGGCAGTTCTTTTTTTTTTTTTGCCAGTCCTGGGCTTGAGCTCAGGGCCTGAGCACTGTCCTTGGACTTTCTCAAGGCTAGAGCTCTACCACTTAGCCTCAGCACCACTTCCGGCTTTTTTTTTCTATATGTGGTACTGAGGAATCGAACCCGGGTCTTCATGCATGCTAGGCAAGCACTTTAACCACTAGGCCAAACTCCCAGCCCGATGGACACCTGTTTTTTCTTTTGTTTTGTTTTGCCAGTCCTGGGCTTGAGCTCAGGGCCTGAACCCTATCCTTGGACTTTCTCAAGGCTAGCACTCTACCACTTGAGCCTCAGCACCATTTCCGGCTTTTGTCTATGTATGTGGTACCAAGGAATCGAACCTGGGTCTTCGTGCATGCTAGGCAAGCACTTTAACCACTAGGCAAGACTCCCAGCCCCGCAAAGGCAGTTCTAAGAGGCAAATTTATCGCACTACGAGCGCATATTAAAAAGACAGAGGAAGAGTACGTAAATAACCTTAAAAAAAACTGAAACACCTAGAGGAGCAAGAAAAAGTTAATTCTAAAACAGTTAGAAGGACACTGCTGGTGGGATTGTAAACTAGTTCAGCCACTCTGGAAAGCAGTGTGGAGGTTCCTTAAAGAACTGAAAATAGACCTTCCCTATGATCCTGCCATACCACTTCTGGACATCTATCCTGAACAGCATGACCCAGGATATTATAAAGACACCTGCTCAGCTATGTTCATCTCTGCACTATTCACAATAGTCAGGCGATGGAAACAACCCAGATGCCCTACTGCAGATGAATGGATACAGAAAATGTGGTATACATACACAATGGAATTCTACATAGCCAACAGACAAGATAAAATAATGGCATTTGCTGGGAAGTGGATGAACCTAGAGCGAATCATGCTGAGTGAGACAAGTCAAGACCTAAGGAACAAAAGGCGCATGGTATCCTTAATATGCGGTTATTAAATCCAAAGTGTACAAGAGAGAGGACTCAATAATTGCATACCCAAAGCTATGGACATGGTAATGGAAATACAAACATAACTATATAGACAAAAAAACCTATGACTCTATAATAATAATGTTTTATTTCATAAACTGATATGTTTCTATGACATACAAACCGTTAGCCTAATTTTGATTAAGTTCTAAAGACTAAGTCCCAGAGAATGTAATTAGAGATTTCCTCCTTGAACAATTGTTTGTTAAACTTGTCATTTAAAATATGATGTAAACATAAGCTATATAATTAATCATTGTTGTTCTTAAGGTATTATGTTATCTCTCATCACTTCTACTGTCCCTTGGTTATCTCATATTGTTACACTATCTCACTTTGCTATCTGATATATCGGATATAATTGTATTTGGTTATCTGAAATTGGATAGGGAACGGGGGAAAACAAGATGAGGGGTAGGGGAGGGGGGAAGGGAAATAGGGACCATGACATGTGAAAGGGTATCAATGTGTGGGAATTAAGGCACCATTTATCTGGCAAATATCATGTAACCCTTCTATTAATTACAATAAAAAATATATTTAAAAAAAAGACAGTAAGATGTGTAAGACTATTGATACAAAGACTTACCAAATTTGTACGCATCAGTTGTTTCTGTAGCTCTTTGAGTTTCATTGCTAGCTTTTTTATTTTATCTTCTAGAATGAAATATTCATGTTTAAATCTAGAGGTATTATGAAAAATTTTAATTTATTATCACAGATGAATTCTTAAAATAGTACAAATATCAGAAAAATAACTAAAGGAATAATCAAGTTTGTTAAAATCAGAAAAGTAGACAATTGAAGTGTCTTACTCTTCAAACTGTATTTTATTAACAATGTGCCAAATTTAAGGATACTTTGTAAAATTTATGCATTTCTTTTCTTTAGAGTGCTATAAATTGAACCCAGCACTCTAAAATAGTTTAAATCAAAGATAGAGTGCATTTCTTTCACTCTCACCGAACTATATCCCAAATTATTTTTCACATAATATGCCCCTGCAGCACTTCTCGAGCTTCATTCAGAATGGCATAATTAATATAAATTTCATACTAAAATGTTTATTTGCTGTATTAGTATTCATTATTTTATGTTGCTTAAAATTATACTTTTGTAGGTGAGCATGCATCATCTTGGAGCTTTGTATAGCCTCATTGTCTTGAGCTTCTTCTTCTTGCAACTAAAAGAAAAAAATCTTTACTGAAAACCTTGTATTAATTTGAACATTACTTATTTTCAGGCCAATTGTCCTATCCCTATCTCCCATTCATCTGCATTTTGCTTTCATGGGATAATTTTATCTCACCATTAACTGTGTTGTTTCAAAACAAAATATAACTTGCTCATTGAAAAAATTGCTGACAGACTATGTCAATGAGAGTCAATGGAGTCAGAGAATGTTTCATGAAAAATAAATTGTGACCCCATAAGGCCAAGGAATAAAAGTTGAAAAATCAGAAAGAACAGTACAAATAAAATTGGACATGAAATCAGTCCAATTAACTCAAAAGCTAAAATTTGGGGTTGTGGAGAAAAAGGAACCCTACTGCACTACTGGTGGGATTGTAAGCAAATTCAGCCACTCTGGAAATCAGTGTGGAGGTTTCTTAAAGAACTGAAAATTGACCTTCCCTGCAATCCTGCCATGCCACTCCTGGGCATCTATCCTGAACATCATAACCCAACATATGATAAGGACACCTGCTCAGCTGTGTTCATCTCTGCACTATTCACAATAACCAGGCAATGGAAACAATCCAGATGCCCTATTGAAGATGAATGGATACAGAAAATGTGGTATATATATACAATGAAATTCTACATAGCCAACAGACAAGATAAAATAATGGCATTTGCAGGGAAGTGGATGAATCCAGAGCGAATCATGTTGAGTGAGACAAGTCAAGACCTAAGGAACAAAAGGCACATGATATTCTTAATATGTGGCTATTAGATCCAAAAAGCACAAGAGCAAGGACTCAATATGTGCATACCCGATGCTATGGACATGGTACTGGAAATATAAACACAACTACATAGACATAAAAATTTATGACTACAGACATAATGTTTTATTACATAGATTAATATGTATATATGACATACAAACCCTCAGCCTAATTTTAATTATGTTCTAAAAACTAAGTGCCAGTGATTGTATATTGAGATTCCCTTCTTGAATACTTGTTTGTTAAATATGTCATTTGAAATATGACGTAAAAAGAAAGTTAATAAATTCTTTAATAAAAAAGCTAAAATTTGGGCTGGGATTTTGGCCTAGTGTAGATTGCTTGCCTCGCATGCACTAAGACCCGGGTTCGATTCCTCGGTACCCCACATGCATAGCAAAAAGCCAGAAGTGGTGCTGAGGCTCAATTGTTAGAGCGCTAGCCTTGAAAAAGTCCAAGGACAGTGCTCAAGAGCTGAGTCCTTGCCCAGGACTAGCAAAAAAAAAAGCTAAAATTTATTAGCAGAAGAAAGTCCCTAAGACAGACTATATGTGTGTGTGTGCATGAGAGAAAGAGAGAGAGAGAGAGAGAGAGAGAGAGAGAGAGAGAGAGAGAGAGAGAGAGTGTGTGTGTGTGTGTATTCCTTTTTCACCAAGTATGGTCAAAAGTAAAATTTTAAAAAAGAAAAGAAAGAAAAGAAAAGAAAAAGAAAAAGAAATAAAAGAAATTGCCATAAAACAACATTAAATTCCTGCCCATGCTATGTAAATACAGAAAGTTGCCATCAAATTGTGCTGAAATTATTGTAGGATCAACTAATTATTTCCTTGCAATGAGTTTTGTTAAACCAAGTCTCTCCAAAAGCAACTGGTGCCCCAAAATCAGGGTAAAAGGTCTGGCAATCCTCCTAAGGTAATGCACACACACACTAAGTAATAATATGAAGAAAGTTAGTTCTATTGGAAAATGTGATTGGAGAAAATGGGCATCATTATAGGAAAAATTAATCAAGCACCCAACATACAGTACTGAGCAATATGCATCCAAAGAATATCTTAAGATATTCTTAAAAATTGCAAATGTTGTGGCCAGGAGTTTGGCCTAGTGGTAGAGTGCTTGCCTAGCATGCATGTATTCCATGGTCCAACATAAATAGAAAAGACTGGAAGTGGTGCTGTGGCTCAAATGGTAGGGCTCTAAGCCTTAAGAAAGCCCCAACGACAGTGCTCAGGCCCTGAGTCCAAGCCCCAGGACTGGCAAAAAAAATTGCAAATTTTGTACAATGATAAAACTCCCAAACAACATATTTGTGAGACCTTATTTGCATTGATATATAAATGAAATAAGATTAGAAATATCAGTTTTTACAAATTAACTTACCTGTTTGAAATGATATTTTATAATATTAGTTTCTATGTGCAGAATCTTGGCATATATTGTAAGTTGTTCTGTTTCTTCTGCTGAATTATGATTTTCTTTTTCTCTTAGCACTATCTCAGTGTTTCCAAAATATTGATCAGCATTTTCCTTCTTCAAATCTTCTTGTTGCAAGAGAATTCTGCAACAAGAATTTAACTCCTTTAGTCACCAGATTGCTTACAATGCTATTTACATATCATACTAAAAAGTCTCTTTTCCTCAAAAAATTATTTTTTTATTTTTTCATTGTAATGTATAAAAGGGTTACAGTTATAATCACCAGATAATGCATTAAAATTTTTCTATTTTTTATGTTTTTAATTTCTCAGTTACAATTCCTTCAATGATCATGAGTATTTGAAAATTAATAATGAATGAACATTTTGTTGACTGATATAGTAAGTTTATATGAAGTGCAACTTTGGTAAATATAGAAAAGGCACTCTTAATACTGTATATAATATATATTGTAATATATATAGATTAATCTATATAGAGAAAATATTAATATATATTTAGAGAGAGGAGCTCCAGGCTGATTACTCATACCTATAATCCTAGCAACTCAGGATTGCTGCTGGAAGCCAGCTTGAGATGGAAAGTCTGTGAAACTTTTTTTTAATTTTTTAAATTTAAATTTATCATTAGGGTAATGTACAGAGGGATTACAATTACTATTACATATGTAAGATAGTGAACACATTTCTTGTGGGACATTGTTACTCTCCCATGCTTTTCTCCCTCTTTCCCTCCCCCCAGCCCACCCACATGTTGTTGTTTATTTCCAACATATTGTCTTATGTGTATCGCTATTACATTGGCTCACCCTTTACCCTTGTCTCACCATTTTGTTGTTCCCTTTCCCTTCCCTAATTCAAATAAATGTATACACAATATACCAGTTACCAAAATCAGATTTAGTGACTTATTGCTCCAATTCACTACCAAAAATCTAGAAATGGAGCTGTAGCTCAAGTTGCAAAGCACTAGGCTTGACGGAGGAAAAAAGGCTCAAGGACAATATCCACGTCCTTTTTCAAGGCACAAAAGAAAAATTCCAACATATCTAAATACTACCTAATATGGCAGATTTCATCCAGTTCACTGTTTTCATTCTCTAATTGAGATTTCACTTCTACATATAATAGCTCCTCCTGTGGTCTTCTGATCTTACTTTCCATTATTTTAATTTTTCTGGAAAGCAATGCACATCTACTAATTTTACACTGGATTAGTCTGTCACATGAGTAAAGCAGATCCACACGATTGGGTGAGTCACCACCAGCATCTGTATCCAGGAAGTAAAACATTGTCAGAATGTTCATGGTATCTTTTGATGAAAGAGAAATGTTACAAAATAAAGATTTCATCTGACTTGCTGTGCTGAAATAATGGAACTATTTACTTGATGTTTATTTTAGTGATCTCAAATGTTAAAGATATTAACCTACAGGCCATGTAATGGGAAGTGCCTTCCAGGAAGCAGTTCCCCATAGCAGCAGGTTAACTATTGCAGTAAACATTGATTATTTCACATACTTGCACTATTTATTACACATTTCCAATGCAATAACTTTTTATCAGGAGGCTTCTAATCAACAGTAAGCTATTGGATAAGGTTTGGGGGAAGTAAACAATACATGCAAATGTATCTAAAAATTCAGAAAAGACCTATTGTTGTGTTTGTAAGATTAGACAAAACCAAATATACGTAACCAAAAAAAAAAATACTGACTATAAAGCTAGGCTTGGGCCGGGAGTTTGGCCTAGTGGTAGAGTGCTTGCCTAGCATGCATGAAGACCCAGGTTTGATTCCTCAGTACCACATACATGGAGAAAAGTCAGACATGGTGCTGAACCTCAAGTGGTAGAGCTCTAGCCTTGAGAAAGTCCAAGAACAGTGCTCAGGCCCTGAGCTCAAGCTCAGGACTGGCAAATAAAATAAAAACTAGGTTTATGCCTATAACCCTAGGTGCTCAGGAGAACGTGAGCTGAGGATCCAAGTTTTAAGCCAGTCCTGGAATTGAAAGTCAGTGGGATTCCTATCTCCAGAAAATACCAAAAATCTGAAAATGGAGCTGTGAATCCAGTGCTTGCCTTGAACAAAACAGCTAAAAGACAGAACCCAAATCTTGAATTCAAGCTCAGTAATAACAAAAAACTAAAATTAAAATGTACCCAATAAAAAGATGGGAAAAAAGGTAATACTTGAATACCTGATGAAACAAAGTTGAACAATGTCAATATTCTTACTTAAGCAGATTCCGTAGGAAAAACTAATCCCCACAAGTGTAAACTTGTTCAACCCTCTGAAAAGCAATATGGCGACTCCTCAAAGGACTAAATATAGAGATCCCCTATGACCCAGCAATACCATTCCTTGGCATATACCCAAATGTCCAGAAACAATGACATACTAAAACTACCAGCACAACAATGTTCACTGAAAAATTATTTACCATAGCTAAGATATGGAACCAACCCAGATGCCCCTCAGTAGATGAATGAATCAAGAATATGTGGTACTTATTCAAAATAGAATTCTTTGCTGCCATCAGAAAGAATGGCATTGCCCCATTAGTAAAGAAACAGAAAGACTTGGAAAAAATCATATTAAGTGAAGTAAGACAGACCCAAAGGAACATAGGCTCCATGGTTTCCCATATTTGTAATAATTAGTATACATCTAGGATTCTCCTAGCAGAGGATCATAATAGTTCAAAAGCTACGTACGTATGGTCGTATAGGATGAGACTAAATGAAATGAACTCTAGGATATGGATACAAGAGGTTTATCTTTGTGGTTGTTCTTAATGTACAGTGTGCAGCTATTTCTTTTCTCTTTTTTCCCCTTATGGCTAATCTCATGTGGCTAGTGTATCTGACTTTGTTACCTGGTATATTGTCTGTAAGTTTGTTTATTTGAAACAGAGAAGGGAAGGGGGGAAAACAAGATGATTAGGAGGGGATGGTGGAAAGGAAGTGGGGACAAAACATGACAAGGGGTATCAACATGTGAGAAGCAATGCACCCACTAACTGACGAATGTAACTGTAACCCTTATATACATTATGTGACAATAAAATATGTTAAAAAAAACTACTTCCCAAAATGAAGTCATTTCATTATTATAAAAGGTATAGTTTATCATAATGATGTCTGTGATAGATGAGAAAAAAGTAACCAAAGATGTAAATAAAGACCACAGATTGTATTATATCAAGAAGCTTTATTATCACTTTTCACTTCGGCTAACTGAAGGAAGGAAGGCTTTGTTTATGCATTCCTATTTTCATTTACTTTCTTTTGACTTTCATGAATGGGGAATTTCTCCATAAGTCAGTCTTACCTGTCACACTAGAAATCTCATTCTCTGGGCAAGGAGTGCAAGGAAAGTAACAGGAGTCATTTCCCTCCTGAGCAGATGTCCTGAGTCCAGGACCACAACTCTCATTGATTGAGGTGTCTGAGAAAAGGCAGATATCTGTGGTTAACTACTATAATTCCCTACTCCTCTTTTTAAAAAGTATTCAGAAAATTGTATCATTAAGAATCACACACACACACACACACACGCATGCACACACTCGCACACTCGCACATCTAATCAACTGGTTGAATGTGGTGTTAATGTGCATGTATCACTATTCCCTAAGTCATTATGCTATTGTGAGCTGGCTGCATACATAAGAGGAAAGGTCTAGTAGTAGGAACCTAGATAAGTAGAAGCATTGTGATGATTGCATGCGAATTATACTGTACATAATTATTTGTCACTTTCTATTATCTCTCCAACTTGCCTATGAAATGGTGGGAAGCAGAAAAGGAAAAAATCCTTGACTGAGCATGAGCGAAAGCACAGATATCACCTATAGTAGATATTCATAGCCTATGGTTAGCCTATGTGTTTCTTTGCTTCCCCATGGCCACAAGGCAAGTTCTATGTGTTCAATGTTGTGTTGCTTCACCACAGACCCAAAGGCATTGAGCCAACAGAGACTGTTGTATGGATGCAAAAAACAAATTTGAGAACAAGATGATCCTTTCTATTTTTATATTGATTCTACCATATATTTCAAAATGCTAGAAAGCTCACTAACACAGATGTCTTTGTAGTATATGAGAGATGAATGTTTGGAAACATATTAGTAAATATTAGTAAATACATGTGCTCCTTTTCTGTTCAAACAAAAAGGACTGATTTATCAAAAGATTGATTATGATCATTGATTATGAGCCAAATAATAGCCTTAAAATGCAAGTGGAAAACTGATCATATTCTCAAAGAAGCAGACCAATTCACTAGTGTTATTTTAGATTTTAGAAACATCCAAAACATAATATACAAATAATCATTAAATATATAACATCATGAAAAACATAATAGTCTCAAACATAACCACATGTTTTAACAAAATAATACATATTTAAGACCATGCACTACATTGTAAATTTTTTATTTCCTTTAATATATCTTATTAAGGATTTAATCATAATAATTTAATACAGTTGAAATAGTTTCTCTGGTCATGAAGACCCAATCAGAAATCAATGACAAAATAACTCTGGAAAGCATTCTTTGACTAATGCATAGCAGACATCTAATAACTCTGGGTCATATAAACAACAAAAGGAGAAACATTTTGAGCTGAATGTACAAAAACATTCAAAAAGACTGAAATTATGGAATTTGATCTCTGCGGCAATATAAAGAAAAATTTCTAACACTGAATGATTATGTGACAAAGATTCATATTTTTCTGTAACTTATTATCATGCATTAATAATACAAGGTGAGTTCTACTGTCATAATTCCATTAATGTGCACAGTGTACTTTCAAGTGGTATCCTGAATGTTATTTTGAAACTCTTGAAGCTGAAACAAAAAGTGACTAATTCTTTTTGTTTTTTTGCCAGTCCTGGGCTTGAGCTCAGGGCCTGAGCACTGTCCTTGGGCTTTCTCAAGGCTAGAGCTCTACCACTTGAGCCTCAGCACCACTTCTGGCTTTTTTCTATATATGTGGTACCAAGGAATTGAACCCGGGTCTTCGTGCATGCTAGGCAAGCACTTTAACCACTAGGCCAAACTCCTGGCCCAAAAAATGACTAATTCTTAAATGGGCAAATAGATTTGAAAATTTGGTTCACTAAAGAAGCCATAGTAATGAAAAAATAAGATATTCAATATAATTGTCCATTGAAATCATATAGAAGCTGGGTACTAGATTGTAATTCTAGCTATTCGGGAGATAAGACCTGAGGATTATGTTTCAAAGTGAGCCAGAGCAGGAAAGTTCATGAGATTATTATCTCCAATTAACTACCAAAAGGGTTAGAAGTGGAGCTGTGGCTCAAGTGATAGAGTGCAAACCTTGAGCAAAAGAGCTCAGGGACTATGCTTGGGCCAGCAGTTAAACCTCAGGAACAACATACACAAAAAATCAGAAAGGTGATAGGAAGGGAAGAAAAGAAAAAGAAAGAAGAAAAGTAAAAAGAAAGAAAACATATTGAGATGCTTAATAACATCCATTATAACTGCATTCTGCATGACTCTAATAGCTCAGAAAATAATGCCAAGTGCTAACAATGTTATTGCACCAAACTAAAAACTTTCTCTTCATATAAACAGAGTAAAAAGATAGCATAAGAATAGGGAAAATTACTTGTCATCTATCCATTGACAAGGAATGAATTTTCCCAAACTACATGAACAACTCAAAATTAAACACCAATAAAACAAATAATGCAATTGATAAATGGCCATGTAAAGTTGGGTGCAGCAGCTCATATCAATAATCATATCACTCAAAATGAAGAGAATTCATTGCAAATGAAGGAATTCATTGCAAAGCCAGCTCAAAGAGATATTTTTCAAGATCCCATTTTAAAAACAGGCTAGGCATGGTGATGCATTCCTGTGATCCCATTTATAGAAGAAGAAGGAGGCAGGAAGATGACGTCCTAGACCTTAGTCAATCCCAGCAAAAACCCTGACTCTATCTAAACAATGACGATGATGATGATGATGATGATGATGATGATGATGATGACGACAATGATGATGATGATGATGATGATGACCAACAAAATCTATAGCAATATTAGGCTTGCAGACATGGCTTAAGTGGCAACACCTGCCAGTAAACAAAATGTCCAGAGTTCTAATCCCACCAGAGCAAAAATCAATAATTCAACCAATTAAGTCAAATAAATCCCCAGTATATACATGAAAATATGCTCCACCTCCTTCGGCATCAGGAAAACTGAGTACAAAACTGAACTGAAATTCTATCTCTCTCCAGTAAGTACAGTTATCACTAAGGAAATGAACAATAAATGCTGGCAAGGATGCAAGAGAAATGAACACTCGCAAGCTATTAGTGACAATAAAATTTGATTCAGTTATGATGGAAATTATTAGAGAGATTTCTGAAAAACTATGGAAAAACACAAAAAAGCATACTACTGGAGAAGATAAGAGGTACAGTTTGACAGCAAAGGAGCACAAGAAAAGATAATGTGTAGTCAGAACACTTAAAATATTCTATAGATGGGTGCGGTGGTTCGCACCAAAGGACCTTATCTCAAAATAACTCAAAAGGACTCTTATCTCAAAATAACCCCTAGAAAACCGGAAATGGGGCTTGGCTCAAGGGTAGAGCAGTAGCCTTGAGCTGAAGAGCTCAGGGACAGTGCCAAGGCCGAGATCAAATCACATGACCCACAAAAATAAATAAATAAACAAACAAATAAATAAATAAAATTCTATACATATATGAAAATATCAAGAAGAAACCTATTAAAATATGTTAAGGTAACAATATTCTTACTATCTCCTAAATTAAAGAACTTATATTGAATAAATTTAATTATATACATTGGCAAGCAAATAATGAAAGGATCAAAATCTTGTTTTAGTGACATAAATTGAATGATATATAAAACTATGGGAAGTAATCATTTTCTAAATGAAATGTGCTTATTTTCAAAATAGAAAACTTATTTTTATCACAATGACCAACTAGCTGTAAGTTATTGGATAAAACCAATAACTACAGCATGTATTTCATAAGCACAATTTTAAAATAAGACAGAATTACTAGATTATACACATCAAAACACACACTTTATTTTATGCTCTTTTTGGTTTTTTGTCTGTTGGGAAGCTTGAACTCAAGACCTGGACGCTATTCCTGAGCTCTTTTCCTCAAGGCTAGGACTCTACTACTTTGAGACACAGCGCCACTTCCAGTTATCTGGTGGTTAATTGGAGACAAGAGTCTCATAGACTTTTCTGTCCCTGCTGGCTTTGAACCACAGTCTTCATAGCTCAGCTTCCAAATTGGATTACAGGAATAAGTCACCAATGCCCAAATTGTTTTTACTTTTTAACCATTACCTCAGCTTAAACTCAGGAAGGGGCCTATTGCTTACTCCTATTGGTGCTTTACCATTCAAACATGCCTCTAATTGGATTTACTACTACTTTAGAGATGGAATATTTAAGACTTTTCTACCAAGGTTGGCTTAATACTATGATCCTCTGTCTTAGCCTCCTGATTATCTAGCATTACTGGCATGAGCCATTGGTGCTGTTTCTTTGCTTTTTTGAATTAAAACTTTCTCATTCTTAATTTCTTCTGTAAGGTTGGACAAAACACAGTAATTCACTATCAATAATCTTACCAGTATTGTTGCATGGGATACATCTAAGAATCTTTTCTTCATATGTAGAAAGTGTTCTCTTAATGCTATGAATTTTTTAAAATGACATAATTAGTATTTTCATGTTGATATGAAAATTTACCAAACTCACTGAATTCCTGAACATGTAAGACAATATAAGTATTACTTCTGGTATTTATTCCATATGCTTCAAAACTGAGCTGGACAATTTTTTACAAAACTTGTAATGAAAAAAGACAAAATGAAGGTAAAATGATCCTGAACAGAAGGTAACAGAGCTCAATAGATTAATTTGATTGGCATGAAAAGGTAGAAAGTGCCCATATTCAAAAGATACCCTGTCTCTATGATGCTTTAATTATTTTATGTTAGGCTAAAGAACTCTCCCAAACATTAAGGATTTTATATCTTTTTTCATATATTTTTATTGTAATTAATAGAAGGGTTACATTATATTCACCAGATAGAAGGTGCATTACTCCACATACATTGATACCCTTTCTCATGTCTTGGTCCCCATTTCCCTCCCCCCCTACCCCTCATCTTGTTTTCCCCCCTTCCCTATCAGATTTCAAATAACCAGATAACCCAGATGTCACTCATTTGATGAGTGGATCAACAAGATGTGGTATTTATACACAATGGAATTCTATACTGCTGTCAGAAAGAATGACATTGCCCCATTTGTAAGGAATTGGAAAGACTTAGAAAAAATCATATTAAGTGAAGTAAGCCAGACTCAAATGGTTTCCCTCATTTGTCATAATCAGTAGGATTTTATATCTTTCATTCATATATAGTTATAAAGGCTAAATGACATAAAAAAACATTAACAAGAAAAAATGGAAATGACACTGCAATGCATAATTTATTGAGGAATAAATTCTTATTAATGGACAGGCAATATGTTTGAAATTGTATTATCTAAATTCACTTCTTGTGTGTATGTGTTCAGATGTAAACTTCATGTGTTCATTATTCATTGTGTGTTTAGATCTGAGATCTGCTTCCGGATGTAACTCATACCTTACCAATTAACCATCTTTAAGTAAGTGCTTTCTACCATCTAACTGCCTAATAATTCAGTGAATATGCTAATCATTAAAAAAACTACTTGCTCCAAAAAAAGAAAAAATGGAAAAGAATAATTTTGAGATCAGTTGTGTTAATATTATAATTAATATATTAAAGATTAGTTAATATGTTTTTGATAGGGCTTACTACAGAAATATTGTATTTATCAGAAAACTATGAATCCAAGCTGGGAGTACAACCTAGTGGTAGAGTGCTTGCCTACATGCACAAAGCCTTGGGTTTGATTCCCCAGGTATCACATACACAGAAAAAGCCAGAAGTGGTGCTGTGGCTCAAGTGGTAGAATTTTTTAACTTTGCAAGGTTAAAAAATAGAGCTATGTAATAAATTTAATACTTTGTAAATACTTTTTATTAATGTAATAGCTCCTTAAAATAAACTGTCTCGAATTAGTAAACTCATTAATCACAAGTGCAGAAAATTAATAAAACTCAGGATCAACAGATAACTAATAGAATGGTACTTAGACTCCAACTGACTTGGAAGACAAAATTCTCTTAATGTATGAATAGTCATTAGCCATTCATATGGTAGGCACATAGACAAGAGCAGAAAAGAGGATAGGCCTACAATCTCCCTCTAAAACCGGGACTTTCCAAATATAAGCAACACCCATTTCAGGGCTGAGTTAGTTTGCATTTAAAATGAAAAACTCAGATGATCACTGTATGACATTCCAGGAATGGATTCAGACCAAGAAAGACAAAAGAGATTCACCACACATGTGCCCTTCTTCCTTCTCCCCAAAAGCAGATTCTAGCCTTCACAAAACTTGCTGGCTTGAATATGCTCTGGCTCATTAAGAATAAGGACAGATCTCAAATTCTTACTGACAGATTTTCAGTCTTACTCCTTCTTTAACAAAAGACATATGCAGGTTTATCTCTTACCTGACTGATTCTAATCTTAAGAGATCTGCCACTGCTGCAGAAAGCTTCTTTACCTGCTTAATTTACTTTCCACTAACCTATATCCACCCCTGAACCAACCAAGGCTACTGCAATGCCATCACACCCACCGAACGCTTCCCACCAAAAACATTACAATGGGTTTACCCTCATTAAATCCAAACAATCTACTTTCAATTCAGAATCTTCTGCAAAATAAATCCCTTTGAACAAAGAATTCAGAAATATTTTTAAAACTTGAGGCAGAATCTTAAGCAATTTGGGATTTTATTATTACTGAAAACAAATGGAAACAAAGGGAAAGTTGAAAGTTGATAGACACTGAGAGAAAGGTGACAGGGGAGTTCTCACATTCTAGGTAAAGGGGTTACACAGGATATCAAGAAATCTTTTAGCATATATCTGGTAGCAGTGAAGGGAAACTACAGCTCTTCAGAAATCTGGTATTTAAGGATCTTATTTCAAAATGAGCCAAGCAGAAAGTTTGAGACTCTAAGTAACAAAATGCCACACTGGAAGTTTGGCTCAATTGTAGAGAGATAACATGTGGGCAAAAAAAACACACCAAGATTGTGAGGTCTTGTGTTCCAGCTTAGTACCTACACCCCCTTCCCTCAAAAATGATGAAGAGTAAGGAGTGAGCCTGGCACCAGTAGCTCATCCTGTAATCCTAGCCACTCTGGTGTTGGTGATCTGAGGATCCTGTTTTGAAGCCAGGTCAAGTGAGAAAGAATCCTATCTCCAATTAACCACCAGAAAATGAAGTGGCACTGTTACCCCAAGTGGCAGAGTGTTATCCTTAAGCAAAAGCAGCTCAAGGACAGTACCCAAGCCCTGAGTTCAAATCCTAGGACAGTAAAAAACAAAAAAAGGAAGGAAGGAAGGAAAGAAGGAAAAAGGGGCCTGGAGCGTAGCCTGGAAGCAGAGTGCTCACCTCGCATGTACAAAGCCTTGGGTTCAATTCCTCAGTACCACATACATAGAAAAAACTGAAAATGGTGCTCAAGTGACAGAGAGCTAGCCTTGAGCAAAATGTGTCCAAGTTCAGTGCCTAGACCCTGAGTTCAATCTCCACGACTGGTGAAAAAAAAGAAAGGAAGGAAGAAAGGAAGGAAGGAAGGAAGGAAGGAAGGAAGGAAGGAAGGAAGGAAGAAAGAAAGAAAGGAAGGAAGAAAGGAAGAAAGAAAGAAAGAATTATAATCACCTCCTGCATAGACTGCAATAATTCTAACTCACAGTTACTGTCAGAAAACACAGTGAGTGCAAAGGATAACACGGTATGATGTGTATTCCACATGGAATTTCTAATACACAAGAAATGTCATTTTAGCAACAATAAATCTTGGAAAAGCTAGAAAGCCAAAATGGTAAGGCAGAGTACCGCTTTTTGGAATTATGGTTGAGCATAATGTATGTATGTGTGACTTAAAACCTAGCAACTTTTTCTCTTTAAATTTTAAAGTATTTAAGTAGGGGTTACCATTAACATATCATTTTATAAGTATGGTTCATCATGATATATATCACCCATTTCATCATTATACCCCCACCCATCTCAACCCAACCCCTTTTCTCTTGGCACAGGCAGGAACTTTCTGAGTAAACTTCCACAGGCTAAGCAAATCAATGACAGAATTTTCAAGTAGAATTGTACAAAGAAGTTACTGCATGGAAAAGGACATAGCTGACAAACTAAAAAACTTACAGAAATGGAACTTTATTTGCCAGCTAAACATCACACAATGGTCTAATGTTGAATATACAAAGTACTCAAGGAAATAAACTCTCACAAAGAGTCAACAAACAAACTAATAAATTGAAAATGAAATAGATTTTTAGGAGAAATAAAAATGCCATTAGATACATGAACAAAAGCTCAGCATCTTTGGCCATAAAGGCCAAAGGAAATGTACATTAAATCAACAGTTAGGTTCCACATACCCCAGTTAGAACGACCATCATCAAAAGCTCAAACAAGAGGTACCAGTACAGAAGTGATAGAAAAGAAAGCTTAATA
Source organism: Megascapheus bottae (assembly GCF_031878675.1). NCBI lineage: Eukaryota > Metazoa > Chordata > Mammalia > Rodentia > Geomyidae > Megascapheus > Megascapheus bottae. The sequence continues at coordinate 531,133 of NC_143517.1, forward strand.
CATTGTTGGTGGGACTATAAACCAGAAAAGCAATCAAATATTACTCAAAAACACAAACGTAGAACTCCCCTATGATCCAACAATACCACTCTCAGGCATTTATCAAAAAAGATGACAAATCAGGATACAACAAAAGAACTTGAACCACCATTTTATTGCTACAATAGTCACCACAGCCAAGATATAGAAAGAGCCCAGGTGCTCTTCAATGAATGGGTGGATCAAGAAAATATGATATATATATGTATGTATACTGTATTATAAATTTACTTTCATTAGGGAGAATATCGAATAATTTTCAAAGAAACACATGGAAATAAGTCATCCTCAGAGAGATAGAGGACACATGATTCCTCTCATAAGTAGAAGGTAGATCTAATTTATAAATATGCAAGTAAACACATATGGAAATGTGCACAAATGAATGAATTGAAGTATCATATCTACAAAAGATAATTCAAATGGTATAATTCCTTAGAAAAACTAACAGTTCAACAAAATGAATACCAGGAAACTGGCACTTGAAAGGTGTGGAAGCATAGGACTAGGAGAAAGGCATAGACAATTGAGAAGAAGAAAAAGAAACAAATGTAGTCATAATAGTCAATGCATATCCAATGAATCATCTCAAAGGCATGTGTATATATGTGTGTTGTATGCATATATCTGTGTTTATATATATATATGATACACATGTATATGTATGATATCAAAATCAAGAAAAAGCAAAACCTTCCCAGTCAGCAATGAGTTTTAGTAGTAACACTACAGCCATAAATTCAACAACAAAAAAAAGAACAACTAAGATGTCTTCTTTTATTCCACTATATGCAATTTGTTTAACAGGATTCTTTCTGCACTTATATCCTTCAGATATACAGAACCTGAAGAACAATCATACAGATGATAATTATCTGTGGATAATAACTATATTCTGTTATATGAGACATTTCAACAAACAGGCAAATAAAGGATATGGTACTTTTAATGCAGACATAATTGTTTAAATTGGAATAAAATGGAGACTTCTAGGATCATTAAGGACAAAAGTCTTAAAATTTCTAAATCATTAGTAAAAAAAATAAATAAATAAATAAAAACTTTGCTAGTACATGTGAGTTCCAAGATAACTCCCCTATACTGACAAAGTTAACCTAGATAAAAAAAAATCGACATGTATTGCTACTTGTACCTATTCTAGCCTTTTTGGTTTGGGGCTGATAACATTCAATACTATTCCAGAACTACCTGAATTAAAATACAAAATCTCCATCAATAAATAAATACACAATGCCTGTAATTATTTTGAAGTTCAGTTTAAAGTATATTAGTATTTTGATCCAAACAACTTACAATTTACAATGACCGTAGAGAGCATAATATGATGCAGACCATCCAAAAGCATCTTTTAAAAAGACATCAACACCTTGCTGAAGAAGAAACTTCACCATATGTTTTGATTCACATTGTACAGCATACATGAGGGTTGATCTAAAAAAAAAGGGACAAAATTTCATTTTCTGGCACTTTTGTGTGTGTGTGCGCTGGTTGTGGCACTTGAACTCTGGGCCTGGCTTTGGTACCTGAGCTCTTCAGCTCAAGGATACTGCTCCTACGCCTTGATCCACAGCACCACTTTCAATTTTCGTATCTCCCTGGGCTAGCTTTGAACCACAATCCTCAGATATCAGCCTCCTGAGTAGCTAGGGTTACAGGCATGAGCCACTGTGCCAGGTTAAGTACTTTTCATACTTACTTAGTACACTATTGAATATCTTTAATAAATTTAATATCATGCCTGTGTGGGTAAACTTGACCATTTACATATGCTAGCAACTACACCATCTTACACATCAAGTATTCGCCTTTGACAGTTATCTCTTAAGCTAAACAATCAGATCGTTCTTGTCCTACTGGGGTACCATGTAGTAGATTTCCTAATTTAATGTACTTTGATAGAAAATGTCTAATGTAGGCAAAGATCTAAATGAGTAGTTCTCTACTAATTCCCTCATCTTAAGTAATGTAATCTACAGTCAAGTAAAAGTTGAACAAGTAAAAGCTATTGTTATTAATAATCATTATTGGAATAATAATTATTGGATTAATAAAATTAATTCTATGATATAATGAGTGATTGTTGTCCTTAATGTACTATGTTTTCTCTCATCTCTTTTGGTGTCCCTTGGCGGGGGGAACACATAACCTCTGAACACGTAAGTCAAAATGAGTCCTCTTCAAATTGTTTTTCTCAAGCATTTGTATTCACAAAATAAATTATATAAATAAAGGGTAAGGAAGTGGCGCAATGGATTAAGGGGTGGAATGGTGGCCTTGACCTGAAAAGCTTATGGACAGTGCCCAGGCTCAGAATTCAAGCCACACAACTGACCAATAAATAAATAAATAAGAAATCTCTGAAGAGCATTGGAGAAGAGCAGTTAATACTCATGTGGAGAAAGCTAATATTAATATTCTTCAAAGAAAGTAATTTGAAGCAAAGACTTCAGAATTATTTCTAACACATATTTTTGCTTAATAAAAAAGTCTAAAAGAAATAAAGCCAAACACAGTGACTCAGGCCTATGATCCTAGCTATTTTGGAGGCTGAGATCTGAGAATTGCAATTTAAGGTCAACCTGCCCACAAAAGTCCTTTTAATATTATCTCCAATCAAACACCAAAAAGAGAATTGGATCTGTGGCCCAAGTGGTACAGCACTAGCCTTGTGAACATAAAAGCTCAAGGGCAGAATCCAGGCCCTGTGTTCAAGCTCAAAATCAGTATGAAAAGTGACAATACTATCAAATAGTTATGAATTTCATATTGCCTCAAAGCTTAAACTAAAAATCATACTTTAATCACAATATTAAGTGAAAATGGAACCAGTTATCTTGAGGAGATGAGTGAGGATTTGACAGATGGGAAGAGATTGATGGAAGGGGAACTCTAATCAAGTTACATGGCATTCAGAAACTGTAATGTTGAATTGAAACCCTTTGCATGGCTAGGGTTAACTTTTATAAAAGAAATTAAGTTAAAAAATTATACTGTGGAAGATGGCGCCAAGACAATAGGGATGCTGCCTAGCTCTCTCACAAAAAGAGAGAACCAGGGAGTCCCACAAGTCAATTACCTTCAGAAATCCACAACAACAAACTCAAGAAGCAACGGAGAACTCAAACCGGAAAAGAAATCCAGATAAAGCTTACATCCAACTTTCTCAAAGAATTCAGAACGCGAGTATCCCTCCCCCACCCCTTGCCAGCGGCTCCAAGCTGCAAATAGCCGCGGCTGAGGGTGCCGGGCCAGGAAGACCCGACCCGCAGAAAACAGCATTGGAACAGGCCAGCGAGCAACAGAAGCAGCGAACCCAGACACGGAACCAGAACAGCAAGCAGTGGAACCCAGACACGGACCACAGGCAGCGCAGGAGACTCGAGGGGAGTGAAGGATTCTCCAACACTGTGCAGCACCCACAAAGGAACACAGAGGCTAGAGTAGTGCAGCAGGTTCCCAAACCCATCAGGAAAGCAGAGCTGGTGCCAAGCAATAGAACTTAACTCAGACCCCTCCACCCCGCCAGAGAAAGACCAGCAGGAACAGGGGGGCAAGGAATTTAGAATCCTGTCCCTTCCCTCAACAGCCCCCTCCCCCAGGCCATTGACTGGAGACTGACAGGGGGGCTAGCCAAGACCCAGCACTCCACCAAGGGAGGCAGAAGTGTCCCAGCTCCCACCCACCCACCAAGTTCCTCTTCCAGGGTCTGGAGAGTGGGGGGTGCTGAGACCCTGCCATACAACAGCGGGTGGGATGTGCGGGGGAAAATAGGAGCCAGCATCTGTCCCCATCAAATCTTGAGCCAGGCATCCTCCAGCTGGGAATCCTGAGCAAGACATCACGGAGGAGCCCCCCACAGTCACAGACTCTCTGACAAAGCATCAGGGAACTGAAGGGGCAACCAGCAGCCACTCTCGCCTTCTGAGAATCAGAAAGGCACGGCTCCACCCCTGGAGCCCATTTCCTCAGCTGGGCCCTGCCCCTGGGTACAGAGCAGACAGCCACAGGTCCTGCTGACAGCCCATGGAAACTCCCAAACCCCAGACCCTTGGCTGGGGGCCCGCCCCTGGAAGCAGCACAGGAAAACCAATCATCTCCCCAGCACACTGAGACTGAAGCTCGCAGATTGATCCCACGGCCCACTGTGAGGCCAGTGGTTGGACTGAGAGCTAGTTGTGACTCTGGGAACAGGCTGAACACCTGAAAAACTTCAAACTCTAACCTAGTCAGCAGAGGAATCAATTTGGCTGAGAACCACAGGTATTCACATACTCCCAGAACCACTCGTCCTAATCCAAGTAAAGACCGCTACCTACTGACCACAGAGCAAACTACAACAGTTCTCGATGCTGAGGAGAGCTCAAAGAAGAATTATGACATATATAAATAATCAAAGTCCCACGCAAAGCCCAAAAGTTAAGAAGAGCTAAGGGATGAGAGAGATGTCACCATCCCAAGAAATGACACCTGAAGAGACAAGAAACATGACCCTATTCAAGGAGATGATTGTGAACATGACTAAAGAGATTAAAACAGAACTCCAAAAACAATTCCAGGAACATAAGCAGAAAATCACCAAACAGCTCCTCGAATTCAAAAGAGAAATGGAAGAAAAGATTTTAATACCCTCAGAGTAGACATGATCAGCTCAGTGTCCACACTTCAAGCAAAAATGGACGCATTAAGCAGCATATTGATGGAAATGGAGAATAGAACATCAGAAACAGAAGATAAAACACAAGAGCTGGAACAGAGAATTGCCACCTTGGAAAAATCAGTCAGAAGCTACCAGAGAGAGCTCCAGGAACTGGCAGATGCAGCAAAGAAGTCTAATCCTCGCATAATAGGGATTGAGGAGGGGGCTGAATTTCAGGACAAAGGTATGCAACCTTTATTCACCAAAATCATAACAGAGAATTTCCCCAACCTCAAAAGGGAAAATACTCACATTATTGAAGGTTTCAGGAACCCAAAAAGGCAAGATCCTAGAAGGAATTCATCTAAACATATCATAGTCAAGACACTAGACCCGAATACTAAGGAATTGATGGTAAATGCTGCAAAAACAAAGAAGGAGCTATATTATAATGGGAAGAACATTCGAATTACAGCAGATCTCTCCATGCAAACCCTAAATGCAAGAAAAGCTTGGAAAAACATCATTGATGTCCTGAAGACCAACAACTACCAACCCAGACTGATATATCCAGCAAAACTAGCATTTACATTTGAGGGAGAAACAAAGAATATTTCACTCCAAAAAGAAGCTTTATGAATACGTGCACACTAAACCAGCATTACAAAGAATACTAATTAATCAAGAACAAATTGTAGAACATCAAGAACCCCCATCAAGAAGCAAACATCTATAATTCACTAAACACAAAACAGGAAAAAAGAGAAAGAAACCTAGAAGTAAAAATAAATAACGACAATGGACACTGACCACTTCTCCATAATCTCCCTAACTGTGAATGGGCTGAAAAATCCAATCAAAAGACACAGAGCAGCAGACTGGATTAAGAAACACCACCCATCCATATGTTGCCTCCAAGAGACACACCTCACTGCCAAAGACAGAAACAAATTCCAAGTGTAAGGAATGAACGGAATTTTCCACTCCAATGCACCATGCAAAAAAGCAGGAGTAGCAATCTTAATCTCCAACAAAATTAACTTCTCAATAAGATCAGTACATAAAGACAGAGACGGCCATTATATATTAGTAAAGGCTACAATCCATGCCCATAATATTACAGTTATAAACATCTACTCCCCCAACACGGGAGCACCAAAATTTGTCAAACAAACTCCTTTAGAATTACAGAACAAGATAGACTCAAACACAATCATTGTGGGGAGACCTCAATACACCACTCTCAACAAATGACAGGTCAACTCAAAAAAGTTGAGCAAAGACACCATTGACTTAAATGACACCATAGCCCAGCTGGGCTTAACAGATATACACAGAGTCTTCCACCCAACGGCAAAACTTTACATTTTTCTCAGCAGCACATGGAACACACTCCAAAATAGATCATATAATAGTTCATACAGAAAACTTAAGCAGATACAAGAAGTCTGATATAATCCCATGCATCCTATCAGTCCACAGTGGAGTCAGACTAATTCTGAACAATGCAGTCAAAGTCAAAAAACATTCAATCACATGGAAACTGAACAACACACTTCTGAATAAATCCAGGGTAACAGATCAGATCAGAAATGAAATTAAAAACTTCCTTGAATGTAATGCCAATCAAGAAACATCACAAAGAAACTTATGGGACACAGCAAAGGCAGTTCTAAGAGGCAAATTTATCGCACTACGAGCGCATATTAAAAATACAGAGGAAGAGCACGTAATTAACCTTAAAAAAAAAACTGAAACACCTAGAGGAGGAAGAAAAAGTTAATTCTAAAACAGCTAGAAGGACAGAAATATAAATATAAAATCAGAAATTTCAGAGATTGAAATAAGATCTACTATACATAAAATTGATAAATCAAAAAGTTGGTTCTTTGAAAGAGTCAACAAAATTGACAGACCCTTGGCAAGATTAATCAAAAAAAGGAAAGGGGAGACTCAAATAAAAAAGATTAGAGGCCCCACGGGAACAATCACAACTGATTCCCAAGAAATCCAGTCCATAATGAATAGGTACTACCAGGGCCTATATTCAAAGAAACAAGAAAATCTAGTAGAAATGGATGATTTCTTAGATAAATATAGGCTACCCATACTGAACAACGATGAGGTAAACAAATTGAACAGACCAATTTCTTACAACGAAATTGTGGAAGCAATCAGGGAAATGCCAACCAAAAAAAGCCCAGGTCCAGATGGTTTCACTGCGGAATTCTACAAGACATTTAAAGATGAAATAACACCTATACTCTTGAAACTCTTCCGAGAAATAGAAACAGAAGGAGCAATACCAAACTCATTTTATGAAGCTAATATTACTCTCATCCCCAAACAAGGGAAAGACCCAACAAAAAAAGAAAACTACAGACCTATCTCTCTAATGAACACAGACACAAAACTCCTCAATAAAATATTAGCCAACAGAATCCAGAAACAAATTTAAAAAATCATACACTATGATCAAGTGGGCTTCATCCCACAAATGCAAGGCTGGTTTAACATTCGCAAATCACTCAATGTCATACATCATATCAATAGAGCTAAAGATAAGAATCATAGAATAATTTCTCTGGACGTGGAGAAGGCATTTGACAAAATACAACATCCATTCATGTTGAAAGCACTAGAAAAAATAGGAATAAGAAGTACATTCCTCAAAATAGTGAAAGCCATATATGAAAAACCTGCAGCCAGTATTATACTAAATGGTGAAAGACTGGAACCATTCACCTTAAAATCAGGAACTAGACAGGGATGCCCACTCTCTCCACTTCTCTTCAATATAGTGCTGGAACCCTTAGCCAGAGCAATAAGACAAGAAAAGGACATCAAAGGGATCCACATAGGGAAAGAAGAAATTAAACTATCCTTATTCGCAGACGACATGATCCTCTACTTGAGTGACCCAACAAACTCCACTCCCAAACTACTAGAATTAATAAACCACTTTAGCAAAGTGGCAGGATACAAAATCAACCTTCAGAAGTCAGTAGCCTTCTTGTACACCAACAATACACAAACAGAAGGCCAAGTCAAGAAAATGATCCCATTCACAATAGCCCTCAAAAGAATAAAATACTTAGGAATATACTTAACCAAAGAAGTAAAGGAATTATTCAATGAAAATTATAAAAGCCTAATGAAAGAAATTAAAGAGGACACTAGGAAATGGAAAGACATCCCATGCTCATGGCTAGGGAGAATCAACATAGTTAAAATGGCTATACTACCAAAACTGATATACAAATTCAGTGCAATCCCCATCAAAATCCCAAAGACATTCTTTACAGAAATTGAAGATATAATCCAAAGATTCATATGGAACAAGAAAAGACCTAGAATAGCCAAAACAATTCTATGCCAAAAGAGCAATGCTGGTGGTATTACAATATCAGACTTCAAACCCTACTATAGAGCCATAATAACAAAAACTGCTGGTCCTGGCACAAAAACAGACCAGAAGACCAGTGGAACAGAATAGAAGACCCAGAAATAGAACCATATACCTATAGTGAACTTGTATTTGACAAAGGAGCCAAAGATATACAGTGGAACAAACACAGTCTATTCAATGATTGGTGCTGGCAAAACTGGGCAGCCACTTGTAGAAAACTTAAAATTGACCCTAGCCTTTGTCCATGTACAAGCAATAACTCAAAGTGGATCAAAGCCCTCAACCTCAGACCAGATACCATGAAACTGCTACATGATAAAGTTGGAGAGACACTGGAACTCATAGGCATAGGCAACAACAGATTCCTGAACAGAATCCCAGGGTCACAACAGATTGGAAATAGACTTGATAAATGGGACTACCTAAAAATAAAAAGTTTCTGTACAGATAAAAATATACTTGCAAAAGTAGAGAGACAGCCAACCAACTGGGAAAAGATATTCACCAACAGTACATCTGACAAATGCTTAATATCTAGTATCTACAGGGAACTCAAGAAACTAATCCCCTGAAAACCCAATAAACCATTCATTAAATGGGCAAGGGAACTAAAGAGAGACCTATCAGAAGAAGAGATTAAAATGGCAGAAAAACATATGAGAAAATGTTCATCATCTATGGTCATAAAGGAAATGCAAATAAAAACAACCCTAAGATACCACCTTACCCCAACAAGAAAGGCCAAGATTTTGAACTCAGACAATGACAGTTGCTGGTGGGGTTGTGGAGAAAAAGGAGCCCTACTACACTGCTGGTGGGATTGTAAACTAGTTCAGGCACTCTGGAAAGCAGTGTGGAGGTTCCTTAAAGAACTGAAAATAGACCTTCCCTATGATCCCGCCATACCACTTCTGGGCATCTATCCTGAACAGCATGACCCAGGATATTATAAAGACACCTGCTCAGCTATGTTTATCTCTGCACTATTCACAATAGCCAGGTGATGGAAACAATCCAGATGCCCTACTGCAGATGAATGGATACAGAAAATGTGGTATATATACACAATGGAATTCTACATAGCCAACAGACAAGATAAAATAATGGCATTCGCAGGGAAGTGGATGAACCTAGAGCGAATCACGTTGAGTGAGACAAGTCAAGACCTAAGGAACAAAAGTCACATGGTATCCTTAATATGCAGCTATTAAATCCAAAGTGTACAAGAGAGAGGACTCAATAACTGCATACCCAAAGCTATGGACATGGTAATGGAAATACAAACATAACTATATAGACATAAAAACCTATGACTCTATAGACATGTTTTATTTAATAAATTGATATGTTTCTATGACATACAAACCCTTAGCCTAATTTTGATTAAGTTCTAAATACTAAGTCCCAGAGATTGTAATTAGAGATTCCCTCATTGAACACTTGTTTGTTAAACTTGTCATTTAAAATATGATGTAAACATAAGCCATATACTTAATCATTGTTGTTCTTAAGGTACTATGTTATCTCTCATCACTTTTGCTGTCCCTTGGTGATCTCATATTGTTACACTATCTCCCTTTGTTACCTGATATATCGGATATATTTGTAGTTGGTTATCTGAAATTGGATAGGAAACAGGGGAAAACAAGATGAGGGGAGGGATGGGGGAGAGGGAAATGGGGACCAAGACATATGAAAGGGTATCAATGTATGGGAATTAATACACCATCTATCTGGCAAATATCATGTAACCCTTCTATTAATTACAATAAAAAATGTATGGAAAAAATTATACTGATTTAAAACTTCTATATAAGATCATATGAGGGCCAGGAATTTGGCCGAGTGGTTACAGTGCTTGCCTAGCATGCACGAACACCCGGGTTCGATTCCTTGGTACCACATATATAGAAAAAGCCAGAAGTGGTGCTGAGGCTCAAGTGGTAGAGTTCTAGCCTTGAGAAAGTCCAAGGACAGTGCTCAGGCCCTGAGCTCAAGCCCAGGACTGGCAAAAAAAAAAGAAAAAAGAAGAAAAAAAAAGATCATATGACCATCATAATCAGGTTACAAGTAACAAAGTTGGGCAAATACTAAAAGAGAATATAAATTCTAATATATACTGTTCTTGGGGGGACAATCTGAATCTTTCTATGTAACTATTTGTTACAATATTTTATTATATTCCAGTAAGTATAGACTAAACTCCTTTCTATGAATGTGTTAATTTTGATTTGAGTATTTCCCACGTGAGAACATAAGGAGACTTTTGTTGTAAAACGTAACAATTAACTATACCTATTTAGCTCATCAACTGCATGTATATTGGCTTTATTCTCTATTAAAAATTCTGCCATTTGCTCTTTGTTTTCTTTTAGAGCAAGCAAAAGTGGTGTGAGGCCATCCTGTGGAAAACAAAAACAAAAAAGTTATAACTCATGAAATTCTTTATGTCTCTACAGAATTGAATATAAGTACTTCAACAGGCTCTACCTCCTTAGGCTACTGCACTTTCAAACATGCTGCCCCCTCTCTTTGAATGCCACAAGCTCCAACATGTAAACACTATCAGAGTTGAGAGCAAATTTTCTCAATATATATTCCTACACAATAGGTCCCTTCTTGTAGTACCATGCCCTCTGGAAAGATTTCATGAATGTGTATTTGGTAACTAGTATAGAACTTCACATTCTACACCTACCATTAAATAGACTGTGGTAACATTGCTTAGTCGCTGCCTGACAACACACACTTTTTAAGGTGTATGGTTTAATGGGCACAGTGACTAAAAAAATACTTTCCACTTGACTTTTACTTTTATAATAGCATGACCCACATTCCCATGCCAGGTTCTGCTTCTCCCAAAGGGCCACAAAGGAAATTGGCTTGAAATTAAAAGACCTAGCATTTTTTAACACTCTCTTTAAATACTTGTACAATGGAGTTGCCATTGAACAAAGCAGATTATGGATACAATGAATCTTAATGTCATCCCTTCCAACATCTTCACCCATCCCTACCACACCCACATCTTCCCTCACTTTCTTAAGTTTGTAGGATATATATTGGATTCTTGACTGCATTTTCCCCATCTTTGCCTCTTCATTCATCTACACTCTTACCCTTGACTTCATCGTTTTGAATTCCTGCTTCCTAGTGTTTTATTTTCCTAAACTTTGATTTTGCCTTTTTAAGGAATTATACTTGAATTTTCCCTTGAATCTACCATATTTCAGCTAATACCATTATATGCACTTTCATACTACCTAACATATTTACTGAAGATTTCTCATACCTATTGGATATTTCAATCAAATTTTATCCTCACTTATAAAGATAATACTGTGACCTCAGTACTTCTATGACCTTTTAAAATCACATTTCTTCTTGTTCCAGGTTAGTCACTGAAGTTTCTTTCTTTCTTTCTTCCTTTCTATCCTTCCTTCCTTCCTTCCTTTGTCTTTCTTTCTTTCTTTCTTTCTTTCTTTCTTTCTTTCTTTCTTTCTGTCTGTTTGTCTGTCTTTGCCAGTCATGGGGCTTGAGCTCAGTACCTGAGCACTGTCCTTGAACTTTTCCTCCAGGCTAGTGCACTACCACTTGAGTCACAGCATCACTTCCAGCTTTTTTCTATGTGGGGCCCAGGAATCCAACCTGGGTCTTCAGGCATGCTAGGCAAGCACTCTATCACTAGGCCAAACACCCAACTCTAAAGTTTCTTTTTTTTTCAGAAAAAATTAATATGACAAATAAATGGAAGCAATTTATCAGTAAAATTGTATGGTAATAAATATGAATAATTTTACATAATAATTAAAACTGAGTCACTGGTCAGTGTACTTCTAGGTATGAATAACCTACTAAGGCTATGAATTCAGAGTCCATACTTATACTAAGGCCTCCAAAACTTTACATGGAGACTCTGTTTGTGGAAGCAAACTTAATTCTCAACAATAGGCCACATTTAGTGGGGTTTTATGCTTTTGTGTGATCCCCCACGGTAAGGGAAAAAGGAAGGATTATATGCAAAATTAAATTCTCTTTTCTCTCTCTCTCCCTCTCTCCCTCCCTCCCTTCCTCTCTCTCCCTCTCTCTGTCTCTCTCTGTCTCTCTCTCTGTCTCTGTCTCTCTCTCTCTCTCTCTCTCTCTCTCTCTCTCTCTCTCTCTCTCTCTCTCTCTCTCTCTCTCTCTCTCTCTCTCTCTCTCAGCTCATACTGCCCTACCCTTGAGCCAAGGCCCACTTCCCGTTTTCTAGAGGTTAATTAGAGATAAGAGTCTCAGATCCTTTTGTTCCCAGGCTGGCTTTGACATTAATCCTAAAAATCTCAGCCTCCAGAGTAGCTGGGGCCTGCCTGCCTTTCTTGCCAGTCCTGGGGTTTTAACTCAGGGCCTGGGCACTGTCCCTGGACACTTTTTACTCAAGGCTAGCACTCTGCCACTTGAGCTATAGCGCCACTTGGGGCTTTTTCTATGTATGTGGTACTGAGGAATAGAACCCAGGACTTCGTGCTTGCTGGGTGAGCACTCTATCACTAGGCCACGCTTCAGGCCCCTAGTGTTCATTCTGATTGAACGCTGTTAAGTGCTTTCTCCAAGTGTCGGCGGCTCATACCTATAATCCTAACTATTCAGGACGCTGAGATCTGAGGATCACAGTTTAAAACCAGCTCAAGAGCAAGGGAGTGGTAGAATGTCTGCCTATCATGCAAGAAGCCTGGGTTCGATTCCTTGGTATCACATACACAGAAAAAATGGAAGTGGTGCTGTAGATCAATTGGTAGAGCACTAACCTTGATCAAGCTTAAGGACAGTGCCCAGGCCCTGAGTTCAAGCCCCAGGAATGGCAAAAAAATAAGACGAAAAAAGAAAAAAACATCTCAGGTAGGAAAGTCTGTGACACTAACTCCACTAAATTACCAAAAAAAGTTGAAAATGGGGCTGTAGCTCTAGTGGTTAAGTATAACCTTTAAGGGATAAAGCTCAGGGATAGTGTCCAGGATCTGAGTTCAATGACTGGCACACAAAAAATATCATAATTTCAGTCTCAACTCTCATTTACATGACCAGACCTTCCTCACTTGACAATCTAGACAAAAGGAGAAAATAAAAATTCACAGTCACTTGCTGAGTGCACCATTTAATTTCTCCACTTAGAGAAAATTATAGATAATGGATCACAAAATGTAAACTACAACTTGATTTCATTAGCTATTCCTGCCAGAATAGGATGAAATGAAAGAGAAGTGTTTGATCTTTCCATTTGGTTTCCACCTATTCAATATCTAGTCACTTCTCTCTAGTATTCTTCTAATTCTACCTAATTTCATCAGTAGGCAACTTTGTAACTTGAATAGCATCTTTTCTAGCACATAAACTTTTTGAAAGAGTTTAAATACAAACTGTTTTTGTTATTTTTCAATTACCTACTTTCAAATTGGCCTATGTAGTTGTAATTACTTTTCCCTCTACTATTTTTTTATGCTTCAGTCTATCTCAGAGGGAAATTTCACTTTGATAAAGCTTTTCAACAGCAACAAGGTTTCCAGATTATTTTGCTTGAATATGATGATAAAGCCCATTTCCAAGGAAAAATTTACTTCTATGACAATATCATCACTTAAATAAAATCTTCTAAATTTTTTTTAAAAATCCATCTTTTTCACTGAAGACTTTGAGCTGTCATATATGGTAAAGAAATTGGGCTTACTCTACCTTCGTTTGCAACTCAATACTTGCTCTGTACGCCAGCAGTTTGGCAGCTATTGGCACATTGTCACTATAGATAGCATAGTGGATAGCAGCATTGCCATTGCAGTCCCGTACATTTGGGTCAGCACCATGTTTGAGCAGAAGAGCCACACATTCTTCATGCTGACATTGTGAGGCCTGTGGATACCACAGCAAGAGAAAACTCATCAATTCAAGGCATTCAGGGTAGACATTCCACAAATTTCAACAATTAGTTATTTTTCAATGTGATCAATTTATTTCCATTTTAAGCTTTTTTATTGGGGAATAGAAATATTGAGACATCAAGACATACCCAGAACTGGCCAAAAGTAGATATGCTCTTGCCTCAGTTTCCAAAATGTTGGGATTACAGGTATACAGAATCATTCCTAGCTATTAGCTTTAACCACTTAAATCAATCCATGTCCTGATGAAATGGTTTACCACTTGTTACCTTAATCAGAGCTGTGCTGTTATCCCTGTCTCGAGTATTAAGCTCACAATTCTTCTCCAGGAGAAGAACCACAATATTTGGATGTCCATAGGCACATGCATAATGCAGAGCAGTCCTGTGAAATAAGAAGTTCTATGAAAGAGAATTACACATAGTTTTAAACTTTAAATAGAATGTAATTAATTTTTCATAATGAATATTAGCCTATTTGATTGAATATGTTGTAATATTTTTAAGCAAGGGGCTCTATATCTGCAATTCCTTCCTGAGATGAATTCCTTTTTTTTTTTTTTGCCAGTCCCAGGGCTTGAACTCAGGGCCTGTGCACTGCTTTGGGGCTTTCTCAAGGATAGAGCTCTACCATTTAAGCCACAACACCATTTCTGACTTTTTTCTATGTATGAGGTACTGAGGACTTGAACCTAGGATTTCATGCATGCAAGGCAAGCACTCTACCACTAGGCCAAACTCCAAGCCTGAATTTCTTTTTCAATCGGCTTTAGTTTTGACATTTGAATCCTATTTTAAACTATTATAGATTAATTATTGCTTAGCCTACCTATGGAATCAATTACTTAGAGATTTCTCATTTATGTAATGAAGAGTAGTTTAGAGCACAGCAAAACAGTGATTTCTCAATGAAAATTTAGGCAGAATACTGACAAACACTGTACATGCGAGCTCATTACTTTTTAGATATTATAATTATTACTACTTCTACTAAAAAATCTAACCTCTAGCTTACATGTAATAACATGACTATATCTGTTCTGTAGATACGTTTTCAAGGTATATATTTCTATAAATCTAAGTGTTTAAGTTAAGATATTTGGAACTATGTTGTCCATTTGGCCTTAGTCTGAAGATATTAGCACTTCATCTGTTTAGCAAAGACAAACATTGACCAGGTGTATAATGACCTGAAATACATATTAGATTACATGTGAAAATGTTTAATTCTGAAATTGATATGTTAGGGAAAATATTTGTCCATTATACAGTTATTTGCAATGATATATGATTATTGTTTAAAGTGAAAAGTAAATTCTGCATATTCTTTATGTTAACAATATTAATTGTAATAAGATAGATAAGGGAAAATGAGAAAATATTGACAGAAGATAGTGAAGGGAAAATAGCAACCAAGAATTCATGGATGCTTGATTAAAGTCGCTTAAGTAGTATTTTTGCTTAACTTCTTTTTCATATATTTTTATTGTAATTAATAGAAGGGTTACATTATATTCACGAGATAGAAGGTACATTACTTCACATACATTAATATCCTTTCTCATGTCATGGTCCCCATTTTCCTCCTCCCTTTCACCACCCCCCACCCTGCTCCTCATGTTTTTTTCCCCGCTTCCCTATCCAATTTCAAATAACCAATCAAGCATATATACAATATATCAGATAACAAGGTGAAATACTGTAACAATATGAGATAACCAAGGGACAGCAAAAGAGATGAGAGATAACATAGTACATTAAGGACAAGAATCACTCATTATATGGCTTTTGTTTCTATATCCTGGAGGTCCTTTCATTTAACATCATTCTATATGGCCTTATGTATCTAGGTTTTGTTCTATTGTAAATCTCTGCTAGGAGATCTCCACCCAAGGTTTCTACTGATTATGACAAATGAGGGAAACCATTGAGCCTATGTTCCTTTGAGTCTGGCTTACTTCACTTAATATGATTTTTCCTAAGTCTTTCCATTTCCTTACAAATGGGGTGATGTTGTTCTTTCTGACAGCACCATAGAATTCCACTGTGTATAAATACCACATCCTGTTGATCGACTCATTAACTGAAGGGCATCTGGGTTGGTTCCATATCTTTGCTATGGTAAATAGTGCTGCAATGGACATCGTTGTGCTAGCGGATTTTTGCTTTAACTTTTACATGTCTTTACAAGTTGTAATTTTTACAAAAAAAAATATTTTTAAAAAGGAGAAAGTTTTTTCACCTTATCCTCTTCCTAAAATAATTAGCATGCTCTGGATGTAACTGAAAAAGTTTATATTAAATAAATTTATTTGGAAAAACAAACACTAAGTAAAATTATTTTCTATGGCATAAAAATGTGTTTAAAAAAAATGAAGAACAACAACAACAACGATGACAACAACTCTGGGGCCAGGAATTTGGCCTAATGGTAGAGTGCTTGCCTAGAATGCCCAAAGAGCCGGATTCAGTTCCTCGGGACCACATACATAGAAAAAGTCAGAAGTGCGGCTGTGGCTCAAGTGGTAGGATTCTAGCCTTGAGAAAAAACCCCAAGGACAGTGCCCAGGCCCTGAGCTCAAGCCCAGGACTGGCAAAACAAAAAACAAAAAAAAGAACTCTGGCTAGTCATGGTAGATCATTCTTGCTCTAGCTTCTCAAGAGACTGAAGTGTAAAGATTGTAGGGGGTTTATTTTATTTTATGTTTGGGGTGATTTATAGAGGGGTTGCAGCTACATTCATCAGGTAGTAGGTACATTACTTCTTGAATATTGTTGCAGGGATTTTTTATAGAAATGAAAGACCAATTTAATTCGGAAGAATAATAAAGGTTCTACCTAAGTAACAATTTCAATAGAATCAAATTGCATTAATAGCATAAGTCTATAAAATCTAATAGCATAAACTGATTTGTACTAGATCTTACATAAAATTGTGATTTATTAATTTCTCCTATAACAGCTGTTTTCATATTTTTGTCAATTTTGGGGCCTGAAGTCAGGGCCTTGGACACTTTTGCTCAAGGTTAGCACACTGCCACTTGAGCCATTGTACTACTTCTGGCTTTATCTGTGTCTATGGAACCAAGGAATTGAACTTGGTGCATGCTAGGCAAACACTGTACCCCTAGGCTACCCTCTTGGGCCTGTTTTCATATATTTGAATCAATAAATTCTTTAAAAATCTCTTTAAAAAAAATCTCTTAGCTTACAGTCAGACACATGAAGAAATTCTTGCCATCTCTAGCCATAAAAGAAATGAAAATCAAAACAATCTCTGAGATTCTACCTTACCACAGCTAGAATGGCCATTATCAAGAAATCTAATAATGATACTGGTAGGAATGCAGCCTCAAGAGAATGCTACTATACTGTTGGTGGGAGTGCAAACTTGTTTAACCACTCTGAAAGGCAATATTGCAGTATTGAGGTTCATCAAGAGGCTAAACGTGATTCAGCAATCCCACTCCTGGGCATTTATCCAAATGTAAAGAAACAAGACCAAACTAAACCTATCAGCACAACTGTGTTCATTGCAACATTAATTACCACAGCTAAGATATGGAACCAACCTAGATGACCCTCAGTAGATGAATGGATCAAGAAGATGTGGTATTTATACACAACAGAATTCTATGCCTCCATCAGAAAGAATGACATTGCCCCATTCATAAGGAAATGGAAAGACTTGGGAAAAATCACATTAAGTGAAGTAAGCCAGACTCAAAGAAATATTGGCTTCTGTTTTTCCTCATTTGTAATAATTAGTATACATCTAGGATTTTGCTAACAGAGGACCACAAGAGCTCAAGAGTTATGTGTATATGACCATACAAGATTGTGATTTGAAGCAAGCCTGAACACTAAAGTCCATGAGACACTTATGCCTAATGAACTACCAAAAAGATGGAAGTGTAGCAAAAAAAAAAAAAAAAAAAAAACCTCAGGGACAGTGCCAGGCTGTGAGTTCAAGCCCCAGGATGAGATAAAAAAAAGACGAAAGACGAGCTGGGAGCTTAGCCTAGTTGTAGAGTGCTTGCCCAGCATACACAAAGACCTGGGTTCGATTCCTCGGTACCACATACGTAGAAAAAAGCCAGAAATGATGCTGTGGCTTAAGCGGTAGAATTCTAGCCTCGAGAAAGCCCAGGGACAGTGCCCAGGCCCTGAGTTCAAGGCCCAAGACTGGCAAAAAAGAAAGAAGAAACAAGAAGAAAGTTATTTTACGAATAAACGTCTGTGTTAAATAGTATGTATCTATCTACACTCTGCTTGATTGTTCCTTAATGTTAAGGTTCCAAATTTAATGAGAAGAACAACCTTGAAATAACTCAATGGGGTGAATTACTTTTTTAAAAATTAAGCAGACTAAATATATGAACTGTGGTTAAAATTAATAAATACAGGTGTAGGGGGAGGGAGAGGATATTATACTAAAGTGAAATTGAGCCAAATCCCCAATTTACATTTTCACGATTTATTCCTGTTATTAAAGAATATATTGCACCTGTTATATGTGAACACATTCATGTCTAGGCTAGGCACTACCTACCTTTCCTTTCCTTTACTAATAATGAATTTTTTTGGTCTCTGTTTCCATATGTCCTGAAATTCTTTTTTATGACAAGATCACTAAACTAGAGTACCCAAGGAGGAGGGAGAGCCCCCCACCTTGTTTGGAGACCTCCTCCCTGGTTTCCAGTCAGGTAACCAAACACTTTTAAATAACCACCACAGTACAAGGGGGGGATTATTAGTGGGTTTAGAAATAAGCCAAAAATTTTGCTTCTCATAAAAATGGCTTGTCCTCTAGACCTTTTCAACACTGCAGGGTCCGCGGGCTGAGGAGCCCATGGTACTAAGAAAGCCCAACACCCTCCGTGAACTCAGAGCTCTCCACCCTCAGCCCTCCCCTGGCCTCCTTTCCCTGGCCTAGCCTGGGAAGGTGGTGCTCCCCCATGCTGCCATGCCTTGCCCCCACCACTCCCTGCCCCTCCCTCCCAGGCCCTCTGACCTGTTCTTTTTGTCTCTGGCATTCACATCGTTTTTCCCACCTAAGAGCTTTCTCTGCACTTTGCCTAAGTCGCCCTTGCTTGCAGCCTTGTGGATCTTTCCTGAGGCTTTGTATCTGCTGAGATATCTGGAAGAGTCAAAGCTCTCAGCACTCGTGCTCTCACTGCCACAGCACAGGCAGCTTTTGAGTGGGCTGGTGGAGTACCCACGGCAGTTCTGGTGCTCACTTCCTAAGACAAAGTTCTTCCTCATGACTGTGGCTGGGGGGTTCATAGGAACATCCCTCTCTTTCCCCCTCGGTCTGTGGACACCCTTTGAAAGGAAATCCAGAACTTTGTGAGTCAACCAAGTCTCCACAGTGTGCCCATAAATCGAGTTCGCTGTTCAGTACCAGTTAACTGGCAGGTGGGCATTCGTTGCCTTGCAATGCGGATAAACGCGCGCATGCGCGTGTTCATGGCTCCCTTCTGACAAAGGCAACAACCAGAAAACAAGAGTGTTTTGCTTGCACGAGTAGAGCCTGCTTGTTAAATCTCAGTTCTTCAGTGGAATTCAAAGGTCTTCTGGGCATGTGGAGGACGTCAAGAATGCCTGGCACCTATTCCCTCAGCCTAAGATCTTCAAGGCAAACGCTCCTCTGCTCACAGGCCTCTCCCTTGACGCTTGGCTTGCCTCCACCTCCCAAAGGCAATGCTACGGCTTGTAGGTGAGTTATCCTAATATTCCAGAGTCCCTCCCAACAGGAGATTTGAGCATTTAGTGTCTGACAAGGAAAAATACTTGTTCTCAAGTAACATTAAATAAAACGGGCTTGGCGGAGGGGGGGCTGGAGTTTGGCCTAGTGGTGGAGTGCTTGTCTAGCATGCACGAAGACCCGGGTTCAATTTCTCGGTACCACATACATAGGGAAAAAAAAGCTGGAAGTGGTGCTGAGGCTCAAGTGGTAGAGTGCTAAGACTTGAAAAAGTCCAAGGACAGTGCTCAGGCCCTGAGCCCAAGCCCAGGACTGGCAAAAAAAAAAAAAAAAAAAAAAAAAAACGGGCTTGGATTCATATGTATGTCCCTTTAACAGGAATGATAACCACCACTAGACAACACTGATCACCGCATATGTGTGGGGGATGGCCTATCAAATCTTATTTCCCAAGCAGACCTTCTTCCAAATCCAATCAAATATCCACGGGAATGGAATGAATATCTGTATTATTTTCTAAAAGCAGAAAAACCTTTATACACAACTCCATATCTGAGGATACTTCAGGCCTTGCCATCCTAGAACCTTGAAATTGTCCATAAGTCATTTATCATTCCCAGGGCCTGGGAAGATTATGTCCACCTGTGCATCCTAGCATACCTCCAACTATGCCCCTTGGCAGTGAAGTATCCCAAAGGGATCCATATAGTTTAGGTTATAGTCAAGGTGACATGTCTAGAGTCAAGTATTTGGCAAGAATCGGGGTTCTGGGTTTTGTGCTTCTACCATGCTACTCCCTAAGATGAAAACACGATTCATTAAAATTGTATGACTGCTGACTGAGTTCTGGTGAGAACACAGGAAGTCCTGCCTCTTTATCTCTGGTACAACCAGTTTTCCAAAGCAACAGCATCTACCCTTCCCCCGATGAATATTCTCTGAGAAAGATGATCAGGCATCCCACAACACTCAGTCTCCACTTTTGATTGACTATGATCTAAAACTTCTGCCATTCCACTGCACAGCTCAGTCCTGATAGAAGATTTGAATTCAAATAGCAACCCCAGGCCAGTCTTTGGAATACCATGATCTACAAATAACTATTGATGCCAGGTGGAATAAACTAAGTTATTTTCCTGGAAGGGCAGAAGAATGAAAATTGGACCATGGCAGTGACATTGTCTAATGAATTTTACCTATTTCATCTGGATAAGTTTTGTAAGATCTTTAAAACACTCCTCAAATTGGTGTGACTTTTGCTGTCTCACCTGCAGACTTAGACATGTCTCCTCAGCCAAGATTTGAGCTTTCCTGGAAAAAATAAATGGATAACATAGCTTGTTGGTTTCCTGTGTCCTCAATTGTGAAGTTGAGTCAGAGGTCTGTCTCATTTTCCTTGATTATTCTGTCTCATCTAAAGAGAACCAGTAGTCTCAGATAGGCGGGCACTGATTCTGCTGCTTCCTGGCCATCAGATACTACTGGGATTCTAGCAACTCCTTGCATACCATTCTGTCCTACAGTACTTGGGTCTTGCCAGCTCCTATACTTGATTCACAGCTTCTTCTCCTGCTCCAATACTGCTTCTTCCCTCTCAGTGTGAAAATCTCCTGTAGCTGTACTCTCTTCCTTGGCCTGAAAGCACAGGGGCTTTCAGACAACTCAGAGAATTATCACTGGAAAATGGCTAGCTTGTTTTGTAACTTCTCCATTTCACATCCTGTGGCTGCTTTCTCCAGCAGTAAAAGTGGAAGACTTTTCTAGTTCATAATTGGGTTCCATATTTGTTCACTTTCTCTAGCGCCAATGTCACCCCTCCCTCCCTCTCATAGTTTTTCTGTCTTATTCCCCGCACCACACACACAAGTTGTATAGCTCATTTTCAACATGATGTCTAGAAAGTATTATTGCTGCATTGTTTTCTATTTTTTGAAGCCAGGTGAAATCATAAAATCAATTTCCGTTCTTTGTTGTTTTCTTTGTTTCACTGTTTCTTATCTCTATGTATATATGTATATTTTTCTTCCATTCTTAAATTCCTGTGAATGTGTGTGTGTGTGAGTGTGTGTTTGTATTTTATGTGGGCTGATAGTATGGCTTGAATTCAGAAACTTGAGCTTAGTCTTTTTCTTTAAAGAATGACATTGGGATATAGATAGATATTGCATTGAATTTGTACATAGTCCTTAGCAAGACTGCCATTTTCACCACATTAATTCTTCCAATTCAGGAGCATGGGAGGGTTTTCTTAGAACGGCTTTAATTTCCTTTCCAGAGATTTAAAGTTTTCATCATAAAGGTCTTTTATTTTCTTGGTTAATTCCTAAGTACTTTATTTTCTTTGAGGCTATTGCAAAAGAAGTTGCTTTCCTGAGAAAGTAAAATGTTCCCTCTTTGCAGATGACATGATTCTATATTTAAAGAACCCTATAGACTCCACTCCCAAGCTCCTTGAACTGATTCAAAACTTTGGAAAGGTAGCAGGGTATAAAATTAACCCTCAAAGATCAACTGCCTTCCTCTATACCAACAGTGAGAGGAACGAGGCAACAATCAGGAAAGCAACTCCTTATGCAATAGCCCAAAGAAAATAAAGTACCTAGGAATTAACTAAGAATGTAAAGGACCTTTTTGATGAAAACTTTAAAATCCTGAAAAAGGAAATTAAGGCAGAACTGAGGAAATGGAAAAACCTCCCATGCTCCTGGCTTGGAAGACTCAACATCGTGAAGATGAAAATCTACCCAAGGGCTGTCTACAAATTCTACACAATACCCATCAATATCCCAATGTCATTCTTTAAAGCAATAGAAGAGGCAATCCAAAATTTTGTATAGAATAATAAAAGACCCTGTATAGCAAAAACACTTCTTAGCAGAAAGAACAGCGCAGGAGGAATTTCAATACCAAACTTTAGACTCTATTACAGAGCTATAATAATCAAAACAACTTGCTACTGGCACAAGAACAGGCCTGAAGACCAATGGAATAGACCTGAGGACCCAGATATTAAACCACAGACCTATGGCCACTTAATCTTTGACAAGGGAGCCAAAAAAATAGAATGGAAGAAAGACAGCCTCTTCAACAAGTGGTGCTGGCAGAACTGGTTAAGCACCTGCAGAAAACTAAAGTTGGATCCTGCACTAGAATTAACTCCAAATGGATCAAAGACCTGGAGGTAAAAGCTGACACACTGAAAACTTTACAAGAAGGAATAGGAGACACACTAGGCCTCCTTGGCACAGGTCGAAACTTTCTCAACAAGGACCAAGAAACACAACAAATCAGAGAAAGGCTGGATAAGTGGGATTGCATTAAACTACAGAGCTTCTGTATGGTAAAGGACATAGCTAGTAAATTAATTAGGAAGGCTACAGAGTGGGAGAAGATCTTCACCAACCATACAATGGACAAAGGCCTCATATCTAAAATATATCAACAGCTCAAAACATTGAATCACTCCAAAACTAATCTCCAAAGAAACAACCATCGCATTAAAAGATAGGCCAAAGACTTAAAGAGAACCTCCTCTGAAGAAGAAATAAAAATAGCCTACAGACACATGAAGAAATGCTCGACATCTCTGGCCATAAAAGAAATGCAAATCAAAACAACTCTAAGATTCCACCTCACTCTAGTTAGAATGGCCAGGATCAAGAAATCTACTAACAACAGATGCTGGAGCGATGTGACCAGGAGAGATCACTACTACACTGTTGGTGGGAGTGCAAACTCGTTCAACCACTATGGAAAGCAATATGGCAGTTCCTCAAAAGATTAAACATAGAGCTCCCCTATAACCTAGCAATTTCACTACTAGGCATTTTCCCAATCGTACAGAAACAAGGACATCCTAAATCCACTACAACAACAATGTTTATTGCAGCACTATTTAACATAGCAAAGATATGGAACCAACCCAGATGTCCCTCAGTTGATGAGTGGATCAACAAGATGTGGTATTTATACACAATGGAATTCTAGGCTGCTGTCAGAAAGAAAGACATCGCCCCATTTGTAAAGAAATGGAAAGACTTAGGAAAAATCATATTAAGTGAAGTAAGCCAGACTCAAAGGAACATAGGCTCAATGGTTTCCCTCATTTGTCACAATCAGTAGAAACCTTGGCTCTCCTAGCAGAGACTTGCAATCGAGCAAAACCTAGATACATAAGGCCATATAGTATGATGCTAAATGAAAGGACCTCTAGGATATAGAAACAAAAGCCATATAATGAGTGATTGTTGTCTTTAATGTACTATGTTATCTCTCATCTCTTTTGCTATCCCTTGGTTATCTCATATTGTTACAGTATCTCACTTTGTTATCTGAAAAATTGGATATATTTGTATTTGATTATTTGAAATAGGAAAGGGGGAAACAAGATGAGGGGTAGGGAGAGGGAAGTGGGGACCAAGACATGAGAAAGGGTATTGATGTATATGAATTAATGCACCTTTTATCTGGTGAATATAATGTAACCTTTCTATTAATTACAATAAAAAACATATAAAAAAAGAAGTTGCTTTCCTGATTTCTGCCTCGCTCCTCTCATTGTTGAAATACAGGAAAGCAGCTGATTTTGGAGGGTTAATTTTATATCCTGCTACTTTGCCAAAGTTTCAAATCAGCTGAAGCAACTTGGGAATCTATAAGGTTATTTAAATACACAATCATGTCATCTGCAAAAAGGGAAAGTTTCACTTCCTGTTTCCCTATTTGGATCTCTTTTATGCTTGCTTCTTGCCTTATTGCTCTGGCTAGGAATTCTAATACTATGTTAAAGAGGAGTGGAGAGAGTGGGCATCCTTGTCTCATTCCTGATTTTAGAGGAACTGGCTTTTCAGCATTAAGTATAATGCTAGCTGTAGGTTTGTCAAACACAGCCTTATTATACTGAGGAATGTTCCATGGATTCCTAGTTTCTTCAGAGCTTTTAGCATAAAGGGGTGTTGGATTGTGTCAAATACCTTTTCTAGATCTATTGTGATAATCATGAAATTCTTGTCCTTACACCTGTTGATGTGATGAATTATACCAATTAACTTGCATGTATTGAACCAGCTTTGGATCCCTGTGATAAAACCTGT
This sequence comes from Megascapheus bottae, assembly GCF_031878675.1. NCBI lineage: Eukaryota > Metazoa > Chordata > Mammalia > Rodentia > Geomyidae > Megascapheus > Megascapheus bottae. The sequence goes on from NC_143517.1 coordinate 555,946, forward strand.
TTGATCATAGTGCATAATTTTTTATGAGTTCTTGAAGACAATTGACCAGTATTTTGTTGAATAAATTTGCATCAATATTCACTAAAGAAATGGATCTATAGGTCCATTTCTTTGATGAGTCACTGTCTGGTTTTGGGATAAGAATTATGTTGGCTTCATAGAATGAGTTTGGCAAAGAACCATTGCTTTCAATTTCATTAAAGAGTTTGAGGAGTATTGGTGTGAGCACTGCTTTGAAGGCCTTATAGGACTCAGCTGTGAATCCATCAGGTCCTGGGCTTTTCTTCTATGGGAGGTCTCTTATTGCCATTTCTATTTCAATACTTGGAATAGGTCTGTTTAGTTGAATCAGATCTTCTTGGTTTCATTTGGGTATGTTAATATTGGCTAGAAATTCATCCATCTCTTCTAGATTGTCAAAATTTTGGCATAAATGTTTGAAAAAATGCCTTATGATGCTCTGGATCTTGATAATTTCTGTCTTGATATTTCCACTCTTGTCCATGATTTTGTTTATTTGGGTGTGTTCCCTTCCTTTTTTAGTAAGATTTGCTAAGGGTCTGTCAATTTTTTCAAAGAACCAACTCCTTGTTTTGTTGATTCTTTCTATGGCTTTTTGGACTTTATTTCATTTAATTCTGCTTTAATTTTAATGCTTTGCTTCCTTGTACAGGAATTTGGATTGATTTGTTGCTCTTTTTCCAAGTGCTTAAAGTGCACCATTAAATTGTTGGTTTGAGACTTTTCCAGTCTGTTCATGTGGACACTCAGAACTATAAATTTTCCTCTGAGTCCTGTGTTTTCTTTGTCCCAAAGGAGCTGGTATTTTGTGTTCTCCTTTTTGTTAAATTTCATAAAATGTTGAATTTCTCTTCTGATCTCCTCAATGACCTATTGTAGATTCAATAATGTATTATTCCATCTCTATGAGTTACAGTTTTCCTTGGTGGAGATTGTTGCTTAGTTGGAATTTTATGCCCTTGTGGTCTGAGAGAATGCAGGGAATAATTTCAGTGTTTCTGAATCTTCTCAGGTTCACTTTATGCCCTAAAATGTGGTCTGTTTTAGAAAATTGTCCATGTGCTTCTGTAAAAATGTATATTCTGGTGTTGCTGGTTGGAATAATCTGCAGATGTCTAGTTAGTCTAGACAGGTTAGGTCTAGTTTATCTATGCAATTATTCAATTCTGAGTTTTTGCCTGGTTGATCTATCCAGAGGTGACAGTGGTGTGTCAAAGTCACCAACAATCACTGTTTGGATCTATGTGTGGTTTTAGTGTAAGTAAAGTTTGTTTGATGAGCTTGGATGCTCCAACATTGGGTGTGTAGAATCTTAGGATGGTTAAGAGATTCTCTCTTCTGCATTGTCTAACCTGCTATCAATATTTTTTAAAAAGGAACAAGTAAAAATGAAAATGAAAAAAGTAGTAAAAATTTAAGATTAGAAAAAAAATACTCCATTTTTTTTTTGGCAGGGGGAGCTTGTGTCTCCACTGAATTTGGGATCCAGTCTCTTTAAGAAGTCTCATATCCTGTGTTTTGGCTTAGTTGCTTTTGTTGTGCCCAAAGTTCCCAATCCCCCCAAAAGACCACCAGAGTCCAAGACCAATGCAAGCAACAAAGAGCTGTTTATTAGCAAGCTCGAGCTTGGTCTTGCGTGCCTTGGAACCAGTGACGCTTGGAGGCTCCGAGTATAGAATTAACACAGCTTTTATAGTACAGAGTTAATAAGTTTTAGTTTTAGTTTTCATTCTCACAGCCTCATCTTTTAGTTAACTTTTACATAGAGACATTCCTCAGTTTCTTATCTGTTCTGATGTTATGGTTTCCCACAGAACTTTAGTTTTTAGGTGTCCTTGCTAGCTGTGGAACACAGCTGCAGTCCTAGAGAGTACCTTTGAATGTCCTGGCTAGCTCTCTGAGTAAACAACTGATGGAGCATCTTACAGTTCTCCTGAGAAGAGGCAGTTAGAGGATTTCTCAGAACTTTACAAAATGGAGACTGCTTAGAAATAACTTTTTACTGATGTTCATCAGACTAAAAATTAATTTAGGCCTCACACTTTTTTCAATCAGTTTTCTTGACTAGGCAGAAAAAGTTCTCCCTTACAGACTTGTGATCTTTGTGACTTCCCACCCAGGTTAATTTACTGGCAGAATGAGGAGCTTTATGTGTCCTGCAGGAGAAAGTTGTCTGTTTTCGGTAGCTTGAATGAGAATGGAGTTGTATTCTATCTGGATTCCCTGGTGAGCTTCAGAACTCACTCTGACCCAGCCTGTGGCCACTCTTACTTTAACAAGTTCAGTAGAGAGCCTCTGGGTGGAGCATCTCTGCCTTTGTTTTCAGGGAGAAGAAAGCCATCCCGCCCAGGGAGGAATTACTCTCTCCAAGGCAGGGAACCAATCACCCAGCTAAGCTGACTTTAATCAAATTCTTTGCCCTTTTGAGAGATGTTGCTGAGGACATCACTCTTCAGGCTCCAGTTATCTGCTAGTTGGTCTGGCAGGGTCTTTGCCAGTAGCCAAGATGGTGCTGTTGTTCGCTGGTTGGGGAGGGGCTGCCTTCCCAATACCATTCTGCAAGCAGAAGTGAGAATATCGTTAGTGAGGTTCTCACACTTCCCCTTGGTTTTCTGCATCTGTCTGTGACCAGCAGGGTGAAGATTTCTGTTCATAATCTCCCAGTCTGTGCAGGTAAGGCAGGCACTGATTACTCAGGTTCTGGTGGCTTTGTCTTGGCACAGCTGCTCTGGGGAGCAACAACCGCCACCACCACTGTGGCCTTTGTCACCACTGCCGCTGGTGTGGGCTCAGAACTGTCTCTAAGCAGGCTGTGTTTTTTCTCTGTGAAAGAGATCTCTGTTCTACTATAGCTTACTTAGAATTGTTCTTTAGCTATAGATTGTCCACTACAATGCTAAAATTGGTGTCTTGATGAGACCTCATAAAGACTTACCCTGATCCTCCATTATCTTCCCAGAATCCTCATGGCTCCTTTTTTTTAACCAAAAAGTTATATTTTTTTCTGCATGTTAGAATTTCTATCAATGTTTGATCATTAATATTTAGAGAGTTTGTACCTTGTTACCTTCCATGGTTAAAAAGAGAAACACAAATGGTAACTAATAAAAATTTCACAATCAAATATAGCCTTTCACTCTTACTCTTTTAACACTGGTCAGCATTTTTGTTTCCTTGATGTAATTTACAATGGAAAGTGTCCCCACTCATGTCCCAGAAAGATTGCAGACTTTATAGAATCATCACATATAAATTCTTTAAAAATATGCTTCTGTCAAAAGACTAGACAACTGCTATGTCACTACAAAAATAAATTTTCATATAAATAAATTATATGGCATATTTTAATCTTTGTAATTGAAATGACACAAATATGGTTCTACCCAAATTGGCAGAAAATGAGACCCAGTTTGAATATTTTCTTTAGACTCCTTACACTAAAAACTATCATGAGTCCTTAAAGTAAATGTTACATACTCTGAACTATTTAATACTAGTAAGCACTCTAAACAAATAAAAATTCTATTCAAACACAAAACATAGCTGAAATAGTGTTTCTAATAGAAATAAATCTCTGCATTTTTGTTATAAACTGCCATGACAAATACAGTAGGAAAACACCTTACTGTTTCAAAATCAAAATTATAAATGTCAGCAAAGATCTATTTAAAAAAATTAAAACATCCAGCCGAGTGCGGTCGCTCATGCCTGTAATCCTAGCTACTCAGGAGGCTGAGATCTCAGGATTGAGGTTCAAAGCCAGCCAGGGCACTACAAAGCCAAGAGACTCTTATCTCCAATTAATCACTAGAAAATGGGAGTTCAAGTCCAGCAACCAACAAAGTGAAATGCCAATGGGATGTTCATCCCTGTGTGGAGAGACACTACTGGGAAGAAAGCAATGAAGCATCCAGATGCAGTAAGCCACTGCTTGGATGGCAAAGATGGTGTCAGATCCTAGAGACACTTGTGCTTGGCCATTCAATATTAATCAGAGCCGGGAGGTCATAGAATAGTTTGTAAGCATGCCTTACTAATGACCATGCCTTTCATAACTGAGCAGGAACTTGTCAATCATCTGTGATAGTGGGTAGTTTAAAGTCCTAATTGAGTGAAGTTTGATTTGACACCAGCCACAAATTCAGGAAAGTTTGTGGATCTGAGGTTTGTGTCCCCATTGATCTGTGTATAGGCCTACATAGGTAACTGAGGCATTGTTGAGGTCACAGGGATTAAGTTCCCCAGACAATCAAGAAAATACCTTTGCAAATGGGTGCTAAGTAAGCTACACTACTGTAGCTAAAAAAGGGTTGTGCAGTTGTTAAATGTTTTATATGATCTCCAGTATGAAGTAAAATATTGCTCCTGAAATGTAATCCTGGCAACCTCTTGATAAGCTTTTTAGGGTCCCTAGCTAAGGATAAAGACAACACCCCTGAGTCAGCTTGAAGAAGTTACAGAAGCTGAATCTCCACCCATCAAATCCCTTTAGATGAAGGGACCAGAGTCATTTTTGGAAAGTGAGACAGGATAAAATTAAAGACATGGGAAAGAGTAGTAACAGATGGAGTGGAGACTGCACTTATGAGGAATGGCTACAGGTTCAAGTCTTTTATACCTGTCTAGAGAATCCTGGCCTCATTAAATCTGGTTAAATGTGAATGAGGGCTATAATCAGGTAAAGAAGAGAGAAAAAGTTTAGTAAAGAAAAGTTTTGGAAAGGAATTGGGAAAACAGAAGAATAGTTTATGGATAAGGGAGGATCTGAAAAGAATTGTCATGTTTGTTCTACGAAAAGGGAGAAAGAAAAATCCTAGAGAGTTCCTGTATGTAGTAGATGGTATGAGCATTATCTTAAGAATGGAGATTACAAGTAGAATTGGTAGGTATGTAATTGAGTTAGCCATGATGCAAGCTGGGTCAGGATTGGTACACCAATGTGAAACTATTCTTTGTGCCCACCTGAGGGATTGTTAAGCATGCTTCCTAGTGTGAGAGCTTTTTCTTGGGTGCAGAACTGGGAGGGCACGCTATATGCCCCTCCAAACCAAAGAATGCTGTGTGTCTGAGTCTGATAACAATTGTTGGCCCCACCAAGTCATGTGTTATCTCAGCTGGCATTGTTAACCATGATTCAATCCAGTCCTTACAGGCCTTACAAATTGATTTGAGGACGTGTTCATCATCTGGTTTCCAGTATCCTGGCACTCAAGTGAACCTATGCTGTGATTCCCAGCACTCCAACCACTGTGAAGGTAGCAGGAATGAACTACTGGGGGTTCATCACTTTAAAGGAGACCCTAACCAAATTGACCATGGAGACTGGCTGTGACTGGGTAGTCCTCCTTCCATATGCCCTGTCCAGGGTGCGCAATTCCCCCTTTAAGATAGGCCTAGCCCCTTATGAGATAATGTTTGGAAACCCCCCTCCTATAATCCCTGATTTACCCACAAAGCTTGTAACTGTGGGAGATGATGATGATTTTAAACTTTCACTTTCTTTGCAAGCCTTGAAGGGTGTTCACGGACAGGTCTGGCCGAAACTGAGAGAACTGTACATCACAGGACCTCCACCCGTGCCCCACCAGTTCAGGCCTGGAGACTGGGTCCTACCTAGTGAAACGCCACCTCCAAGGGAACCTCGAGCCCAGGTGGAAAGGCCCCTTCCAGGTCATCTTGACAACCTCCACAGTGCTTAAGGTGGAGGGACATAGCGACCTGGGTCCATCACACACACGCCAAGCCAGCGTGTCACCTTGCTGATGAACTGACACCCGCAGCGTGGACAGTTGACCAGGATAAGTTTAACCCTTTAAAGCTGACACTCCTCCGTAAGCATTAAGACTGTGACTATGTTGTTCTTAACTCTTGCTATCTTTGCTATCAAATGCTGGCAATTCCAGGGTGATGACAATCCTCATACACCCTACCAGCTGTCTTGGGAGATCATTCCTAAGTGGGGGGACCCCATTGTTCTGGCCACCAAAGAGGCCCCTGTAGGTACCTGGTGGCCAGACTTCACAGTGGATCTCTGTGAACTAGTCGTTGGCTCCTGGGACATCCCTGACCATTACGATTCCCGTTCACCACCTGAATGTTCATGGGAACAAGCCCAATCTGGTACCAAACTAACCCACTGTAGGTTCCCATGTACTCCCGAGAAGCATGGCTTAACTGGTTACAAGCCAGGATGTCGTCATCTGGCCAAGAGAGACATCCTTTGTGATACTCCCTTTTACGTCTGCCCTCAAGACGGAAGGACAAGGGGAGAGATAAAAAGATGTGGTGGAGAGGCAGATTTTTTTTTGTAAGGAGTGGGGCTGTGAGACTTCTGGAGACGCCTACTGGAACCCAACTTCTAACTGGGACCTCATCACCGTTGCCCGCAATAGCTGAGAACCCGGACTCAATCGCGGTGACAGCTGCACCTTCGAGAGAGGCATACATAGGTGGTCCTATAAGGCTACAGGTCAATGTAAATTCTTCAAATGTAACCCTTTACTGATAAAGTTTACCCAGGCAGGCAGACAGTTTCAAGACTGGCCCAAAGGCAGGACGTGGGGGATCCGTCTGTATGTGTTCGGAACAGATCCAGGTCTAACCTTCAGGTTACATCTGAACCGTTAAGCAGGTCACACAGACAGCACTAGGACCCAACCGAGTCCTTCAGCCCAATGTTGGTTTTCCCTCCTTGACCAACTGAGACCCCCCTACCTCCTCTTGGTAGGTCCACCACTCCCATGTCCCCAATAATCTCTGTTACTACTAACCAAACTATGGCCTTTTTACCTCACCAGTCTAATCCCCTGGCTCAGATTATGCAAAAGACCTTTCTGATCTTAAACCTAACACAGCCAGATAGGACCAAATCTTGCTGGCTCTGCTATGACATTACACCCCCTTATTACGAGGGCATTGCCATACAAGATAACGTGACCCTCTCAGATTTCCAAACGTGCAGATGGCAAGCTAGAGTAGGCCTGACTCTCAGTAAAGTGACCAGCACGGGCAGATGCGCTGGCAACAAGATATATAAGCTTGGCCCCTATTGTTCTGTGTGGGAAGACTATGTAGACTCTAAGTATTTAATCCCACCGCTGGATGCGTGGTGGGCTTGCTCAGAGGCTGGGCTCACCCCATGTATTCATGGCACCATTCTCCAACAAACTAATGACTCTTGTGTTCTTGTCCGACTAATCCCCACTATAATCTACAACTCAGACTCTGGTTTTCTAGACCGCTGGAATCAGCGACTCTCCCCCTCTGCCCACAGAATCAAGTGAGAACCTCTCACGGCAATCAGCCTTGACAGACTAGGGACAGGAGTAGCCTCCTTAGTTAATCAAAAACAATCCTATAATGAATTACATATGACCATAGACGAAGACATTCAGAGACTGTCAGACTCTGTCTCCTACTTACAGAAATCTCTCACCTCCCTGGCGGAAGTAGTGTTACAAAACCGTAGGGGCTTAGATTTACTGTTTATACAACAAGGTGGTTTGTGCGCGGCACTGGGGGAGGAATGTTGCTTTTATGCTGACCACTTTGGTATTGTACAGGACAAGATGGCCAAAGTCAAAGAGAATATGAGGCCAACCAGGGTATGAGTCATGGTTCAATTTTTCCCCCTGGCTCACAACCTTACTATCTGTTCTGGCAGGCCCTCTGATCTTGTTCTTTCTTGCTCTCACAGTCGGACCTTGTATCATTAATAAGTTGATTTCTTTTGTCAAAGATCGGATTAACATGGTCCAGCTTATGGTCCTGTTGACCCAATTCCCACAGAATCTACCCTTTGACCATTTATCCAAAGTCAGGATTGACTCCTAATTACCTTTGGGGGGGGGGCATATAATATCTAAGTTGTTATAAATGAGTTAGGCTTTAAAATTAAGATTTAAAATTGAGTTTTATAAGTTTTTTTTATATATAAGAGTTAAATTAGAGGTTAGATCTTATTGAGATGCTTTAACGTTCTTGCACCAGGAAAATGTACTGTAAAATAACGCAGGAACTCCAGGTAAGGATGTGCTTGAGAGCTACTTCTATGTTGACCACCTTGTTGCTTTAATTGGAGTAAAGTGGACTCTTATGAGACTCCTTGATCTGCACACTGGTCTGACACCAGCCCGGGCTGAAAAGGCCCCTTGTGAGACTGTCACCCCTAACTAACCAGAAGTTGCTTCGGAACTTATGGTGGCAGAGTGCTAGCTCTGAGCTGGAAAGCTGAGGGACAGCACTCAAGCACCAACCTCGGGACTTGGGACTCACAATGGTAGAGTGTTAGCCTTGAGCTGCAGAGCTGAGGAGCAGCACTCAAGCCCTGAGTTCGAGACCTAAGAATGGCAGGGCACTAGCCCTGAGCTGGAGAGTTAAGGGACAGCACCAGGCCCCGAGTTCAAGTCTGGCAACAAACAACCAAATAAAGGGGACACTCCTGGGCCACAGAGGAGGACCCAGAAGCAGCAAGCAACTGCCGTTGTCAGATCTCGGAGCCATATGTGCGTGGCCTCACTTAAAATGATCAGGCCAGAAGGTCATAAGGAGACAGCACGCCCATCCTCTATAGTAAAAAAAAAAAAAAAAAAATAGAAGAGGCCCGACTGGAGAGTCAAGGATTCGACTCAGTACCAAAGACAAGTGGGGAATGAAAAGCATAATTATATACATATTTAGATGGACCCGTATAAGCCATTTATATTTTATACTTGCTTGCTAAAAACTGCTGTTCTCGTGACTAATCTATAACCACACACCCGCCCCTGGACCTGAGACACTCCTGGATCTGGAGCATAAGTTACAAGGCCGGACTTGTGAGGGCCAGCGAACTGGGCACAAGCCTGTTAGCCTGTCCTTGTCTGGCCCCTTGTCAGGTCTTTCTCCATTAACCCCATATTGGGTCTTTCCCTTCATCCATTAGCCAATCAGTTCAAAGCTCGACAACTGGCTAAACCGACCAATGATTAGTCACGACCCTTCTCCTGCTTTGTATTGTGCCAATCATTTAATGGAATCGTGGTATGAATTTCCCATGTGGTGTATTGATTTGCTGCCAATGCTTGCTGGGACCTTCCCCCTACCAAAGAATGTATTAAAGGTGTTGTAATTTTATGCTCGGGGCCTCTGGTCTGTGCAGAGACTGCGCTGGAGCTCATCAATAAATGACTCATTGCAATTTGCATTGATCTTCGGTCTCTGGTGATCCTTCCAGGGGGCTTCGAGTTTCGGGGCATTATAGTCTCACCTCAGAAAACAAATTCTCTGAGCAGGGCTGGTGCTAGGTAGGCAATGTGGCTGTCAGGCACCAAGTCATGAGCAAGCTGGGTATAGCTAGAGTTCCTGGCTAATTAATACACACATCAAGTAATCACAGGTAGCTTCCAATTCACACCTTACAATTTTGTGGTAAGTTTTAGGGTCTGAGGTCACTATCCTGCTAGGAGTCCAACTAAGGTTGTCCACAAAGGGCACAAGGGAGGAACAGGTGTAGCCTATAGAGCCCCTCATAATAGCTTAGCTGCTTAAATATTGTATAATTTTCCTGTATAATTTTATGCAAATAATACTTATGTAATAGGATTATTTTGCAAGGATTTCTTTTTTTCAATTATATTTCATTGTCAGGATGATGTATAGAGGGGTTGCAGTTATATTCCTCAGGTACTGAGTACATTACTTCTCTTTTTATTATATTTTATTGTCGGGGTAACATATAGGGGAGTTACAATTACATTCTTCAAGTAGTGGGTACATTACATTTGAACATTGATATTCCTTCTCATGTTTTTCTCCCATTTTCCATCCATCTACCCCTCCCAATTATCTTGTTTTTCCCCTTCCCTTTCCTATTTCAAATAAACATATACATTATACCAGGTAACAAAGTCAGAGACAGTAACAACATGAGATAAACTATAAGGAGAAAAAGAGAAAAGGAATAGCTTCACATAGTACATACAAAGATAAATCTCTTGTTTACCTCTCCTGGAGTTCATTTCTCCTAGCCTCATCCTATATGGCCATATGCACATAGCTTTGGAGCTATTGTGGTCCTCTGCTAGGAGAATCCTAGGCATATGCTAATAATTACAAATGAGCGAAATCTGGGAGCCTGTACTTCTTTGGGTCTGGCTTACTTCACTTAATGTATTTTTGCAAGTCTTTCCATTTCCTTACAAATGGGCCAGTGACATTCTTTCTGATAGCATCATACAATTCCATTGTGTATAAAAACCACATCTTCTTGATTCATTCATCTACTGGGGAGCATCAAGGTTCATTCCATAGCATAGCTATTGTAAATAATGCTGCAACAAGCATGGTTGTGCTAGTAGCTTTAGTACGTCCTTGTTTATGGACATTTGGGAAATGCCCAGAGGTGGGACTGATGGACAATAGGGGACCTCTATGCTTAGTCTTTTGAGGAATCACCACACTGATTTCCAGAGTGGTTGAACAAGTTTATACTTCAGCCAACAATGAAGGAATGTTCCATTCTGGCCACATCTCTGCCATCATCTGTGGTTAATAGATTTCTTGATAATGGCCATTCTAGCTAGGGTGAGGTGAAATCTCAGTTGTTTTGATTTGCATTTCTTTAATGGCCAGAAATGTCAAGCATTTCTTCATATGTCTATAGGCCATCCTTATTTCCTCTTCAGAGAAGTCTCTCTTTAAGTCTTTCGCCCACCTTTGAACCAGATGGTTGTTTCTTTGAGGACTTGTTTTTGAGAAGTTCAATTTTTTTGAACTTTAGATATATTTTAGATATGAGGCACTTTTCTGTTCTATGGCTAGTAAGATGTCGCCCTCTGTGGGCTCTCTGTTTAACTTGCTATGTCCTTTGCCATCCAGAAGCTCTGAAGTTTAATGCAATCCCATTAGTTCAAATCTTCCTTAATTTGTTGTTTCTTGTTCTTTATTAAGAAAGTTACAAACTTCCAGCACCATTTGTTGAGACTGTTTTTCTTCCATACTATTTTTTTGGCTCCCTTATCAAAGATTAGGTGGCCATGGGTCCGGGGGGTTGATTTCTGGGTCTTCAGTTCTATTCCATTGTTCCTCAGACCTGTTCTTGTGCCAGGATCAAGCTGTTTTGATTCCTATATCTCTGTAATAGAGTCTAAAGTTTGGTATTATACTCCTCTAGTGCTGTTCTTTCTGCTATGGATTGTTTTTGCTATACGGGGTCTTTTATTCACATGAAATTTTGGATTGCTTCTTCTATTTCATTAAAGAAGAACAGGATATTGAACTTCTGGATAACTTTTGGCACAACCGCCATTTCCATGATGTTAACCCTTCCCAATCCAAGAGCATGGGAGGTTTTTCCTCATCCTTAATTCTGCTTTAATTACCTTTTTAAAAGTTTTTAATATTTTCACCATAGAGGAATTACAAGGGTGATGTCCAAGCTCAGGGTTAGATGCTTGCCTAACATAAATGTAGTCTTGGCTTAAATCCAAGACTACATTAAATCAATCATTATTGAAAATGATGTTGGTTTCATTCCCAGTACCACATATACAGCAATAATAAACTTATTAATAAATAATAGTCAATATCTAACCTCTGTATTATTGAGAAATGTATCATCTGAGTTTGTTTTGCCACTAGAGTTGGTCAAGTGAGTTCAGTATGTTTTGTCAAAATAATTCTGATGAGAAAGCCAAGCCCCTGAGCCATTACTAGACTGTATCCAGAAGATGGGGTCTTCAAGTTCTTCGTGTGGACCTCTGGACCCTGCCGATCCACATTCAGAAACTCCGGCAGCCCCAGCCACCCAATGCCACGGATACTGCAAAAGCCCCGACCTCTCCCACAGCAGTTCCCTCATGGAATAACTGCTGGAGCTGTTGCCTTGTCTCTGGGTCCATGCTGATAGTGGCGGGCGTCAATGTGTACCTGGTAGCCCAGAGGCCATGAAGCTGGGGCTGGCCCCGGGCCCATTGCTCAGAGGACCATTGGCAACGACATTGCCTATGGGGGTGTAATTATCCTCATCGAGCCAAAGGGAAGGCCTATCAGGTAGCTTAAAAGTAATACCAGTGACTTCATCATCATGTATCCTTGACCTTGTGACACACAGATTAAGCTTGGGATTTGCGGATATTCTGGATAGACAAACGGACATATATGTTTGTCACTATTGTGGATACTGACAAGACTTAAAAGACAGTGAAAATATTGGTTGTCATTCTTTGGATACTATGAGTGTATTATTTTTCCTCTGATTACATGGAAATTAAATCATAATGATTTAATAATGATTAAATCACAGAAAATGATTCTGTGATTTATCAGAAGAAGAAAGGTAAAATTTTATTTATATTGAAATATATCAAATTATTTTTTTCATATATTTTATTGCAATTAATAGAAGGGTTACATTATATTCACCAGATGGTGCATTACTTCACAAACACTGATACCCTTTCTCATGTCTTGGTCCCCACTTCCCTTCCCCAACCCCTCCCCTCATCTTTTTCCCCCCTTCCCTATCCTATTTCAAATAAGCAAATATGCATATATACAATATATCAGATAACAAGGTGAAATATTGTAACAATATGAGATAACCAAGGGACAGCAAAAGAGATGAGAAATAGCATAGTACATTAAGGACAGCAGTCACTCGTTATATGGCTTTTGTTTCTGTATCCTGGAGGTCCTTTCATTTAGCTTCATTCTATATGGCCTTATAGATCTAGGTTTTGTTCTATTGCATAACTCTGCTAGGAGAGCCCAAGGTTTCTACTAATTATGACAAATGAGGGAAACCATTAAGCCTATGTTCCTTTGAGTCTGGCTTACTTCACTTGATATGATTTTTTCTAAGTCTTTCCATTTCCTTACAAATGGGGCAATGTCTTTCTTTCTGAAAGCAGCATAGAATTCCATTGTGTATAAATACCACATCTTGTTGATCGACTCATCAACTGAGGGGCATCTGGGTTGATTCCATATCTTTGCTATGGTAAATAGTGCTGCAATGAACATCGTTGTGGTAGTGGATTTAGGATGTCCTTGTTTCTGGATGATTGGGTAAATGCCAAGTAGTGGAATTGCTGGGTTATAGGGGAGCTCTATCTTTAGTCTTTTGAGGAGCTGCCATACTGCTTTCCATAGTGGTTGAATGAATTTGCACTCCCACCAACAGTGTAGTAGTGATCCCTCCTGGCCACATCCCTCCAGCATCTGTTGTTAGTAGATTTCTTGATCCTGGCCATTCTAACTAGAGTGAGGTGGAATCTTAGAGTTGTTTTGATTTGCATTTCTTTTATGGCCAGAGATGTCGAGCATTTCTTCATGTGCATTCTCATTTCTTCTTCAGAGAAGGCTCTCTTTAAGTCTTTGGACCATCTTTTAATGGGATGGTTGTTACTTTGGAGATTACTTTTGGAGTGATTCAATGTTTTGAGCTGTTGATATATTTTAGATGTGAGGCCTTTGTCCGTTGTATGGATAGTGAAGATCTTCTCCCACTCTGTAGGATTCCTAATTAATTTACTAGCTATGTCCTTTCCCATACAGAAGTTATGCAGTTTAATGCAATCTCACTTATCCAGCCTTTCTCTGATTTGTTGTGTTTCTTGGTCCTTATTAAGAAAACTTTCAAACTGTGCCATGGAGACCTAGTGTGTCTCCTATTCCTTCTTGTAAAGTTTTCAGTGTGTCAGCTTTTACCTCCAGGTCTTTGATCCATTTGGAGTTAATTCTAGTGCAGGGTGACAAAGAAGGATCCAACTTTAGTTTTCTGCAGGTGCTTAACTAGTTCTGCCAGCACTACTTGTTGAAAAGGGTGTCTTTCTTCTATTCTATCAAAATTAGTTTTAAAAGACATCAAAATGGAAGAAATTATAAACCAGTTGAATGTTATTTTACTTTAGTTTTTGGCAGAGATTTGAACCCAGGGACCATCACTCGGCTTGTTTGTTGGTGCTTTACCCTTGTGGCCATGTCTTCAGCCTGCCTTTTGCTATATCTTGGGAGATGGAGTCTCATGAACTTTTCTGCCCAGGCTGGCTTCAAAGTGCAATCCTCAGTATCTCAGCCTCCTGTGTAGCTAGCATTAGAGACAAAAGCTACCAGTGCTCTGGTTCTTTCAAGGTTCTTTAAATCCTTCACCTAATGAGAACTACAGTGCTAGTCTGTTATTTAATTGGTAAACTTGAAAAAGAATTCAAGTGATTTTATTTGGGTCATTTGTTAAGTCAGAGATGGAGTTAGGATATGTCTACTTATTGTCATCTTTGAAAAAAGTAGTATGGTTCCGAGGAGACAAGAACTAATATTTTGAAACACTCATAGGTATCAACATATAATACAAGACTTAAATACTAATGTTGTTGATAAATTCAAGATTTTAATAAGATAAAAGCCTTTGATTCTTTTTCCACAGCCATCACAAATGTGATGGAATGGAGATGCTTTGGGGATAAGGGTTCAGTATTTATTTGTGTATGAGAAGTTGTGCTTGCTATCGGTGTTTGTCTCTGAAATATTGTATTTCTATGTAAAAGCATGTTTTTCTTTTTTCTGAAAAGCAAAAGTACTTACATTAAACTGTCAGTCATAGTAAGGATTAAACAAAGTGTTCAACAGCCAATACTGTTACTGACACTGAGAAACTGAAAATATTCGATCTGTTTGTCTCATCAGTGTCTAAAAATGAGTCCATAAATAAGGAGGAATAACAAAAATATAAGAATTCTGATGAAATTAATGTAGCTTGTGAATTTGTTGCTATTCAATAAATTCTAACATTGTGGAAAGATACAAATATGTCTAACTCTATTTCCATTCCAGTATTGGTATGCTGGCTATATTATAAATGATTGAACAGTTAGCATTGGGTAACATGAATGTTCAGAACTCCATAATACTGGATGACTGCCGGGGCCAACCGGCAGCAAACCAGGGTTCGCAGATTGGGGTTCCTGAAATAGGGGGCAAGGACTAGGAAGAAATAGAAGAGAGACAGACACACCGGGTCCGGGATGTCCGCAGTCCAGGTAAATACTGCCGCGTTTATTTTTCACTCCCGCTTCTTCCCTCCTCCAGACCCAGGGAACCTCCAGGTGTTACATTCATATGGTAAATCTCAGGTCATTTACATAGAATAGGGCCAGAAAACAATAAGACAATAAAGCCATTGTCTGATGCAAGTCAAGGTACAGTTTGATTCCACTCTGGCTCCCAACAGATGACATTTGCAGATTTATTTAAATGTTACTTATTGAAGCAAAGAAATTATTGCAAGCCTCTGGTCTTCATTATACATAAGAAATATAGGAGTATTTTCCTTTCAATATGTGATACATGTATATACTTAAATGTGATATGTATACATATATATACAGTCCAACAAACAAAATTTTAACTATCAAGAATATACTTATTCTTTAAATTATCTGTAAATTGGTGTCATTCTCCCTAAGGTAATTAATGAGATGACACTTCAGTCAATTATGAGTGAGAAGCTTCCAAGTACGTAGAATCAAGTTCAGCAGTAGCTAGAAATTAAAAGTAAGAATTAGATTCTACGTCTCAAATTTTGCACAGTAAATAAAAGTCAGTAAAAGTACATAGAACCTTTCCTTGTTAACAAGAAAGAAGAATGTGTACCGCTTCAGTACAATGGAGGTTTAAATAGGATTCACCCATACTTCCACATCAATTATCATGTCCAAGTGCCAAAGCCTCAGTTTTCTATAATTCATCCATTTATTTAACAACCATGTGTTAAAGTGTGATGAAAATTCCTCAATAATAATATCCTATAATCTCAAAACTGACTAAAGTCAATGTACACACAGGAACAGACATTCTGATAGGTCTAATACCCACCACTGTCTGAGCACACAATAGGGACATACATGCCAGTGTAGTGTTGGTATTGTACAAACTATGAGGGAGGTAATGTATAAGAAGACTTCAGAATAAGAAGAAAGTACACCACACAAAACTGGGAAGCAGGAAATAATAACATCTAAAGTAAGATAGCATTACAGCAGGAAATAATAACATCTAGAATAAGATAGGATTGCATTTGTCGGATTAAAAATAGTCTAGGTTGGCTATGCTAGAGCAAATAGACAGGGACAAGAAATGAAGTTAAACAACTTGAAAATAATCAATATGATCTGGGGACTTTTAGTCCATCTGAAGAAATGTGGAGCTGCCATTCCTCTTTAACATAGTATTAGATTTTCTAGCCAGAGCAGTAAGACAAGAAGCAAGCACAAAGGGGATCCAAATAAAGAAATAGGAAGTGAAATTTTCCCTCTTTGCAGATGACATGATTCTGTATTTAAAGAACACTATAGACTCCACTCCCAAGCTCCTTGAGCTGATTCAAAACTTTGGAAGAGTAGCAGGCTATAAAATTAACCCTCAAAAATAAACTGCCTTCCTCTATGCCAACAGTGAGAGGAACGAGGCAACAATCAGGAAAGCAACTCCTTTTGCAATAGCCCCAAAGAAAATAAATTACCTAGGAATTAACTAAGATTGTAAAGGACCTTTTTGATGAAAACTTCAAAACCCTGAAAAAGGAAATTAAGGCAGAACTGAGGAAATGGAAAAACCTCCCATGCTCCTGGCTTGGAAGAATCAACATCGTGAAAATGAAAATCTTGTCAAGGGCTGTCTACAAATTCTACACAATACCCATCAATATCCCAATGTCATTCTTTAAAGAAATAGAAGAGGCAATTCAAAATTTCATATGGAATAAAAAAGACCCCGTATAGCAAAAACACTTCTTAGCAGAAAGAACAGCGCAGGAGGAATTTCAATACCAAAGTTCAGACTCCATTAGAGAGCTATAATAATCAAAACAGCTTGGTACTGGCACAGAACAGGCCTGAAGATCAATGGAATGAATTGAGGACCCAGGTATTAAACCACAGACCTATGGCTACCTAATCTTTGACAAGGGAGCCAAAAAAATAGAATGGAAGAAAGACAGCCTCTTCAACAAGTGGTGCTGGCAGAACTAGTTAAGCACCTGCAGAAAACTAAAGTTGGATCCTTCTTTGTCACCCTGCACTAGAATTAACTCCAAATGGATCAAAGACCTGGAGGTAAAAGCTGACACACTGAAAACTTTACAAGAAGGAATAGGAGACACACTAGGCCTCCTTGGTACAATTTGAAACTTTCTCAACAAAGACCAAGAAACACAACAAATCAGAGAAAGGCTGGATAAGTAGGACTGCATTAAACTGCAGAGCTTCTGTATGGCAAAGAACGTAACTAGTAAATTAATTAGGAAGCCCACAGAATGGGAGAAGATCTTCTCTAACCATACAACAGACAAAGGCCTTACATCTAAAATATAGCAACAGCTCAAAACATTGAATCACTCCAAAACTAATCTCCAAAGTAACAACCATCCCATTAAAAGATGGGCCAAAGACTTAAAGAGAGTCTTCTCTGAAGAAGAAATAAAAATGGCTTATAGACGCATGAAGAAATGCTCGACATCTCTGGCCATAAAAGAAATGCAAATCAAAACAACTCTAAGATTCCACCTCACTCTAGTTAGAATGGCCAGGATCAAGAAATCTACTAACAACAGATGCTGGAGGGGATGTGGCTAGGAGGGATCACTACTACACTGTTGGTGGGAGTGGAAACTCCCACCACTATGGAAAGCAGTATGGCAGCTCCTCAAAAGATTAAACATAGAGCTCCCCTATGACCCAGCAATTCCACTACTTGGCATTTACCCAATCATCCAGAAACAAGGACATCCTAAATCCACTACAACAACGATGTTCATTGCAGCACTATTTACCATAGCAAAGATATGGAACCAACCCAGATGCCCCTCAGTTGATGAGTCGATCAACAAGATGTGGTATTTATACACAATGGAATTCTATGCTGCTTTCAGAAAAAAGACATTGCCCCATTTGTAAGGAAATGGAAAGACTTAGAAAAAATCATATTAAGTGAAGTAAGCCAGACTCAAAGGAACATAGGCTCACATAGGCTCAGAGGTTTCTCTCATTTGTCATAATCAGTAGAAACCTTGGGCTCTCCTAGCAGAGATTTACAATAGAACAAAATCTAGAGACATTAGGCCAAATAGTACAACACTAAATGTAAGGAACTCCAGGATAAGGAAACAAAAGCCATATAATGAGTGACTGCTGTCTTTAATGTACTATGTTATCTCTCATCTCTTTTTCTGTCCCATGGTTATCTCATATTGTTACAGTATTTCACTTTGTTATCTTATATATTGCATAAATGGGTATTTGCTTATTTGAAATAGAATAGGGAAGAGGGGAAAACTAGATGAGAGGTGGGGGTGGGGGGAGGGAAAGGGGGACCAAGAAATGAGAAAGGGTATCAATGTATGTGAAGTAATGCACCTTCTATTTGGCGAATATAACCCTTCTATTAATTACAATAAAAATATATGAAAAAAAAGAAGTGTTGAGCTGGCACTTGGCTCACGCCTGTAATCCTAGCTACTCAGGACGCTAGGATGTGTGATCATGGTTCAAAGCCAGCCTGGGCACTAAAGACTTGAGACTCTTATCTCCAATTAATCACTAAAAAAAGGGGGTAGGGTGGTAGCCTTGAGCTAAGAGCTCAGGGAGCCCGTCCAGGCCCAGAGTTCAAGCCCCATGACACAACAACAACAAAAGAAATGTGGGACTTTTCTGAAGGAAAGGGGTAAGCTAACAAAACAGTAAAAGAAAGACGAAAGGACACAGTCTAAACTATAATTTCTTGGCTATGTATTATTACATGAGCTGGCCTTTTGTCATCCCCTTGACAGAGAAATGATGATACACGTGTTTTATATGAATAATTTATGACCATAGGTGGATAGTTGCATAGCAATGGTAAAGTGATATGTTTGCAAAAAAATGAAGACTCTTGACAATTTTTGACTACAGAGCATGAACAAATGAAAAATAAGTGTGTGTAGCCAAGAGGCGGTGGCTCAGGGCTGAGGTCCTAGCTATTCAGGAGGCTGCGATCTAAGGATCACAGTTCAAAGCCAGCCTTGGCACTAAAGTCTGTAAGACTTGAACTCAGGGCTTAATAAGCACTGACTTTGGACACGTTTGCCCAAGGATAGTGCTCTGGCACTTAAGCCATAGCTTTTTCTGTATATCTGGTTCCAGGGACTGAAATCCAGGGCTTCATTCATGGGAGGCGAACACTCTGCTACTAGGCTACACTCCAGGGCACCATGAGACTCTTATCTCCAAAAACTGGAAGTGGTACTGTGGCTCAAGGGGTAGGGTAGTAACTCTGAGGAGCTCAGAGACAATGTCCAGGTCCAGAGTTCAAGTCTCACGACTGACAAAAAATAAGTGTATGTTTTTATTTAGAAATGTCCACATTCTACATCTTTTATTCCATCTGTGTATGTGAAAATACCTTCTATCTGTCTACTGCTGTTTTGCCTATTTTCTCTGCCTCTAAAATAAGTTAAATGTATTTAAATTTTTTAATTTAAAAAGATACATTACCATTTGAATTAGAGTTCATTTAGAAATTGTAGCCTTTAAATAATATTGAAGCAATGATACTAAGCTTGAATATTACTTCAAATTTTTAAAATTTTATACTATATAGGAAAATGTGTATCATATTACTATGATAAAGACTACAAATATTAATGTTTTTATATTGTTTCAGATGGTGTAGTGTTAATACAAACATTAAATAATTAAACAGATACACTAAATCCATTATTTTGTGATTCCTAGCCCTACAATCTACTTATAAATTTTCTTTTTTCTTCAAAAATTTATTCCTTCTTTAAAGCATTATAAATTTTTATCCTTCTTTCACTTAAATGTATTTTTCATTACTTGAATTGTCCATTCCTGATCTTCAGAAAGTTGAATTTTTTCCCTCATGCTTTTTTAAATTTATTTTTCATTGTAATGTATACAGGGGTTACAGTTATATTCACCAGGTAGTAGGTGCATTACTTCTCACACATTGATACCCCTTCTCATATTTTTGTCCCTATTTCCCTCCTACCATCTCCTCCCAATCATCTTGCTTTCCCCTCTTCCCTTTTCTATTATCTGTGTGATTGTTGTTCTTAATGTACTATGTTATTTCTCTTGCTTTTGTTGCCCTTTGGTTAATCTCATAGTGCTACTGTATCTGACTTTGTTACCTGGTATATTGTATATACTGTATATATGTTTATTTGATTTCTTGAAATAGAAAGTTGAATTTTTAACAGGATATTGTGGTACATGCTTGCAAACATAATTATTTACTGAACATATCTAAGAAGATCACAATTAATGTCAACAGAAACAAAAGCACAAAACCTTAGCAAAAGCAAATTAGGCAAAAGGGGCTGGGGCTGGGGTTCAAATGGTAGGGTGCTTGATTAGCAAATGCAGACCCTGAATTCAATTGTCAATGTAGCCAAGCAAAAAGGAAATTGAAAATTGAACATGCATCATTATGTTTTATTACCAAATCTTAGACACATGAAAGAATTCTTGTTGGCATAATAACACATAAAACACTGCTGAACAAAGATTTTAAATATTAGGCTATCTAGATCAAAACTGCAGAAACATTTACTAAGATGTACACAAAAGTTGTTAAAGGGCAAATATATATATTTATTATGTATTTATATATATTTATATTTATATTTAACTTTCTCTGAGACTGACCTTGTACAATAACTACTGTGCAAAGATTTCTTCTTCTCTTTCTTCAGCAAATACTTCCCTTTGGCAGCCTCCAGCTCTTCCTCAGTACTGGAACAATTGCAAAAAAACCCACAAATATTTAGTGGCTCGTTGTTACCTAGACTATTATTAAATAACTTACTTTTTAATGCCACATGTCAAAACAGAATTTAAGAATAAAAACTCTAAAACCTGAAACTATATCAAAACATACTTCCTGTGCAAAATTATACGTTAAAATTTTTGTTTAAAAAAAGCATCTACTATCGAAACTTTCTTAATAAGGACCAAGAAACACAACAAATCAGAGAAAGGCTGGATAAGTGGGACTGCATTAAACTGCAGAACTTCTGTATGGTAAAGGACATAGCTAGCAAATTATCTAGAAAGCCTAGAGAGTGGGAGAAGATCTTCACTATCCATACAACGGACAAAGGCCTCACATCTAAAATATAGCAACAGCTCAAAACATTGAATCACTCCAAAACTAATCTCCAAAGAAACAACCATCCCATTAAAAGATGGTCCAAAGACTTAAAGAGAGCCTTCTCTGAAGAAGAAATAAAAATAGCCTATAGTCACATGAAGAAATGCTCAACATCTCTGGCCATAAAAGAAATGCAAATCAAAACAACTCTAAGATTCCACCTCACTCCAGTTAGAATGGCCAGGATCAAGAAAACTAATAACAACAGATGCTAGAGGGGATGTGACCAGGAGGGATCACTACTACACTGTTGGTGGGAGTGCAAATTCATTCAACCACTATGGAAAGCAGTATGGCAGCTCCTCAAAAGACTAAAGATAGAGCTCCCCTATAACCCAGCAATTCCACTACTTGGCATTTACCCAATCATCCAGAAACAAGGACATCCTAAATCCACTACCACAACGATGTTCATTGCAGCACTATTTACCATAGCAAAGATATGGAACCAACCCAGATGCCCCTCAGTTGATGAGTCGATCAACAAGATGTGGTATTTATACACAATGGAATTCTATGCTGCTGTCAGAAAGAAAGACATCACCCCATTTGTAAGGAAATGGAAAGACTTAGAAAAAAATCATATCAAGTGAAGTAAGCCAGACTCAAAGGAACATAGGCTCAGTGGTTTCTCTCATTTGTCATAATCAGTAGAAACCTTGGGCTCTCCTAGCAGAGATTTACAATAGAACAAAACCTAGATACATAAGGCCATATAGAATGAAGCTAAATGAAAGGACCTCCAGGATATAGAAACAAAAGCCCTATAATGAGTGATTGTTATCCTTAAGGTACTATGTTATCTCTCATCTCTTTTGTTGTCCCTTGGTTATCTCATATTGTTACAGTTTTTTACCTTGTTATTTGATATATCGTATATATGCGTATTTGCTTATTTGAAACAGGATAGGGAAGAGGGGAAAACAAGATGAAGGACAGGGGTGGGGCAAGGGAAGTAGGGACCAAGACATGAGAAAGGGTATCAATGTTTGTTAATTAATGCACCTTCTATCTGGTGAATATAATGTAACCCTTCTATTAATTACAATAAAAATATATGGAAAAAAGCATCTACTAACCAGGTGTGGTGGCTCAGGCCTGTAATCCTAGCTAATCAGGAGGCTGAGATGAAGATCACAGTTCAAAGCCAGCATGGGGATTAAGGAACCAGAGACTCATATCTCCAATTAATTACTAGAAACTGGGAAGTGGGTATGGCTCAGGGGTAGGGCAGTAGCTTTGAGCTGAAGAGCTCAGGAACAGCACCCAGACCCCAAGTTCAAGCCCCATGACCCACAAAAAAAAAGGCATCTACTCCAGAAGGAGTTTGAACTAAGACCTCCAAACAAAGTAGTAAGAGAGAAAATAGTTTTTTGTATCACATGGTATATCAGATAGTATTAATCTTTCTAGGGATCCTCTACTAGTAATGTTTCTGAGGCTGTCTGTGGAAATCATTGTATGCATAAACAGAGGAAAATTATGGAAGGTAATAAATGTTAACTCTCATAACTATAATAATTTTACTATAAGTCAATATATTAAAGCATCATCCTTTAGTATAAAAATATAGATAAGTATATGGGTTTATATGTAAATACAAATAGAAACGTATTCCTATAAATGCATAGGTACAAATGGACTAAATTATATGTTTATACCTATACAGATATAAATATGTATACATGGAATTTATAAGTGTATGTATTTATGGAATTTAAAATTAAAATGAAGACAGAAAATAAAATGATTGTATTTACTAAACCAATAAGGGATTTAAACAAACAACAAATCCTGTGGACATTTCCAAATGCCTATTTTCACCCATGTGTTCAGTCTACCCATAAACTGTTAAATTAACCTGTAAGTGTTCAGGAATAGTTCAGAGTAGCAATTTTTAGGGATGAAAGAGAAAGTGTATTTGGTAATCAATAAAAAAAATCTTAGAAAAATTAGCTTCTCTTACCATTACCACGACATCAGCATTGGGATATACCCCTTTTTTCTTCCATACACTTTCTCACAGTGATTAAAGTATTATGATTATTAGTGGTAATTGGTTATTTATTATTACCACTATTATATGCAGTACTAGGGTTTAAATGAAGAACTATACACTTGCTAGGACAGTGCACTATTACTGAGCCATGACTCCAAGCATGTGTTCTACTGCCAAGTTTTAAAATACAGTTTTATTTTCTGCCATATCACAAGACTGAGATCACATAGTGTAGACCTCCTGTATTTGGGATCACAGGTGTGCACTATTGGATCACGTTTCCCTTCACTGATACAGTCTCATGGACTTTTCTTCCCAGCCTTGCCTCACATTGACTTTCTTCCGATCTCAAACTACCATATAGCTTGAGATGACAGGTACATCCCATTGCAATAGATCATATGTAAATAAAAGGGTCTTGTCAATTTTTCTAGCAAATGGACCTCAATCTGTGAATCTCTTGTTCTCAGTTAGCTAGGATTACAGGGCTTGAGTCCTGATGCCCAGCCAGTTAAGGAATTGTTCTTTACTACTATTCCAAGAAAGTTTCAGTGGGAATACTAAAGCCTCAAATAAAGGAAAGTTCCTTTCTTAATTTTCCCTACAATATGTTTGGGTTTATATTGCAGTTTTCCAAAGAATAGCTTCACTTGCTAATATTTATATTTAAAGAAATGATAATGAAAGCTTTATATCAATATAATGGTTTTATAAAAGCTTCAGAAATATGTCACTAAACCAGGTGCTGGTGCTCATACTAAAATCCTAGCTACTCATGAAGCTTAGATTTGAGGATCGTGATTCAAAGCCATCTAGGCAGGAAAGTTTGTGAGACCCTTGTCTCCAATTAAGCACCCAAAAAGCCAGAAATGGAACTGCCTCTCAAAGTGGTATCGTGCTAGCCTTTAGCACAAAAGCTCAGGGACAGCACCCAGACCCTGAATTCAAGGCCCTGGGCTGATATACACACAAAAAAGTCACTGAAAAACTGATCAAGTGAGCCTTAAAAAATGCCCTGGACTAACATGATAAGTGTAAGTTATTTTCCAAACATTATTTTCCAAAATTATATTGTATACTTAGCTTTCATATGCCACTAGCCTCAGTAAACTTTCAGTAAAATTATGCTTGAAAAATAAATGAATGTGTTCAGTTCTTTTCCAGTTCATGTTTTTAAAAATTTTGTAACTTACTGTTTTATCTCATTTAACAGTGATATTATACTTTTTACTTCTTCTGTGAACAGTTGATTATATTTTTTCATTTCACTTTTATTAAACTGGCTTTCAACTTTCATTTTAAAAAGTTCAGTTTCCAGATCTTTTAGACTGAGTATCATTTCACTTATTGTTGAATCATTATTATAGTTGCTTAATTGCTTTAAATTTTCACGATCTTCAATTTGTTTCTAGAGCAAGTTAAAAGAAAAACGTATTAACTGGGTGCAGTGGCTCACACCTGTAATCCTAGCTACTCAGGAGGCTGAGATCTGAGGGTCGTGTTCAAAGCCAGCCTGGGCACAAAAGTCTATGAGATTCTGATCTCCAATTAACCACTAGAAAACCGGAAGTGATGCTATGGCTCAAAGGATAGGGTGGTATCCTTGAGCTGAAGAGCTCAGGGACAATGCCAGGGCCCAGAATTCAAGCCTCACAACCAACAAAAAAAATTGTTTTTAAAAAATTAATTCCCTTTACAAAAATTAATTCTAAAAATGTGATAAAAACCACAATAAATCTGATTTTAAAAAATTACTGAGCCAGGTACTCGTAGCTCTTGCCTACTGTAATCCTATCTATTCGGGAGGTTGAGATCTGAGGTTCATGATTTGAAGCCAGCCAAGGAAGGAAAAGTTCGTAAGAATCTTATCTCCAACAAATTACCCCTCAAAAAAGTAGAAGTGGTACTGTGGCTCAAGTGTTAGAATGCTAGCCTTGAATGAAAGAACCTCAATGACAGCACTCAGGCACTGAATTCAAGCCCCAGGACCCCCAAAAAAAAGAAAACAAAAAAAAATCATTTGTCTTTCTGTGAGATTGGTTGGAATTTCAGTGGTGCCTTTCATATATGTTGTGTGCTCTGCCACTGAGCTACCACATGGGATTTGAATAAACTTACACTACTACTGATGTCATCAGAAAATTCACAGAATAACACCATTAGTTCATTTTTAGAATGCAAGCAATGTAACTCATGAAATGTCGTATAATTGTGACCTACCATATACTCTTGAATAAGATTTTTGAAGTTCAGGAATTTCCTTTCTAAATCCTCTTGATTCTTCTCTATGTGTTCCCATTCTTTTTGGATGCTTTTTATGGACAATATATCCTTCTCTAGGCATTGAATATTTTCTTCCAAATGAGGATATTTACTATATGTAGTGTCCAGTTTTTCTTTCACATCACTGATCTACATGAAGGCAACATAGATTGGAAATAAAAGATATAGCCTGAGAATTATCTAACATAAAACCATGCATAAATTCTAGTATAAATTCACTTACAGGCCCAGAGTTTGACCTAATGGTAGAGTGCTTGCCTAGCATGCACAAAGACCGGGGTTCAATTCCTCGGTACCACATGCACAGACAAACAGCTGGAAGTGAAGCTGGGTGCAGGGGCTCATGCCTGTAATCCTAGCTACTCAGGAGGCTGAGATCTGAGGACCAAGGCTCAAAGCTAGCCCAGGCACCAAAGAAAGTGAGACTCTTAACTCCAATTAATCATTACAAAACCAGAAGTGATGCTGTGGCTCAGGGGTAAAGGGATAGCCTTGAGCTGAAGAGCTTAGGGACAGTGCCCAGGCCAACTTCAAACCCATGACCCACAAAACATAATCTGGAAGTGGTGCTGTGGCTCAAGTGGTAGAGCTCTAGCCTTGAAAAAGCCCAAGGAGAGTTCAAACTGAATTCAAGCTCCAGAACTGGCAAAAAAAAAAAAAACTGAAAAGAAGGAAATTCATTCGTAATAAGAATTTATAATCAATTTTTATTGAAATACTTTGAAACTTAACAAAATTTAAATACACAGTAATTACTGATTCATGTGTTTTATCCTTGTCATCTTTGTCATCACAAAGCACCTTGGCCATAGGGATTTTTTATGATTGCTTCATATATAATACTTTACAAAACGACTCAAAGCTACATATTAGTGGAAAGTCTCTCACCGGTCCCTCAATATTTAAGCCTCATAACTTCTCAAGTTTCGTGAACATGGTTTTTCAGTTATTTACGCCTGCATCAACAAAAGCCTCCAGAAAGAAATGCTTTTGAAATTGAGGACTCTAATTAATCTTATAAGTATTTATCCTAAAGTGACAACTCCAACATTACTTCATATTCATGAATTTAGAATCAAAATAACTTTGGAATGACAAGTAATCAGTGAGGGGTGCAGGTGAAGCTCAAATGGCAGAGCATCAGAATTGACGGAAAAAGTCAAGTCAATGCTGGATGCCCTGAGTTGTAAGCAAAATTACTGGTACAAAATTTTAAAAGGTTAAGCCTGACACAGTGGCTCATGCCTGTAATCCTAGCTACTCAGGAGGCTAAGATCTGAGGATCAAAGTTCAAAGCCAACCCAGGGAACTAAAGAACCTGAGAGTCTTATCTCCAATTAACCTCTAGAAAATGGGAAATAGGGCTTGGCTCAAGGATAGGGTGGTAACCTTGAGCTGAAGAGCTCAGGGACAGTGCCCAGGCAGAGCTCAAGCCCCATGACTCAAATAAATAAATAAATAAATAAATAAATAAATAAATAGGCTGTGGTACAGCTCAAGACTCAAGAGATAGAGTGCCTGCCTAGCAAATTAGAGACTCTGAGTTCAACCTGTTGTATCACCAAAAAAGACATATTTATGTTTTAAGAGAGAAGGGACAAAGATAGAAAAAAAAATTATTGATCAAGATGTATTGTTTTCACAAATTGATATGTTGAATAAAAACCCCTTTTTTAACTAAAAATAAAATATCATTATAATCTTCAGACATTTTTAATAAGTCAATTGATACTGCTGTACAAATTTTAGCCTTCTGCTTATGAACTGGCCTATGTGATTTCTAGTGAACAGAAATCTGCAAAAGACTTCACAGATTCTATCAAAAAAGTTGATGATACCTAAACACTTCAGAAACATGAAGGATATAAAACCAGCAGTCAAGATAAGTGACTTTTCTATATATAAAGAATGAATAAGCTGAGAAAGAAATCAGGAGGAAAAAAATCTTTCACAATAGCTCCCCAAATAATATGTATTAACTTACCCAAGAAAATGAATGAAAGCCCTCTATAATGAAAAGTACAAATCCTTGAAAAAACAAATGTAATGCATGGTGCTGGTGGCTCATGCCTGTAATTCTAACTACTCAGGGGGCTGAGATCTGAGGCAGCCTGGGCAGGAAAGTTTTTGAGGTTCTTTTGTTTTGTTTTGTTTTGTTGGCCATGGAGCTAGAACTCAGCCTGGATGTTGTCCTTGAGCTCTTCAGTTCAAGGCTAGTGCTCTACCCCTTGAGCCACAGTGCCACTTCCCATTTTCTGGTGTTTAATTAGAGATAAGAGATTCACGGACTTTTGTGCCCTAGCTGGCTTTGAACCAAGATCCTCAGATCTCAGCCTCCCGAGTATCTAGGATTACAAGAGTGAGCCACGGCGCCCGGCCTAGTCCTTGAGATTCTCCCTCCTATTAGTCACAGAAAAATAAAAAAACTGGAACTGTTCTGTGGTGCTCTTAAGTGCCACCTTGGCTAAAATGATAAAGGGCTAGTCCTGAGCACCTAGAGGCCCAAGGACAGCGCCCAGGCCCTGAGTTCCAGCACAAGAACTGGCTAAAAAATAAAAATAATATTAAAAAAAAAAGTTTCTACAAAGGCGTGGAGCACAAGACTCAGAGTGCACGGTAGAGCTGAGCCCATACCAGAGAGATGAGTGGGGAGTCTGCTATTGTGGGGTCCTGCCAGCGTCCACGCCCTTCCTGCACCCTGAACTCCGCCGCCCGGCCCCTATCGCCCACCCCACCCCCACTCTCACTCCCTCCGGGCTGTGTGGCCAGCCGGTGGCCTAGCCATCAGTCCCGGCCATCAAACACATGAAGATCTTCCCTAAGGTGAGCCCCGAGAAGTGGGGAGCAGGCCCCAGGGAGGCGGCACAGCCTCGGGGCCCTTTCAGATCTGGTGCCCTGGGCTGTGCACATGTGGGTCATGAAAAAGAGCAAGGGGTCCCCCATGGCTGGAGAAGCAGTCTCTTCCCGGACCCGGAAGGGGGACAAGGGCCGGACAACCCGAGCCTTTGGACAACCCCAGCCTTTTCAGGGCCACGTAGAGCCACTGGATCTCCACCCCACCCTGCAGCACCTCCAGCATTCGTATCTGGGTTCTCCCAGCAGCCCAGAGCCTGGACACAAACTGCTCAGACTGGTGGTATGGACCCCCTACCCAAAGACTACAAGACAGAGGGACCCAGGAGTATTGGGAAAGCCCAGACAAGCTTCAACAGATGTGTCGGTCCTAGAGGTAATACTTCACTTTTTCAGGGCCATGACTGGAATGTTCCTCAGGAACAGTGGGATGCAGCCCTGCTTGGAATTAGCAGGACCCAGTATTGATGAAAGGGGGCAGGACTCTGGTAGCAGGGTAGAGTCTTGGCAATCCCCCCCCTACTGTTGACTGGAGGGCACAAGCTAAGGAACTATAGAGGAGCCGGAGATTGGGGGGGGGAGGAGGTACTATTTTGTGGCCTCTCCTGTAATAACCCCACGCTGGCCCAGAGGGAGAAGCAGGGACAGAATTTTCCACTCTTTCCTCCCTTGAGCCCTAAAGCTAGAGTCTTACATAGCAAAAAAAATCATTAGGATCAAAAGATAAAATCATGCTGGAGGTCTAATGAAACCAAACTTCAAACTCTACTACAGAGTTAGAGCAATTAAAAGAGCTTGACACTGGCACACGAACAAGGACAAATGGAACAGAATAGAAGATTCAGAAAGACATCCACAGACCTACATTCATCTAATAATCGATACGATCCAAAGACTTAGGCTGGATGAAGGACAGCCTCTTCAACAAACTGCTAGAAAAATTGGCTATCCACATACAGAAAACTGAAACTGGATCTCTGGCTGTCACCTTGCACCAGTATTAATTTAAAAGGAATCAAAGACCTCAATGAAAGACCATGAAACTATTACAGAAAGGAGTAGGAGAAATATTAAGACTATTGGCACAGTTAAGTTTCTGAGTAAAAATTCAGAAGCACAGCAAATGAAAGAAAGACTTGATAAATGGTATTGCATCCAACTAAAACTTTTTCCACAGCGAAGGGCACAGTTATCAAGCTAAGAAGCCTACAAAAGAGGAGATTTTCGCCAACTATACATCAGATAGTGGCCTGATATCCAGAATATACAAAGTTTAAAAAACTAAGCACTCAAAGAATCAACAACCCAGTTAACAAAGGGGCTAATGAGCTAAATAGAGATTTCTTAGAAGTAAAAATGGCTAACAGACACATGAAGAATTCATCAATATCCCTGGACATAGAGGAAATGCAAATCAAAACAACTGGAATTCCACTTTATCTCAGTTACACCAATAACATATGCTGGCCTGGATGTGGGCAAAAAAGATCCCTAATATGCTGTTGGTGTGAATATAAACTTGTTCAGTCACTCTAAAAGCAGTATGTATAAACATAGAATTACCCTATGTTCCAAATATTTCACTCTCAAACATTTATCCAAAAGATTACAAACGAGGATACCGAAAAACCACCAGCACAACAATGTTCACTGAAGCACTATTCCCCATAGCCAAGGTATGCCCAGATGCCACTCAGTAAATGAATGGATGAAGAAATGTGCAGAAAAGGATGACAGCGTACAGTACAGGAGAGTCAACGGGCTCAGAAAGTGTTTCATGAAAAGTAAATTGTGAAACAAGTTAAAAAATCAAAAAGGACAGTACCACCAAAGGCTAAAGGATAATGAAAACACCCCTATTAACGCAAAGGATAAAATTCATTGGCAGAAAAGAATACAGTAAATACAGTAAATATGCCTTCTTTTTGGATATATTAAACATATTTTGAGCCAAGATCAGTCAAAAATAAAAGGAAAAAAAGATAAAATTCCAGCTGGGTATCAGTGGCTCACACCTATAATCCTAGCTAACAAGGATGCTGAGATCTGCAGAATGCAGGTCGAAATCAGTTCAGTCAGGAAAGTCCATGAGACTTATGTCTCCAAGAAGCTACAGGATGAAGGACAGAAGGAATGAAACAAAGAGAGAGAAGGAAGAAGAGAAGGAAGTGAGGAAGGTAAATAAGGAAAGAAGAACTGGAAATGGAACTGCACCTCAAGTGGTAGAGCACTAGACTTCAGTTAAAAATCTCAGGGACTGGGCCGGGAGTTTGGCCTAATGGTAGAGTGCTTGCCTAGCATGCACGAAGACCTGGGTTCAATTCCTCAGTACCACATATGTAGCAAAAAGCCAGAAGTGGTGCTGTGGCTCAAGGGGTAGAGCCCTAGCCTTGAGAAAAAATCCAGGGACAGTGCTCAGGCCCTGAGCCCAAGCCCAGGACTGGCAAAAAAAAAAAAAAAAAAAAAAAATCTCGGGGACAAGCCAGGTGTGGTGCCTCAGGCCTGTAATCCTAGCTACTCAGGAGACTGAAATCTGAGGATCATGATTCAAAGCCAGCCTGGGCACTAGAGTCCATGATACTCTTATCTCCAAAGAACCAGAAGTGGCACTGTGGTTCAAGGAATTGGGCGGTAGCCCTGAGCTGAAGAGAACCCTAGAGAACCGGAAGTGGCACTATGGTTCAAGGGACCGGGTGGTAGCCCTGAGCTGAAGAACTCAGGAACAATGCCCAGACCCTGGAGTTCAAGCCCCATGACCAACAACAATAATTAAAAAAAAAAAAAAGAAAAAGCTCAGGCCAGGAGTTTGGCCTAGTGGTAGAGTGCTTGCCTAGCATGCATGAAGACCAGAGTTTGATTCCTCGGTACCACATACATAGAAAAAAGCTGGAAGTGGTGCTGTGACTCAAGTGGTAGAGCACTAGCCTTGAGAAAAGTCCAAGGACAGTGCTCAGGCCCTGAGTTCAAAACTCACAACTGGCCAAAAAAAAAAGCTCAGTAACAGAGCCCTGCTCTTGAGCTCAATCCCCAGGACCACACACACACACACACACACACACACACACACACACACACAAATCCAAAATAACATTAAATTGCTGCTCATGCATAATAGTTGATATGGAGAAGTTGCTATCATCAATAGTGTTGAAATCTTTGTGGAATCTGCTGTTTCTGAAAATGTCTCTCCCAAAGCAATTGGTGCCCCCAAAATAAAGGAAGAGTTATGAAAATCCTCCTAAACTAATTGGCACACAGTGTTTGTAAGTTGAAATGTTTAGGTTCCTTGAAAAATGTATTTATTTTTGTTAAGGAAAAGTTGGGCATCTTTATGGGAAAAGTGAATCAAGCATGCAAGATACAGTACTACATACTTCCGAAGCATTGACATTTTTTATCTATTATCTTGGAATTATACCTCTTTTCTTTTTGCCAGTCCTGGGGCTTGAACTCAGAGCCTGAGCACTGTCCTTGGGCTTTCTCAAGGCTAGAGCTCTACCACTTGAGCCACGGCACCATTTCTGGCTTTTTCTACGTATGTGGTACTAAGGAATCAAACCCAGTGTTTCATGCATGCTAGGCAAGCACTCTACCACTACTCCAAACTCCTTGCCCTGGAATTATATACATTTACATACCAATAGACAATTCTTCTCTTTTTCTTTTTTTGCAGTAGCAGGGCTTAAACTCAGCTCCACATAGTTTATCAGCTTTCTTGCTCAGCTGTTTTATTCCCCCTTAGGACATGACACCAGCCTGCATATTTATTTGTTATTTTTTTTCTTTTTTTATTTTCACCAATCCTGGGCTTGAACCCAGGGTTGGAACACTGTCCTTGGACTTTCTCAAGGCTAGAGCTCTACCACTTGAGTCTCAGCACCACTTCCAGCTTTTTTCTATGTGTGTGGAACTGAGGAGTTGAACCCAGGTCTTGATGCATGTTAGGGTAGCCTACTAGCACTAGGCCAAACTCCTGGTCCCTATTTTTTTTTATTATTTTCAGGATGAAATTCTTTAGACTTTTCTGACTTGGCTCACTACAAATGGAAGCCATCCATATCTCAGATTTCTGAGTAGCCAGAATTACAAGCATGACTCTTTTTTTTGGTGTCCCAAAGGTCTATTCTCTATCTTATAAAAAGAAATGCTCATGGAAGTACATATAACTTAAAATCTATCTGCTGTTGAATGGATGGTTTATACAACAATATAGTGGAATACCATTCAATAGAAGAAATGAAGGATGGACAGTTGCTACTACACAAATAAATTCCCAAAATCATGATGCTAAGAGAAACAAATCATGAAAGACTACATATAGTATAAATGTTTACATAAACTATCCATACTAAGAAGACTAGATAGAGAAAAAATATTCTAGGCCTGGAAAAATGAAGGATTTGGGTGGTTGATGGCTAAGGATTTAGAATTTCTCTTCAGGATGCTGAAACTTTCTAAATGCGACACCATGATACACAACTGTGACCAAGAGGTGTTGCATTTTGCACATATCCATGTACCTAAACAAATTAGCTTTCTAAAAAATGTAATGACAACCTGGGTGCTGGTAAGCAAAATATTTAATCCTAGCTCTCTGGGAAGTACAAATCTGAGGCTACAGGTCCTTATCTCCAATTGAATAGCAAAATACTGGAAGTGGACACATAGCTCAAGTGACATCAGTCTTGTATGAAAAGGCCAAACAAGCTTGAAGCCCCGAGATCAAGTCCCAGTACTGGCACAACAAATATTTCAAAATGTAAATAATGATCTCATTTCTGCTTTGAATATAAATGCTATCCATATTATAACAACATTTTTGCTTTTGTACTGTTCAAAGTGATAAGGAAATTTCCAGTTTTTCAAATATTTTGAAAATTCAGATTTGCAGTTTTGACAATGGTGATTTATATGAAATTTAATAAAACAAATATGTAAAGATCTAGGGCTGGAATATGACTCCATTATAGTACAGCACCTCCATAAATAGAACCACTTCTTGTTTAAAATTTTCTTTGTGCTAAAATAGAGTATTACTCTTGATAAAAGTGAAGAATGATCTGTGTGCCTATAGCCCACATCTGTAATTATAGCTACTAAGTAAGCTGCAATCTGGAGCATTGTGGTTCAATGTCAACACAGGCAGAAATTTTCTCTGGACTGTCTCTATGAAAACTAGCAAAAATCAAGCATGAAGGCATTACTTAAGTGACAGAACATCACCTTAGCAAGCAGAAAGCTCTTAGTTCAAACCCTAGTATGGCTAAAAGAAGAAAGTGGAAGGATTAGGCTTAAAAATATGGTCTCTGCTGGTTATATACTCTCTTATTCCTTACTTAATAGAGAAAGAATAAGAAAGAACACAAACTTCCCCATAAATATTTTAAGGTGATGACATTATGTCCCAACTAGAAAAACTATTGTCAATATAAGAAAAAAATCATCACTGCCAATGGGAAGATTGAAAAAGTCCTTTTTTGATAGTTATTATAATTTTCATCACTCAACTACGACCAAGAAATGGAGGTGAATTCAGAACATTTCTTTATTCAGTGGTCTAACAATAAAACTAAAACTTTACAAAATACGCATTACACATATATGGGTAGATATACATAGTGTTTTAAATCCACTATACATTTCTATGATTCATATAGTTGACATTAAAATGTTTACTTTCAAATCACTAAAAAACTTACTTGAAAATAAATAAAATCTCAGAACTCTATCTTTTGTGCAATCAGTATCAGCCCTTTCATTTGCCATTATATTCTTGAAAAATTTGTCATTCTGTTATTTTCTTAATAGCCAAGATACACATTTTAAACACATGCATATCAAAGTTTTGGTTATATCACTGATAAGGAGAAGCCCTAAAGCATGAAAAGAACAGTCAGAAACACAATTAGAGGGAAATAGCCTTTGAATGCACAAAGACCTACTTGAATCACTCAAACTTAATGACAACCATTTAGTCAAAGAAAACAAAGCAGTACTTAAGTACAGTCAGACAATAGAGTAAAATTAATTCTTTATGAAACACAAGTTTTTACCAATTAAATTACCTGCTTCCAATTAAGTTTTAGATCCTTAACTTCTATATACAGCTTCCTAATATATGTTTGAAGATGCTTTATTTCTTCTGCTTCATTATGTTTTTTTTCTGCTCTTAGTATCTCAGGGTTTCCAAAATATTGATCATCATTTTCTTTCTTCAAATCTTTTTGTGAGAAAATTCTGCAATTAAATATACTCATTTTAACACACTTTTTTTTTTGCAGTCCTGGGCCTTGAACTCAGGGCCTGAGAACTCTCCTTGGGATATCTCAAGTCTAGAGCTCGACTACTTAAGCCACAACACCACTTCTAGCTTTTTCTTTATTTTTCTTTTCTTTTTTTTTTTTTTGTCAATCTTGGGGCTTGAACTCTGGGGCCTGGGCACTGTCCCTGAGCTGTTCAGCTCAAGTCTACTACCCTTCCCCTTCAGCCACAACTCCACTTCCAGTTTTCTAGTGGTTAATTGGAGATAAGAGTCTCTTGGACTTTAGTGCCCATGCTGACTTTGAACCGCAATCCTCAGATCTCAGCCTCCTGAGTAGCTAGGATTACAGGCATAAGCCACCGCATCCAGCCTTCTGGCTATTTCTATGTAAGTGGTACCGAGGAATCAAACCCAGGTCTTTGTGCATGCTAGGCAAACACTCTACCACTAGGCCAAAATCTCAGCCAATATACTCATTTTAAAATTCCTACTTGGGTAATTTCTTACTGTGTGGGAACCCTAGAGTTCTGTGCAGTGACTAACTCTAGGAAATTTGACAGGTGTGCATGGATACATAATGCCAGCAAAAAACAAAACAAAACCTGGTTGTATGTTTGCTTAGGCTAAATGTTTGCCCTTCTGTAGTAATTTTGTCAAAATACAGGAATGAATGCTGCTTCCTGGTATTCTGTTAATCCACCTTTTGGAATGTGCTTTTGATCAGTTCTCTTAAGATACCCTCTGGACAATCTGAGCCTGTAATAGCAGAGAATGGGGAAAACATCTGTGGTTTAACCATGTCTGCTGGTTATACCTATTCATTGCCCCATAGTGGTATTGGAATCTTAATTATTTAATATTAAATGTATGATCTCACCACATGGGCATTTCTTTATCCACTGACACAGTACCTGCTGATTGGAACCAGAAATAATGAAGAGCAATTTGTTAACTGGTGTGGTAATTTCACATGAAGTGTCACTTGGTAAATAGTATATAGTAAAGGTATTCTCAAGTTCTCAGAAGTTTTAGAATTTGAAAATTATATCCACCACTCAGAAATAATTACCCATCAATTAGAATGGCCATTATCAAGAAATCTAATAACAACAGATGCTGGCAAGGATGTGGCCAGAAGGGAACGCTACTACACTGTTAGTGAAAGTGTAAACTTGTTCAACCACATTGGAAAGCACTATCGTGATTCCTCACAAGACTAAACATAGGGTAGGGAGTTTGGCCTAGTGGTAGAATGCTTGCCTAGCATGCATGAAAACCTGGGCTAAATTCCTCAGTACCACATGCACAGAAAAAGCATGAAGTGGTGCTGTGGCTCAAGTGGTAGAGTTTGATACTTGAGAAAGTCCAATGACAGTGCTCAGGCCCTGAGCTCAAGACTGGGCCTAGAAAAAAAAAAAGACTAGACATAGAGCTCCCCTATGATCCAGCAGTCTCACTCCTTGGCATTTACCAAAATGTCCAGAAACAAGGACATGCTAAAGCTAATAGCACAAAGATGTTCATCGCAGCATAATTTACCATAGCTAAAATAAGGAACCAACCCAGATGCCCCACAGTAGATGAATGGATCAAGAAGGTGTGGTATTTATACACAAAGGAATTCTATCTTGCCATCAGAAAGAATGATATTTCCCAGTTTGCAAAGAAATGGAAAGATCTGGGAAAAAAAAACATATTAAGTGAGGTATGCAAGACCAGAAGAAACATAGGCTCCATGGTTTTCCTCATTTGTAATTATTAGTATAAGTCTAGGATTTTCCTAGCAAAGGATCACAATAGCTCAAAAGCTATGAACATATATCTGTATAGGAAGTAGACACATATAAGTGAAATGAACTCCAGGATAGGGAAACAAAAGGTTTATCTTTATAATTGCTGTTTTTAATGTACTACGTGAAGTTATTCCTTTTCTCTTTTTTTCCCCTTATGGTTTATCTCATGTTGTGACAGTATCTTACTTTGTTACCTGGCATATTATATACATGTTTATTTGTTTATTTGCAATAGGAAAGGGAAAGGGAAAAACAAGATGATTGGGAGGGGGTGGGGCATGGAAAATGGGAGGAAAACATGAGAAGGGATATTAATGTTCAAGAAGTAATATACCCACTGTTAGGTCTGCCTAACAGAAGAAATGACTTCTTTCCTGGCTCTTTCCCACTGCACCCTGGAAATCCCCACCTAGCACCTGTAACCCTGGCATCTCACATGCCTGGGGGCAGTGGGAGGTTCCCCAGTCTGAGGTATATTCCCATCCTCTGAGATCACATCCACTTCTGCTGTGGCCACACCCCTCCCCCTATATAATCTCTCCCTTTCTACCATAAGCCCTCTTGCTCTGCCAGACTCTGTCTTGGGCGGCAGGAGGTCTACCTTCTCCTCACACAATAAACCCTCTTCTCCTGAACTGTGTGGAGTTTCCTTTCAGCAGACCTTACATTTGGTGCTAGGACTCAGATGAGGAGAGAGTCAGGAGTCTCCGAGGCTCAATATGCCTTCTGTCCGCCCTCTTCAAACCCGAGAAATGAAATTCCACCGCTGCCTTCTGTCTTCACCCCTACCAGAGAAACTCTACTGGCAACCTCTGTTTTTCCCATTGCTGGCCATGCATTCACTATTATGTTTCCTGTCTGCACCTGGTGAGTAACTCCTGTCTATACAGCTCTCTTTTTCTGTCTAATTTCACCTGCCCCTTCCTAGGGCTCTCTTGATGTGTCTAGTTTTAGACCTACCTCCCCCAATCTGCTATGGTCAGACTGGATCCCCACTTCCCCCATCCTCTACTTTCTTGCTCTACATACTTATTGACTCCACCCCACGTTCTCAGTGACTCCACCCTGTGACATCAGCACCAACTTTACCCCCACTCACCCCGGACTCTGCCCCCTGATGTCTTTACCAACTGGGCTCCCCCTATGTCCTCACTAACTCTTCTCCTACCTTCTCAATTGACCCCTTCCTCACCAGACTTCCTCATTTAGTGTTTATTGCAATGGGGTCTCATCAGTCTCACCCAAGCCGGGACACTCCCTTGGGATATCTTTTATGCTCTTTTACTTGGGGACACCATAAAGCCAAAATGGCTCTTTTTTATTGTAATCAATCTGGCCAAAGTATAGGTTAGACAATTGGTCTCAATGGTCCCCAAAATAGGGCTTTCGACTAGAATATTCCCAAGAATTTAGACAGTTTCTGCAATGGTAAATGGCCAGAGGTTCTATATGTTCAGGTTTTCTTTGCTCTCCATGCTTGTCCTTCTCTCTACCAATCCTGCTCAACTTTCCCTATCCTCTTGGCACAGGGGCAGCCTATCCTTACCAAATCACCTAAGAGCCTGGAGCCTCTTCATAAACCTAAAGTGCCTGATCCCCTGCTCAACATTGAAGACTCCACTCCTCCTCCCCAAACTGAACCTTCTGTGCCTTCTCCTCCCCCTTCATCTCCTTTTTCCCCAAAGCTCACACCCAATCCTGCACTGGTGGCTCCCAGCCTCCAGCAGCCCCTTTATGTCCTCTGGGAGAGGTGGCAGGGGTGGATGGAGTTTTTCATGCACAGGCCTCCTTTTCAATGACCCATCTCTCCCAGATTAAGAAGCAACTGGGATCTTAGTCCCAAGACCCTAATAATTATTCCAAAGAGTTTAAATATCTTGTTCAGGCCTATGACCTCACTTGGCATGACTTATATACAGTCCTGTCCTCAGTCCTTACTTCTGAAGAAAAGGAAAGGGTTTGGGTTGCAGCCCAGGCATATGCTGATGAAACCCACAGCCTAGACAATACTTTCCCAATAGAGGCAATAGCTATGCCCAAAGAAAAGCCCAAATGGGATTACCAAAATAATGCTCCTGGAAGGGTTAGCAGAAATAGGATGGTAACCTGCCTGGTAGCTGGCCTCCAGAATGCAGTCCACCATGCAGCCAACTATGATAAATTAAAGGAGGTTACTCAGAGACCCAGAGAAAACCTGGCCAAATTTCTCAGTCCCCTCACAGTGGCACTCCAGCATTATACTAAGCTGACCCAGAGTCAAAGGTCCTTAATACCCATTTTATCTCCCAGTCAGCTCCTGATATTAAAAAAAAAAGCTTGAAAGGCTGAGGATGGCCCTCAAATCCCCCAAGGAGATCTGGTGGGCATGGCCTTTAAGGTTTTTAACAAATGGGAGGAACAGAAAAATGCCCGTAACAGGAAAAATTGCCAGCTTTTGGATGCTGCCCTTTGGGCTCCTCAAAGAAGAGGCACCCAATGCATGCCACCCAGACCATGCTTTACGTGTTACTCTGCAACCTCTATCTAGACCCTGCCAAAGTATAGACGGCCGGGGCACTGGCGAG
Organism: Megascapheus bottae; assembly: GCF_031878675.1. Taxonomy (NCBI): domain Eukaryota; kingdom Metazoa; phylum Chordata; class Mammalia; order Rodentia; family Geomyidae; genus Megascapheus; species Megascapheus bottae. Next base: position 594,910 of record NC_143517.1, read on the forward strand.
TGACTATCCATCCTTGTCTCTACAAGGTGGGCCAGTCCCTCCCATGCTCCCAACACATGGGGAGGAAACCAACTTATCCAAGATACTCAGCTTGGCAATGGAAGTCTGATGGTGCACAGTGCCACTGGATTCCACAAACATCACAATGGAAGAGCCCAGGGTACCTCTCCAGGTTGCAGGCAAGCTACCTGTACCTTTCTTTTGGATATAAAAGCCAGTTATTCATTGTTACCTGAGTATTCCAGCCTGTCTTTTCCCTCCCAGATCTCAGTGGTGGGTGTAAATGACCTTACTTGTTCTGCAACTACTCATGTAGAATGGATAACTTTTCTTTTTCACATTCCTTTCTAATCTTATCTCACTGTCCCACATCTAAGGCTTCCTTAGCCCCTCAAAGCCCTTTTCCTTCTCTCCCAGTTTTGCCTGAGGATCAAGTCTTTCTCAAGACCCTTAACCTGTCTGGTTTATATCCTAAGTGGACAGGCCTTGCTGACCACTCCCACTGCAGTTTAGCTCAATGGACAGCCACAGTGGTTTCTTCTGTCAAGAGTGAAAAGGGCTCCTGCTCTTGCCCCTTCTATACTGATGATGACTCCAAGGTATGCCTGCTCTTCTCTTGGACCTACCAAGGTGAAGCTGTCTCTCATCCCTGAAGGAGATGAGACCCCTGCCTCTTAAGACTTCTTTTGGATTTCATCCAAGGATTCATATGCACATTCACTATCAGGGAACTGTTGGACTCCTGCCTCTTAAGACTTCTTTGGGATTTCATCCAAGGATGCATATGCACGTTCACTACCATGGAACTGTTACTACTGCCTTCTGGACAGGCAGCATCCCCACCTTCTACCCTCACTGTCGACACCCCTCGTTAGCAGGAATTAGCCAGAAACAGTTGGCACCCCTTTATGACTATGAGAAGGCAGGAATGTTAGGCCTGCCTGGGAGAAATGACTTCTTCCCTTGGGTCTCTGCCCCTGTACCCTGGAAATCCCCACCCAGCACCTGTAACCCTGGCATCTGGCATGCCTGGGGGCAGTGGGAGGCCCTCTAATATGAGGTATATTCCCATCCTTTGAGATCACATCCACCTCTGCTGTGTCCACACCCCTCCCCATATATAATCTTTCCCTTTCTACCATAAGCCCTCTTGCTCTGCCGGACTCCACCTTGGGCAGCAGGAGGTCTGCTCTCTCCTTACACAATAAACCCTCTTCTACTGAACTGCGTAGAGTTCAGACCTTTCGGCAGACCTTACACCCACTATCTGACAAATGTAACTGTAGCCCCTCTAAACTTTACCCCAACCATAAAACACAATAAAAAGATAAAATCATATAAAAGAAATAATTACTACTCAAAAGATATTTAGCTAATTTTAAGTTATTGTTTACAAGTGAGTCTATATATTAATTTGAAATTTAAAAAGTGAAGAGACAAGCCAGGCACAGTGTTCATGCATGTAATCCTAGCTACTCTGGAGGCTGACATCTGAGGATAGTGGTTCAAAGTCAGCCTGAGCACTAAAGTCTATGAGACTCTTATGTTCAATTAACCACCAGAAAACTGGAAGTGGTGCTGTGGCTCAAGTGGTAGAGCACTAGCCTCAAGCTGAAGAGCTCAGGGACAGTGCCCAGGCTAACAGTTCAAGCCCCACCACCATCCAAAAATCTGATTCCTTTGCCAGCTCCCTGCCAATAGTGAAATTTTATCTCTGTTTCTACCTCAGTGGGAGTAGTTTGCTTAGCAAATAGGAGGCCAATAACTAGACATACATAACTTAAAATAAGTAAATATATAAAATATAAAGCTTTATATATCTTCCTTAAAATTTACTTGTGGCATAGAAAATTAGTAATTTGATGCTCTTACAATGCAGTTGTAAACTAATAGAATAATTTATATATAGATATATATTAACCAGAGTCCTTTCTTAAATTTCATATATTAAAATATATAAGCATATAAATGAATACATGACTCATATAAAATACCAATTTTATATTGTATATAGCTCTTAAATTTATATTTAAGGATTTACTTAAAGTAAAAAATTAAAAATAAAAGTAATATAATGTAACTGGAAGTGGTGCTGTGGCTCAAGAGGTAACATGTTAGCCTTGAGCTGAAGAGCTCAAGGACAATGCCCAGGCCAAGGGGTAGGGTGATAGCCTTAAGCTGAACAGTTCAGGGACAGCACCCAGGCCCAGAGTTCAAGTCCTATGGCTGACAAAAGAAAAAGAAAAAGTTATATAGTGTTCTTCCTAGCAGCAATAATTATCAATAAGTACATGAGAAACAAGTCTAAATTTTCATAGTGGGACAGAAGAATTATTTCTATTTATTGTGCTTATTAATGGCCATTAAAATCTTGAGTTGGAAGAGTGTGCACTGAAATACTAGAAGTTTCACAGTTGAAAATTGATCTTACTATTATCAAATATATGAAACATTCCATACTAAGCAGTTTCCCCATGCAAAACCTCAGAAAGCAATCCAAAACTTGAAAAGATCTCATTTATCTATTTAGTATAAAAATTAATTGTTCCAAAGTTCTTCATAATACCTCATATGGCAGCTTTCATCCAGTTCCATTTCTCCTTCCTCTAATTTGGATTTCACATCTTTTTTGTCTAATAGCTCTTCCTGTGATTCTCTGACCTTATTTTCCATTATTTTAATTTTTCTTGAAAGCAATTCATATTGACTAGCTTTGCATTGTATTAGTCTGTCACATAAGTGAAGCAAATCCACAAGATTCAATGAGCCATCAGCATCTGTGATAATAAAACAACATAGAAATAAAAATACTACCATGTTCTCTATAGAAAGTACTATATAAGCTGGGCTCATGCCTGTAATCTTAGCTACTCAGGAGGCTGAGATCTAAGGATGGAGGTTCAAAGCCATCCCGGGCACTACAAAGCCTTGTTACTCTTATCTCCAATTAATCACTAGAAAATGGAAAGTGGGGCTATGGCTCAAGGGTAGGGCAGTAGCCTTGAACTCAGGGACAAGCCCCATGTCCCACCAAAAAAATGCTGTATATTTTGGGGACCAGGAGTTTGGCCTAGTAGTAGTAGAGTGCTTGCCTAGCATACACAAAGACCTGGATTATATTTCTAGGTACCACATACATAGAAAAGCTGGACGTCACACTGTGTCTCAAGTGGTAGAACGTTAGCCTTGAAGAAAGCCCACGGACAGTGCTCAGGCCCCGAGTTCAAGCCCCTGAATTGAACAGCAACAACAATGACGAAGGAAAAAGTACTGTATATTTTTACATACACTGAACAAATGTACAGTGAGTGCCTATAATGTAAAACTATGTACTAAAGATAAAACAGATGAACTCTGCTGGTCTTCCTTTCCTTAAAGTGTAGTAAAATGTTTCTTATTTACCTTAAAATGAAGATGGAAAGAGGACATTTAACAAAAAAATTACAAAGAAAGATAGAGTAAAGCCACTTACACAACCATGTTCATTATTGCACTATTCACCATAGTCAAGGTATGAAAACAGTCCAGATGGCCCACAATGGCTGAATGAATTAATAATGTATATTACATATACATATTGAAATTTTATTTATCAATTAGAAAGAATCATATGACATCATTTGCAAAGAAATGGATAGACCTGGAAAAATTATGTTATGCCTAAAGAGAAAATGGATGCATGTTTCTCATACACAGGTCTCATGGACTTTAGTGCCTAGGCTGGCTTTAAACCATGATCTTCAGATCTCAGCCTCCTGAGTAGCTAGAATTACAGGTGTGAGCCACCACTCTCAGCTATAAATAACTTTTAGTCATAAAGGTAATAAATACAGAAAAATTTTGACTGTAAATTAAAATGCATGAAAATAGAAATTAGGGAATGTAGACTCTACAGTAGTTTAACAAAAGTTTCTAGCACTGAATGATTATGTAAAAAGAGTCTGTTTTTCACTATAACTTATTAGTACGCATCAATAATAGCAGAAAGTTTTCACTGTGATAAATTCATTGATATATACAGTATACTTTTAATTGGTATACAAAATATATTTTGAGCTTTTGAAATTGAATAAAAGAAAACAATTGATTTTTAAATTGGCAAAAGGATTTGAAAAACTCATTTACCAAAGTTGCTGTGACAATAGAAAAATAGTCACAGGAAAAGATGCTTAACTCTACTAGCCACTAAAAACATATTCAAAAGCTCAATAGACATCCATTCAATTACTAAATTTAAATTTTCAGTAATATATTTTCTATAATATATAAAGGAACTTAAGCTCTTTTTTAATTTTATTTCATTGTCAGAGTAATGTATAGAGAGGTTACAGTTGCATTTGTAAGGTACACTACTTCTTGAACGTTGTTACCCCTTCCCATGTTATTTTCCCACTTTGATGAAAAGTGAGAACATATACTATTACTGTTGTAAAAAATAATTATCAGTTACTTTAAAGAGAAATAGAGTAAAGAGAATTTTGGTGGGAATTTGTTAAGCATCTTTATTATTGACATTAAATATGTAACATATATACAAACAGGCTTGTCAAACATTATCAAATGACACAATTTATAGATGGACAGTTTCCCTGTATCAATATTGCCTCAGTGAATTATTAAAAAGAAAATGTATGTAGCCTAAAAATGCATAAAATGTAGGTGGGAAAGGAAATGAGAAAAAGAGAGGGAGGGAGGGAGGAAGGGAGAGAGAAAAAGATAAAGCTAGAAGACTAAGGTAGATGTTTAACCCTAACCCAAATGAGAAGATGCTGCAATCTATGCAAGGTGTAGCATATCTGAAGTATATCATGTCTGAAGTTTTAAAGATGTATTTGTGAATAAAAATATAAATAATATAATACCCCAGTGTTCTTTGACACAGTGCTAAAGAGTGTATGAATATAACTACAGTATACACTTAAAGATGTTTATGCAGTGCTCTTAACTATGTTTTCCATTCTAAGTCATTCAATTTGCAGGAAAACACCCTCAGAGGCTGAAGGAACTCACAATGGTCTCCAGTTGGTTCAGTTGACTGAGCTGAGTCATTAAGGGTTTTCATGATATTTTCTGATCTATTGACCTATAAAATAAATAACATTATTTCAAAATTTACCAAACATATTCATACCAAATATAAAGATACAACATGGTGATTGTATCTTATGCAAAAAATATGAACAGATATCTCTAAAAAGAGAGATTGTTGTCAAAAGGCTATCTTTGTCAATAGCCACAGTTTTCTGGCCCATTTTTAAAAGTAAATGTCTTTATTAACATTGTGTTAGGAAGGTTCTATTTCAACATTACTTTTTTTTGTATGAGTCACATCAGCTTAATAAAGTATTTTAATGAGTTACAATTTGATATTATTAAAGTTTACAATAATAGGCACTTTCAACTTACAGATTGCTACTTTTTTAATAAAATAAAATTATAACTGTTTGTTAAACTTAAAATTGAACTGGTAGCCATGGTAGTTCAAGCCTATAATCCCAGCTACTTAAAGGTAGATTTCAAAGCTCATGTTTCATGGCTATTTCTGGCATAGAGTTTTGTCCGTTTCATCCAATTGCTTGGAGAAGTGGCACAAAGCTATCACCCAGCTATGGGGGAAGCACAATAGCTCAGCGGTAGCTCAGTGTACTTGTCCGCCTGTGCACCTCAAGGAAACAGAAGGAATCATAACTCACCACAGACATACATAAAGCCAGACCATACCTCAAAAATAACAAATGCAAGGCAGGGAATTTGGCCTAGTGGTAGAGTGCTTGCCTAGCATGCAAAAAGACTCTTTTTTTGTTTTTGGTCGGTCGTGGGACTTGAACTCTGAGTCTCGACACTGTTCCTGAGCAGTTCAGATTGAGGCTATGGCCCTACCCCTTGAGCCACAGCACCACCTCCAGTTTTCTAGTGGTTAACTGGAGATAAGAGTTTCACTGACTGGCTTTGAGCCAAGATTCTCAGATCTCAGCCTCCTGAAGTAGTTAGGATTACAGGCGTGAGTCACCGCACCTGGCTTAAAATGTTACTCTTAAAGGGGTCGGGAGTTTGGCCTACTGGTAGAGTGCTTGCCTGGCATGCAGGAAGATCCGGACTCGATTCCTCAGCTCCATATACATAGAAAAGCTGCAAGTGGTGCTGTGACTCAAGTGGCAGAGAGCTAGCCTTGAGGAAAAAAACCCAAGGACAGTGCTCTAAGTTCGAGCCCTAGGACTGGCAAAAATAAATAAATGCTACTCTTAAAAAATCTTCAGATTTTTCTTTTGAATTATATGAATCTATACATTATTATGATCCATAAGTGAGGATTTATATTGGGTGTTCCACCATTTCCTTTCCATAACACTTTCAACTTATCCTGATCATTCCACAAAAATTAATAAATTTCTTTGGGACAATAAAGAGCTTCATAATTTAGTTAATAAAAATATTACTTTCAATACAAAAAGCTGAACAAATTTTATGAGACATAATCAGTATTCTCTTTCAGTTTTAGCTTCTACTTTTTTCAGGTTACTAACAGTAAATTAATACATACAAGGTACAACTATATCTATTTCTTTTTTTATTGTATTTAGTAAAAGGGTTACATGATATTTGCCAGATAGAAGGTACATTAATTCACATATATTGATACCCATGTCTTGGTACCCATTAACTATATCTATTTCATAAAAATATTTTCTTGATTCAAGTGGTTATTTTACACTGATACAGTAGAATTTTAAATTAAAATAAACTTTTTGAGAATATATTGAACAATATTATTTTAGTAAATAATTCTGGCCGGGAGTTTGACCTAGTGGTTAAAGTGCTTGCCTAGCATGCACGAAGACCCGGGTTCAATTCCTTGGTACCACATATATAGAAAAAGCCGGAAGTGGTGCTGAGGCTCAAGTGGTAGAGTTCTAGCCTTGAGAAAGTCCAAGGACAGTGCTCAGGCCCTGAGCTCAAGCCCACGACTGGCAAAAAAAAAAAAGAATTCTATATGAATTCAGTCATAATAATGAATTAAAAACAGAAAATGCATATAAATGCTGATCCCTGAACATATTTGTCATTCAAGTACATGAAAAGTAACTGGAACTTCTCATTCCTATGTAAACAGACTCCTATATGCTATTACCAGATAGTCATTAAAATTATGATTGAGAAGTATATGAATTAACTTGTTAGAAGCATTCTGGGCAAAAAGCATATATTATATTCAAGATTTTCAATCTCCATAAAGCTAAGAAGTTTTCTCTGTTGCATAACATCAAAAGGAAAGTCAGCAGTTTCAAAAATATTTACATGAATATTTAAATAAAATATAGTTCTAACATTTCTTCATAATACTACAAATTGTAGTGCTTGTCCAATTCATTGTTTTCACTCACTGTATGTAAATTCATTCTTGATAACCCTTTTTGCATCCCCTTGACCTTATGTTTCAGTTTTTTCTTTTTCCATGAAGGTACTTCACAGTGACTACTTTTAAACTGAATTAGTCTGTTACATGAAGGGCCTGCAGTCTTGAAATTCAGTGGGCCACCAGAATCTGTATCAAGGTACAAACACAGAAATAAAAATTTTTCATATTTATTCATTATGCACTGTATCAACATAAGGTACATGCCAATAATGTGGAACATTACAAAGATCTGCAGGTAAGTGAACATCATGCTGCTTCTTTTTACCTAAACATTAATGAAAAAGACAAATCAGGGACCATGAGTGTGGCCTAGTGGTAGAGTGCCTGCCTAGCATACAGAAAGCTCTGGGTTCGATTCCCTGGTACCACATACACAGAAAAGGCCAGAAGTGGTGTTGTGGCTTAAATGGAGCAAGCTTTTTTTGAGAAAGCCCAAGGACAGTGTCTAGGCCCCGAATTCAAGCACCAGGAGGGCAAAAATGGAAAAAGAAAAAGAAAGGAAGAAAAAATAAATCAAACAGCCATTATGAATTCAGATAAATGTTAAATAAAAACAGAGTTCTGTGAACACCTGAAGGAATTTTATCTACAATGGACCATGAGTGTTTATCCTGGGACAGCTATAGTGACAAATGAAGAATAAGCAGGAATTAGCTAGAGGGAGGATAAAGATTCTTCTAGCTAATCAAGAGACTTTGCTGAGACTCATTCATCTATAATTTTATTTAAGGTGGAGGAATAGGTACTCATTTAAATTCCTACTGAAACAACAACAAAAATACATGAAAAAATATAATAGACATCAGACTCTTCATGGGACATTAATAAAGTGTAATCCTCACAAATGTTACCACTTCCAGTCAAGAGAGAGTTTCTAGGCCACACACAACAACTCATGAATACTTGAGCTGAGCTAATAAAGATGAGTTTGGTAAAAATCAGCACAGCCATAGATCACAGGACAGACATCAGAGAAAAGAGATTACTACATTGAAAGAAGCCTGAAGAACTGCAAAGAGCCTCCTCAAGTATTTATCAGTGTAACAATCAAGAAGTTATGCCAAGAAAATATATTAGATTAATGAAAAACATTATCTGACAAGATGAGATGAAATTGTGCCTAGTGTTCATACAGTGATTAGAATGTCCATTACCATGTCCCATGACTGACAAAAAAAGTGTCCTTTTCTGTTATCTGTTTGGACCAACTCCCATTCCACTGTACAATAGGAAAAGTAAGCAGAAAGCTCCTGCCTCAGTGGTAGGGACATAATCCTAAACTGAATACTGCTCTAACACACTAAGAAATCATAAATAAAAGACCAGTAAGGAACAAGATACTTATGAATAAGTATATTCTAAAATACACCTTGATGTGAAAGCTTTCTCTGAAAAATAAAATCGCAAGAGCCAATTATGACCAGATGGCAAAACCAAAACTTTCTCCACATAATTCAGTGAGTAAGAAGAGTCAGAGTAGCAAAGGAAATACTATATTCAAAATAGAGAGAGATCCAAAACAGAGAGTACTTGAGGTTAGGTGAGAGCTAGTCAAATGAAATCAAGGCAGCAGGCCTTCCCTACCTTGAAAGAACAATCTAACAGCTTTGTGATTATTTCCTAAGCACAGAACTAAGGCAAATGGCTGCAAGTGCTTCAGCATTGGGGGTTCTGCTGCCATGAAGGATATGAACCCCAGCTGCCCTGAGGATCACAAAGCAATTTTAAAAAACTAGAGCAGGGAGTCTTGTAGAACATAGAATATCATTGGGAAGGATGGCCATGAGAGCTCATTGTGGAAAGGAAAATGTTTTGACATAGACTCATTGAAAAGTTTAAGCAATCAAAATATTTTGAAAAAAAAAATTTGTAAGAGCCTGGTGGATAGTGGCCTTGTTCTAAGATCAAATCAAGTCTCAATGCCTGAAGACTCCAGCACAAACAGAACACTAAGTATACATCTGGTGGAACACTCTAGCTCCTGGAGAACCTAGCTGGTTGCAGGAGTTTATGACCAGTTATTATTTAGCCATGAGCTACTGGGAACTCACAATGAACATGAGGGACAGAGACAGAGGGAGTGACTATAATCAAGGTGCATTGTAATGTAGGTCAAAAATCCTTTATTAGGTCACAAGATACCTATCAGTCTTCTCCCTCTGCTAAGTGATGAACTTTTCAGTAAATTCTTTAAGAATTGATAAATTATTTCACTTAATATGATTTTTTTCCAAGTCCCCATGGTTTTCCTCATTTGTAGTATCTAATATATGCCTAAGATTCTCCTAGCAGAGGATCACAATAGTTCAATAACTATGTACATATTACCATATAAGATGATGCTAAGAGCCAGGCAAGGTGGCTCACTCCTGTAATCCTAGCTACTCAGGAGGCTGAGATCTGAAGATCAAGGTTCAAAGCCAGCACAGGCACAAAAGGATGTGAGACTCTTATCTCCAATTAACCTCTAGAAAATGGGAAGTGGGGCTTGACTCAGGGTAGGGTGGTAGCCTTGAGCTGAAGAGCTCAGGGACAGCACCCTGGCCAGTTCAAGCCCCATGATACACACACACACACACACACACACACACACACACACACACACACACAAAGATGATACTAAGAAAAATGAACTCCAGGATATGGAAATGAGGGTTTTATTTATGCTTGTTGTTTTTAATGTACTATGTGAATTTATTTCTTCTTTCCTTTTCCCCCTAAGATTTATTTCTTACTGTTGCTATGTGATTTTGGTAACTGGTGTAATATGTGTGTGTGTGTGTGTGTGTGTGTGTGTGTGTGTGTGTGTGTGTGTGGTGTGTGTGTGTTTATTTGAAATAGGGAAGAAAAGGGGAGCAATGAAATGATGAGACAAAGGATAAAGGATGAACCAATGTAACAGTGATACTCACAATATGTTGGGAATGAACTTGACAACTGTGTGGGGGAAGTGGGGGAAGTGGGGGAAAGGGAATGTGGGAGAAAAATGTGGGAGGTGATGAAATGTTTGAGAAGAAATGTACTCATTAACTAACCTCTCTGTTCATCACCATGACAATAAAATTAAATTAAAATAATATAAGATGATAATGAGCCAAGACTAGAAAAATAAGGATTACAATATCATGTATGTAGAAGCTACTCTAAATAAAAGCTGAATTAATAACTGTAAGCAGAATACACAAGTCTCTTAAGTCTCCTCTTCCACTGCAAAATTCAGGACTGTTTATTCTCTTCACTATCAGATGCATTTGTCACATACCCATTGACTTATATATGTGCTTCCCTTTTGGGCACAAATTGGGGGCCTATGTAGCAAATGGAAGCTGCCTAACAATTCATCCAAAAGTAGTGTCAAGTATTCAAAGAAAATATATTCCAAAATGAAGCATACAAGTGAAGATCTGACTCTTCACTGGCCCTGTTCTTTCTTTTCTTTTTTTTTTTTTTTTGGTCAATCATGGGACTTAAATTCTGGACCTGGATGCTGTCCCTTAAGATCTTCAGCTCAAAGCTACTGCCCTACCCCGTGTGCCACAGTTCCACTTCCAGTTTTCTAGTGGCTAATTGGAGATAAGAGTCTCATGTTTCTTAGTGCCCAGGCTGGCTCTGAACCGAGATCCTCAGATCTCAACCTCCTGTGTAGCTAGGAGTACAGGCATGAGCCACCAGCCCCCAGCACTGGCCCCATTCTTGATCCACATATAACACCAGCCCATTTACAAGGAACTTAGAGAGTTCACCCTCTATCTCAGTAGTACTGGTAATCATGCCTAGAACTTTGAGTATATAAAAAAGACTTTTGTCCACTTTGAAAACATTTCTTCCAGTCAAGTGGTGAGAAAATAATTCCACCATAAGGAGAATCTTACTTGAGAGCCCTTCCATCACAAGATGACAAATGATTAAAATATCCAGCCAATGATTGTCAGTGTCAACAGAAAAGGAATATGAAAAAAGGCAACCTGACATCACCCGTAAAATGACCACACAGTAACAGACACTGAAGATAATGAAAATGAAAAAGGTCAAATAACTAAAAAGCTTAGTTACTAAAATGATCAATGATCATAGTAAAGAACTAAAATGATCAATGATCAATCATCATAGTAGCTCACATCTATAATCCTAGCTATTCAGGATACTGGTTCTAAAAGATCATAGATCAGTGCCGTTCTTGGTAACCAAAAAAGACCTATTGTGGAAGTGTGTCTCAATGATAGTGGAAGAGCTCAAACTAAGCAATCAAAGTAGCAAATATTATCTCTAAATAAGAACTACTTCTAGGCATATTATAGATAAAACATGAAATATGCACAACAAAACAAGGCAGAAGGCTGAAAGAAAAAAAGGCAAGTAACATATAAATGGAAGGCTATCAGAATATCAGATTTCTCAAAATGCTCAAATCAAAAAGTAATGCATACAACCTCTAAAAGAATATAATGGCCAACCTAAATTACTGTTTCCACCAGAGCCATTCATGGTTGAACAAGAGACTGAAACATTCTATAAAAATAAAACATTCTATAAAAATAAAAAGTGAAGGAACAAGGAAGTAGTGACTCATACCTATAATCATAAATATTTTGTCAGACTGAGATTTAGAGTATAATGGTTTGAAGTCAGCCTGGGAAGAAAAGAGTCAAGAGCCTTTTCACCCATAGAAGGGTACTATCATATCAATCTATGTGGGAGTCTGAGATTTTATACTCACAATTCCAGGTTAGTTCAGGTAGAAAATAGGAGAGACTTCATTTCCATAGAGGGTAGCTAGATACAGTGGCATCAGCCTGTGATCCATGTAATGACAGGAAATCATAAGGTCATAGCTCAGGCCTGGGCCTGGGCAGCAAGTGTACACATGTGTGCATAGACTTAAAAATCCAAATTTAAAAACACATAGCTGAGCGCGGTGGCTCACACCTGTAATCCTAGCTACTCAGGAGGATGAGATCTGAGGATCTCGGTTCAAAGGCAGCCTGGGCACTAAGGAACATGAGACTCTTTATCTCCAACTGATCACTAGAAAATGGGAAGTGGGGCTATGGCTCCAGGGGTAGGGTGGTGGCCTTGAGCTGAAGAACTCAGGGACAACACCCTTTCCCCCTCCAACACACACACATAAAAATTCAGCGATGGACATAAGTTCAACATTTATAAATTAATACAGCATATAAACAAAATAAAATAGAAAAAAATCACATGATCATTTCAATAGGTTCAGAAAAACCTTTAAGAAAATCAATAACCCTTTACAACAAAAAGCTTTGAAAAACTAGTAAAATAAGGAAAATTCTCAATATAATAAAGACTATATACAACAGACCTACAGTTAGCATTAAACTAAATAAGACATGAGCCCATTTTATGTAAAGTTAGAAATGGCAGAGGGTGTACACACTCATATTCAATATAGTTCTAGAATTCATGACTAGAGCAAGAATGCAAGAGAAAGAAATAAAAGTGATATAAAACTGTAAAACAATGTAGAAGGAAATGAAGAAGACACTAGAACATTCGAAGACCTACTAGGTTTATGAACTGGTAGAACTGACAAAAAAATTGATATTGCAAATTCTGCAAGCAATCAAAATTTTCAATGAAACCCCCATTAAAAATGCTTGTCATTCAGGTGGGCAGCATTCCAGCCAAATTCTATCCCAGCTCTTAAGGCCAGCCTAGTATCTTGGAATTAGAAAACTGAAATTCTCTAACGTCTTACTCAACAACAACAAAAATCCCAGTCAGATCTTAAAAGCCAGTAGTGTTTCCAGACTGGGTTGAGAACAGGAACTCTGGTACTAGCCACACCTCCATATCTGGGAACATTACAGATTCCAGATATGCCAGTCCCACCCACACTCAAGTTCACTGCAGCGTCTAGGCTGTAAATAAGAGCCATCTCTACTTGTGAGCTAAAGAGCCCCCTACCCTCTAGGGCTGTCTGACTTGGGCTGGGAAGTAAGCTGAAGAGATTCCAATCCTGCAGATTTCAGCAACTAAAACAGAAGCTCCACTAACGGTACTGCATACCAGACACTGGGAGACAGAAGTCCCCAAACAAATGGGAGAATTCAACTTATGTTGATTTCCCTCTGTCTCTGTCTCTGATTCTCTCTCTGTCTCTGTCTCTGTCTCTGTCTCTGTCTCTCTCTCTCTGTCCTCTCTCCCTGTCTCTCACTCTCTGTCTCTCTGTCTCTCTCTGTGTCTCTCTCTGTCTCTCTGTCTGTCTCTCTGTATTTCTTTTGTTTCTGGTTTTGGTTTTTGTTGTTAAGGTTAATTAGTCTTAGTGATTGCTAAGACTGTTTCTGTTGAGAGCATACTTAGTTCTGGTTGTATTTTTGACTGTTTAGTTATATTTTGAGTGCCTTAGTTTTTTTCTTCACTTCCTTTCCCTTTTATTCAGATATTCTTTGTTTTATTGTCTTTATTTTCTTCCTATTTATTTTAATTTTAATTTTAATTTTTCTGGCCTTTCTCTTTGTCTTTCCTTTCTTTATTCTTTTGATCTCTTATTGTTTGCCTGTTTATTTGAATGTATCTGCTTCTATTTGAGTCTGTCTAGCTGGTTCAACCTCTTAGGTTTTTTTTTTTTTTGCCAGTTCTGGCCTGAGTTCTATCCTTGGGCTTTCTTAAGGCTGGTGCTCTACCACTTGAGCCACAGCACCACTTTTTTTGCAGGTCTGGGCTTGAGCTCAGGGTCTGAGCACTGTCCTTGAGTTTTTTTCTCAAGGTTAGAGCTCTACCACTTGAGCCACAGCACCACTTCTGGCTTTTTTCTATGTATGTGGTACCAAGGAATCAAACCTGGGGCTTTGTGCATGCTAGGTAAGCACTCTACCATTAGGCCAAACTCCCAGCCCACTTCTGGCTTTTTCTATGTATGTGGTACCAAGGAATTGAACCTGGGTCTTTCTGCATGCTAGGCAAGCACTTTACCACTAGGCCAAACTCCTGGCCCCATCCTCTTATCTTTTTTGATTTGGTTTGATTTATCCTGTCCTTCACAACAGATTTGCTCACTGGCTACAACCTTTTCTATACCACACTACCTATCTTCAAACAAAAGTGAAGGAGTATTTAGATAGATGAATACTATCTATAGTTTAAAACCTACAGGAATGTTGATACCAAACTTCAAACTCTATTTCAAAGCCATAGTAATTTAAAAATCTCATGTACAAGAATAGGTCTGAGAACCAATGTAATAGAAAAGATGACCTAGAAATAAACCCACAGACATACATCCACCTAATACTTGACAAGGGAATCAAAAACACAGCATGAAAGAAAAACTCTTCAAAAGATGGTGCTGGCAAATTGGCAATATACATCCAGAAAACTGCAGCTAGATCCTTATATATCACCCTACACCAGAATCAATTCCAAATGGATCAAAAACTTCAATGTAAGGCCAGAAACCATGAAAATGTTACAGGAAAAGATAATGGAAAAACTAGGATTCCTAGGCACAGGTTGAAACTTCCTATGCAGTGATCACAACAAATCAAAGAAAGACTGGATAAATGGAATTGTATCAAAGAGTTTCTGAATGGCAAATAATATGCAAGACAAATAGAAAGCCCACAGATTGGGAGACCTTCACTAGCTATACAGCAGACAAGAGCCTGAAATATACTTAGAGCTCAAAAAAATTGAACTCCCCCAAACAAATTCTCAAAGAATTAAAAAGAGACTTCTTAGAAGAGAAAATAAGAATAGCCAATAGACATGTAAAGAAATGTTCAACATCTCTGTCCATAAAATAAATGCAAATGAAAATTACATTGAGAATCCACCTCACCCCAGTTATAATGGCCATTATCAAGAACACTAACAAAAACAGATGCTGGTGGGGATGTGACCCAAAGATAATTCTACTTCACTTTTGGTGGGAATGTAAACTTGTTTAACCACTCTGGAAAGCAGTATGGAGATTCCTCAAAAGACAACACATAGAGCTTTTCCTTATAACCAAGTATTCCCACTCCTGGGCATTTATCCAAATTACCACAAACCAGCCCACTCTAATGCCACTAGCACAATGGTATTTAATGAAGCATTGTTTACCATGACTAAGATACGAAATCAACCCAGATGTCCCTTTATGTTACACAATAAAATTCCATGCCTCCATCAGAAAGAATGATATTTCCCCATTTATAAGGAAATAGAAAGACCATGGAAAAAATTATGTTAAATGAAGTAAGCCAGACCCAAAGAAAATAGTGTACATAGTTTCCCTCATTTGTAGCCATTAGAGTGTGCCTATAAATCTACAAGAAAACAAAATGGATGGTAAAAAACAAACAATTACACTTGGACATGACATAGTAAGCAGGACTGTAAATAGTCACACAATGAGACCAAAGGAGGATATTCTTAGGAGATGACCACAAAGGTTCAAAAGCTATCTGAATATTATCATATAAAATGATGTTTATCAAAATGTACTCCAAGAAATGAAAAATACAACACTTCTCAAATAAAACCTGAGAGAAAAATCTTTGTGATCTAGCATGGGTTAAAGTCTTCTTAATGATAACACCAATAATTATGAAAGCACATAAAATGGCTTTCATCAGAATTTAAAATTGCTGGGGCAGAAGTTTGGCCTATTGGTAGTGTGCTTGCCTTGCATGCATGAAGACTCAGATCCAATTCCTCAGAAGTGGTGCTGTAGCTCAAGTGGTAGAGCTCTGGCCTTGAGGAAAGCCCAAGGACAGTCTCAGGCCCTGAGTTCAAGCCCCAGGACTGGCAAAAAAAATTTTTTTAATTGCAGGGATCCAGAGTTTGGCCCAGTGGTAGAGTGCCTGCCTAGCATTCATGAAGCCCTGCATTCAATTCCTTCATACCAAATACACAGAAAAAACTGAAAGTAGTGTTATGGCTCAACTGATAGAGCACTAGCTTTGAGAAATCCCAAGGACAGTGTCCAGGCCCTGAGTTCAAGTCACAGGACTGGAAAAAAATTTTTTAATTGCTGCACTTCAAAGATACTATTAAGAGGATGAAAGGGCAAGTATGTTAGTTCATGACTACAACTGCACCCACTCAGTGAAGTCTACCTGGGCAAAAGTCAACAAGACCCTATCTCAAAGAATAACCTGTGTGGTATACTAGGATCTATGATCCAGGTTGTGTAGGAGGATCACAATCTGAGACCAACACAGGGCAAAGATGTGAAAATATCTAAATGAAAAAGGATTTTTCATAGTACAAGAAAGTACCTGCCTTACAAGTATAGGGCTCAGAGTTTTCAAACTCTATTGTCATCAAGATGCAGATATAATAAAATCTACATGTATAAAATGTTGGTCAACTTCTTATGGTCTTACAAATTAATGAGGCATGCTGTATAATTAATACATGTAATAAAATTACTAATATACAAGACAAAATGATTAGAAAAACAGATCTGAGGCTTAAGAAATAGTTAAGGGGCCGAGAGTTTGGCCTAGAGATAGAGTGCTTGACTAACAAGCACCAAGACCCAGGTTCGATTCCTTGATACCACATACATAGAAAAAAGCCAGAAGTGGTGCTGAGGCTCAAGTGGTAGAGCTCTAGCCTTGAGAAAGTCCAAGGACAGTGCTCAGGCCCTAAGTTCAAGCCCAGGACAGAAAGAAAGAAAGAAAGAAAGAAAGAAAGAAAGAAAGAAAGAAAGAAAGAAAGAAAGAAAGAAAGAAAGAAAGAAAGAAAGAAAGAAAAAAAGAAAGAAAGGAAGGAAGGAGTTAACTAGCAAGTGTTAGACTCCAAGAGGATCCTTGTAGTGAAAAAATACATATAACCACAGCAAAAAAAAAAAAAAAAGAGGAAAATTGGGTTGGGTGTGTGGCTTAGTAGAAGAGTACTTGCTTAGCATGCACAAATTCCTGGATTCAATTGCCTGGTACTACATACACAGAAAAAGCCGCAAGTGGTGTTGAGGCTCAACTGGTCAAGTGCTAGCCTTGAGAAAGCTCAAGGACAGTGAGTACCCAGGTCTCAGGACTGGAAAAAAAAATTTAAGAAGTAGCTGGGGCACAGAAAGATACAGGATGAAGCTAAAGGAAGGAGATATTTTACCTTAGAGAAATGAGAACAGGTAGCTGTGAGTTAAGATGATTGGATTTGAAATTTAATGCATAAATATAGTTGCAAAGTAGATAAAAGTTCCAGGAAGAAAAGAAACATGAGATATAGTTTGAGCTTTCCACAGTATTCCAGGTAGAAAAAAATGGTAAGCTGAATTTATCATGGAAAAAGCCAATAACAGACAGAGTAAAAACCAAGAGAATTTGAAAAGACCATCAACAAAGATTTGCTAAAGGAAAATAAGCACATGAAAAGATGTTCAACATTATTAGTCATGAAAGAAATATGGCCACACACAGTGGCTCACGCCTGTAATCCAAGCTACCTAGGGAAGCTGAGATCTGAGGATCATGGTTCAAAGTCAGCCTGTGCACTAAGGCCCAATTAACTACCAGAAAACCGGAAGTGGCGCTGTGGCTCAAAGGGTTGGGCGGTAGCCTTGAGCTGAAGAGCTCAGGAACAGTGCCCAGGTGGAGAGTTCAAGTCCCATGACAGACACAAAAAAACAAAAACAAAAACAAAATAAAGAAAAGAAAAAAAGAAATATGAACTGTAAGCACTGCTCAAAATTGCTTAGAAATAAGATAATTGCTTATATTGTGGAAAAAATAAGAAATTAGAATTCTTGTATGCTATTTATATAAATGGAAAATGAAAATGATATACAATATATTTAAGATCCATTGGCTTTTTGTTTGTTTATTTTGGAGATACTGGCTATTTCATTTGCTTGCCGGCACTCTACCACTTGAATCATACCACCATCCCTCTCTTTTTTCATTTTTTGCACTACAGTCTAATACTAATTACGTTTTTCACACACCTAAGATGATAGCCAAGTACCACCACACCAATATTTTTTGGGTTAAAATTAGGCCTTGAAAAATCTGCTCTGGATGGTCTGCCATCCAACTTTAATTCCAGCTAGAATTAAAGATACAAGCCCAAAAGCTCACTATTTTGTCAATTTCTTATTAGGACAGTATAAAATGGAATGAAGAGTCTGTGGTTAATAAATTTCTTAACTATTTTAGTGCAGATGGTTATACTTTTACAAATATGTCAAACCAATCAAATGGTACCTTTCTATTTGTACAGTGTTTCATATATCAATATAACTTGGTAAAAATAAATAAATAAATTACACTTATGTAAAAAAAAACCCAAAAACCTCTTAAGAAGGGGCCAGCAGTGTGCAGTGTGGCAGAGTGATAGAGTGCTTGCCTAGCACGCATGAAGCTCTGGGTTCGATTCCCAGTACCACATACACAGAAAAAGCAGGAAGTGGTGCTATGGATCAAGTGGTGGAGCACTAGCCTTGAGAAAGTTCAAAAACAATACCTAGGCCATGAGTTCAAGTTCCAGTTCCAAAGTAGTTGCAAAGTAGATCAAATTTCCAGGAAGAAAAGAAACATTGAATATAATTTAAGTTTACCATAGTATTCTGGTAGAAAAAAATGATAAGCTGACCTTATCATGTAGAAGGCACAGGAGAGAAGCAAAGTAAACAAAAAGCTTCAGATGCTACTTAGACTAACAAATCTATAGTGGGGATCATCATGTCTTTTGCTGACAGTTTACCATAGTTCCCTGTTCTGTAGAAGCATGTTTCTAACATGAACCACATTAAAACATAGCAGTGTTCTGTGTCTCAGTGCTAAGTGACATGTGCAATTAGTAGTGAAATAAGGAGAAGACCTAACTTTGAACTTCATCCTCAGTTATCCTATAACCACTACATTTTCTCAGGATTGCGATGAGACTACTCACAATCATCTGTGTCTGTTTCAGATGACAGAGTTAAATCATCATGGTCTTCCAGAGCATGAATTTGTTTTCTGACCTGAGAAATAAACACCGTTTTTAAAGATTCTCAAATGGTTAAAAAAAAATACTAAAGAAACAGAAGTCTAGGGGGTGGGGTGAGGGAAAAGGGGACCAAGACATGAGAAAGGGTACCAATGTACATGAAGTAATGCACTTTCTATCTGGTGAATATAATGTAACCCTTCTATTAATTACAATAAAAATATAAAAAAAAGAAACAGAAGTCTAAATAGGTATATGAAAAAAATACAGAATTATCAGAACCTCTTTCCCTATTTGGAGCCAGAGCAATAAGGCAAGAAGCAAGCATAAAGGGGATCCAAATAGATAAGAGGATGTAGTTTTAATTTTTTTGGTGGGTTAAATTACCTTCTATAATGGACCTTTCAGTGAAATTGCATTTTCCTTAAGATCTATAATTACAAGTACTTGTAGTTCATTTACTCATTAAGGCAAATTTAATTTTTAGAATTGAATTTTGTAAAAATATCAACTTGCACAGATATCAAGCAACTTGAAACATGTAATGCCATGTTGAGGAGCACTATGCTTTAAAAATAACCATCTTAGGGGCCTGGAGTTTGGCCTAGCAGAGTGCTTGCCTAGCACGCACAAAGATCCAGGTTTGATTCCTCGGTACTACATACATAGAAAAAGCCAGAAGTGGTGCTGTGGCTCAAGTAGTAGAGCTCTAGCCTTGAGAAAGCCCAAGGACAGTGCTCAGGTTCTGAGCTCAAGCCCAGGACTGGCAAAAAAAATAATGATAATAATCTTGGCTGAGTGTGGTGGCTCACGCTTGTAATCCTAGCTACTCAGGAGGCTGAGATCTGAGGACCAAGGCTCAAAGCTAGCCCAGGCACAAAAGAACCTGAGATTTATCTCCAGTTAACCTCTAGAAAATGGGAAGTAGGGCTTGGCTCTAGGGTAGTGTGGTAGCCTTGAGTTGAAGAGCTTAGGGATACTACCCAGGCCAAGTTCAAGCCCCATGACCCACACAAAATAAATAAATAAATAATCTTTTATAGCAGATATGTTTATGTAAAAAGAATACAACCCCATACTGTATGGGTCATGCAGATATTTCTAGTGATTTGGTTCTGTGGCAACTAAGGTCTTCAGGTCCAATCTCCATGAAACATTTTTTGGTTGGTCAGTCCTGGAACTTGAACTCTGGGCCTAGGCAGTAATACTGCTAAAGTCTAGAATGGTGCTTATGGGTGATGCTGCCCGGGGGCTACCAATCACACTGTATTTTTTCTTGTCTAGTACAATACCTTGTATGTTTGTTTAGATGTTTTCATACTCAATCTGAAACAAACAAAATATTTTCAGGCAAATATTAAATATGCAGAATACAAAAAAATATTAAATCTTATACAACACATCCATAGTGTACTTGTTGTCATTTATAGTTAAAGTAAACACTGTCTGCAAATCAGATTTCACTTCAAAGAGAGTAAACAATAGTACAAAAGAATAATACTAAAATATAACAAAGAAAATAATTTGCCAGCAAAATAGTTTTCTGACAGTCAAAACAATAGGAAAATCTTGATGCTACTTATAGTATATGACATAAATAAGTGTTCTATGGTGATTTTATCATTTAAACAAAGGAAAAATACAACCTATTAAAGATTATTGAATTCTATTTGGAAACTATTATACAAGTCCTCATATGAGAAAGCATCTTTTTAAATAGTATTAGGACCAATCATTCTCAAGATACTCTTTTTTTATTCTCAAGATATTCTATTTTACTATCCTATTTTATTATATATATATATATATACAGTTGTATTACAACTGTTTATATCCCTATGTACAATATAGTCATATACAAGTTCAAAGGCAATTTACTTCAAAAATTATTCCATGTGTCTAGTGCCAGTGGTTCACTCAGGTAACTAAGAATTAAAGAGTCATGGCTCAAAGTCATCACAGACAGGTAAGTTCTTGGATCTCCATATCCAATTAACTACCAATCTGTTTCTTTCAAATCTATCAGTTTTTTTTTAACTTAGGCAATTTAATTCAATATACATGTTTTTCTATTCTTGTTGGTTTCCAATATCATTCAAACTTCTTCTAAATGGTTCATCCTAAAAGGAAATAAACATTCTTAAATGCAATATCCTTCTTTAGTTGTTTTGCATTCTCTATTTCTTTTCCTAGTCAAAATTCTCAAGAATATAGTACAGCTTTATCGTCTAGAGTCAGACTTCCATGATGAAAACTTATTGAAACTTCCCCTTGGATTATCCTCATCTAAACAACTTATCAGCAGCACTGATATAATTGAATGATTATTGTTTGTTTTCAGACTACTCTATTCAATTTCCAGAAAATTAATAATCATTAACTTTTCTTCCATTGAAAATAGTTTGTAGTTGTTTACCTTCCTTCATCTTCATCTATTTCAGTAGAACTGCATCCATCCGTCATTTGTAGTAGATCACTAGTTATTGACATGGGATTCTCATGTATTGACCCAGAATCTCTAGAGGCCCAATTTTCACTTCCACTTTCCTTTACTTCCATGGCAGCCCAGAAAGGAACACTCCTTAAAAAGTTCATGAAAGACTATATTTTCTAATAATTCCACTAGTAAAGATTTAAAAATTCTCTTGTAACATTTCAACTCTTTCCCATTCTAATTCATTTATTAAGGCAAAAAAATATAGAGAATGCCAGCTAAAGTCATGGTATCATAAACATCCTACCATGAAACAGGAGAATAACAGGTTGTGATATATAAGAACATGTAAGTTGATGTGGATTGATGACACTTAAGTGCAAAGAGGTGAATACAAAACAGGAGCTCACCAGCCCCCCCCCCCCCCAAAAAAATGTGAGAAAGAACCAAGAAGATACTTGGGGCTCACACCGGTAATCCTAGCTATTCAGGAAGTTGAGATTTGATGATCACAGTACAAAGCCAGCCCAGGCAGGAAAGTCCATGAGACTCTTCTCTCCAATAAACTACCCCAAAGTTGAGCTTTGATTCAAATGGTAGAGTGCTACCGTTAAGCAAAAGAAGTCAGGGACAGTGCCCAGACCCTGAATTCAAGTCTTAGGACCCTCCAAAAACATGAAAGAAAGGAAGGAAGGAAGGAAGGAAGGAAGGAAGGAAGGAAGGAAGGAAGGAAGGAAGGTGCAACCAAATTAAACATAAAGACTGGATTTTTGATATTGAGGCAATTTCCAGTAAAAAGTGCTCTTTGGGGACATAAAACTTCTCATTATACTGACCAAGATATATCATATACATACATTGACATGTCAAAATGAAACCTCTGTCTGGAATTATTTAAAGTTAACAAAAATTTTAAAACCAGACTATTTTCTCACGTTTTTAAAATACAAGGTTGTCATGGAAATCCAGTGATATAATTACGATGAAATATTTGTAAAACTATATAAAGTACAATAAAGCTACTTGGGTTTTGATTTTTAATAAAAATTTTATTTCTAAAAAAAGAAATATGTATATGAGTAGAATACTTACAAAACATTATAAACACATACATAGCCCTAATGAACACATTCTATATCACATAACATCACTTATTTAATGCTATATATATATATATGACTAATACTCTTTTACAGGCATGCATGTCTTTCCAAGTCATATTTTCCTAACTGAATAAGACCCAATTCTAGAAATGAAGTTGTTAGCTTGAAAGAATGATATTTCTTTGGTTATATAATTTGACCTTTAAATTTTTATCAGCTTAATTTAACCATAGCATAGATAAGAACTATATTTTTTCACATTTGCAACATCGACTATTTTTTTAACATTGACTATTTTGTTTAATTTATATACTTGCTAATTTTATTTTTATTAAGGAATTTATTAACATTGATTTTTACATCATATTTCAAACAAGTATTCAGGAAGGGAATCGCTATATACAATCACTGGCACTTAGATTTTAGAACATAATTAAAATTAGGCTATGTAATAAAACCTTATGTCTACAGAGTCATAAATTTTTATGTGTATGTAGTTGTGTTTATATTTCCAATAATATGTCCATATATTTTCAATGCATTTGAAGAAAATGATTTCATGAGCTGGGAGTGATAGCTCGTGCCTGTAATCCTAGCTACTGTGAAGGCTGAGATCTGAGGATCAAGGTTCAAAGCCAGCCCCAGGCACAAAAGGACCTGAGGCTCTTACCTCCAATTAACTTCTAGAAAACAAGAAGTGGGACTTGGCTCACGGGTAAGGTGGTAGCTTTGAGCTGAAGAGCTCAGGGACAATGCCCAGGCCGAGTTCAAGCCCCATGACCCACCAAATAAAAAAGATCTCATGGTACATGAGATTCCATAATTGTAACAAAACAAAGCCTGAATCACTCTATTGGAAGCATATAATTTGTTAAACATCATGATTAGACAAAAATTATTTTTAATGGCAACCATGTACTTTGAAATATTACCAGTGTCTTACCTATGATCTCCATTCCCATTAATTGGGAACTGCTTGTGACTGCCTTTGCCCAGTGGAGCTGATCCATCCTCATTCAAGTCAGAATCCACAGGAACAGGAGCAGTAGCATCACCGCAATGCATTTTCCATGGTATTTTCATTTCATTCCTTTTGTGTTTCTTCTTTTTGGGTTTAACCTTTAATAAAAAATTTGAGGCTAAATATAACTTCCTATCCAAGAAATTGTACGCCTTTCTTTTCATCAAGTCCTTGCTATCCAACATATCTCCTTTCTCTTTGAGTGAAGTAAGAAGAAAGTGATAAATGTATCCTGTTCTGTCTTTACTACTTTAAATTTACATCCAACAGCTAAATAGAGAAAGTGACTTTACAGAGCTTTGTGATTGAAATGAAATTTTCCACTTCCTTCAAGAGCCAAGGCCAACCTCATCTCCATTGCCATTGCCTCCCCCATGCCCCCCCCCCACCTCCCTCCTGGGCGCTTTCATGGACCTCCTTCAGCTCAAGTCTAGCACTTTACCACTTGAGCCACAAGGACACTTCCAGTTTGGGTTTGGGTTTTGTTTTCTGTGATTAATTGGAGATAAGAGTCTCATGGACTCTCTGGGCATGGTTGGCTTCAAACTGAGATCTTCAGATCTCAGCTTCCTCAGTAGCTAGGATTACAGGTGTGAGCCACCAGCACCCAAGCCCATTGCCTTCTACAATGCTTTTCTTATTAGGATCCTGGGAATGGACCAAGTGAAGTCACTCACTGAAATGTATGATTCCAGGAGGCAACAGTACAAGAAGCAGAAGGAAATTGCTGAGTTGATGATATGTATTATAAAAAACAAAATAGCTCTAATTTTCATATTCACTATCCATATACTTCTTTTACAACTGAAAAATGCATTTGTAATTACCTACTGCAGCCCTGCTAGTTGATACACTTTGATATTCTTTCTCATTCATTACTTTATTCCAATTAAGCAATTTATGCATAAGCAACTGTGAAATATACATAGGCCTTACACTCTTTTTAGTCACATCGCTGGGATTATCTCAGGTTAGAGGTCATATGGTAAAAAGATATGTTAGCTTCCGATGTTACATGGCACTTGGGAAATTGACAGAATGAAGATAATGAAACAACAAAGGACTTGGAAAGATTTTGTAAATTAATCATTCATATGAAAGAAGTGATCCACATTTAGACATCATTTCATGCAGAGATAATCACATTTTATATATGAGATTATATTAACAGAAAATTGAATACAATTGATTTGCCAAAAAAAGGCAGTAGTATCAAGTGAAAGTTTCCACGGTTCTGAAGTTTACTTGTAGTATTTAGGCAAATCATATTCTTCTTATAATTCTAGTGTTGCTATTATTCTCTCCTTGGGAAGATTTTTGATATTTGTCACTATGTGGTGGGGGATTTTTCTGATTCAAGTTTTGTCTGCTGAAATTTATTAGCCCTGTGATTATCACTTACAGGTTTCAGATACAAATCTCATATGGGTTTTGTTTTTGTCAACAACAGAAATAATTGTTGTCATTGTTGCTGCTTTTATTTGAATATATGGTTCATTTCTTTGGAGTGGGTAACCCACTGCTGCTTTGGTTTACTAAATACATCTAAAATATAAGATCCAATAAGAAATATTTTGGATCATAGGTCTTCCTGATTTTTTTCAGTTTTGGCTGTAGTTAGGTTTGAATTCAAGACCTCAACTTTGTTCAAAGTGCTTTACCAGTGAGAGAGTCTTCCACACTTTTGCTTTGATTGATTTGGAGATATGATCTTGCTTTGGTCATTTTAGCCTGAACTACGCAAGTTCTTACTTATACTTACCATCACAACTTGGGGGGCAAGTGCATGCACTATACCTCTTTTTTCCACTTAGATGGAGCCTCACATACCTCAGGACAGGAGTGACTATGAACCTAGATCTTACCATTTCTGCACCCTAAGTGGTTGGGGTTACTGGTTTAATGCAGTAATTCAGGTCATATTCTTTTCATTTGTGTTTTAAACACTTGCACTCTTTTCATTTCAACAGCTACCATTTCTAAGGTGCTTACTGTCAGTTTTTGTACTTTGCTATTTTTCTTCATTTGTACCAAAGCATGCAAAAGTGATTGATTTTCTTGACTTGAGTCACAAGTATTTTATCTGCCAGTGTACATGTTTTACCTAAACTGATTTTACCTACCAGAAATCACAGGACATGGACAAAGAAATGAAAGAAGATACCTAAAATTTAATATTAAACTTCTAATATATGTTTGGTCATTCTCAGATCAGTGGAACTGTAAAGAAAAAGTGAAAATAATTAACCTTGGACTAATGTAAGAGAAAACAATGAATTACGCATTTCGTTTTCTTACTGGTGTTTGAAACAAATTTAATTTATTATGTGTTAGTTTTCCCAAAAACTAAATTTGTTGATTTAATATTAAAGAGTTGTCATTACATTTAAGAAGATTTGGACTCATCAAAATTTTAAAATGAAGCCCTTGTGCTTCATGTGCTTTTTCTGAGCATTAGTCATTGCAAATGAGACAAACACTGATTTATTAAAAGGCGAAGTCAATAAACACCAATCAGAACAAAATCAGATTCTCAAACTTTAAATTATAAATTTTGGTACTGTTAAGCAATTTCATATCTGTGTTAAGTTCAGTTACAATGTATTCTAATGTCTACTAAAAACAGTGCATAAAGACTTTAATAAAAATGGTTATCAATTTTGAACATGGACATGCTCATAACTTCAGCTATATTAGTACAGATAAATTTAATCTGATCATCTTTATAATTTAAATAATATGTTATACTAATAGTAAGTGTTATACCATTGAACAACAAAAAGAAACATTTGCATAAATTCCAACAATAAACTACTTTAGCCATAATTACTATAGATGTTAGAAACATACCAAGTTGTATACTTAGTGGAAATACTATAAGTATTATAATATTATAATAAATTTAACATGCTACAATAATACAATGTCTAATTTAAATGACATAATAAAATATTATAAGTCAAACATGATAGACTGATTTTTCTCGTATATTTTTATTGTAATTAATAGAAGGGTTACATTATATTCACCAGATAGAAGGTGCATTACTTCACAAACATTGATACCCTTTCTCATGTCTTGGTCCCCATTTCCCTCCCCCAACCTCCGCCCCTCATCTTGTTTTGCCCCCTTCTCTATCGGATTTCAAATAACCAAATAAGCATATATACAATA
The DNA here is from genome assembly GCF_031878675.1 of Megascapheus bottae. Classification (NCBI taxonomy): domain Eukaryota; kingdom Metazoa; phylum Chordata; class Mammalia; order Rodentia; family Geomyidae; genus Megascapheus; species Megascapheus bottae. The sequence continues at coordinate 621,948 of NC_143517.1, forward strand.
TATCAGACAACAAGGTGAAATACTGTAACAATATGAGATAACCAAAGGACAGAAAAAGAGATGAGAGATAACATAGTACATTAAGGACAATAATCACTCGTTATATGCCTTTTGTTTCTATATGCTGGAGGGATAGACTGATTCGTAAAGAACATTTCTTAAAGGCAACTTAATTACAATGTGCTCCATTTTAAAACAATTACAACAACCATTAAGCCAGAATGATGAATTTAAAATTTTGGCATACCTGAGACCTGATATTTTTCCTTCCATCATGTTTTTTCTGTTCTTCCTCTAATATCACTTCTAAATTTTGTTTTCCTGTCAAGTTTATACATTTATTTAAAACAACATGCTTCACACAGTTAAACCACTTAAAAAAACACTTAAACACTTTAAAAAATAGAAAGCTGTAAGTGAATGCTAGCTACTCAGGAGGCAGAGACAGGAAGATAGTGATTTAAGGCCAGCCAGGGCAAAAGTTAGCACACTCTCATAAACAAGTCATACCTGGTGGTACATGTCTATAGACTTGGCTACTCAAGAGGCAGATATAGGAGAATTTTTAGTGGGAGACCCTATCTGAGCAATAATCCTAAAAGCAAAATGACTATAGATATGAATCCTGACATAATAGGATTCAATTTGTGAACTATCATTAGGTTAATTGTCATTAGGTCAAAACCCTGAGTTCAATCCTCATTAGCTCAAAAAAAGATACAGCCATTTCTTAGCCAATAAAAAAAAGGAAAACAAAAGCAAAGCACATGGCCTAATGGTAGAGTGTTTACCTAGCATGCACAAAGCCCTTCCTTGCTACCACATACACAGAAAAGCCAGAAGTGGTGCTGTGGCTTAAGGGTAGAGTGCTAACCTTGAGAAAGCTCAAGAATCATGCTTAGGCCCTGCGTAGGCCCAGGATTGGCAAGGGAAAAAAGCACTTATTTATGGAAGTAACTTAAAAGTTGCATTTGTGTTCACAACTCCAAATCATGTTAATAATCTTACCCAAAATATAGCATACATGACTGGGGTAAGAAAATACATTTTATGTTATATTGTATATTTCCTTACAGCTGACTTGATTACATGACTGGTTACAAGCAATAATTATATATATGAAAATAGACCATGCCTTGAAAACATTTAGCAAAGTACCAAGATACAAAATTAACATACAAGTATGAATTGCTCTTCTAGAGTTTAGTGGCAAAAGACTAAGAAGGACAATACAAAAACATTCTGAATAGTCTCAAAAATACCTGGCAATAAACCTAACTAAGGATAGAAGATAGGTCTATTTAAAATAAAAACTATAAACCTGGTTAAAAGCCAGCCCAGGCACTAAAGTCCATGAGACTCTTATGTCCAATTAATAGCTAAGTGGAACTGTTGGCTCAAGGGGTAGAGTGAAAGATCTCAGGACAAGACCCAAGCCCAGATTTCAAGTCCCATGACCAGCAAAAACAAAACAAAACAACAAAAACAATAAACCAAGGAAGGAAAATTGAAGTCACTAAAAGAAAAGGATGTCCTATATTCTATATTCACTACATGACAAAAATAACCTTCCTTAAAAGCCATACTTCCAAACCTGAGATTTTAAAATGTGATCCTCATGAAATTCCAACATAGAAAGAGAATAACAATACAAAAATTTTATATGTAAGCAGAGAGACTGCAACTAGCCAATGTAATCCTGCGCATAGCTAGAGGTGTAACAATTTCAAATTATTCTACAAAGCCATGATAATACAACATCCTGTTGCTCACACATTAACAGATATATGTACTAATGGACTACAACAAAGGACCAAGAAATAAATCCGCACAGCCAGAGCCATCAGATTCTCAAGAGCGATGGTAAAATTTGTCTCTCCAACAAATGGCGCTGAGGAAACTGAATATCCACATGTAGAACACTGAAACTAGACCCCTTTTTCCACTTGGTACAAAATAGTTTCATAATGAATTGAAAACTTTAATGCAAACCTTGAAACCTTGGAACATTTAGCAGAAAGCAGACATAGGTAATGCCTTTCTGAATAACTCAGATAACTCAGAAAATATTAAAAATTGACAAGTGGCAATTGCATCGAATTAAAAGATTTCTCCTGTCAAAGAAAACACCAGAGTAAGTCACAGCATAAGGACCAGAAAGAATTATTTGTGAACTATACATTAACAAGCGATAAGTTTTCCCAGAATATACAAGCAACTCAAAAAATTAAACACCAGTAGAACTGAAAATCCATTCAGTAAATGGACTCATAAGGCTAGGTACAGTAGCTCACACCAATGCTCTGAATGTAGAGATTATGCAGATTCATTTCAAGGCCAGCCCAAAGAAATAGTTGCTAAGATTCCATATCCAAAATAAGCCCGGTATGCTGATGGATGACAGTAATTCCATCTATATAGGAGGACAGAGTTAGGAAGACATAAGGCCAGGCCTTAATCATCTCAGCAAAAATACCAAGATCCCATCAAATAAATAAATAAAATTAGGGCCCGGAGCATGGCCTAGTTGTAGAGTGCTCACCTAGTATGCATGAAGCCTTGGGTGCGATTCCTGGATACTACATACACAGAAAAAGCCAGAAGTGGCTCTGTGGCTCAAATAGTAGAGTGCTAGCCTTGAGCTGAAGAGCTCAGGGACAGTGCCCATGCCAAGAGTTCAAGCCCCATGACAAACTGAAAATTAATAAGTAAATAAATAAATAAATAAATACAACAATAAAACACATAGCAAAAAAGGAGCTCATAAACATGGCTCATGTGTCAAACACCTGCCAGTAAGCAAGATGTCCTGAGATCTAAGCCCTTAGGCCAATTAGTTCAAATGGAGAAACAGTTCTCAAAATTTATAAATGATTATTAAATATATGAATATGCTCCCCTTCATTAGGCATCAGGAAATTTGCACCCAAAACTACACTGAGATTCTCCTTTCAGAATGATTATCATTAAGGAAACAAACAACAAATGCTGGCAAGAAGTCAAGGGAAAAGAACACTCACATGCTACTAATGGGATTGAAATTTAGTCCAGTCATGATGAGAATCATCAAATATTTCTCAAACCTGAGAAAAAACATGAAAGTAGAAGGCAGACTACTTGAGAAAGAAAAGAGGTACAGTTTCACACTGGAAGAGTACAAGAAAGAATAATGAACCAGGAATGGTGGCTCATGCCTATAATCCTAGTTACTCAGGAGGCTAAAATCTGAGGATCACAATCCAAAGCCAGCCAGGGCACTAAAGACCATGAGACTCTTATCTCCAAATAATCACTAGAAAAAAAAAAACAGGAAGTGGGGCTGTGGCTCAGGGGTAGTGTGTTAGACTTAAGCTGAAAAACTCAGGGACAATGCCCAGGCCCAGGGGTAGGGGGTGTAGCCTTTAACTGAAGAGCTCAGGAACAGTGCCCAGGTCCAGAGTTCAAGCACCATGACCCACAAAAATAATAATAATAATAATAATAATAATAATAATAATAATAATGAGTGATCAATATCTTTAAATTTTCTGTACAAATATGAAAATGATAAGAAGAAATTTATTAAAATATGCCAAACTAACAATGTGTCTATCTCCTTGATTAGATAATTCAAAAATACATGAAATAAATTTAATTAAGCACAAAAAACAAGCAAATAATAAGGTATAAAATAATATTTTGTATTAGTGACACAAATTACATTAATACAGAAAGCTATAGAATAATATTCAGTTTCTAAATGAAATGTTTACAATCAAAATAGAAACTTCAATTTTATCACAGACCGTTATCACTTCAATTTTATCACAGACCATTACCTACAACCCCTTATGACAATCCAAAACTTGACTAAGCCACATTTTTTGAGTATGTTATACTTTTGAAATATGATTTCTTAAATAATGTAAAATTACTAGGAACTTAGATCAAAAAAATTTAATACAGTTTATCCCTGATGTTACTTACTTGTACTATTACCTGAGCTTGAACTAAGAGGCCTGGTGCATGCTAGCAGCCAGTGTTCTACAATTTGAACATGCCTCTATTTGGATAAGCTAGTTTTTTTAGAGATGGAATATCTAGGACTTTTCTACTGATATTGGCTGATCCTCTGTCTCAGCCTCCTGAGTATCTAGGCTTACTGACATGAGCCTTTAGTGCCTGGTTTCTTTGCTTTTTGTTTTGTTTGTTCATGAGGCTTGAACTCTGGGCTTTGGCACTATCTGTCAACTTTTTTGCTCAAGACTAGTGCTCTACCATTTTGAAGCACAACTCCAATTTTGCTTTTCTGGAGGTTAGTTGCCTGGTCTGGCTTGGAATCACAAATCTCAGATCTCAGCCTCCTGGGTAGCTAGGATGATTACAGGTATCAGCCACTGATACCTGGTTGTTCTTTTTGAATCAAAACTTTCTCAAGGTGCTTTTTTCTGCAGAATAGGACAATCAAGAGAAATTCACTGTCAAGTACACTGAAAACTTTACAAGATGGAATAGGAGATACACTAGGTCTCCTTGGCATAGGTCAAAACTTTCTTAATAAGGACCAAGAAACACAACAAATGAGAGAACGTCTGCATAAGTGGGACTGCATTAACCTGCAAAGCTTCTGTATGGTAAAGGATATAGCAAGCAAACTAACTAGAAAGCCTACAGAGTGGGAGAAGATCTTCACTAACCATACAATGGACAAATATCTAAATATATCTAAAATATATCAGCAGCTCAAAAAATTGAGTCTCTCCAAAGAAACAACCATTAAAAGATGGGCCAAAGACTTAAAGAGAGTCTTCTCTGAAAAAGAAATAAGAATGGCCTATAGACACATGAAGAAATGCTCGACATCTCTGGCCATAAAAGAAATGCAAATCAAAACAACACTAAGATTCCACCTCACTCCAGTGAGACTAGCCATGATCAAGAAATCTAATAACAACAGATAATGGTGGGGATGTGGCCAGGAGGGATCACTACTATACTGTTGGTGGGAGTGCAAACCCATTCAACCACTATGGAAAGCAGTATGGCAGCTCCTCAAAAGATTAAACATAGAGCTCCCCTATGACCCAGCAATTCCACTACTTGGCATTTACCCAATCATCCAGAAATAAAGGACATATTAAATCCAGTAGCACAATGATGTTCACTGCAGCACTATTTACCATAGCAAAGATATGGAACCAACCCAGATGTCCCTCAGTTGATGAGTGGATCAATAAGATGTGGTATTTATACACAGTGGAATTCTATGCTGCTGTCAGAAAGAAAGACATCACCCCATTTGTAAGGAAATGGAAAGACTTAGAAAAAAATCATATCAAGTGAAGTAAGCCAGACTCAAAGAAACAATAGGCTCAATGCTTTCCTTCATTTGTCATAATCAGTAGAAACCTTGGGTTCTCCTAGCAGAGATTTACAATAGAACAAAACCTAGATACATAAGGCCTTATAATATGACACTACATGAAAGGACCTCCAGGATATAGAAACAAAAGCCATATAATGAGTGATTGTTGTCCTTAATGTACTATATTATTTCTCATCTCTTTTGCTGTCCCTTGGTCATGTCATATTGTTACAGTATTTCACCTTGTTATTTGATATATTGTATATATGCTTATTTGGTTGTTTGAAATCAGATAGGGAAGGGGGGAAAACAAGATTAGGGGTGGGGCTGAGGGGAGGGAAATAGGGACCAAGACATGAGAAAGGGTATCAATGTTTGTGAAGTAATGCACCTTCTATCTGGTGAATATAATGTAACCCTTCTGTTAATTACAATAAAAATATATGGAAAAAAAGAAATTCACTGTCAAATATCTTACCAGGGGCTGGTACCATATATATATATATATATATATATATATATATATATATATATATATATATATATATATGGCAGCTGGAAGTGGTGCTGTGGCTCAAGTGGTAGAGTACTAGCATTGAGAAAGCCAAACAACAGTGCTCATGCTCTGAGTTCAAGCCACAGGACTGGCAAAAAGAAAAGAAAAGGAAAGGAAAGGAAAGAAAAGGAAAAGAAAGGAAAGGAAAGGAAAGAAAGAAAGGGAAAACAAAAAACTTACCAGGATAGTTGCATGGAATACTTCTAAGTATATTTTCTTCATATTTAGAAAGTGTTTTCTTAATGCTATGAATTTAAAGAATGATAAAGAAAATTATTTTGATATTGATATGAAAACTACTACCAAATACATTAAATTGGGGCATTTAAGATAATCTAAGCATTACTTCTGATATTCCATATGTTTCAAAACTGAGCTGAACAAATTTTTACAAAATGCATAATGAAAGAAGACAAAGGTGAAATGATCCTCAATAGAGGGCAACAGAGCTCAGCAGATACAGTGGAAAGTACCCAGACTTAAAAGATATTCTATTTCTACAATAAACAATTTCTTCTTTTTAAAAATCCATTTATGTTAGGCTAAAAATCTTTTAAGCATTAAGGATTTTGTACCTTTAGTAATAATTACATATATATATATATATATGTATGTATATATGTTGTTCAAGGGGCTTGAACTCTGGGCTTCAGTGCTGTCCCTGAGCTCTACCACTTGAGCCACAGAGCCACTTCCTAGTTTACCATATTATTATGAAAGCTAAGAAAATTCATATAAAACATTCATAAAAATGGAAAAGAAAGAAGTATTTTTGAAGACCATATTATATTATAATCCCTAATAAATTCTATCATTTTTTCAGAGTTTAAGATTGAAATGCAGCTGGGCATAGTGACTCACACCTGTAATCCTTGCTACTCAGGAGGCTGAGATCTGAGGGTCACAGTTCAAAGCCAGTCCAGGCACTAAATTCTGTGAAACTCTTATCTCCAATTAACCACCACAAGAATGGAAATGGTGCTGTGGCTCAAGGGGTAAAGTGGTAACCTTGAGCTGAAGAGCTCAGAGACAGCACCCATGCTCAGTGCTCAAGTCCCATGATTGACCAGAAAAAAAAAAAGATTGAACATTATGTTTATCAGAAAATTACAAATGCTATTTTTGGCTACTCACATTTCTATTTTGCAATCTTGAAAAGCACAGCATTTCAGTTATTTATAATTTTGATTATTTATAAACAACTTTTATTACTGTAGTAGCTCCTTAAATAACTAACTGTCCCAAATTAGCAAACTAATCAATCACAGCAAGGGCAGAAAATTAGTAAAACTCAGGATCAGTAAATAACTAATAGAATAGTACTGAGTTTGGAAGGCAAACTGACTTGGAAGACAAAATTCTCTTAATGCATAAATAGACATTAGCCAGTCCTACAGTAGGCATATAGACAGGAGCAGGAATGCATATAGGCCTACAATATACCTCTAAAACTGGGACCTTCCAAATATAAGCAATATCCATTTCATGGTTGAGCTAGTTTGCATTTAAAATAAAAAACTCAGATGATCACTGTATGATATTCCAGGAATGATTTCAGACCAAGAAAGGTAAAAGAGATTTCCCACATATGTGCCTTTCCTCATTCTCCCCAAAAGCAGGTGCTAGTCTAAGCAAAACCTGCTGGCTTAACTATGCTCTGGCTCATTAGAAATACAGACAAGGGGCCAGGAGTTTGGCCTAATGATAGACTGCTTGTCTAGTATGCATGAAGCCGTAGGTTCAATTACTCAGTACCACACACACGGAAAAAGCCAGAAGTGGTGCTGTGAGGTAGGCGCTGGTCTTGAGAAAGCTCAAGGAGAATACCAGGCCCTGAATTCAAGGCCCAGGACTGGCAAAAAAAAGAAAAAAGAAAAAGGAAGAAAGGAAGAGAGGACAGGAGAGAGGGAGGGAGAGAGGGAGAGAGAGAGGAAGTGCTAAAGTTCTTACTAATAGATTTCCAGTATTTCTACTTTTTCAACAAAAGATACACACTGCATATAGGGTTTGCCTGACTGCTTCTCTTCTCTTGAGAGACATCCTGTCATTTCGACAAGCTGCTTTCTCTCCTGTACTCATCTTTGCCTGCTTAATATACTTTCCACCAACCCACAACCTTACTTACTAGAGAAAACTGAAGCAATAAACAAACTAATGGGTAAATCAGCAAATGAGCTAAATAGATTCTTCTCAAAAGAACTGTAAATGGCCAATAGACACTGCTCAACATTCCTGACCATCAAAGAAATATCAATCAAAATGACACTGAGATTCTTCCTTACTGAAGTTAGAATGACCATTATCCAAACAAACACACACACACACACACACACACACACACACACACACACACACACACAGGCATTGGCATGATTGTGGGAGGAAAAAAAAAACCCTAATACACTTTTGGTGAGTATGCAAACAGGCACAAACAATCTGCAAAACAGATGGAGTTTCCTGAAAAACTTAAATGTAGAACTACCCAATCCAGCAATATCATTCATGGGTTTATTACAGTGGTAATAAAACACAGCCCAAATGCCTTTTAATGGATGTATAGACCAAGAAAATTTGGTGTATGTATATATATATATATAGTTTGGCTCCTCCATTAATATTACATCATTTGCAAGGAAATAGGTGAACCTGAAAAAAGTTTAAGTGACATAGAGCTGAGCACAGTGGCTCACACTTGTAATCCTAGCTACTCAGGTAGCTGAAATCTGAGGATTGCGGTTCAAAGTCAGCCTGGTCACTAAAAAGTCCTTATATGAGACTCTTATCTCCAATTAATCACCAGAAAACTGAAAGTGACACTGTGGCCCAAGGAGTAGGGCAGTAGTCTTGAGCTGAAAAGCCGGGGGACAACACTCAGGCTCAGAGTTCAACTCCCATGACCGACAAAATACAAAACAAAAGCAAACACAAAAGATTAAGTGAAATAAATCACTAGCAACACAATAGAGGATGAATATTTACTCTCAAATGTGGAAGCTAGATCTAATTTATAAAAGGTACAAGTAAACCAATATGAGGTTGCATGAAAGTCTATGCAACATATCTGAAGTATGGTATATGCATGGAATACGTCAAATGGTATAATTTCTTAGAAAAATTAACTCACAGTCCAATAAAATGAATATCACTGAAGATGGCGCCGAGACAATAGGGACCCAGCCTAGCTCACTCCCACAAAAACAGAGAGAGAATCAGGGAATCCCATGAGCCAACTATCTTAAAAAAAAAACCCACAACTACAAATTCAAGAAACAATGGATAAGTACACAAACCAGAAAAGAAATCCAGATTAAGCTTATATCCAGTGTTCTCAAAGAATCCAAAATGCGAGGAGCCCTCCCCCACCCCTTCACTGCCCACTAAGCCATGGTAGAGGGTGCCTGGC